>NC_064630.1:135941567-137160317 GCF_023864275.1 Schistocerca cancellata | reverse complement strand
CTTTTGTTTGGTAAGTTTCATCATCTTTCTTTTTAGATATATTTTTCCCACGTTGAATGTTTCCCTCTATATATATATGGGAAAAATATATCTAAAAAGAAAGATGATGAGCCTTACCGAACAAAAGTGCTGGCAGGTCGATAGACACACAAACATACACACAAAATTCTAGCTTTCGCAACCAACGGTTGCCTCGTCAGGAAAGAGGGAAGGAGAGGGAAAGACAAAAGGATTTGGGTTTTAAGGGAGAGGGTAAGGAGTCATTCCAATCCCGGGAGCAGAAAGACTTACCTTAGGGGGAAAAAAGGACAGGTATACACTCGCACACACACACATATCCATCCACACATATACAGACACAAGCAGACATATTTAAAGACATGTCTGCTTGTGTCTGTGTATATGCGGATGGATATGTGTGTGTGTGTGCGCGCGAGTGTATACCTGTCCTTTTTTCCCCCTAAGGTAAGTCTTTCCGCTCCAGGGATTGGAATGACTCCTTACCCTCTCCCTTAAAACCCAAATCCTTTTGTCTTTCCCTCTCCTTCCCTCTTTCCTGACGAGGCAACCGTTGGTTGCGAAAGCTAGAATTTTGTGTGTATGTTGGTGTGTCTATCGACGTGCCAGCGCTTTCGTTTGGTAAGTCAAATCATCTTTGTTTTTAGATATATTTTTTCCCACGTGGAATGTTTCCTTATATATATATATATATATATATATATATATATATATATATATATATATATACACACACACACCAAATGAAAGTGCTGGCAGGTCGACAGACACACAAACGAACACAAACATACACACAAAATTCAAGCTTTCGCAACAAACTGTTGCCTCATCAGGAAAGAGGGAAGGAGAGGGAAAGACGAAAGGATGTGGGTTTTAAGGGAGAGGGTAAGGAGTCATTCCAGTCCCGGGAGTGGAAAGACTTACCTTATGGGGAAAAAGGACGGGTATACACTCGCACACACACACATATCCATCCACACATTAACAGACACAAGCAGACATATTTAAAGACAAAGAGTTTGGGCAGAGATGTCAGTCGAGGCAGAAGTGCAGAGGCAAAGATGTTGTTGAATGACAGGTGAGGTATGAGTGGCGGCAACTTGAAATTAGCGGAGATTGAGGCCTGGTGGATAACGGGAAGAGAGGATATATTGAAGAGGAAGTTCCCATCTCCAGAGTTCGGATAGGTTGGTGTTAGTGGGAAGTATCCAGATAACCCGGACAGTGTAACACTGTGCCAAGATGTGCTGGCCGTGCACCAAGGCGATCCTCATTACCAACAAACACTGTCTGCCTACATTGTGACGCATTCTATGTGGGAATGACCAGCAACAAACTGTCCATTCGCATGAATGGACACAGGCAGACAGTGTTTGTTGGTAATGAGGATCACCCTGTGGCTAAACATGCCTTGGTGCACGACCAGCACATCTTGGCGCAGTGTTACACCATCCGGGTTATCTGGATACTTCCTACTAACACCAACCTATCCGAACTCCGGAGATGGGAACTTGCTCTTCAATATATCCTCTCTTCCCGTTATCCACCAGGCCTCAATCTCCGCTAATTTCAAGTTGCCGCCACTCATACCTCACCTGTCATTCAACAACATCTTTGCCTCTGCACTTCTGCCTCGACTGACATCTCTGCCCAAACTCTTTGTCTTTAAATATGTCTGCTTGTGTCTGTATATGTGTGGATGGATATGTGTGTGTGTGCGCGAGTGTATACCCGTCCTTTTTCCCCATAAGGTAAGTCTTTCCGCTCCCGGGACTGGAATGACTCCTTACCCTCTCCCTTAAAACCCACATCCTTTCGTCTTTCCCTCTCCTTCCCTCTTTCCTGATGAGGCAACAGTTTGTTGCGAAAGCTTGAATTTTGTGTGTATGTTTGTGTTCGTTTGTGTGTCTGTCGACCTGCCAGCACTTTCATTTGGTAAGTCACATCATCTTTGTTTTTAGGTATATTTTTCCTTCATGGAATGTTTCCTTCTATTATAACCATATATATATATATATATATATATATATATATATATATATATATATATATATATATCTAAAAACAAAGATGATGTGACTTACCAAACGAAAGTGCTGGCAGGTCGACAGACACACAAACGAACACAAACATACACACAAAATTCAAGCTTTCGCAACAAACTGTTGCCTCATCAGGCAGTTTGTTGCAACAGTTTGTTGCGACAGTTTGTTGCGAAAGCTTGAATTTTGTGTGTATGTTTGTGTTCGTTTGTGTGTCTGTCGACCTGCCAGCACTTTCATTTGGTAAGTCACATCACCTTTGTTTTTAGGTATATTTTTCCTATGTGGAATGTTTCCTTGTAAACATTTCCCTTTTTTCTGTAAATAGCTGTGTTTAATTCAACAAATAAAATCATGAAGTGAAGAAGCCAGAGCAGTTTAGTTCATTTCAACATAATCAATGATAAACCGTATGTGCAATAAGGACACAGAAAGAACGTCCCTGACATTTCGTGCACATGGAGCACATTGTGTAGAGAGGACACTAGCACCAATCGAAGCTATGGTTAAGTAAACATAAGAGTTACGGTGATGGTGCTATGTTACCTCCCTTAAGACTCAAGGTTGCGCATAGTGCTACACACACTGGCGGCCGCAAGGCATTTGTCGCATACTCCTCATTTGATACAGTTTGATGTTAACAGTATGGTGTGAAGTGCGGTAGTATTAATTTCATACTTATGTGGAAGTATGGCTTCTTCTTTAAGCCACAGGAACGTAGGTTGGTGCATCACCTTAAAGAGCCGAACCTGTCAGCTTGTATATGATGTGCTATGTTATTTTGAGGAAGAAAGGGATAACTGCGGGCCTCTTATACCTTTGTCAAAAGTCATCAAATGATTAGCTGTGGCTTTGAAAATATAACGACCTGTGACAGAAATAAGAAAGGAGACGTATACTGGAGATCTACAGGAAACAACTGCCGCTCTTTCGAATCCAGAGGAACAAAACAGAGTGCGTGCTGCAGAAAGCAAAGAATTGAACAACTTTCAAAAGAACGCAATTCGGCTATAGATAACACTTAGAAGAAGCTGTTGTCTCATTAACAAATAGTGAACCCCCCCCCCCTCCTCCCAACACACACACACACACACACACACACACACACACTCTTATAGTTGTGCTACTCTTGCTTGACAATGCTACAGATAGAATTGAAAGGCACTTAGTGTAGACATAGTACCAAAAGTAACTATTTTGACGTCGGAGACAGAATTTCGGCGCACTCAAAAAGTGTGACAAATTTTGTTTTCCAATTCCTGAGATGCAGAGGGACAACACTATACTTGCATAGTGACAGATGACCAGAAGTGTAAACAAACAACAATTTTGACTGCCAGAGGGAAGGGGAGTGGTGTGAGGAAACAAGCCCCATCTCCCTCTCAAAGGGCAGCAGGCTACGCCCGTATTCTACAAAAGTCGCACTGACACAGGGATCACTGATCTCTTCTGGTGTTATAATGGCTGTACTATGAATCTGTGATGGAGCAGTGTTAGTTGCTTAATTAAAAAAAAAAAAAAAAAAAAAAAAAAAAAAAAAAAAAAAAAGAAGAAGAAGAAGAAGAAGAAGATGAGTGATGCACAACACAATGTATTCAGGAAAAGTTATCGTACAATTGCTTGTTGATGTTGGCAGATACTGTTAATGATTTAATGATTTAATTCAGGTCCGATCTCTAGGGGTATTTGATGCAATCACTGGTCCAGATATTGGCCACCTAATTTGCCGAATCAAAGTGTCTGCATTATAACAGCTTTTGAACTTACGCTAACAAAAAAATGTAAAAGTTTCTTCTTATAAAATGCTAGGCCCCACAGCTGAGTACTATGTTGCATTATGTGACGTGTCCTAAATACGGCATTCAACCACCAACAACTGCCATGGCACCAGATCAAGCACATTGATATGTCATTGCATTTGTGCACCTTTTATTTTGCAAACAGGTTCTTATGCACATTATCTTTCCAAAATGGGTTTTGCCAGATGATTTATGATACCCCTAGCTGAAAATTGGTTGCATTTTCAATATTTATATGCAGAAAATAAAGCTGTTTCAAACTATCCCTGATGAAATAGTTCATCTGGATACAATTTGCTATAAAATTGTGTCTATTATGCAATATTGTGTTTTTGCATTTTGAGGCAGAATTCACAACTTTTTAACATTTATCGCAAAATGCAAAATTTTCCGGCACCTACTTATAGTATCCTCACATTTGCTCCATGTTATGTTCACATTAAGTTGTTATGGAATTTAAATAGAGCTGCCGGTTTCTCAATATAACGGTACCAATAAGATAACATAATGACTGCCAATAAAGAATTAATTTGTACAAAATGAGTTTCTACATTAAACCAGACATAAAAACACTTTCAGCAAACACATGCAATGTACAACCTATGGTTATCAGTCACAAAAAATTGGCTGGCTGTTGTGAGACAATTTTCATTTTCACACTGGGAATAAAGTAACTTAAAAGTGCATAGAAATAGGACAAGTTTTGATCATAAAATATACGCATTGTAATACTTTAAGAACTAAGTTAACAACTCACTAAACAATAGTAATGCTGAGTCACTGACAGGCACATAAACAAGAGAAGGCTTTCGGATGAAAGCTAGTGAAGTTTTTAGTCCTGTTTACGTGCCTGTCAACAACCCAATGCCTGTATTATTTAGAGAGTTGTTACCTTCTCTCGTAAATTATTTATATTGAATGATAACTTTCCACTATCAATGTAAGCATTTGCACACAAATGGCGCTAAAAGTTAAGTTTTAAATGATGACAGATCTTTAAGCACTCTTCAAAAATTTGAGAATAGTAGCTTAAGTCGCAAAATTTCTTATATCAAGTGCACATTCTGTTCGGCATTGTTAATCATATTTTCTTCTTAGTGTCAAGTAAGACCACTAAGTAAACGGTTTGAATAATTATTTCTCAGGTAAGGAAGGGACTAAAACAGAAGAAATTGCAGAAACATAGGGCATGTATAAACTGAAAAATCCAGAGGTGGCCGACAGTTTCAAGATGAACATTAGGCAATGATGGATTAAAACAGGAAATACAATCGAAGCCGAATGGGTAGCTTTCCAAGGTGAAATAGTGAAGGCAGCAGAGGATCAGATAGGCAAAAGGACAAGACCTAGTACAAATCCTTGGATTAAAAAAAAAAAAAAAAAAAAAAATAATTTCTGAATTTAATTGACAAAAAAAAAAAAAAATATATAAAATGCACCAAATGAAGCAGGTGAAATGAAATATCAGACATCTAAAAAATAAAACTAAGTCAAAATGGCTAACCAGGTATGGTTCAACAATAAATGTGAGGCTGTAGAAGATGCATGACAAGGGGGGAGAGGGGGGAGAGGGGGGAGAGGGGGGAGAGGGGGGAGAGGGGGGAGAGGGGGGAGAGGGGGGAGAGGGGGGGAGAGGGGGGAGAGGGGGGAGAGGGGGGGAGAGGGGGGAGAGGGGGGAGAGGGGGGAGAGGGGGGAGAGGGGGGAGAGGGGGGAGAGACGTAAACCACAGGAATTTTAAAGACTTTTGGAGAAAAGAGAAGCAGCGAGGGGAATATTAAATGTTCAGATGGCAAGCCAGTACTAGCAAAGAAGGTAAATCTGAAAGGTGGAAGAGAGGATCCACATAAGGGATACAAATTTGGGGGAAATATTATTGAAAGAGAAAAGGAAGCAAATGAAATTGTGACACGAGATATCATACCATGAGAAGAATTTGGCAAAGCACTGAAAGACCTTGGTGGAATCAAGGTCCCTGGAGTGAATGGCCTTCCCAAAAATTATTGAGATCCCTGGCAGAGTCAGCCATGAAAAAATATTCCACCTGGCATGCAACAAATACAAGACAGGCGAAATAGCCCACAGTCTTTGAGACAACTGTAGTTATTCAATTTCCATAGAAGGCATATGTTGACACACCATCAGTTTAAAAAGTAAGGGTAGCTATATACTGACACAAATTATTGGGTCCACAAGGCAATACTGGCACTATAACTTATATTAAAAGACTGGTCAAATAAAGGCAAACCTTTTTACAGCATTTAAAAATTTAGAGAAGATTTTTGACCATACTGACTGGACTTTACTCTCTAAAATTCAAGAAGCAGTGATAAACACACACACACACACACACACACACACACACACACACACACACACACAAAAGCTATCACTCACACTGTTTGTGTAACATCACAAACAAATACATACATAAATACTGCACCTGACAACGAGTCTGCATTCTCAAAACAGGTTTTGCTCAGCATCAAAAAATACATAATTGGCACTTTGTTTAAGCCAAAAACATTTGAGCAATGCAAAATTAATGAAGGTGTCAACTAGCACTGCAAGTGGTGTAATGACGAAACACAGTGAATATGGTTCAACAAAGGTATCCTGACAATCACAACAATCACGAAACTGCGCATGCACAGTAGAGCTTGGCAGTGGCAGGAGATCCGTGCTAATAGTTCCAACTTTTACATGTTTACCAATTCAAATCCCCAAACAGAGCACCCTACTGTCAAGAAACTTAAACCACCTAATGTTTGTAAACACTACTTGACGGCCAGTGTCATTTTACGTCAGTTTTTTCATAGCGATTTTTTTTCTGAAAGCGTAAATTGTGGGAAACTATACATATGTTGACAGAAAATAGGATGCGAATTAACATAGTGGACATAGAACATGTGACAGGAGCGATAAAAAATGTAGTAAACGTCGGGAAAATTAATTCCAGAAACTTAAAAAAAGGGTTATATTATATTTGGTGCTTCTGAGAACAAAAGCAGTCCCTGGAGATGTCAGTAATCTTTACAACTTTCAGGCATTTAGATGCCAGGAGGAGTGCAGCAGGAATGAAAATTGTACTTATTATTTATCTATACCTTATACATCCCAAGGCAACACCATTTCTGAGGAATGTAAATGTTGTTTTCCTTCTCCCTAACAGCACAAGTTGTCTGCAGCCTCTGGACCTGGGCATAATACGCTCTGTTAAAGAGCAGCAGTTGTGTAGAAGTTTATCTCATTCTCTGAGAGGAAGGAAGGAAGGAAGCGATCAGGGAAGGAAGTGATCAGACTGTGTTGTAAAGGCTATGCAAATGTTTGTTGTTGCCTGGAATTCTGTAATAACACAGTGTTTTAAATTCATCAACAGAGGTGAGCTGCAGTGTATCAGGTGCTATTGAAGACAAAATTGACCCAGAAGAAAATTGGAGCAGCGAAACTAGTATTTCTGAAAATACGACATCCCTTGACAGTGTTTGTTGATAATGATGACATCTCGACTGCTATACTCGAGATTTATGCAAGTGAAATGCTTATGAAGGAGTGTTAAGTATGAGCTGGTGATGACAATAATGAATAAGAAGAAAAAAAGCAGGGTGTTACATCAAGTTTCATTGTTACTTTGCAAAGAATTCCTACTGTCAGGAATTTCTTTTTCCTCTTCTGGAGTAGTTGAATCAATTCTAACTTATGTCAACAAATTGAATTGCCTATTTCTTTCACTAAAATATGCTGAAACACAGAAGAAACAAGACTAACTGATTATGAAAAAAGAATGTGTTCTGTGAACTGTGTGATGATTGTACATTTACTGCATTTATATTTGTAGTACAGGATGTTGGTAAATCTGCAATTAAATGGCATTTATACCACCTAAACATGCTTGAATTATGAGTATGAGTCACTCCATCCGTGTATTCTGGCAAAACACTCATTTAAGGATAACGCCTATTTAAGGTAAAAATATTTGGGTTCCCAGAGACTCATTAAACTATGTTTTGTCCTGCTACCTTCTGGATTTCAAAGAGCGTATTCCATTCAACATTGTCAAAAGCTTCCTCCAAAATCTATAAATGCTGTAACTTTTAATTTGCCTTTCTTTGGTCTATCTTCTGAAACAAGCTATAGGGTCATATAGTCTTGCATGTTCTCATATTTCTCTGCATTTCAAACTGATCTTCCCTGTATTTGGCTTCTAACATGGAATATACATACCATCTTGAAAAGAAGTTATACAATGATCATCAACCCAATTGAAATAAGGGTAATGGAGTGAAGTTGAATTAAATCAGGCAGCACTTTGTGAATAATGTCAAGAAGTGAGGCAACAATAGTGGTAGATGAGTTTTGCTGTTTAGGCAGTAAAATAACTGTTACTGATGGACCTAGAGAATATAAAATGCAGATTGGCAATAGCAAGGTAAATATTTCCATGAAAAGGAAATTTGTTATCAAAGGTAAATTTGAATTTTTTATCTGGAGGTCTTGAATGTAGCCTTGTACGGAACTGGAATATGAACAATAAACAGTTTGGACACGAAGAGAGGCTTTGGAAATGGGGCACGATAGAAGACTGTGGAAAGTTGGATGTGTACATACAAAAACTAAGATGGACGAACTCAATCAAACTGTGGATACGAGAAATGTATGATACAACTGACAAAGTAAAGATTGGTTGATGAGTCACATCCTAAATCATCAAGGCATTATCAGTTTGGTAAAAAGACGGAAAACGTGTGTGTGTGTGTGTGTGTGTGTGTGTGTGTGTGTGTGTGTGAGCGCACGCGCGTGTGCGTGCGCGCGTGGGGGGGAGGAAGTGGTGTGTGTGTGTGTGTGTGTGTGTGTGTGTGTGTGTGTAGAGGATGACCAACCCCAGTCTGAATACAGTAGCTATGTGCAAATGGATGTAGGCTGCTGAAATTATGCAGTGATAAAGTGACTTCCACAGGGTAGAACAGTATGGAGAGCAGCATCAACAAGCTGGTAGTTTGTCTTCTTCTTGCGGATGTGGAAAGTATTGTAGTTGTTTCTCTCTTTAGAATAGGTTGCATAGCCAATTTTATGAAGCACTTGTACATATTTTGAAGGTTTTCAGAAAGTGCAGTCTTCACCTCAGTGCAGTCTCTTTTGTATGATACTCAAGTCAGCATAGATGTCTGAAATGTATGAGTGGAAGAATATTGGAGACCATACTGACTATGGCAAGCAATTGGTAACTGTGCAGAATTCGCTACAGGCCATATTCTGAGCAAACTTAGAAAAACCTAGTACAATGGATATTTTTTGATATGATCAAATTTGTTTGGGGGGGGGGGGGGGGGGGGCTGAATAGCTGCTTCTAATTTTGTGGACAGCAAAATCTTATTCAAGATCAAACACGGGCTGCTAAATGGATGCTCAAATATCAGGAATCTGTAATACTCATGAAACGCTTTTTGTTCTGATTGCCTTGAAAGACCTGCTATCATGATGCAGGGTGTATACGGAGACAAGGAAAAAAAATCCCGGATTTCTCCCAGATATCCCGTTTAAAAAATATGCTTTTTCCCGGGCGAAAATACGCTTTTTCTGTGCTAAGTGACAGTTGGTTTTCCGTAGATTTTCCCTCGGAACTGTGAAACTTATTAATCCTTTGAATGGTTAATGTTTTATATAACAGCGTAGAACTTCCCGGGGGGTGAGGGGGGGAGACGGACGGAGCAGGAAAGTTTTGATATATATAAAAAGAGAGAGAAGTTTTGGAAAGACCTTTGATTTGCAGCAACATATACGCAGCATATTTTCGTATTACGAAAGTATAAATTCGAATTGCACTAAACACAGCGCATTAGTTTCCGGAGCGTTGCAACCGAGGTTGCGATGTCCTTTTGTAAGCGAGTAATATCTCAAGCCATGAGATCTCGCCAGCCGATGACAGCAGCTATTCTGAGCATGGCACACGTATTACAGTCAGCCAATAGCAAGATTACTGGTTACATAGCGCGAACACACAATAGGAAAGGTTAACGGTTTACATTAATGTACAGAGAACCGTATATATACAAGAAAAGCTGGGCTTTCACATATAATATTGGTCTCTAAGATTAACACGCTTCAATAGAAGCTAAGCTTTCACATGTAATATTGATCTTTTTTGCGTGTGTTATACTTTACGATACATCACACAAATGTGCCAGTAAATTTAAAATTATGACATAAATGCCTCGGCTCGAAATTCTTGTAAGTGGCTGGTCCTCAAACTGTTCAGTTTCGAACGCTCTGTGATTTAGATATCCATCCCACTTTCTCACACGTAACGTAATTCATCTTGTGTAAAAAGAAATTTACTTTGAAAGTAACGATTTTCTAACCAATACTGTTAGAAATAGGTTCGATTTACCAGTTGCCAGAGAGCGCCAGAAAACACATTATTGTGCGTGTGCAACTGCAGTGATGTAGGAAGCTCGCATGTTCGTATGTATAAAGCACTAAGAGAGCTTACATTAAACCATAAAAGAAACAGGGCATCACAGGATACTCCAAAGAGCATCTAAATTTCGTAAACCATACTAAAATGCATAATTCGGCTTGAAGTGCAAATTGGCTTTTTCCAGATTCACAATGAAGTAGGTCCCATCTGATATTAAGCTTTTCAGTGTGGTTTTTGGGATTTAAATTTTCTTGGAGTACCAGTACTCTACGATCTCACGTTTGGTTTTTTATTATGGCATAATGCCGTATATGGCAGAAGATGATAACGTGCACTTGAAATTCAGCGAACAGTTGGAACTAGCCAATACTGTAGAATGAAACACTTCATTTCAAATAAAATGATTGCCTCAGCGGAATTTCTTTAGCAAACTTGCAAAAATGACTTCATTCTTCTGCAAGGCGATTAATGCTTGACTGCCACTAACTTGGAAATAAAATAAAATTAGAAAACTGAAATTAATAATATATTTTTGCCCTCCGTAATTATGTGAATGTGTTTTAATTCACTTGATAGCTCCTGGTCACAGAAATCCGTTTTGTTTTTATTTGACGTGGGAGCTGTACACGAAGAGAAGCAGCGAAATCACTTAACGTAAACACAGGTCACGTGGAAACTAACCCCGTCCCCACTACAACTCGGACAACTCTGTGCAAGCGCGAATCTGGCACCCAGGGCGCGCGAGAAAAATTTTTCTCGTTGGCATCCGGCTGCTCGCTGCTACTACCGATACAGCTAACCTATATTGGTGTTCTGTGCAGCCAACAGCCAAACTTCAAGTAGTGGGAAGCGAGAGAAGGTACTGCTTATACGCGAGACAAATGCGCATGCGCAACAGACCGCTGGCAACTGGTCAAACAAACCAAATGTGAACAGTTGTGACGTCATGCTCATATCAAGGAGTTTATTGTAACGAAGAATTGCAGTCTGCGCCCTATGGCCTTTGACATATTTTTGCTATCTGCAGACGCTTGTGCGTGCACGGTGTTTTGTTGTCTTAAATTGCACATTTCCTTTGCCACTAAGTTTTATGTTTTTCCCTCTCATTTATATTTTACTGCTGCAGTATCATTCTCCGGTAGCAGGATACAATAACATTCTTTGCTAGAGAATCATTTCTGCAGTCAAAATTACAAAAATTTACCTGAAAGCTAAAACCATCAAAAATTCCCGGAATTCCGAAAAATTCCCAGGTTTTTCCCGGATGAAAAAATTTGGGTTTTTCCTGGATCATATACACCCTGTGATGGCAGAAGATCCATGATCAAAACCTGTTTTTGGCCAATTTAACTGGATTTTTCAAGAAGGTTAGAACAACACACACACCCATAGCAATCCATAGTGACTACGTACATTCTTAAAGTGTGATGGAGGTGGCTTGTCTGGCCATGCTGCAAAACTTCTGTGCTTATAAGTAATAAGTTTAGATTGAATTGTAAATGCAATCAGTTTTTGCATATCAATAACAAAAAGCTAGTGGGTATGAGTTGTTCGCAGGAATGATAAAAATAAGAGCAGGAACTGGCATCGATTTTAAACAATTAATGTAAGTGTCAGAAAAGACGCAGAGGAAACAAAAGGAATATTGTATACAATATGTCGAAGTAATCGAGTCATCATCAATACAAAAAATTCATAAAAATTAGAGACATAATGTCATAGAATTTTTAAAATGTGGAAGGAAAGCATGGATGAGAGACTAAAGAAAGGAACAAAGAGTAAAAGAAATTAAATGAAGAAATAAAAAACACAACTGGGGAACAAGAAACAGCAATTAAGAAAATAAAGGAAGATCAGAGACAGCAGCATGAGATCATAAAAAAAAAGAAGGCAAGAAGAAACTAGTAAAAGCATAAGGAGATCTAACAGAATGTAGAAGCCGCTAAACAAGTGTTAGCAGGAGTACATGAAGTACAGTAAACCACTGAATAACAGATTGAAAAGGTAGTCAATAGCAAATTTTACAGTGAAGCGAAGTCAGCAAGTGGCCAAAAGGCAATAGAGGCCAAGAGTGGAATTTACAACGAGTTACAAATTCAGTAAATTCCATCTCACAGGAAGCAAAAATTTCTCGTGTCCAATCAAATGGATGACAAAGCACGTAACTGGGACACATGGTAATAAGAAAGTTTCAAGTATGCATAATTCGAAAGAAAAAAGTTCCTAAATAAATATTGGTCACTGGGCAATCAGGAGGTACTCTAATTTCTATATGTAATCATCCATATAGTAGAAGAATGGTTGTAACTTACAGTAAGTTCTTAGAAAAGGAATTGGAGAGAAATCAATTTCTTGACACACCCTATAATGAGAGAAATGTGGTGTGATAAGCGGTACAAAGATTACTATGCAAAGTACATCGCCACTTAATAGGAACAATTGACTCTGTGGAACAAGCCAGGATTATATTTGCACAATTAGAACACAAGGGTAGGTAGCCGGAAGTGTAAAGAGAACTTCACTAATGCAACATCGCAGCATGGGATCCGCAACGAACAAGAGTGGAGAAAACAAAAAAAATGAACATAAGGGACCAAGGACGCAGTGGGTATGCTTTCATGTAGCACGAAGAGAGGGGGCCAAGTGGACGAGAGGAAGAAGAGTGCAAAGGTAGATACAAAGGATGGAGGCCAAGAATTGGCACAGAACTTGCCAAGATGGAGAAAATGGGAAATATACAGCCTTTTCAGAACTGTCCAAGGGTAAATGTATGAAATACCGAGTTTACACATCAGTGGGTTCAAAATAAAAGGAGCTATAGGAGAATGGGGCAAACAGTTAACTGACAGGTAATGTTGCAAGTTGAAACAGAAGGAGAATCATATTCAATGGACACTGTAGATGGGCCTATTTTGCATGAGGAAGTCATTATAGGCTCCGATTGATCGACGGAGCAAAATGCAGAGAAAGATTGTGGGAGGAATGAAGTGAGGTTTTATGATGGATAAAAGGAGAAAAAATAATAAAACATAATGACAAAATGACAGTAATACAAGATTTTTCTGAATATACCAATTAGCGGCTTGTGAAGATAGAGTAGAGGAAGAAACTTCAGCACATAATAACCAAAGTGGTACATTATCAAACAGTGAGGAAGGAGCAAATTGAGCTTACATGGGAAGAAATCATCAACAAAATAAATGGGATTTCTATCGCAGGAAGTGTAGATTTTTGTACAATAAATATTTTTTCTGTATCTGCACACATTTGTTTTTTATAACAAAACGGAACCTAATTTGTGGACAATCCTCGTATTTGACTATGTAACTTTATGGATGTTTATTGTGACTCTCGTAATAGACAATGTTTAGAAATTAACAGTATATGTAGTTTAGCAGCTTGCGCTAAAACAGGTCACTTGGAACATATTCAGAAATGCAGCCACTTATTTACAATCTTGCGTTAAATCACAGGGAATTAAAGATAGAAAGAGCAAGCCCAGCACTTGCGACCCTCATTGGGTGCCACGGCAGATACGAGTGGCCTCAGAAAAATTGCTAGAAGCTGAGGCTCACGCAGCTTGATGTGCTGTTACATGTTGCAACCCAACAGTGTAAGGTGCTGTATCAGTGTCTCCCTGCACATTCACCTGCACAGTGTAAAGTACAGCAGTGTTCCACGATTTAATTTTTCTTCTTCTTTGTGGTATTCTTTCTCAGCAAGTTGACATTTTCAATTTATGTCTTGTTAATTGTGTCATTCATGTTTATCAGATTCCAAAAGCATTAAAATAAGCAATGGTAGCTTTAGGGCATAGGAAGGGGCACTTTGGGAGGGGGGGGGACATGTTTATGAATTGAATAATTTGGTAAAGTTTACTGATTTTGAGATTTGTTGTCAGACAAACACCTATTTTATTATATACTAAACTGATGTGGAGTATTTGGTTCAAGTGAATAACAAAATGTGGTGTGAAGAATTTTTAGAAATGTGTTTCTATGTATTTTTCTTTCAGCATGGACTTTTATATTTCAGGAATTTTGAAATGGACTGAAACGAAGCTTCACTGCAATCTTCAATTTGAGTTATTCGAGTCTGAATAATACTATACAAAATACAAAGTGAAACTGAACATATCTTTGTAAAAGTGAAAAACAATGGGGATGGATAGACAAGGTATGTATGAAGTATAAATTCTGGAAGGGAAGGAAAAAATATATATGTATGTTTCTGAGCTATGAGGGCACCACTGCCACTTTCAGTTATCAGAGTATTTTCTTTTTAGTAGTTAATGTTTTTCTTTCTCCAAAAGTGTTGTTTCATGCAGATTTTGGAAATGATTAGTTGAGGGACGCAAAAGCACATATATTGAGATCCTGTACTTGACAGACTGAATCTACCCTCATGCTTCTTCGCTACAGCGCAGTGGCATTGCTGACAGGGATGCCCTGTAGTTTAGAATGGACAGGTGGGCACCTAAAAATCATTTGGTGCAAAGGAGTTAGTCAGCCATGCCATAACCATAACGCAAGTAGGTCACTTACGTATGTGAGAAAAGTGATCATAGTTAAAGCAATAATTCTGAAGTAAATGACTAATTTCATATCATCAGAGTTGTTACATAATTAAAAGACCACCATAAGGTAAGGAATCGGCAATTGTAAACTCATACAAGCTCAAGCTAAATGAGAACTTGAAATTAAAGTGAAACAAATTAACTGTGTCATACAAAATATTCTCATGTTGCAACCTCTCCATTATTATTAAAATATTTTGGAAGGGACTGGTTCATACAATAGTGCGAGAGAATAGATAGCGCAAGCATTGTAGGCACACGGTCATAAGTTCAGTAATCGCAACGTGTATCTTAGGACTCAGTTCGCCTTCCAAAACTGGCTACTTTTCCGACCAACCAGACTGCAGCCAGATATAATCAAGTACAAATCAACAAATAACACGAAGAGTGGCACCTTACAACCACTGCAGTATGTTGTAAACAATTATCGTTTACACCCTATATACTCAGTAGTTCCTCCGATCATAGAAACAAGCACAACTGATATCTAATGATATTTTCCAAAATGATGTACGTAAACTTTAAATTCTTCTGCACCACAGCCTAGCACACCAGGCATTTTATCCTCATTCTTGTTGCTGCACTATTTATTAATGACTTTGATATTAGGTATTTCTGTATCTGATTATCTCTTTTTCAGTACTCGTCATTTAATTTTTAAATGGGAAATTAAGTCAATAAAGCAATTTTGAATGCTCTATTCTAATTCACTGAAACCATCTTTTTCTCCTACCATTGTATCACATGCCAACTGGTCATGGACCAACCAATTTATCTCAGCATAACACATGAGAATGAGGTCTATGACTGAGGGAAGGTGTTTTCAGTTAACAATGAAGCTTCATTCCCATGATTAAATCTGTAATTTAAATTCTTCCAAAAACTACATAGGATACGAAGCAACTAATACTTATCTGCACAATGTTTCCACAGCAACAGAACAGCACACCATAACATCAAACTTCAGGAGTTACCTCCTGCAGGTTTGAGAGATCATCTGTGAAGCATACTTACAAGTCCATTCTCAAAGGTGAAGATGCCAACATCTCTGCCATGATGTATATGGTTCCTTCGCATTATGGGATTTGCAAAATTCTTCACCCAAATTCCAGCTAAAGCATTTCTACTAATTTCGTTGTCTTCATATGTTCCTTGGGCATAATCAGTCACATACAGGCCAACATTTTCACAATCGCTGATATCACAATGTTTGATTATTGGATTTGCTCCAACCCCACTAACACAAACAGCTGCACCAACTGTAAGAAGGCATACACAATTACCACTACATGAGTTGAAAAAATTACCTAAAATTAAGAGAAAGTGCAAATGTAAGTCATGGTGCTTGAAAAACTTAGTCCAACATGTAACTAAGACAAATATATCTACAAAGTGTCATAACTTTTGTTTGTAGTTTATTTTCTAACCACCCTGACAATTTCTTCATAAATCCAATGTGAACCACACCGGTGTCGCTGATAGGACTACACATTTCAACAAACTTAAAACAAAATTACTTGTAACTTCACAGGAATTTGTACAAGAAGTTAGATGGCACAGCTGCAGTCCTTAACAGAAAACTGCATGCAGCATTTTGAAATTCTTTCTTGAGTGCATAAATTTCAAATTTAATGATATCAAATACTGTACTTTACACAAAACTCTCTTAATACTGAAGAGTTTTTATTATGCATGTTTATTATTTCTTGCCTAATTTCACGAATGAGATATATGTAGAATTTGCAATGCACCTAACCATTGTTCATAATCATAGAACACCAGTGGCGTTGGGGGTGGGAGGGATATTATATTGTTCTTCAGCTGGCAACTGCTGAGTGGTATCTGTCTGTGTGTATGGAGAATTGGCATGACAATGGTGTCTGTCCTGACCACAGCAGAATATACAAATTTCCAAGGAGGAGGGGGGGAGGGGGGGGGAGTTCCTACAAGAGCTCTGCCACCTATGAACAGCAGTTGAAAGCAAATACTAAACTTTATGCTGGACTACCTGAAAACGAGGGAAAATAAAATGAGGAATTTGTTCCTTTAAGAAGGAACCGTAACTTTATTTCTACAACACCATAGCTCTACATTTTTGTAAAGCTTCTAAATTCACCACAAGAAGATTTCGTTAACAGATCCAATTAAGCAATAAGGCTTCTGAACCATTTTTTACCGATTATTGGAGGAAAAAAATACAAATCGTGTTAATTTTGAAATGTGTGGAAATAAAAACTCCAACTGCACTGTAATTACACATTTAGGGGTTTGGGAAGGTTACTAGTCATAGGGAGTAGAAAGTATGTAACTAAGACAAATCTGTCTACGAAGTGGCATTTTTGTTTGTAGTATATTTTCAAACTACACTGACAATTTCTTCATAAATCCAACCAGAGTAACAGTTAAAAACAGCATAAAGAAATTTCACAAAAACTAGGCATCATAATTTCAGGCAACATTTACATTCATGAAGAAATTACTGTAATAAGAATAGACTTACTTTTCAATACAAAAGATGAAAAGAATAATGGACAAGGACACTATTTTCACACTTTTGCGATATTTTGAAGGAACCCTTAGTTATTTAGTCATTTGTGATTGCACTGAAGCACAGAACTGACCAGAATGGGGAATTTGACTGTGAGCTGTAAGGCTTGTAAAGTTGATAATATAAGTATGGAGTTTAAGTGTAATTTACTATACTTGCAAATAGTTGGAAAAACATAAGGAGATGTTCTTGTGAGAATTAGTTTGCTTTGCACCATGAAACCTGTTCTATAGGTACTCCGCATTGTACACCCAGACATTTATGATCAGTTCTGCACATCAGAGTCCTTAGACACTAGACATAATGTAAGTTAGTTACTATTCTTAAATTAGTCACTATTCTGTCTCCAAATTCTCACAGGCCAGTCCTTAATTGACTTTAATGAACACCAGATTCAATTGTCAAAACACAATAATCAAATTCACCTTACAAATATATACATCAAATGTAATTCAATAAGCTTACTACTATATAGCAAAGGTTTCACAGTCTTAAGGGCAGGATGTAAGAGATGCTCAACAAGCTTAAATAACTTTTTTTCTACATCTACAACAAAAAATCTTTTGGTATTCTTAGACAACTAGTGCATGAAAAACAACTAATGAAGACTGCCATAGAGGTTAAACAAATTCAGTAACAATTTACTTTTTACTGATTTTTGAGGACCTGAGAAACGGCACTGGCAGATGTAGCACCTACTTATCAATAATTACTACAAAACAATTGTCATATACATGCGAACACAGAAAATTCACATAATTCTTATGACTGTCAGCAATATGGGTATGAACAAACTAAAGTCAAGTGGCAATAGTAGATACTTTCAGTAAATGTTTCATTAATCTGAAATCCTCTTGTGGTAAATTTAGAAATTTTACAGAAATATAGAGCTATGGTTATCTAAACCACAAGAAGTAAAAGGTGAATCAACAGCTCCAACCTCAAGTTTCACAGGTATACTATAATGTATATACTACTGCACTAAAGTCAAAATTGTAATGGCTGGACCAAAAAAGGTCTGTTAATCACAAACTTTTGTTGTGCTATAATTCCCAATAAAGAATTCATATTACATTTTGATTAGATGATCATTATGACACTGAATTCAGTTGTTGCCATTTCAGTAGTTAATTAAGTGGGAAGCTCCTCTGCAGTATTATTCTCATATAATGAGCACAGCCTTATCTTAAATACATAACAATCACTAACTCGAGGCATTTTTCCAGAGAAATTGAAATATGCCACTGCCAAAACCCTCTTTACAAAAGGTGATAGGAAAGATGTCACAGACTATCAATGTGTTTCACGACTGACACTATCCAAAATTTTTGAGCTGATGTATTCTAGAGCATTACCCCACCTGAATAACTCTAATACCCTCGGTAAATTATACTTTGGACTTCAGAAGTGTTGCTTTACTCAGAATACCATTTACACATTCACTCACCAAATTTTATAAGTATTAAATAACAAAATAGATCGGTTGGTATCTTCTGTCAACTATCTAAGGCATCTTGACTCTGTGATTCACAGTATTCTTCTAGATAAACTGAGGTTTTATGGGATTGATGGTATAGTCAACCAACACATGATGTCATATCTAACAAAAAGAATGCAGAAACCTGTACTTAGTAATTCAAACAATGTAATCATGGGAGGCATTGTCAATTGGGAAGTGAGTGTCACATATGGGGGTTTCCCAAGGCTCAACCTTAGGTGCACTATTGTTGTTCGTATGTGTGAATGGTTTTCCATCTATATACAACAAGCAGAATTAGTTCATTTTGCAGTTGACACTAGTACTTTAATCGATCCAAGCATACACAGAACAGAAGAAAGGTAAACAATGTTCTTACAAGTGCCATTGACTGATTTTTTGTGAACAGTCTCACTGTCAATTTTAAGAAGACAACATACTCAGGTCTGTACATCTAGAAATACTGCACCAATGATATGTGTAACACATGATGAGGAAATAAAAAGTAGGATGCAAACTTCAGATTTTTTTGGTGTTGATGAGAATTTATTTTGGAAAAAGCACATTTTAGAATTTCTAAAACAGCTTAGTTCAGCCACAACTGCACTTGGAATCACTGCACATCTTGCAGAAACACTACTCAGCAAGTTGACATATTTTGCTTATTTTCATTGAATAATGTCATATAAAGTAATGTTATGGAGTAACTCATCTTTCAGAAAGAAAGTCCCCATTGCTCAAAAATGTGCAGTAAGAACATGTGGTGCTCAACCATGATCATGTTTTAAATAATCCACTGTGGTTCAACATGAACAATGCTATACACAATAAGAATACTAGAAGGAAAAAATCATACTTGTTACACCACATTAAGGTTGTCTTTAGCACAAAAAGGGAGGGAGGGGTGCACAAAGCAGCATTCAAAATTTTTATCACTTGCCAATGGTATAAAACGTCAGACAGACAGCAAAGTAAAAACTAAGAAAGTTTCACCTTGACATCCCTTTCAATCATGTCTGTCTGCAACTTTATGTCTTCTTTACGGTAAGTAGCAATCTGTCTTTTCCTACATTGTTGATAGTCCTACTTGGAGTTTCCATTGTTTGATATAAAATGATTAATTATTTTAACACATTCAAATGTAAAGGCTACACAACAGGTTGTAAGTTGTGAATCAGATTACAGAAAGGGTGAAGGCAGCAGACCATATGCCAGGTGTCCAGCAATTCTAATAGAAAAATTTCCCTGAGTTTTCCAGGCCAATTTCTGATTTTTACAGGGTCATATTGTGCTTTGTACCTAACCAAATTTGTTTGATTTTGTGATAAAGTCTACAAATTTTCTCAGTATACAGGAACATGATGGGAGCTACACTCAAAGAAAACCTTCAAATGAACATGGTTCATTTCAATTAAGAAATAAACATACCAGAACCTGACAATTGAGTTATGTGTAAAACGTAATTTGAATAAAAAAATTACAGGAAAATTTGCAAAGAGACTAAGCTGCAAAGGTATTTCATTAAAAATTTACAATCTCTACATAGAGACCTAAGACTAAAATTCAAATACAATTTGAGCAAAATGATTAACGAATGAATGGCAATAGACTAGTCTGATAAAGACACATGCATGAACATTAAATGAAGCCACAAACTGTTAGTTTTTAGTGATGCAGTACTACTTCAATCTGAGAAACTTCTTTCTCAGCACTTTCCACAAGTTCTGTTTTCGTACTACTTAGTGCTGTTAGTTTTTCTCTACTCACTTTCTTCATTCTCTCATTTTCTTTTGAGGACTTCTCACTTGCCTTTTTGTCTGTTACTGTTTCACTGTACCTATCACATGAATTTCAAAAGCTATGTATTAACTGCTTTGTGATAGTTACAACAGCTCTGTTACCTTGACTGCATTACAAACAGTGTAAGAAAGGCTTCAGCCAAATTTTTAACCACACTGGAGCTGTCAGTTAAATCTCTTTCAAGGCTGGCAATGCCACGGAAGCGACAGCAAGTAACCTTGATAAATCTCTTCACATTTTCATGTTCACTCTTGAACTCAATGACCATCATCCACAATTTATTGATACGATTGTGATCCCCATTTTCTTTACTGACTTAACTACTAGATTTTGGAATCTCTTGCAATGGCATCATCAGCCTCATGACCACCAAATCAATTTAAGATAGTAAGAGGTATTAATGCTATTGCTAACCACTTTTTCTCATTGTCAGTGTTAATTGCCACTTCTGTGTCTAAACATGGAGTGCCCTTCATAAAGAAATATGATAGGGGAAATTTATCAAGAATTTTGGATACCATGCTCTTCATAAATATAAGACACCCATCCCAGAAAGCAAAGATTATTTCCTGATATGTCACATTGACCCAGAGCTTTCTTACTCTACATTTACATCCATACTCCGCAAGCGGAGGGTACCTTGAGTACCTCTATCGGTTCTCCCTTCTATTCCAGTCTCGTATTGTTCATGGAAAGGATTGTCGGTATGCCTCTGTGTGGGCTCTAATCTCTCTGATTTTATCCTCATGGTCTCTTCGGGAGATATACGTAGGAGGGAGCAATACACTGCTTGACTCCTCGGTGACTTCTCGAAACTTCAACAAAAGCCCGTACCGAGCTACTGAGCGTCTCTCCTGCAGTCTTCGACTGGAGTTTATCTATCACCTCCATAACGCTTTCGCGATTACTAAGTGATCCTGTAACGAAGCGCGCTGCTCTCTGTTGGATCTTCTCTATCTCTTCTATCAACCCCATATGGTACGGATCCCACACTGGTGAGCAATATTCAAGCAGTGGGCGAACAAGTGTACTGTAACCTACTTCATTTGTTTTCGGAATGCATTTCCTTAGGATTCTTTCAATGAATCTCAGCCTGGCATCTGCTTTACCGGCGATCAACTTTATATGATCATTCCATTTTAAATCACTCCTCATGCCCACTCCCAGATTATTTATGGCATTAACTGCTTCCAGTTGCTGACCTGCTGTATTGTAGCTAAATGATAAGGAATCTTTCTTTCTATGTATTCACAGCACATTACACTTGTCCACATTGAGATTCAATTGCCATTCTCTGCACCATGCATCAATTCGCTGTAGATACTCCTGCATTTCAGTACAATTTTTCATTGCTACAACCTCTCGATATACCACAGCATCATCCGCAAAAAGCCTCAGTGAACTTCCGATGTATTCCACAAGGTCATTTATATATATATATTGTGAGAATGACATGCTGAGTTCTGTTATCTAGGAACTCTTCAATCCAATCACACAATTGGTCTGATAGTCCATATGCTCTTACTTTGTTCAATAAACGACTGTGGGGAACTGTATCGAACGCCTTGCAGAAGTGAAGAAACACGGCATCTACCTGGGAACCCGTGTCTATGGCCCTCTGAGTCTCGTGGACGAATTGCGCGAGCTGGGTTTCACACGACAGTCTTTTTCGAAACCCATGCTGATTCCTACAGAGTAGATTTCTAGTCTCCAGAAAAGTCATTATACTGTAACATAATACGTGTTCCAAAATTCTACAACTGATCGATGTTAGAGATATAGGTCTATAGTTCTGCACATCTGTTCGACGTCCCTCCTTGAAAACGGGGATGACCTGTGCCCTTTTCCAATCCTTTGGAACGCTAAGCTCTTCTAGAGACCTACAGTACACCGCTGCAAGAAGGGGGGCAAGTTCCTTCGCGTACTCTGTGTAAAATCGAACTGGTATCCCATCAGGTCCAGCGGCCTTTCCTCTTTTGAGCGATTTTAATTGTTTTTCTATCCCTCGATTTTAATTGTTTTTCTATCCCTCTGTTGTCTATTTCGATATCTACCATTTTGTCATCTGTGCGACAATTTAGAGAAGGAACCACAGTGCAGTCTTCCTCTGTGAAACAGCTTTGGAAAAAGACATTTAGTATTTCGGCCTTTAGTCTGTCATCCTCTGTTTCAGTACCATTTTGGTCACAGAGTGTCTGGACATTTTGTTTTGATCCACCTACTGCTTTGACATAAGAACAAAATTTCTTAGGATTTTCTTGGCTCTGTACCTGATGTCCAGCTTCTGAGGTTGCAACTATTCTGCTTCTACAAACTTCTTGTTTGGCAAATTCTCTCATTAATTCTCTGACTACAGAATAGAGGGAAATACAGGGAAATGGAGTTATGGAGGCATCTGACTGAAATTTAGACAGAAACTACTCAACTCACGCAGCCAGTCTCAAAAAAGGCGAGATGAGCTAGCAGCATCTTGCCCTTCATAGACCCACACACTACTTCATAGCTATGACACTTAGGATTCCAGTAGTGACCTTACATTTCAGTTTCACCTACTTCTGTTCCTACTTTCTTTGCACATTTTTATACATCCATTAATATTTGCTGAGTCCAGACTGACACCATTTCCTTTTGCCCTCCCCACCAAATAGTGCAAAACTTCTGCAGCAAAACAGAAGTGCTTGTAATATTATTGAAATCTACACTCTGTCCCGAAGTCCAAAATCATGGGACCTTCTGGATTACCCTCGACCTTGAGCTTGCCTTTTTGGCTCTTTCACTAATGCCTTATGAACACTGGTGTCAACCATGGACACCTGAACAATCTATCTTTTCAGATTTACCTTAGATGGGGCTGCATGGGGGGGAGGGGGGGGGGCAAATGCCGGGGGGGGGGGGGGGGGGGCTCCCAAAAGCCAGGTGGAGGGTGGTCTCACAGCACAGAGTTGAGGGCAAACAGTGAGAGAGAACTTCATCAAGCCAATCTGAAGGCAAGGAAATGCTTCTGCCCAGAATCAAATCAGATAACATGCCTTTTCCAGGGTTTTTAAGGCAAATGCAAAAATTTTAAGTTCTCCTGAGTTTTCCAGGAAAAAAAAAAAAATCACAGAGTGTTCCCTGTTTTCCAGGATGCTGGACAACCCGATATTGTATAAAAAGCAACAACATGTGTGATGGTTTTATTTAAAAGTTGATATAATTTAGAGTTCTTATAAAACGTATCTTAAGCTTTTAAGCAGTTTTTCTGATGTGGTTTTCACATTTTATGTTGTTGGTCTGTTTTTCCATATCAATGTCCGTTAAATACAAGATGCAATTTTAACTCTACATAATTTTAGCTCTGTTTTCCCAATACTGGAAAAAATATGCAACAAGATAACATTATAGAATTTTTGAGACACTTTTCTGTAAGTAAATAGAACACATTAATAAATGTAGAACAACTGGACCAATTCTGTGCAGTATCAAAGTAAAGTTTTAGGAGGAAAGTATATTCCACTACTTACCAACAGAAGAACTGCGAATGATGCAGTGATCCACAACAGGACTGCAATTTTCTCCAACTTCTAAACAATAATGTTTATGATGTGGAACAGTGGATGTAATATCTGGTGAAAATTTGATCGTAAGGTGTCCAGCATAAGCCTGCTTTGCTCCTTCCACAAACATTACAGTAGACTCAGATTCTCTTTCCAAAATCACTGATTCTGCAACGTTACCAGCAGCAGCTCCAATTAGAGCCACATCAGAGTCTATAACCAAAAACTCTCCACGGTATGTACCAGTGTGAAGAAATACTATGGCAGGTGACCCTTCACAACCATCACCAGAATTGACACTACGCTCATCCGCAAAGTCTAGTGCACCTTGAACTGTATTAAAATAATTGATGCTGCGTCCTCGAAATGAAAGGTCTTGGTACCCAGGGCGAACATGCACTCCTCTATACAACTGTCTAAAGCTCTCTTTCCAAGGATTTGCGTGTTCGGAGTCCTCTGAAGAAACAAACTCGAATCGACACGGGGCAGGATTGAACAATGGAAGATCATATTCATACACACTTTGGTACAAATTTTTCCTGGAAAGACAAGAAACAACTGTGGTAACACAAGCTGAAATACAGTTACATCAAACTTGTCACAATAATATTAATCTAATAAGATGTGGAGACTGCCATTACACCTAGAATGTGCACATTCATAACCATTTACAACATATATAAGAAATAAATTTATTAACTGTCACTCACATATAGGCAGATACCTTCCTGTTTTACTTTATACTACAGAAACACAATGGTAATTTAGAAACAACGTAAAATGCAACTATAAATTGCAGTCTGCAGAACTGAGCTTCCCAACTCCATTCATTTAAGATTTCCATCATCTTTTTATCCCAACTCAACTTAATACGAAGGGGTGCCCAAAAGAAACCAAACTTCTTGTTAATGTATTTATACACATTTCAATCACAAACCTTCAATCCTCTTCAATCCCCTTCAAAATACTCTCCACTTGAATTAATACAGTTGTCTAATCTTTTATTCCATTTTTCAAAACGCAGCTTACATTCATCTTTTGTGATGTACTACAGACATTGTTTTCTTCAACTCAGCAAGATCAGTGAAACTCTTTCCTTTCATGTCTTTTCATTCTATGGAAAAAAGGTCACACAGGGCAATGTTGGGTCAGCATGGGGGGGGCGGAGGGGGGGGGGGAGAGGGGGGGGGAGGAGGAGGAGGAGGAGGAGGAGGAGGAGGAAGGGGGGTCATACAATTTTTGGTCAAGAACTGTCATACACACAGGGCTGTGTAAGCAGGGGTACTGTCATAATGGAAAAACCAGTCACCCAAATGCCACAAAATAGGCCACTTTCACCACACACTGGTGCACAATCTTTTCAAAACTTCTAACTAGAAAGACTTGTTAACTGTCTTACGCTTCGGAACAAACACTGAATGGACGAGTTCTCTCACACGGAAAACACCTGATGAGCATTCCTGGGGTGAGGTGAACTAGAAGTCTTCCACACTGGCTTTGATTCAGAATCATAAGTGCAGATCCAAATTTTGTCATCTATGATAATTTCTGAAAAAAGTTTGGATCGTTTTGGGACTCTTCTTACAAAGTGCAGCATGGTTCCACATGACCTTGTTTTTGTTCAGGAGTCAGCAGTATGGCACGAATTTGGCAGCCATCATTTTCGTTTCCAGATCTTCTGTCACAATTCTGCTGCACTGCACTCCAAGTCCCTCCCAACAGCACAATTTCTTCAATAGTCCATAGTCGATCTTCGTTGATTGCACAAATGTTTTCAAGTTTTTAATGGGTTCGGGCCGTGGAAGGACGAGCAGAATGAGGTTTGCCATCAACTAATATTTCACCATTTTTGAAATGGAAAAACCACTCAAACACTTCATTTTTACCCATACCATTGTCCTTGTATGCTGTTTTTAACATTCCGAGAGTTTCTGTTCCTGTTCTCCAAGGAAAAAGCAGAATGTCACCGTCACAAGCTGCTCATGAAAATCAGCCAGTGCAAAAATGACTATCACACACAACATTTGTCACTATGAACTGTGTCAAATTTAGCCTTACCTTCTACAGTAATAGCACTTCGTTTACTGTCTCTGGAATGTTCGCTCTATGTACTCTGAGCAGAAAATGTGGTAATACAAGAGCTCTACCCATCAATAAATTAGTTCAGTTTCTTTTGAGTACCTCCTGTTACAATAACCACAATCACAATAAACGAGAAAATTAAGCATCCAACAACTTCTACAGAAAATTATTACGGCATTATGGTACAATATTAAATATTGTTAAGTCTGTACAATGTTCCAGTTTATTTCAGTAATACTGCTCACCACTGTCAGACTTTTCACTGTATAATTAATGTCAAAACACATTCACTCAGCATAAGAGAACAGATACTAATTTCAAAGTACCCAATTAATTTGATTATTAAATGAGGTTTATTCTCAAATTTGTCCTTTGTAAAATACAGGGTAGTCTTACATTTGCAGATTAAGATACTAATGCTGAGGTCAATGCTTTTACATTGGGTAATTGATTAGTATAGGGATCGTCTTACATTTACAGATGAAGTTTTGGCAATTAAGGACATGTGAAGATTTATTTTGAAGAATCCAGAAAGATAGTGTAGTTTTCGAGTTGAGTTTCCAAGTGTACTCGATTGGTGAGCCTTCGCCGCTACCCATTTAACCAAAAAACATCGCGAGACTGTTGTCAGATACAAGTCGACAATATAAGTGTACAAAGAAGAGCAAATAACACGAGTTCGCACACATCACTTGCCAAAGACTTGCAGCACTGCTGCCATATGCAGATACGTTGATCATGATTGTTATACCAAAACAATGACTGATAGGTCAGCTGTTCTCCCCCCTCCTCCCTGTGTGTGTGTGTGTGTGTGTGTGTGTGTGTGTGTGTGTGTGTCATTACTTTCCAAAGACTGCTGTAAATTTATTTTATTATTTAACCGCTTGTCAAAAGTGTCTAACAATTACACTGAATGACACACACACACACACACAAACACACACACACACACACACACACACACACACAGGCTACAGCACAAACAGGACATGGGGATGAAGTGTATTCTCTCAACATCTTTCCAAAGACAAACTCTCTGAAGGAATTAAACTAGGTGCTACTGTATACCTCATTTACTGATCACATATTACTTTATTATGTTTCAAATGCCACACTTTCTACGAAATTGTGCCTCTTGCAGTTTGAGTACTGAAATTACAAGAAAAAGATTTATAAACAATCTGACTACTAACACAAATGCAGGAGTACACCCACAGAAATATATGACAGTTAAAACCCACTCTGGATTGTTATATAAATTATTTTTTTTCACCTGAAAATAAGGGGAACAGAAAGTTGTTTGCATATGAATTGGGCACTAGCACAACGAGGATAGAAAAGAAAGTAAACATTCAATAAGGAAACTGCTACCAATTTTAATACCAGTAGGCACTTATACTCTTTGGTTTATATTCTCTTCCTTGTCAAAGGAATTAATAATTCAGACTCTCAGATTCATTTTTCTTCTGTGCTACTACTACTACTACTACTACTACTACTACTACTACTACTACCACCACCACCACCACCACCAATAAAGTAGCAAAATTATTTTCATGAGTCCCCCTCCCAACAAAAACAAAGCTAACTGCATAGTTTTGGAGTTCCTATTCAATATAAATGTTACAGAAAATTGCAGTTGTATTAACTAGCATGACATTTCATAACACGATAACCATAAATAAATGTTTTATTCAAACTAGATCTACAATTATTGCACACTGCACTGAAAACAAAAATGCAGCTGCATACAAGTAAAATAAATATTGTAGAAATAATCGTTCAGAAAGAATATTTAATTTATAAAATAAACATACCAAAGTTCGTTGTCATTTGCTATTGTCTGGAAGCGCTTGCAAACCTGGCTAACACGACACAAATCCTGTTCTAGCAGGTAGCTGAATATCGTTAACAGTACCTCATCTGGGAGCTCATACTGTAGATAGTGTGCTGCTGAGGTTGTGCATTCTGCATAAGAGAAGTTCACAATTATAGATTACGCTGATACATTAACAGATTTATTAATAAGGGTGATCAGTTTAGAAAATGAAACAAATAACATCTAACATACACAAACAATGGCTCTATTGAACTCCCAATGGCTGTTAGACTAATTAAAATAGGGCACAAAAAATTTCATAGGGCAAGGCTTAACAAACATACTGCTACAGGCATCACAACAAACATAAAAATATCCCAATTTACAGACTGAATATTTTCTCTCTCTCTCTCTCTCTCTCACACACACACACACACACACACACACACACACACACACACACACACACAGTCACAGCCTTCAGGTCCGCCGAAAGCTGAGATACCACCCTTCGGCTTTTTTTATTCTTAACGTAACTGTATTGTGTTAAGTCACTGGGAAATACAGAAGCGTCCGATCTTACCTGTCGGCTTTGACCCATGACATCACAAATATGGCGGAAACGACCATAAACGACAATTCCAATATGGCGGATATAAAAACATCGCATACGTATCATAAACACTGAAATACACAGGTTTCACAAAAAGCCTAATGACTGTAACAGGACAAGCGTGGGAAATTGGGGGTTTTTGGGTGGGGAGAAACTAAATATACACAAATGTAGCCACCGACCGCCATACAACACCACGCAAAACGACAAAAAAAATCGACATCACAAAACTGACCAAATACCAAAAAACACATTCTTATCCGGAATCAGACACTTCCCTTGACCTATATAGATCTACAGTAACTCCCGATCCCATAAATTGGGATCTAACACTTCCCTTGACCTATATAGCTCAACAGAACCTCCCGATCACATCCCCCAATACAAAACTCAAAAAACACCACAAACCATAGCAAACAAACACTTCCCTTAAACCTACATACATCTACAACAGCTCCCGATCCCATAAATTAGGATCAAACACTTCCCTTGACCTATATAGCTCAACAGAATCTCCCGATCCCATCCACCAATACAAAAATCAAAAAACACCACAAACCATAGCAAACAAACATAGCTGTAGAAATTTGATCAGCTCTAACGGTGTCTCGCCCATCATCGCCCTCAACCGAGCACTATTCATGCGGTCTTTCATATCCATTCCTAAACAAAAAACCACAACCGAATACACTCAATAGCAAACTCACCCGACGTGCAGCAATTATCATTACATTAACCATCACACAAAACCGTTAACTCACTAATACAAATTCCGCTTCAAAACCACGAACACAGCACTCACCACTGAGCAACAGCAAACTGGCCCCAACACACCAAACAAACGAAAACCATGAACACACCACCAGAGGGCACAAAAAACACCAACACGACATCTACAAACACGCCACAATCACAAACCAAACTCCGCGCCGTAATGACGTCACACACCACAACACGCTTACGTCACGGGTCAAAGCCGACGAGTAAGATCGGAGGTTTCTGTTGACCCAGTCACTGGGTGCAGCATGTTTGAAATGGATTCTTCGCAGATGATATCGTGGAGTAACGCGGTGACACACTTTAATGTGGAATGTCAATGTTTCTCAGTTTGTTTTGTTGCCTTGTCTGTGAGTTATTTTAATGTAGTGAATTTTGGCTACTGGTTGGTTCACAGTTTTGAAATTGTCAGTGTGTGTTGATAATAGTTTGAAAGTTATTTTTTTGGGTTTTCGTTTGGTACTAAGTACAGATGTTACAACAAATTTTAGTAAGTGTTTTTTGGTAGGGTAGTAAATATGTTTATGTATTTCTGGTGTTAACTGTTAGAAGTTAAATGTGTTTCTTTGTGTTGCTGATTTTGAGAAGTGGATACCAAAATTTATGTTGGAGTAGGCACTTTTTAATGATTTTGCATATTTTGTCTGAATTAGTAGTCGAAGATCATATTTAGTAGTTTATAGTGGTGAGTATCAAGGAGTGTTGTTATTTTGGTCTCACTAGATTTTGATAATGCTTAGTTCTGCTAGTTGTGGATTGCTGGTATCATGGGTTTTCTCTGAGCTATACAGGTTAAGTGAAAATAGAGGGACCAGCTTTTCGTGTTGGGGTATCTTCATTTGAGCTACATAAGACAAGCATAATGTATGATACCAATGGTATGTTTTTTTGCATTTTTGGTTGGGTTGGTTACTGTTGATTTCACGAAGTACGTTATTTTTGGGTGAATACTTCTTTGGAATGATGTTGCTCACTGCCACATATTTAGTTTGCCCTCATCCAAAACTCCCTACCGCCCACAGTTGTCCTGTTAGTTCCATTTTTTTTTGCTAGAGTTAAACATTTCATGTGTTATCGGTGTTTGTTCATGGGTGTAATGAATGATGTAAGGGCTGCCATACTGAATACACTTTAAGAAGGGAAGCCAACCATCTTGATAATGTCACAGGTCAAAGCCGACAGGTGGTATACCATTTTTCGGTATTATATGTATCAGCTACTGATCTCCATCAGAAGTGGTTAATGCTGCCACATTTCCACTATGATTTTTCATTATAGTTTGAATTAGGCTGTGTTATTTTAAAGTCATTCCTCGATTATGGGTGTAACATTTGTACAATTTACATTTAAGAATTAACACGAAAGTAAAAAACAGGTAGACCTGACAATAACATTATAGGCCTATACAGCGAGTCTGATTATGAATGAGAGCTGTGTTTATTTACCACCAAAGAAAGGAACAGGAAGTGTTATGGACATAAAAACTTACTACTCATTGAATGATCCTTCATAACAAAAGGTCCCCCTAGTATTTATTATATAGCACATAAATAGTAATTCTGAGACAACTGTCTCAGGGCCTAAATGAGAAACTATTTATAAATTGTAACAAACACTGATGAGGCAATGAAATTATAAAAATGAAACATCAACTGTTTGATAAAGAGTATAGAATTTTATGATAGGCTTTGTCCTTTCCTGCACCAAAATAGCTCTTTTCGCAATAATTATTCCTGCTACCAACACTCATTCATAGATTACCATTCAGGTGATGCTTTCAATGCTTTTAAAGATTTTCAAAATAGTGTTTGTAAATTAATGTTGAATACTTACGATCATATGATACTGAACAGTTCCGCCTCGGCCTTTTGCGAGCTGGCAGCATGGAAGCAGTGTAACTATTAGCAGTCGATACAGTGGAAGACGCTGCCATACTTGTACTTGTTGAAGGTTCATGGTGAGGAGGGGATTTTCTACGAAGGTCATACGGGGACTGATGGCTAGTAGTGCCATTGTTTACACTAGATGAACTTGTGTTTCCAGCAGATGCCGCAGAGGCTGAGCTGCCGGCAGCATTTGATCCAGTCACTGTGGATGCACTCGAAGCACCACCAGCACCTGGTATATTCTGGTTTGGCACATGACACTGGAGTTCACATGGGTCTGCTAAAGAAACAAAGAGCAATGAGTATGATAATACTGTATACAACTGGAGAGAAGTTTAACAATCAATTTGTTGGAAGGTCATTATGAAATGGAATGACAACACAGGAGACCACTTACAAAACAGATTGTGATATAATACTAAATGTAACTAATAACTAACAAGATACTACTGAATGCATATAAATAATGGCAGCATAAATGATTTATTTTTTAATTTGCGAGAGACACTGAATTATTGAAACATCTTAAGTGGCAGGTGTTTAAAGTTGAGCTTCCAACTACCATGTTAAAGTCTAGCTATTTACAAAATTTCAAGTATTAAGTTATGTGAGGACTCTAGGAACACATTACAGCTCCTCATGTATCTGTTTCATACACACAGTGAAGATCACATTAGGCAAGTGATACTACGCAGGCACACATTTAACCATCTTTCCACACTACATATAACAATGAATAAAGCCAATGTTTTACAATGGGAAGTACCCTATGTCAGGTGTGTTACAGTAGTTTGCATAATATGGACACATATATAGTGCCAGTTGCTGTATTTCTTCAAGAGATGAAATGATGGTACATAAATCTGATTTATTCACCACTGTTACTTTCAAACAAAACAATGAAAAGCTTGCACACACCTTGAGCACTGAACTCTTTAAAACTACAGGGCATCACTTTTGACAGTAATTGCATAGCATTTCCGGAAAACCACTACCATTATCTACTATACAAAATCAAACATCCAGTGGCAGTATATAACAATTACAAATGAGATATGTAACAGTATTAAGATTTGCTCTAATGGCATTGCACACAGAACATACAGGTGAGTTGTGAGGTTTTTGAGATTTGCAGAACGCTGGGTCTTATTAGACGAAACATGGTTCCCAATAAATATGGGAATGAAATCGTTAACAAAAAGTTGATGTTTAATACATAAACGTTAACGATCCATAGGATGGACTTTTTTTCTTATATAACAACGAAAGAAACAAAGCAGCAGGCCATATCTACAATGCAAACATAACATCCTTCATCAGAGCAACACGCGTTCACACACAAAACAATCTGCTTGCTGCTGATCACAACACTACAATACATAACTTTGCTCTGCGGTGGACAATTAAATAAATGTACGACTGTGATACAACTTAAGTGGCGATTAGAGCACAATCCGGATCCGAAAGTTTATGAGTATTACAATATACGAAATATATTCGGCAATGAAACTGACAATGAGTACCGTTCAATGTAGAATTAAGAGCTGGTAAGTATACTCTCACATAATTCCAACCAGTTTTGCCAAAGCCATTCACTCCTTCCCCCTGACGTCCACCGGAACGGTTCACAAAAACGATACATCTTACATACGGATAAACGGCAGACTCGCAAAATATGTAATTTGACATTGCATAGAGATATGGTAATTTCTTCCAATCTTCTTTAAAATTACTTTAATGAAACTAAAACGCACATTATATGTTGAAGGCCCTTTACATCTAATATGTTACAAAACGATTATACATAGTAATCACACACAAAACTGATAAGCTGTCAATAGGTACGGACATGGGCCTGGGACGAGTCCAAGCATTTCAGTTCTGGCAGAGAACAGCAGTCTTCTCTTACCTGAGCTCGCTCTTGACGGTAGAGGAATGCGGTTTGCATTTTTTCTTCTCGATCTCCGAACGTAAGAACGAGAAGAGGTGAAAGAAGCACTCGGCATTTTAAAATATCCTTGTAATTCTGCAGCAGAAAATCCTAAACAAAGGATACCCTTCCATCAGTACTGGCAGCCATTTTCTTATTCCTAAGGCAGACTAACGAATGGCGAATAGGAAAGCTTCAAGGAGTCACGTGACAGCGTAGAATAGCAGTATGGAGGATAGAAGAATGAAAGAATACGCATGTATATCGTCTATAGTGGCATGTTTTCTTTTGTCAGTCGTTTATGTCGCTAGTTTATATGTCTGGAATTCCCCACATAACAGGTCTGTGCTTCGCTTTCATGATGTCTTTTGTGAAATATTTTATCTGATAATCATTAACTATTAAGTCGTCTGCACAATGATTACACGTGACGCTGTTGCCAAATGTATTTGAAAAATGTCACCGAGTCCATAAATTTCGGATTTACGCCCGTATTTTATCGTCAGCATATCGCATTTCAGGCAACTTTTAATTTCTTTTTTTCTACATTGTTACAGAGACCACCCATCGACCATAAAGAAAAGATTCTTAAGCGTTTTCATAATGATGTTCGTATCCCCGCTATTTTTATATAGCTTTTCCAGAGAAGGAATTTTAAAAAAGGTAAATAAAAATATAAGAGGAAAAAATATATGAAAGCCAGATGAAAACCATAAAAACTGGCGAAAGACTTCAGTGATAAGACTCATATTCGAGGAGTGTTAAAGGTATCAAATGATAATATAAGGTATTAGAAAAAGCAACTGGAAAGAAAGAAAATTAAAGCACAAGAGTTAACTAACTCATTGAAGGCATATATTTTTCTGCTGTACCTCAACATTGAAGAAATTGAATAATCGATAGATGTAACAGCCTACAAGAAATCTTTTGATTGGCACTTGTAGCATTATTATATTATAAATATGACAATATGTGCTGATGAGAAATAGTAAAATTACTGTTTTCTGGCGCTCTCACCTCTACTTAAAGCCATGAAAATTCTTACTATTACAAACTTAACACAGTGTTATACAGATTTCTGCTACAATGTCGAAATGAACATTGATATCTGTGAAGTGTAGTCCAAAGCATAGTTTTCAAGTTGCCCAGTCTTTATTTGTTGCAAAAAATGTGCTAGGAACTCTTACTGTGAGTTACGTTTTTCTGTCAAAACAGGCACTGATAAGCATTGAAATTCAAATCTTTAAATTCCAGGCTTCAATATGGGAACTTCTGGGATTAAGGTGGCAAGGCCTTTTTCCTGCTGCAGTTATTCCACTCTTGTTAACAATGCTCCTCTTCCTTGGACCTATATGCATGCAAGGTTTCAGTGGACTGTGGAAGCTCTATGCAGGTTGGTATTGGTTTTTAGTTGATTGTTATTTATAGACTTTAAAAGTCTTCATATCTGCTAACGCACACTGCAAACAATAAAATGCACAGCACCTGTCTTTTGTGTTCTTTATTTATTCGTTTTCAACAATTTTGTGTTCATTGTTTTGATTATTAATATGTAATAGTTTAGTTTCAGTTAGTTAGTATTATTTGATTTGCAAAGGATATAAAAATACATGAATAAATTCATGGACCTTGCCGTTGGTGGGGAGGCTTGCGTGCCTCAGCGATACAGATAGCCGTACCGTAGGTGCAACCACAACGGATGGGTATCTGTTGAGAGGCCAGACAAACGCGTGGTTCCTGAAGAGGGGCAGCAGCCTTTTCAGTAGTTGCAGGGGCAACAGTCTGGATGATTGACTGATCTGGCCTTGTAACACTAACCAAAATGGTTAGGGGACTACTCAAGACGACGTTGTTATCAGGAGACAGAAAACTGGCGTTCTACGGATCAGAGCGTGGAATGTCAGATCCCTTAATCGAGCAGGTAGGTTAGAAAAATTAAAAAGGGAAATGGATAGGTTAAAGTTAGATATAGTGGGAATTAGTGAAGTTCCGTGGCAGGAGGAACAAGACTTTTGGTCAGGTAAATACAGGGTTATAAATACAAAATCAAATAGGGGTAATGCAGGAGTCAGTTTAATAATGAATAAAAAATAGGAGCGCGGGTAAACTACTACAAACAGCATAGTGAATGCCTTATTGTGGCCAAGATAGACAGGAAGCCCATCCCTACTACAGTAGTACAAGTTTATATCCCAACTAGCTCTGCAGATGACGAAGAAATTGAAGAAATGTATGATGAAATAAAAGAAATTATTCAGATAGTGAAGGGAGACGAAAATTTAATAGTCATGGGTGACTGGAATTCGGTAGTAGGGAAAGGGAGAGAAGGAAACATAATAGGTGAATATGGATTGGGGCTAAGAAATGAAATAGGAAGCTGCCTGGTAGAATTTTGCACAGAGCATAACTTAACCATAGCTAACAATTGGTTCAAGAATCACAAAAGAAGGTTGTATGCATGGAAGAAGCCTGGAGATACTAAAAGGTATCAGATAGATTATACAATGGTAAGACAAAGATTTAGGAACCAGGTTTTAAATTGTAAGACATTTCCAGGGGCAGATGTGGACTCTCACCACACTCTATTGGTTAGGGACTGTAGATTAAAACTGAAGAAACTGCAAAAAGGTGGGAATTTAAGGAGATGGGACCTGGATAAACTGAAAGAGCCAGAGGTTGTACAGGGTTTCAGGGAGAGCATAAGGGAACAATTGACAGGAATGGGGGAAAGAAATACAGTAGAAGAAGACTGGTTAGCTTTGAGAGATGAAGTAGTGAAGGCAGCAGAGGATCAAGTAGGTAAAAAGACGAGGGCTACTAGAAATCCTTGGGTAACAGAAGAAATATTGAATTTAATTGATGAAAGGAGAAAATATAAAAATGCAGTAAATGAAGCAGGCAAAAAGGAATACAAACGTCTCAAAAATGAGATCGACAGGAAGTGCAAAATGGCTAAGCAGGGATGGCTACAGGACAAATGTGAGGATGTAGAGGCTTATCTCACTAGGGGTAAGATAGATACTGCCTGCAGGAAAATTAAAAAGACCTTTGGAGAAAAGGAACCACTTGTATGAATATCAAGAGCTCAGATGGAAACCCAGTTCTAAGCAGAAAGGTGGAAGAAGTATATAGAGGGTCTATACTAGGGCAATGTACTTGAGCACAATACTATGGAAATGGAAGACGATGTAGATGAAGATGAAATGGGAGATATGATACCGCGTGAAGAGTTTGAAAGAGCACTGAAAGACCTGAGTCAAAACAAGGCCCCGGGAGTAGACAACATTCCATTAGAATTACTGTCGGCCTTGGGAGACCCAGTCCTGACAAAACTCTACCATCTGGTGAGCAAGATGTATGAGACAGGTGAAATACCCTCAGACTTCAAGAAGAATATAATAATTCCAATCCCAAAGAAAGCAGGTGTTGACAGATGTGAAAATTACCGAACTATCATTTAATAAGTCACGGCTGCAAAATACTAACACGAATTCTTTACAGACGAATGGAAAAACTAGTAGAAGCCGACCTTGGGGAAGATCAGTTTGAATTCCATAGAAATATTGGAACACGTGAGGCAAAACTAACCCTACGGCTTATCTTAGAAGCTAGATTAAGGAAAGACAAACCTAGGTATCTAGCATTTGTAGACTTAGAGAAAGCTTTTGACAATGTTGACTGGAATACTCTCTTTCAAATTCTAAAGGTGGCAGGGGTAAAATACAGGGAGCGAAAGGCTATTTACAATTTGTACAGAAACCAGATGGCAGTTATAAGAGTCGAGGGGCATGAAAGGGAAGCAGTGGTTGGGAAGGGAGTGAGACAGGGTTGTAGCCTCTCCCTGATGTTATTCAATCTGTATATTGAGCGAGCAGTGAAGGAAACAAAAGAAAAATTTGGAGTAGGTATTAAAATCCATGGAGAAGAAATAAAAACTTTGAGGTTCGCCGATGACATAATTCTGTCAGAGACAGCAAAGGACTTGGAAGAGCAGTTGAACGGAATGCACAGTGTCTTGAAAGGAGGATATAAGATGAACATCCAAAAGCAAAACGAGGATAATGGAATGTAGTCGAATTAAATTGGGTGATGTTGAGGGTAGTAGATTAGGAAATGAGACACTTAAAGTAGTAAAGGAGTTTTGCTATTTGGCGAGCAAAATAAGTGATGATGGTCGAAGTAGAGAGGATATAAAATGTAGACTGGCAATGGCAAGGAAAGCGTTTCTGAAGAAGAGAAATTTGTTAACATCGAGTATAGATTTAAGTGTCAGGAAGTCGTTTCTGAAAGTATTTGTATGGAGTGTAGCCATGTATGGAAGTGAAATATGGACGATAACTAGTTTAGACAAGAAGAGAATAGAAGCTTTCGAAATGTGGTGCTACAGAAGAATGCTGAAGATTAGATGGGTAGATCAAATAACTAATGAGGAGGTGTAGAATAGGATTGGGGAGAGGAGAAGTTTGTGGCACAACTTGACTAGAAGAAGGGATCGGTTGGTAGGACATGTTCTGAGGCATCAAGGGATCACCAGTGCAGTACTGGAGGGCAGGGTGGTGGGTAAAAATTGTAGAGGGAGACCAAGAGATGAATACACCAAGGAGATTCAGAAGGATGTAGGTTGCAGTAGGTACTGGGAGATGAAGAAGCTTGCACAGGATAGAGTAGCATGGAGAGTTGCATCAAACAAATCTCAGGACTGAAGACCTCAACAACAAAAAATTCATTTGAAGGAGTTTCATGTATTGGCTACTGTACACTGTTATTGTGAATCTAAAGGAGCAATTACAGTTTCTTTAAATATGTATACCTGTGGTGGTGGTGGTGGTGGTGGTGGTGGTGGTGGTGGTGGTGGTGGTTGTCCCCCCTCCCCCCCCCCCCCCCCTCCAACTGGTCATATTAGAATTTTAATTATTTGGGATCAGTTTGAACTAAGTACATCCTCATGAGCCATGGACCATGCCATTGATTGGGATGCTGGTTTGCCTCAGCTATACAGATAGTTTTACCATAGATGAAACCACTTCTGAGGGGGTGGTCTGTCGAGAGGCCAGGCAAACTTGGGGTTCCCGTAGAGGAGTGGCAGCCTTTTCAATGGTTGCAAAAGTCTGGATTATTGACTGACCTGGCCTTGTAACACCAACTGAAATGGCAATGCTTTGCTTGTATTGCATACAGCTGAAAGCGAAGGGAAACAATAGCCATAATTTTACCTGAGGGCATGCAGCTCTACTGTGTGGTTAAATGATCATGGCATCCTCTTGGGTAAAATATTCCGGAGGTAAAATAGTTCCCCAATCATATCTCCAGGTGGAGACTGCTCAGCAAGATTTCATCATCAGGAGAAACAAAACTGCCATTCCACAAATTGGAGCATGGAACGTTAGATCCCTCAATCAGACAGAGAGGTTAGAAAGTTAAAAAGTGAAATTGATAGGTTAAAGTTATAGTGGGAATCAGTGAACTTCAGTGGTGGGAGGAACAAGGGTTAAGGTCAGGTGAATACAGGGCTATAAATACAAAATAAATTTTGGGATAATGCAGGAGTAGGGTTAGTAATGAATAGGAATATAGTTATGCAGTGAGCTGCTATGAACAACACAGTGAACAGATTATTGTAATCAAGTAGACATGAAACCCGCACCCACCACAGTGGTAAAAGTTTATGTACCAGCCAAATATGATGAAGAGATTGAAAAAATGTATGAGGGCTATCCACAAAGTACATTAAGTTTTGGAATTAAAAATAAATAAAGTATTGGAACATTTTTTATTATATACAGATGAAAGCCACACTTAAATACTACTTTTCTACATAGTTGCCATTTAAATTAAGGCACTTATCATAGCGATAGACGAGCTTGGAAATTTCTTCGTCGTAAAATTTGGCCGCGTGCGCCTTCAACCATTTGGTTGCCTCTTCTTTTGGGACAGAAAAGGTGTGATTTTCGTGGATTTCCTGGAAAGAGGCACTACAATAAACTCTCAAAGGTATTGACAAACTCTGCACAACCTCAGAAGAGCAATACAAAACAAGCGCAGGGGATAGTTGGGCTCAAAGATCTTGCTGATTCACGATAATGCCCGGGCCCACATGGCAAATGCCACTCGTGAAGTTCTCGAATCTTTTAAGTGGGAGTTGTTTCCTCATCCGCCGTACAGTCCCGACCTGGCATCAAGCGACTTCCACTTATTCCCAGCAGTGAAGAAGTGGTTGGCTATGCAGCGTTTTGATGACAACGCACAGCTTCAAGAAGAGGTAACCACGTGGTTGAAGGCGCAGGCGGCTGAATTTTACGACGAAGGAATTTCAAAGCTCGTCCATCGCTACGATAAGTGCCTTAATTTAAATGGCAACTATGTAGAAAAGTAGTATTTAAGTGTGGCTTTCATCTGTATATAATTAAAAAAAATTCCAATACTTTATATTTTTTAAATTCCAAAACATAATGTACTTTGTGGATAGCCCTCGTATGAGATAAAAGAAAGTAATTAGATAGTTAAGAGAGACAAAAATTTAATAGTGATGGGGGAATGGAATTGGATAGAAGGAAAAGGAAGACAAGGAAAAATAGTGGGTGAATATAGACTGGGAGAAAGGAATGAAAAAGGAAGTTGCCTGATAGAATTTTGCACAGAGCTCAATTTAATCATTGCTAACACTTGGTTTAAGAATCGTGAAAGAAGGCTGTATAAATGAAAGAGGCCTAGAGACTCAGAAATTTTCAGGTTGATTATATATTGATAAGAAAGAGATTTTGGGGCCAGATTTTAAACTGTAAGACATTTCCGGGAGCAGATGTGGACTATGACCACAATTGGCTATTAACTGTTGATTAAAACTGAGGAAATTGCAAAAGGTTGGAAATTATGGAGATGGGACCTGGAGAAGTTGAAATAACCCTACTGTTAAAGAGGCTTTTCGAGGAAACGAAAGCAACTGTACGAATATCAAGAAATCAGATGGGAAACTAGTCCTAAGCTAAGGGAGATGATGAAAGGGGAGATGATATACTGTGAGAAGAATTTGACAGAGCACTGAGAGACCCAAATCAAAACAAGGCCCCAGTAGTAGACAATATTCCATCAGAACTAATGATAGCCGTGGGAGATCCATGCATGGCAGAACTCTTCCATCTAGTGTGAAAGATGGGTGAGACAGGTGATATACACGCAGTCTCCAAGAAGAATGTAATAATTCAAATTCCAAGGAAAGCAGATGCGAACAGGTGTGAATGTTTCTGAACTATCAGTTTAACAAGTCATAGTTGTGGAATACTAACACAAATTATTTACAGGAGGGCGAAGAGAAACTATTAGAAGCTGACCTCAGGGAAGATTGGTTTGGATTCTGGAGAAATATAGCAACACTCAAGGGAGTACTGACCCTACAACTTATCTTGGAAGACAGGTTAAGGAAAGGCAAATTTAATTTTATAGCTGTTGTTGTTGTGGTCTTCAGTCCTGAGACTAGTTTGATGCAGCTCTCCGTGCTACTGTATCCTGTGCAAGCTTCTTCATCTCCCAGTACCTACTGCAACCTACATCCTTCTGAATCTGTTTAGTGTATTCATCTCTTGGTGTCCCTCTACGATTTTTACCCTCCACGCTGCCCTCCAATACCAAATTGGTGATCCCTTGATGCCTCAGAAAGTGTCCTACCGACCGATCCCTTCTTCTAGTTAAGTTGTGCCACAAACTTTTCTTCTCCCCAATCCTATTCAGTACCTCCTCATTAGTTATGTGATCTGCCCATCTTATCTTCAGCATTCTTCTGTAGCACCACATTTCGAAAGCTTATATTCTCTTCTTGTCCAAACTAGTTATCGTCCATATTTCACTTCCATACATGGCTACACTCCATACAAATACTTTCAGAAACGACTTCCTGACACTTAAATCTATACTCGATGTTAACAAATTTCTCTTCTTCAGAAACGCTTTCCTTGCCATTGCCAGTCTACATTTTATATCCTCTCTACTTCGACCATCATCACTTATTTTGCTCCCCAAACAGCAAAACTCCTTTACTAGTGTAAGTGTCTCATTTCCTAATCTAATTCCCTCAGCATCAACCGACTTAATTCGATTGCATTCCATTATCCTCGTTTTGCTTTTGTTCATGTTCATCTTATATCCTCCTTCCAAGACACTATCCATTCCGTTCAACTGCTCTTCCAAGTCCTTTGCTGTCTCTGACAGAATTACAATGTCATCGGCGAACCTCAAAGATTTTATTTCTTCTCCATGGATTTTAATACCTACTCCAAATTTTTCTTTTGTTTACTTCACTGCTCACTCAATATACAGATTGAATAACATCGGGGAGAGGCTACAATCCTGTCTCACTCCCTTCCCAACCACTGCTTCCCTTTCATGCCCCTCGACTCTTATAACTGCCATCTGGTTTCTGTACAAGTTGTAAATAGCCTTTCGCTCCCTGTATTTTACCCCTGACACCTTCAGAATTTGAAAGAGAGTATTCCAGTCAACATTGTCAAAAGCATTTCTCTAAGTCTACATATGCTAGAAACGTAGGTTTGTCTTTCCTTAATCTAGCTTCTAAGATAAGTCGTAGGGTCAGTATTGCCTCACGTGTTCCAATATTTCTACGGAATCCAAACTGATCTTCCCCAAGGTCGGCTTCTACTAGTTTTTCCATTCGTCTGTAAAGAATTCGCATTAGTATTTTGCATCCGTCACTTATTAAACTGATAGTTCGGTAATTTTCACATCTTGTCAGCACCTGCTTTCTTTGGGATTGGAATTATTATATTCTTCTTGAAGTCTGAGTGTATTTCGCCTGTCTCATACATTTTGCTCACCAGATGGTAGAGTTTTGTCAGGACTGGGTCTCCCAAGGCCGTCAGTAGTTCTGTTGGAATGTTATCTACTCCAGGGGCCTTGTTTCGACTCAGGTCTTTCAGTGCTCTTTCAAACTCTTCACGCGGTATCATATCTCCCATTTCATCTTCATCTACATCGTCTTCCATTTCCATAGTATTGTGCTCAAGTACATCGCCCTAGTATAGACCCTCTATATACTTCTTCCACCTTTCTGCTTATAACTGGGTTTCCATCTGAGCTCTTGATATTCATACAAGTGGTTCCTTTTCTCCTAAGGTCTTTTTAATTTTCCTGTAGGCAATATCTATCTTACCCCTAGTGAGATAAGCCTCTACATCCTTACATTTGTCCTGTAGCCATCCCTGCTTAGCCATTTTGCACTTCCTGTCAATCTTATTTTTCAGACGTTTGTATTCCTTTCTGCCTGCTTCATTTACTGCATTTTTATATTTTCTCCTTTCATCAATTAAATTCAATATTTCTTCTGTTACCCAAGGATTTCTAGTAGCCCTCGTCTTTTTACCTACTTGATCCTCTGCTGCCTTCACTACTTCATCTCTCAAAGCTAACCAGTCTTCTTCTACTGTATTTCTTTCCCCCATTCCTGTCAATTGTTCCCTTATGCTCTCCCTGAAACCCTGTACAACCTCTGGCTCTTTCAGTTTATCCAGGTCCCATCTCCTTAAATTCCCACCTTTTTGCAGTTTCTTCAGTTTTAATCTACAGTTCATAACCAATAGATTGTGGTCAGAGTCCACATCTGCCCCTGGAAATGTCTTACAATTTAAAACCTGGTTCCTAAATCTTTGTCTTACCATTGTATAATCTATCTGATACCTTTTAGTATCTCCAGGCTTCTTCCATGTATACAACCTTCTTTTGTGATTCTTGAACCAAGTGTTAGCTATGGTTAAGTTATGCTCTGTGCAAAATTCTACCAGGCGGCTTCCTCTTTCATTTCTTAGCCCCAATCCATATTCACCTATTATGTTTCCTTCTCTCCCTTTCCCTACTACCGAATTCCAGTCACCCATGACTATTAAATTTTCGTCTCCCTTCACTATCTGAATAATTTCTTTTATTTCACCATACATTTCTTCAATTTCTTCGTCATCTGCAGAGCTAGTTGGGATATAAACTTGTACTACTGTAGTAGGCGTGGGCTTCGTGTCTATCTTGGCCACAGTAAGGCATTCACTATGCTGTTTGTAGTAGTTTACCCGCACTCCTTGTTTTTATTCATTATTAAACTGACTCCTGCATTACCCCTATTTGATTTTGTATTTATAACCCTGTATTCACCTGACCAGAAGTCTTGTTCCTCCTGCCACTGAACTTTGCTAATTCCCACTATATCTAACTTTAACCTATCCATTTCCCTTTTTAATTTTTCTAACCTACCTGCTCGATTAAGGGATCTGACATTCCACGCTCTGATTCATAGAACGCGTTTCCTTTTTCCTGATAACGACGCCCTCCTGAGTAGTCCCTGCCCGGAGATCCGAATGGGGGACTATTTTACCTGTGGAATATTTTACCCAAGAGGATGCCATCATCATTTAACCATACAGTAAAGCTGCATGCCCTCAGGAAAAATTACAGCTGTAGTTTCCCCTTGCTATCAGCCGTTCGCAGTACCAGCACAGCAAGGCTGTTTTGGTTAGTGTTACAAGGCCAGATCAGTCAATCATTCAGACTGTTGCCCCTGCAACTACTGAAAAGGTTGCTACCCCTCTTCAGGAACCACATGTTTGTCTGCCCACTCAATAGATACCCCTCCGTTGTGGTTGCACCTACGGTACGGCTATCTGTATCGCTGAGGCATGTAAGCCTCCCCAACAACGGCAAGGTCCATGGTTCTTGTTGGGGAAGTTTATAGCATTGTAGATTTATAGAAAGCTTTTGACAGTGTCGAGTGGAATTCTATCTTTGAAATTCTGAAGGTAGCAGGGTTAAAATACATGGAGTGAATCACTTATTTACAACTTGTACATAAAGCAGACAGCACTTATAAAGAGTGGAGAGGCACATGGGGGAAACAGTGGTTGAGAAGGGAGTGAGACAGGGTTGTAGCCTATCCCCGATGTTATTCGGTCTGCACTTTGAGCAAGCAGAAAAGGAAACAAAAGAAACATTTAGAGTAGGAATTAAAGTTCAGGGAGAAGAAATAAAAACTGTTTGCTAATGACATTGTAATTTTGTCAGTGACGGCAAAGGACTTGGAAGAGAAGTTGAATGGAATGGGCAGTGTCTTGAAAATAGGATATAAGATGAACGGCAACAAATGCAAAACAAGGATAATGGAATGCAGTGAAATCAAATCAGGTGATGCTGCCTTTGTGGCATATATAAGGTTAATTTGATCAACCATAGCCACCCTATACACTGTTGCATCTTAGAATGTTAAGATTTCAAGTTTCTTTTTTCCTCCTTTTTGTATTGCTACTTCACCACCCAGTGTACTGAGAGGAATGACTTTTTATATTTCTTACCTTGGTATACAATCATGGTGCAGTCTCATGTTGTCAGCCTGGTACAGGATGGTGGTTGAGTGTATTTCAGTATTTAGCTACTTTGTCTCATCAGAGATTACAAGACGGATCGTGTTCATTTTACCAACTAATCAAGTTTTCTTTTCTTTGATCTTTTTAGCAAGTTGACGAGATGTGAAGATATTGCCTGTCATCACATTTCTTCTTCCATTTAGAAATGGCTCCATGAGTGACATAATATTGTTTCTGTTTATGCATGTCATCTTTCTTGGGCCATAGGGAAGCATTACACGTATATTTTGGTGCTACTTGACATCAGTCCAGAATTTAGAAGCACATTTGTTGTGTTAGTTGGGAATGAATTGAGTGAGCCTGCATTTTTTTGCTTGGTAATAGTTGCTCATCTATTGCTATATTTTCTCCGGACCAGTAAGAATGAATACTGTTTTCCACTAACTTTTCCCAAAATTCAGATGCAGGAGCAAATTTGTTGGCTGGCAGGCCAGATTAGGTTGACTTTTAATCAAAACGGAGAAATTTGAGTGCCTGAAATCTGTCCCTTGGCAAATAATGCCCTTGTTGAAGGTAAGCCCCCAAGAATGTGACCAAACATCATCTGCAAACCTTTTGTACAAATGATACCCCAAACATATATAATGGTTATAAATTTTTCCAGTTCCTCGAGTGGTACAGTTCAATCATTGTTTTTTATTTTTATTTTTTTTATTACTTTTTGAGTATTTAATTCTGCATATTTATTTATGAGACATATCATTTAGAACATTCACAACTGATCATCTTCCACAAAGTGAAAAATTGTCAGTCTCCCACTCATTTCAATCCCTAGCAACCTTTTTGTAAAGGCTTTCAACTGGGCCTGCTATGATGGACGAGGTGATGATTGACATAGATCACCATCTGAATCCTCCTCCACTAATCTCTGCTTCTATACAATATCCTTATCTTCACATGTCTCTAGTACAAAATCTTCATTTTTGTGAGGAAGCCAGTTTCCAATTCAGCGTCAGATATCTCTAAACAGACGTAACATTTCCTCATCAAAAAGTCTATGCTGAGGAAACATGTTGGAAAATATCTTTCATGGACAAAGAATGTTACCAGAATGACACAATATAAACCGTGGCAGCTTGTCATGTGCATGTGGCAAAACACAACTTTGAGCAGCAATAAATTTGCATATTGCAGATGGTTGCTGCTTCATTGTTGGATTATTTACATATATTCAGAAGAGAAATTACAGAAGTGTCCTATTGATTCCTTCCACCATTCTATGTATATCGAATGAAATGCTCGAGAAAATACAAATATTTCATAAATCTTAATATGCTGTAAAAAAAAAAAAAAAAAAAAAAAAAGCGCCGGGGGGGGGGGGGGGGGGGGGGGACATTTAAACCCCCTTCACCATTCTAGAGTTAGTATTGCAAGTTAACTAGCTGAGCATAAGTGTTCTAAAACCTGTAATTTCTTAGACTTGTTTGTCAACACTTCATGCATGTAAATGTGTTGACTTATTGTATTCACATTGGCAAGCTACAATGTAATTCAGGCTCTGCCCATGTTTCGAATGTGACTGCATGCTGAAGGAGTTCAGTGGGAAATTAGAAATACAGCGACACTTTAAAATTGTTTTCGATGAACTTATTGAGTCAAATTACTGTAAAATTCAAAGATTTTTGACAGTATCCTTTAATGTTTTTACAAGGGAGCAACTGACTGTAAGTAACAGAAATTGGAATCCATTTATATAGACATTTTAGTGATGTCCCTTGTGACCAGAGTTTATACTGTCGACAGAAATGGTACATATATCACACACATCACATAGCTGCCACCATGGTATAAAATATAGACCATGTTTTGTCTGTAATCATTTGATATAAAATGCTTGTTTTCAGTCTTTCCTGTGTGCATAATACAAATCCTTAAAACAGTTGATAAACACAATTTCCATGACTTTGATGACAGGAAATCTGCCTTGAAAGATTTTATTTATATACTAGTATTATTGTTAAATTGTTTGCTATTATCATTCAGGAACCTGATATGAAAAAATCTGCCTCCGTAACCAAGGTCATTAACCCACTTTTGAAATGTGGGCCTTGTATTTGAGGCTGCTAATTTGAATCCTGCTTATGGAAAAAATTTCATTACCAGTACTTACACAAAAAGGGAAAGAGGGGAATGGTGGATTAAATTCTTGATCTTGAGACATTGTGATAGTATCTTGAGTTATATATCAAACCTCTTTCCAGTTTGTCATTGAATGAGGACATGTGACACCACTGAGGGGGTTATTCAGCTTAGGAGCCCCCTTGGTGCTACTAAAGATAAGTAGGCTGTGTTCTGGAAAAAGGTTATGTCGTGGTCTTTCTATCTCACCATCAATACAAACACAGTATTATACTATGCACACATTTGTTCATCATTTACATGTTACAGTTAAACACCTTATTCCCAAAAAAAAGCTTTTATCAAAGCTAAGTCTCATGACTAAGTGAAATAGAAGAACTAGGTAACTAGAGCCTGTCCCTAAATAGAACCTTGGCAATGATTGTTCTTAACTAGGTGTTGGTTCTACTCTTAGTTTTGTAATTGATATATGAAAAGAAGTTATTTGTAAATAAGGAGTTCATTAAATATTTCATACAAGCATAATGTGAAAATTCTTCATCTTTTACTTGTTAAGAGTTGGAGAGAGTTGACAACCATTAATGAGAGTATTTGTTTGGAAGTTGCTCAAGGTTGGGTGTGATCAGAAGACTGTGTCCCTTGGACCATAAACTTCTTTGCTTCCACCAGAACACTTAGTCCACTCATGAACACAAGGGATTTACATTCTTGAGGAGCAGAGATTAGACTCCAGTCTGGCGGACCAGATTTATATTTTCTATGGTTTCCCCAAATTGCTTATAGTAAGTGCAGGAAAGGGTTGTTTTGAAAAGGGTACTTTGTTCCATCCAATGTCTCAGATGGTCATGTTCTCGACATAATTTTGCACCATAATTTTCCTTCTATTTTCGTTCTTATGAATTTTAACTAAATTGACTTCATTATCTTTGACACATTTTCCTTCCACACAGTTGAAGTACTTAATGAACCCTGAGAGAAATATTTTTATTGCTTTGTTTTACTGAAGTATTTGTGTTACAGTTAATGTGAAATATCCAGTGTTTTCCACCAGCACCACCACCACCACAATCAGTGTCATCCTTATCACCATTTTCAGTCAGTTGACATCTACTGTTTGCCAAAGATCTCCTGTAGACATTTCCATGCATTACAGTCTTCAGCGATTGATGCGTTCCAGTGTGTCTTCTAATGACTTCAAAATGCCTCCCATTACTTTGCCAGTTTATAATTGTTACTTCCTTTACAGTCTGTACCCTAAACTGTTTCTTTGTTTTTGTATCTCCTCCTAGCAGTTCTTTCCAATTCTCACAGAGCTATTTAATAATTTTTAACATTTAAAGTCCATGTTGTATGAGGGGGGCGAAATACCCTCAGACTTCAAGAAGAACATAATAATTCCAATCCCAAAGAAAGCAGGTGTTGACAGGTGTGAAAATTACCGAACTATCAGTTTAATAAGTAACAGCTGCAAAATACTAACACAATTTTTTTACAGATGACTGGAATAACTGGTAGAAGCCGATCAGTTTGAATTCCGTAGAAATGTCGAAACATGTGAGGCAATGCTTACCCTACAACTTATCTTGGAAGATAAATCAAGGAAAGGCAAACCTACATTTCTAGCATTTGTAGACTTAGAGAAAGCTTTTCACAATGTTGACTGGAATACTCTCTTTCAAATTCTGAAGGTTGCAGGGGTAAAATACAGTGAACGAAAGGCTATTTACAATTTGTTCAGAAACCAGATGGCAGTTATAAGATTCGAGGGGCATGAAAGGGAAGCAGTGGTTGGGAAGGGAGTGAGACAGGGTTGTAGCCTATCCCCAATGTTACTCAATCTGTATACTGAGCAAGCAGTAACTGAAACAAAAGAAAAATTTGGAGTAGGAATTAAAATCCATGGTAAAGAAATAAAAACTTTGAGGTTTGCTGATGACTTTGTAATTCTGTCTGACAGCGAAGGACCTCGAAGAGCAGGTGAACGGCATGGACAGTGTCTTGAAGGGATGATATAAGATAAACATAAAAAAAAAGCAAAACGAGGGTAATGGAATGTCGTCAAATTAAATCAGGTGATGCTGAGGGAATTAATAGGTGTACAACTTTGCTTCCGCTGTTTGCTGATAGGTGGCGACTACGGTAAGTAGCAGTCGAAAGAAACAGATCGCAGACATGGTCAACATAACCTCATTCAAACATTAGTCGATTTGTATCTGCATCATAAAGTTGTTCTTGATTGAAAATGTCATTTTACGAGCCTAATTCTCGTCGTTTGCGGGAGGTGTTACTGTGTTATTTTAGTATGAAAAAAATAGCGGCTGTGTCTCATTGAATGCTCTCAAGTATGTATGCTAAGGATGCTATTAGTGAAAGAATGAGTCTTGAAGGGTTTCAGCACTTCAAGAAAGATGATTTTAACGTTGTAGACCGGCATAGTGGTGGAAGGGAGAATGTTTTTGAAGATGCAGAATTGGAGACATGGCTGAGTGAAGACTCACGTCAAACTCAAGAAGAATTGGCACGATTAGTGGGAGTGGCACAGCAAGCCATTTCAAAATGTCTCAATGCTATAGGCATGATTTAGAAAGAAGGAACTTGGGTCCTGTGTGAGCTGAAACCAAGAGATGTTGAACGGCGTTTGTGTGTTTGTGAACAGTTGCTTCAGAGGCGCAAATGGAAGGGATTTCGGCATCGCATTATGACCGGGGACAAAAAATGGGTTCATTACGATAACCCTAAATGCAAAAAATCATGGGGATATCCTGGCCATGCTTCCATGTCGACGGCCAAACTGAATATTCACGGCTCCAAGATCATGCTCTGCATTTGGTGGGACCAGCTCGGCGTCATGTACTATGAGGTGTTAAAACCAAGTGAAACAATCACAGGTGCTTGTTTTTGAATGCAATTAATGCATTTGAGCAAAGCATTAAAAGACAAACGGCTGCAATACACCGAGAGGCACAATAAAGTGATTTTGCAGCACGACAACGCTCAACCCCATGTTGAAAAAGAGGTCAAAACGTACTTGGAAATGTTAAAATAAGTCCTACACCATCTGCCATATTCTCCAGACATTGCTCGCTGTATCATCTGTTTAGATCAGTGGTGCATGGCCTGGCTGTCCAGCACTTCCAATCTCATGAAGAAGTCACAAATTGGATCGATTCGTGGATCGCTTCAAAAGATGAGCAATTTTTTCAATGCAGGATCATACACTGCCTGAAAGATGGGAGAAAGTAGTGGCCAGCGATGGAAAATACTTTGAATGATACATGTGTAACCAATATGTTTCATTAAAGCCTCAAATGTTGGGGAAAAAATGGCAGAAGCAAAGTTGTACACCTTGTAGATTATGAAATGAGACACTTAAAGTAGTAGATGAGTTTTGCTATTTGGGAAGCAAAATAACCGATGATAGTCAAAATAGAGAGGATATAAAATGTAGACTGGCTATGGCAAGGAAAGCATTTGTGAAGAAGAGAAATTTGTTAACGTCGAGTGTAGATTTAAGGGTCAGCAAGTCTTTTCTGGAAGTATTTGTGTGGAGTGGAGCTGTGTATGGAAGTGAAACATGGACGATAAATAGTTTAGACAAGAAAAGAATAGAAGCTTTCGAAATGTGGTGCTACAGAAGAATGCTGAAGATTATATGGGTAGATCCCAGTACTGTGAATAGAATTGGGGAGAAGAGGAATTTGTGGCACAACTTGACCAAAAGAAGGGATCAATTGATAGAATATGTTCTGAGGCATCAAGGGACCACCAATTTAGTATTGGAGGGCAGTGTGGAGGGTAAAAATTGTAGAGGGCGACCAAGAAGTGAATACACTAAGCAGATTCAGAAGGATGTGGGTTGCAGTAGTTACTTGGAGATGAAGAAGCTTGCACAGGATAGAGTAGTATGGAGAGCTGCATTAAACCAGTCTCTGGACTGAAATGACAACAACAACAACAACAAAGTCATGTCTCACCCCAAGAGGTCTCTCAACTCTTTTGTGAGTTTGTGCTTGGTGATTGTGGGACCTTGAGCCATTCCAATATTTCTTCCTTTCTTGTGCTGTAACCTTACTCTTTGACTATATCTTTTATTAGGCTCAACATGTACTACAGGTTCTCTGTTGATAACCTACCCTGTTTGTAGTACTTTCATTGTGGCTTTTCCCACTTTCTTCATTTTAGATACATAATTCAGTTGCTGCATATTTGGTCCCCACATCCGCGTCTGACCTCTACCTTTTCAAGTTGTTCAGTTCAGGATTCGAACCCGGTTCTTCTGCTTATCTGGCAGATGCTCTGACCACTAACCCATCTGGACACTGTGGTCATTGTAACTGCACAGACTACCTTAGTACACCTCCTGTCAGACCCAAATTTTCAGCTTATCCACACACTACTAATGCAGTGCCCCCTTGCCCATTATCGTCATTACTTGCAGCATTTCCCTGATTCCGTAAGAGTTTGAACCCAGTGTGTGTCAGCACTGAAGAGATCATTGGCTGTCTTGCCTTAACATGTCTGAAAGAAAACACACACACACACACATCAGGCCAACTCATACAAATACCGGGCTGTAATACTTCATAGAGATATGAACTGGAATTTTCACATAGGCTCAGTTGTGGGTAAAGCAGGTGGTAGACTTCTGTTGATTGGTAGAAAACTGGAGAAGTACAGTCAGTCATAGGGGTTTACTTGCAATCACTCGGGTGAAGCATTCTAGAATATTACTCAAGTGTGTGGGATATTGAACATACACAGAGAAAGGTAGCATGAATCATCACATGTTTGTTTGACTTGTTGGAGTGTGTCATAGAGATGCTGAAGAAATCAAACTTTCAGCTTCTTGAATACAGATGTAAACAATCCCAAGAAAGTTTACTAACAAAGTCTTAAGAACTGGCTTTAAATGAGACTTGGAAACATACTACAACCTGCTACGTATCGCTCACATAGGGATTGTGAGGACAAGATTAAAATAATGACAGCCTGCACAGCTGCATTCGGTCAGTCATTCTTCCTGCACTCCACACATGAATGGAATGGGAAGAAACCCTAATAACTTGCACAGTGAGACATACCCTCTGCCATACTCATTGTGATGTTTTTCAGAGTATGGGTGTAGATGTAGATGTACTGACTTTTGCCACTGCTGTGGCCAGGTGATCAGCAGTACCTTGACTACTTTACACGGCACATTAATGAGGAATTACGCAGAACTTGGAGAAATGAGGACTCCATTGTGAATGTCATTTATGTTGAAGCCCACAAGACAACAGTGTTGACACTGGGACATTCATACTCACATACAAGGGGCTATTGGCTTCCTGAGAAAATAAAAATTATAGTATGCTGTTACGATGTGAAGCTATACTCTAACTGCCTATGTGGTGCTTTTAAGACCAACACTTTAGGCTTCTGTGTTCTCATTGTATGAACAACACAATTTATTGAGATTGTGGTCAACTGTTAAATGAAAATTCATGATGTGAGCAACAATCTTTCTGTGTAAATTGCAGACACACTCGCCCTTCTCATTCCCGTACTATGCCACCCTAATTAAGGTACATAACTCCCAAGAGCTTAAGGTCTCTGTTTGCCTCTCATATCTAGAAGCTCAGAAAGAGTATGGTTGCTTATACACCATCCCAGTGGTACCAACTTTTGCCACTACTGTAACAAGGTCATTGGCAGTATCCTGAGTACTTACTTTTTCCGTCCCTACAACATCGAACTCTGGTAGTTGCACAAGTGAATTAGCCCATGGGGGAGATGGGCCCCTCTTCTCTTGTGGTTCTTGCAGCGCCATCTTCAATGACTTCTACTTCCCACACCCAGCCAGAGAAGCATCAGCTCCTCCTTTGTCATCTACCATTGATACTGCTCCCTTTACCCTCTCTCTGAAAATCAGTGGACCAGTGGCTAGACACCAGCCAGTGGCTAAAGGAAACCATGACTTGCAGGTCCCAGGGCTGCCTACTTCTCTTCAGTTCCTAACCCCTCTTCTAATGTAGTTAAAAAGAAATGTTGGGAGAATGCTAGTCTGATAACCCTGGAGGTGCCAGATTCCCCCATGCCATCAGGCTCAGAATTTGTGTTTGTTGAAGTTGTTCCATCCCCACTGGTGACAGGCAATGAACCTGGAGCACAACCTGACCCTCCAGCCCTTTGTGCCTAAACAGGATGCCCTAAACCTAGTAATTCAATGGAATTGCAATCAGTATTACTGTTTGTTGCCAGAACTACAACAACTGATATCCTCCTCCCTGTTTTATGATCTGTGTTGCTCTACAAGAAACGTGTTTCACTGTTTAGCATTCTACAAATCTTTGTGGTTACTGTACCTGATATCAGAAATTTACTGTCTCCAAGAGAACATGTAGAAGGGCCTCTACAGTGGTTCATAAGATTTGTCAGTGAATTGATTCACCTCCACCCACACTGGAAGTAATAACAGTGCAAGTACGAATGACCCTAGTGATCATCATTTGCAACGTTTATTTGCCACTGTGTTGGGCCTTATATAATTTGAGCTGGCCACTTAATCCGATAACTCCTCCCAGTCCCTTTTCCTCTTACTTTGGTATTTCAATGACTATAATCACTTGTTGGGGAATACAACATCTTCTGGCAGGGACCCTCTAATTGACCAACTTCTTTACAATCTTTATCTGCATTTCCCCAGTGATGGTAGCTCTATCCACTTCTGTGTCAATCGACTTTGTGGTCTCTTTTCTCCAAACTCATGACTTCACTGCAGAGGATGCTTATGACAATCTTTGTGACAGGTTCACTTTCTGGTGGTCATCCTGTCACATTCTTGTAACTGCCCCAAAGGCCAGTTTCCGCTGTCGGCTCTCTGAAGGCCCAGCTGGTATTATACTCCTCTGCTCTCCAATGCAATCACGTGCACTGCTAAAATTGCTATCCTCTTTGCTATGGAACCAGTCCACTAGTAGCCAGTGCCACAATGGATTAAAGACATTGCAACTGCTATTCAGAACCTTTGAAAGTTCCTGCAACTTATGAAGTGACAGAACACCCTTATCACTCTTAAGGGGAGCTGGAACGCCCTATCCCGACAATGTTAAATTTAGTGACTTGGCTTCCTTGTATTTCAGGAACCACTGTAGCCGTTGACGTGAAACTTTTAGAGAACATTGAACTGTGTGTTCTGAGTCTACTGAACTACAATAATTGCATTTCAGCTGCTGCTTTCAGAAATACATTTTTTTAATTACATGGTTAAAATTTTGTGTACTTTTTGTACATTATCCTAAACAATTTTAATTATACATAACATTAAGTTCTTCTTTTAGTTTTGTGGACTCAGTATAAGTATGTTATTACTCCCTGAAAATTTGAACACTCTACTCGAAGTGGTTTCTGAGGTTTAGGGAAGAATGCAACAGAAAATGTAAATTTTCAGGAAATGCTTCTAAAGTTTCAAAAGACTGCAACTCACTTAATATACGCTTAACTTTTTATTTTTAGTCACTCAGAAGCACGCTGCACCGTACTGTATATCATCCTCTTGATATTATTCCATGTTTTTTCTTTTTTCTGGACTCCTTAGTTGCCAACTATGCTGCATACTCTGCTTTTTCAATGCGAACCTTGTCCATCCGTTCAAGTTCTCTGATGCAGTTTGCTCCAGGATTAATTCCCAAATGCTGTAGCACTCACCCTACCAATGTTGCCATCATTAAAAGCAATAACAGCATCACTGAGCCCCCACTTTAGTGTCTTCATTCCAACAAAAACATGTTTTGGTAATCGAGTCCATATAAGATTATTGTACGACTCATTGGGATTTTGAGTCTGAGCATGCAGACACTTCTTCAGTAATTCAGGATTTGCCAGGTCTCTGTAAATAGGTTTTATGATATCCATGACTGCTGCTGGGATGGAATGTTTATGGCTGAATGAACTGTTTGAATACTGGGAATTGCAGTAATTGCACCATGAATCAGGTCCAGGAGGACAGTGGTGGTGTACTGGTTTTTCATCAGTTGACAGTTTGTGGAAGAAGGTAGCCCCTACTGCGTGCTTCATTTTCAACAAATCCGCAGTATTATTTCTAATGGCCATCCCATAATACTGTCAGCCTGCCCCTTATGGTTTTACCATCAAAAAGTTTCTTGTCTCTCAAGCTTTGTTTCAACTTTCTCAACCTGGTGCCCAACCTCTTCTAGACATGACCAACACATTCCAGTTTTGTGATAATCTTCTCACTATAAGGCTGAGTTGCCACTACACTGTTCTATGCTTTTGAGTCTCCATGACCTAAGAACTTAATGTAACACACTCCCCTCTCATTCACAGATCGACTAAAAATTTCAATAGCTGCAGAGGCTACCATACCACCACTTGTTCCTTCATAATTTCTGTCACAGATATGCCCTTCTTCATTCGCTGATTTACACTTATAACAATGTTTGGTTAAAATATGGAAATGTATTACCATTCCAGTATCCACACTGGTCACCATAGCAACAGAATTCTTAGAACTGTAGCCGCACTTCTGCCAAGTGCCATCAAAAGCTACCTGTATGTCAGTCATTTATTTCAACAGTTTTCTTTGCAGCACCCTTCATTGACACATATGCAACAGATTCCATAGCTCCAATAAACCCTGTGTACTTGTCGATTTTACAGGGTGGGCGTGGCATATTCATCATGGTACACATGTTTTTGCTGCAGGTGTCCTTTGCCAATAGCTCTCAATCCATAAAACCACGTAATATTTACTTCAAAATAATTATCTCTACACTTATCAGAATTCCAAGATGAATGAGTATATTTACAATTGGCACAATTAATGATAAGTTTCCTGGCTAGTCAATTTGATACCTCACCGTCTTCATGTAAACTAACTGGCCCTCCACATATTTTACAACACACACATTCACTTAACACCATTATTAGGATGTGTAAATCTGTCAGAATATAACCTAACCTACCATTTACATCGCTTTAGTTTTGAGAAAATTGTTTTATTTCAATCTTCGAAACACTAATGTGTGTTTCTCTAGATACTGACAAGTTTGCCTGTATTTCATTGTCTGTAACTTCACACGCCACGTGTTGAACACAGTGTTTCCCTTTATTCGAAAATCTATTACCATGAAGCCCACATTTCTTAAAAACACTTTGTTTTGGTGCCGTACTTTACTTTTTGAGAGATTTAGCAATCTATTCGTCACTTTATAACATGGCAATCTACAGCCTTCTTTTATATAAAAAATTACCAATTTTATTAGATCTTGAATTAATGCATGTAAAAATTTTAACATTTTCAACTGGTGTAGATTATATTTAAAAAGTAAAATAAAAAACCTTCCCATGTGAGTTTATAAGTGATATATACAGTGTGTATCATAATTAATGGCATAAACACGTACAGTTGAAAGTACACGATACTAGAAGCAAAAAAGTCTCAATAAACATTGGGTCGAAAATGCATACCTTAAGAGCTACGAGCAATTTTTCATCTTTGATACTGTGAATAAAATCTCTTCTACTGCAAGCTCTTTGCTTTCCATATTTTTTGGAAATGGTAAAATGTTGGGAAATCGTAATGTGGACTAAAACAAGGAAAAAATATTCAGTAAACATGTGCTTTAAAATGCGTACCTTAAGAGCTATGATCATGTGCTCATCATCTCTACTTGGAAACACAACTCTTCTAATGAAAAATTGCTCATAACTTTTAAGGTATGCATTTTAGAGCAAATGTTTACTGGACATTTTTTCTTGTTTTGGTCCATACTACTACTTATCAAAATGTGGAAAGCAAAGAGCTTGCAGTAGAAGAGATTTGCTTCGCAGTCTCTTTTATTCAGAAAATTGCAAATTTTATAATGAGCGTGATTTACCTGAAAAGGTGTCCAACACGATTATGGCCATACGATGGGAATTAACATACTTTGAACATTATGGTAATTGTTTCCAACATGATTATGGCTCCATGACAGGAAAGCAGACTTCGAATGCAGAATGGTGGTTGAAGCTAGACACATGGGACATTCCATTTCCTTCACTTAATGTTCAAGGCACCATTTGCGCAGAGTTGTTAGTGATAACAGATGAGCAACACTGAATGAAATAACCACAGAAATCAGTGTGGGATGTACGACGAACGTATCTGTTAGTACAGTGCAGTGAAATGTGGTGTTAATGGGCTATGGCAGCAGACGACTGACATGAGTGCCTACAGCACCTCTCCTGGGCTCGTGACCGTGTCAGTCGGGCCGAGACAACTGGAAAGCCGTAGCCTGGTCAGTTGAGTCCCTACTTCGTTTGGTAAGAGCTAATGGTAGGGTTAGAGTGTGGCATCGGCTGCACATAACTGTGGATCCAAGTTGTCAACAAGGCACTGTACAAGCTAGTGGTAACTCCATAATGGTTGGGCTGTGTTTACACGGAATGGACTGGGTCTTCTGGTCCAACTGAACCAATCATTGACTGGAAATGCTTACGTTCGGCTACTTGGAGACCTTATGCAGCCATTCGTGGACTTCATGTTCCCGAACAATGATGTCATGTCACAGGTGCACAGTTGTTCATGACTGGTTTGAAGAAAATTCTGGACAGTTCCACTGAATGATTTGGCTGTACAGATTGCCAACATGAATTCCATCGAACATTTATGAAACATAATTGAGAGGTCAGCTCTCGTGCACATCATTCTGCACTGGTAACTGTAGAGGTAGCATGGCTCGGTATTTCTGGGGGAAGCTTCCAGTTTCTGGGGGAAGCTTCCAGTGACTTGTTGAATCTATCCACGTAAAGTTGCTGCACTACACCAGGCAAAAAGAAGTCCTACACGATATTATGAAGTGTCACCTCAGTCTATGCCTCTTCATTCCAGGTATGGGCCAAGGTCCGTAGCCTGTGGAGCAACCAAAGACCATTAACTGTTTGGGGTCTTCTCCTTCATGATGGTACCTCTACTCGTGTCGGTTCTTGGTGAACACCTTACAACCCACTTTGTGACAGCATTGCCATCCTCTTCTTACCCACGTACCTTTCAAATGCGTAAAAGACCAGTTGATGATTTCCCCTTATCTTTTATCTGCCCCTGAATTATGTAATGAACCTTTTTGAAACTTTCACTGACTGGAAACTGCTTCAGTCTCTCAATTTGTCAAATTATGTAGCCCCTGATCTTAATTTGATGACACCCACCATCCAGATATGACTCATAGACTACATTTATTTGGGTTTTTAACCATATTGGCTTAGAAGGTGTTTCCCTTCACAACTGCAGGATACTGTCATGATCCCAATACTTAAACTAGGCAAAAATCCAATGTCCATCAATAGCTACCAACTGATTAGCCTCGCCAACATGCTCTGCAAATTGCTTGAAAGGATGGTAGTCCAGTGATAATGCTGGGTTCTCAAAACACCCTCCCCCCTTAGAGCTTGTTCCCTATGTATTACAGTGCACTCCTCTTTGGTTAATATCCAGACCATGAATTAGTACAGTCTGTTTCAAGGGTCTAAAATTTTCTTCACCACCATAATCTTTTGGGTCTATTCCTGTGCTCTCCAGAAGTACCAGGGTACTACCATTATTTACACACATGGCTCTAAATCTGTGAGTAGGACAGAATATACTTTCACATCTTCCACCAGTCAGGAACAACATTCATTGCTGGAAACATGTATTGTTTTTACAGGAGAATTGATAGCCTTTAACAGAGCTCTATGTTTTATTAAACAGTCCTCGCCTGTTTGTGTTTTGATTTGTAGTTATTCAGTGAATCTCTCTTCAGTTCTCATTCTCTGGCCACTAAGTCGCATGGTATTCTGGGGACTAAACTCTTTGGCTACAGAGGTGATTACTCATCCAACATTCACTTTTATGATCCCCCAACCAACCAACTAACCCACGTCTCACTGCTGCAAGTCACACTTAATACCAAACACAACTGCAAAATTTCCTGTTGGACACATTGGATTCTCCATTTTGAAAATCATGTTTAGTTTACCAAAAGCACTTAAGCCCATTTTGAACTTTGTTTTTCTTTTGCTGTGCGTCCAGTCATTGTCTTCAACAGCCTTACTACAAAAACTTACCAAGTGGTCATGTACTCTGTAGTTAATGTGTAGTATTGTCTTTTCAATGTATTGGCTATACATTATTCTACTCTTATTGTAATTGATTTACAGTGCCATTTTCAAACTTTCTCTTCATCTAGTTGAAGTTTTTCTGCAACTGAGGCAAACATTAAAATGTCATCAAAAATACAAAAGTGGTTGATATGTTCCATTACCGTGTATTCAATCTTCACTTTTCCAGTGTAAGAAGAGCTGCTTCCACGGATGCTGATAATAGTTTTGGTGATATGGGATCTTCTTGGCTGACTTTTAGTGCATTTTTTAATTTCTCACTATCTTGACAGTAATTGAAACTGTAGAACTGATGTAAGTGTTCTATAGTAGGCTAACATAGGTTGAATCACTTCCTCGATTGTCAGGGGCTGTCAGTACAGAATTTTTCTGAACCAGAGGTGAAAGCTTTCTCAGAATGTATGAATCCCAGACTAATTGGTAATTCATACTGCTTGCTCCACTCTATAATTTTTTTTCTTTTATCAGAACATGCAATTGGTCCATTGTACTAAACTTACTGCTAAACATGGCGCGTTCCATCATCTAATTAAAGTTTGATGTGTTCTCTTTGTAGCTGGTAATAATGTTAGTAAAAATGTCACTGCTATGGAGAAGAGGTTGATAGTTTCTTTGTTTGTGTGTGTGTGTGTGTGTGTGTGTGTGTGTGTGTGTGTGTGTGTGTGTGTCAGAGAGAGAGAGAGAGAGAGAGAGAGAGAGAGAGAATGATGACAGAGGTGTTCCAGTTTTGGATAATAAACCTCTTCAGCAAAAATTCTATCAATAATCAGAAAAACTCTTTAATTAAACTCGTGGATTCCTTTTGAATTACTTTCTTTGCTTCATGCTGCAGATCACTTTACAACTGGATATGGCATTCTGGAGTATCAGTATTTTTATTATTAACTGTCTGATTTACTCTTGGAATATACAGACATTGAAAGAACTCGAGAATAAATTTCACAATCTGTCATGAGGTGTGAACTTTTTATACTTTTTGGACACTTCCTTGCAGATTAAAATTGTGTGCTAGACTGGCAGTACAGTGAGGAACTTAGCCTTCTGCAACATGTGCAAACATTTTCTGTAGGGCATGAAGCCACTGAGGAACAGTGTGGTGCCCCATTGTATCTTCACTAAAACTTAGAGCCGCACTCCTTGGACTATCAGTGTGAACTTACTTGAATGCCGGATACAGGCTCAGCTTCCCCACAGCTCCGGCGTCTTCTGCTTGCATCAAACTCTTCTCCGAAGATTCTAAATTTCAGGAAGATGAAAATACATCTACTAATCCAAAATCCTATTATCTAGCCCAAATAAAGACTCTCTCAAAATTCAGTTGCTGTTAACATATTTTATATTCAAAATTCAATACACCATTTCACTGTCACATTAAAAGTAAGCCCACACTTTCTTAGGGCATTCACACACAACTGAATTCAACCCAATTAAATAACATTTTTTCTCAACAATACAATACTAATATACATGCCCGTCTGCTCGAGACCAAGTCACTATTAATAATAATCATTTTTTTTCTTCCGTTGTCTTTCCACAACACACAACGTTTTTCGTGCATGAAATTTGTCCAAGGAATTCTGGGCTGTGGGAATATTTTTAAGGCCTCTTACTTGTGTAATTGTAATGTAATTCATTAAAATTAGTGGGTTAGTAAACAGTATTGCACATGTTTGTACACTTTAGCTCAACTTTATTGTGTTGCGAGTATTTGTGACTCAATCGTATTTGAATTAAAAAGCTGCTCATATAACGTGGATGCAAGCTGATTTATCCCCCCTGTTTTGTATTTTCTGTGGTTTCCTGCAGGGGGATGTAAATCAGTCCGCGCACGTAATATTTTGGAGGCAAACTTAGAAAGACACCCTTAATAAGCAAAAAAGGTGTAGATGGGAAAGAATAAAATCACAAGAGAAACCTGCCCTGGTGGGCCCAGCTTCTCACCAAGTAGATAAACAGGAAATTGGATCTATACATTGCTATCCCATGTTAATACCAGATGAATTTATGTAAAATGGTCCCCTCCCCCCACCCTCTGCCCCCCTCCCTACCCTCTGCCCCCCTCCCTACCCTCTGCCCCCCTCCCCATCCTCTGCCCCCCTCCCCATCCTCTGTCCCTCTCCCCCTCCTCTGTCCCTCAGCATTCATCTTCAGAAGAGTACACAACAATCTAATTGTGGCACTGCTGCTGTGTACTTGCAACCGTTACTGTTTTCTAGCTAAGTTCCAACAACTTATTGCAACATGCATTCCTTTTTTGCTGTATTACTAGTAACAAGGTACACAGAATATCATTATCCCAGCATTAGAAGCTATATTATGCAGCACAAGAACCAAACGAATCCTGACAGAATGTCCAGTGGTGTCTGCAAACTGGTATATTTGCGGAAATTAACAATGTTCTTCAAAGTAACACTAATCAGTATCTACTTCCTGGTAGACAGTAACATTACACATAAAGACATTGCATGCATTTTGGAGTAGTTGCCTCCACTTGTTCTACTTTTTGAGGGCTAGCCTTACAGAATTTCAACAGAGCTCACATAATGTAGCATTGCCCCCATTACTAATCAATTCCCTCTGGTTCTAAGCCTAGTAGAAGGCTTGAACCAGACAATTTGAAGGTTCTCTGACAAGCTGGGCTGTGCCATATGGTTGAGAATGGCAGGGTCTGCCAAATGTGTCAGGGGACACAGCTCATCAGAGGCTGCTTCCCAATCAGCTGACTCTCTCTCTCTCTCTCTCTCTCTCTCTCTCTCTCTCTCTGTGTGTGTGTGTGTGTGTGTGTGTGTGTGTGTGTGTGTGTGTGTGTGTGTGTGTGTGTGTGTGTGTGTTGGGGGGGGGGGGGGGGTTAATTCAGAAGAAGGCCTTTCAACCAAAAGCTTAAATGTATAGCTGTCTTTTAGTTGTCCTTATCTACAACTCAGCGTCTCCTCTATGTGGTAAGTAGCAATTTAACCTTTCAGTAACATGAGGGTTATTCAGAAAGTAAGGTATGGTTTCTTATAAAACATAAACTATCACAGATGGTTTTCAAAAACCTGTTTTCTCTATTTTTCTACATAGTTTCCATAATTGTTTAAACATTTGTCATAACACTCTACAAGCTTTTGTATCCCTATGTCATAGATGTCTACTGCCTGTGAAGATAATCGGCCTTTAACTGCTTCTTTCATCTCGTCATGTGTTGTGAAATAGTTGCCACTGATAAGCTCCTTTAGGTAGCAGAACAAGTGAAAATAACTCTGCACAAAGTCTGGACTGGAGGGCAACTGGACATTCGGTTTTCATCCAGATGAATGATCAGATTTTGGGTTTGATTTGCTGACTGGAGTCTGGCATTATGGCATTGTCACGCAGCAACTAAACTACAGATGTCAGAAGGCCATGATGCATATTGCAAGTCAAAGTTTAGTCAGGGTAGCACAGTAAATGGCTGCCTTTATTGTTGTCCCTTAGTGCACAAACTCGACAAACAAGGCTCCATGTCTATCCCAAAACACAGTTGCCATAACTTTTTGTGTTGGAGATTGTTCTCTTGGCCTTGACTTTGACTTTTGATGTTGTGATGCCATTTCATTGACTGACATTTAGATTCAGTCATGTGAGATGCCAAAGTTTCATCCCCTGTGTGACAATGTTCTCTAAAAGCTGACCCTCTTCCATATGATACCCATCCAAAAAATTAAGTGCACAAGCCATTCATTCCATTTTGTGCTGCTCAGTAAGCAACCTGGGAAACCAATGTGCACACAATTTGTGAAAATTCAACTTGTCAGACACACTTTTGTGCAAAGTTGATCTACCCACATTCAGAAATTCCAAAGCTAAAGTTGAAATAGTTGCTCTCTGGTCTTCACTAACTTTCTCATCCATGCCTTTGACCATATCTTCCGAGATCCTTGATGGTTGGCCTGATCATGGTTCATCATGGACATTTTCCTGTCCATCCTTGAAAGCTATTACCACTTAAGCAATTTGTTGTTACGCATGACATTGGGGCCATACAACTCACTTTTCTGTTGATGAATTTCCCTTGCTGTGACTTTCCTTCAATCAAAAACCAAATCACTGACCGCATTTGACAGTCAGCAGGCCGACCAAGTACTTTAAATGTTTTTAACTAACACTGTAGATAGCACACTGTGACAGTAATAATGCAAATGGCATCATTTGACAAGCAAGACATTCCAGGAGTAGGTGCACTTGTGTGTTTCAGTGTTCATGTGACATTCAATTAGCTTCAGCAATTTGGACCTTGCTTTCCAAATAACCCTTAAAACATGAAATTTTAAATTTTCCTGCTGAATTAAATGTTCAAAGAGATTTCGGGATTGCAGCCGGTAATTGTAAACTTCATTCCATGATATTTCAACTGGACACCTGCCAGTCATCTTCAGGTGAGCCATCGAAAAATGATGATGATGTTATCTGCTCTGCCTTATACAGTGTGATGATATTAGTGCCGTGCACGTGTCAGAATCACAGTGATAGAAGGACCACACTGCCCAGTGCTACCGCCCCCGCTGTTTGAACTCCAAGGATCAGCTGTCTTTGGTGTTGCCGCTCGCCGCAGTTATCAGAGTATTCTGGCGTCTTCATCTGGAGCAAATCTCAGATATGATGGGATTCAACACATTATCCAGCTGGTAGCTGCTGACACAGTTCATTAGATTTTTTGCTATGTGTTTTTCAATGGATTCTTTTATAATGGAGTCCCAAAAAGATGCAGCTACCATTAATGTTTTGTCACAATCCATTGAATGTCCATCGGCGATACAATGTTGCACAATTGCAGACTTGCTGTGTTGCAGAAGGCGAGTACTGGCTGTACATTCTGTGCAATGTTCTTCCACTGTGGGTGTTGTTTGCCTTTATAGGCCATAACACACTGGCAAAGTATTTTGTAAATTCTCGCCTTCCACAATAATAAATTATCCTCCACTGATCCTAGCAAGTCTGAAATCTTAGATGGTTGGCAGAAAATCACTTGCAACTGAAAATTATTAAGGATGCTTGCTATTTTGAAGGAAATATTTTCAATGAAGGTGACAAAAGCTAGGGACTATGCTGGCTCATTCTCCTCTTTATCCACTTTCCAGTTCTTGGTTTTAGCTTGTATAGGACACATGAAGGTGACAAAAGCTAGGGACTTTGCTGGCACATTCTCCTCTTTATCCACTTCCCAGTTCTTGGTTTTAGCTTGTATAGGACAAATAACATGCGCAGTGGAAGAACATTGCACGGAACAGAAATGTTGCACTCACCTTCTGCAACACAGCAAGTCTGCAGTTGCGCATTATTGTACCTCCAATAGACATTCAATGGAGTATGACAAAACATTAGTTATGGCCACAATAACATCTTTTTCAGACTCTGTTATAAAAGAAGCCATTGAAATAAGCATCGTCAAAAATCTAATAAATCGCGACAACAGCTACCAGCTGGATAATGCACGGAATCCTGTCATCTCTTAGATTTGCTCCAGATGAAGACACCAGAATACTCCGATAACTGCGGCGAGTGGCAATGCCAAAGACAGCTGATTGTTGCAGTTCCACCAGCAAGGGTTCTGCTGCCAGTCAGTGTGGTCCTTCTATCACCGTGATTCTTATGCGTACGCAGCAATACTATCAGCGTGCTATGTGAGGCAGAGCAGAGAACACCTTCATCAGTATTCGATGGCTCACCTGAAGATGACTGGCAGGTGCCCATTTGAAATATTGTGGAATGAAGTTTACGACGACAGTCTCCAATCCCAACATCTCTTCAAACCCTTAAACATTTTCAATAAATGGATAAAGAGCCAAGTGTGTTATATCTAAAAGAGGAATGTAAAACATTTACCTCGGAGCAGGAGCATATAGAGGAATTGTGGCTCAAATTTAAAAGAGTAGTCCACCAAGCACTGGATAGATATGAACCTAGTAGAACTGTTCATGATGGGAGGAACCCTTCATAGCATACAGTACACATAAAGAAATTTCTAAAGAAACGGCAACTCCTAAGCGCGATACGTCTAAAACTAAACAAGCTAAATGAATTGTAGTTAGGTTTCACGGCGACAGTGCTTGAAGCCTTCAGTCATTAGCGGAATCTTATTGAAATACCCCTCATAACATTCAAAGAAATTTTGGGCATATGTAAGGGCTGTCAGTAGCATTAAAGTTAGTGTCCAGACACTTGTGTGTGACACAGGAACTGAAACTAAGGGTGGCAAAGCCAAAGCAGAGGTCCTGATTTCTATTTCCAAATATTCCTTTACTAAAGAAGATTCAAGATTACAGCCCAAATTTAATTCTCACACCACTTTGAAGATAAAAGATATAATATTGGCCTCAGCATAATTGAGAAACAGTTGAAACTGCTAAAATTGAATGAGGCAGTAGCATAATAGAGTCGCTGTCAGAGTCTACACAGAATTGGTGGCCTAGTTAACCCCTGATTTAACAATAATATACTATAAATCCTATTGAGAAACAAATAATTGCTGGAGAAAAGTGAAGGCCATACCCATTTACAAGATAAGTAACAGAAGTGATCCACAGAACTACTGTCAGATCTCATCATAATCCACCTTTTGTAGAATCTTCCAACATATTCTTGAGCTCAAACACAATAAGGTATCTTGAACAGAATTCTCTCTTCCATGCCACCAGCATGCATTCCAATGAAATTGGTCTTGCCGAATCTGTTTGAGTGTTACTTACATGACATCCTGAAAGCCAAGGATTGAGCCAGTTGCATAAATGTAGTATTTTTTGACTGGCAGAAAGCATTTGACTCAGTGCCACACCAATATTATTAACAAAAGTACGATCATGTAGGGTACCAAATGAAATTTGTGAGTGGATTAAGGGTATCTTGGTAGGGAACGTGTAGCATGATATCTTGGATGGAAAGTCATTAACAGACGTTTAGTTGACAAGTAAGCTTAGGCATACTCTAGGGAAGTGTGTTGGAATTCATGTTGCTCATATTGCACATTTACTAGTCAGAGTAGCACTTATATGCCAAACATTCATAGTTATTTGTTAGATGTACGGTATTCCAAACTCTGTCTTCCCCTACAGTTTCTATCCTCTGCAGCTCCCTCTAGTTGCGCAAAAGTTATTCCATAATATCTTAACACATGTCCTATCATCCTGTACTTTCTTGTTTACCACATATTCCTTTCCTCAACAATTTGTGGAGAACCTTCTTGTTTCTTATCAGCCCACTTAATTTTTATCATTATTCTATAGCACCACATATAAGATTCTTTGATTCTCTTATTCTGTAGTTGATGACCTAGCAGACAATATTAATAGTAACTTTGGACTTTTTGAATATAACTTATTTATCTATAATAAATTACCTCTTGAAAAAAGTTGCAAAAATATCCAATGAGGCCTTAGAGATTTAGATTTGATTAGGCTAAATTAGATGTACTTTTTCTTCAGATAGATCTATGGTGAGGAGATCCTCCAGGATGTAGAACATTTCAAAGCATTATGAAGATTGTCAACTTGCTTTAATTGTTCAGAAATGTAAAATTGTGCACTTCACCAAATGCAAAAACATGCTAATCTATGACTGCTTGTGCTACCACACCTACAATATAGCTCAAGTTAATCCTAGAGTGGGCGCACACTTTTATGTTACAGACACAGGAACATGGTGTCTTATGTACACATTGATGACAAATGGCATTTGCTTTATCATTTATTGTAGCAATTTACACTACGTCATACAGTGAATAACAAATAACATCTAAACTTATGCTTAACAATAGTTTCATGCATGTCATAAATCCTAATGTGCTACACTGGAATAATTTACCCTTTTTTTTTTTTTTTTTTTTTTTTTATATATATATATATATATATATAAATACGGAACTCTGTTTGTGTGGCAGTTGGTCACACTGTTACGAAGAGTGCTTCACGCGCTGTGTGTAAACATGCGCACGCCACGCTGAGGCACTCAGTCTTGGCATGGCAGCTGTTGAGAATGGAGCACCCGTTGGATGTCACCGCCAAGTATGAATTGCGTGCAGTTATTTGGTTTTTGAACGCAAAGGCCACTGCGCCGATTGAAATGCACCACCAATTGGCGGAAGTGTACGGTGAGCTGTACATGGGTGTCAAAAATGTTTGTAAGTGGTGTAGAGAGTTTGCAGCTTGTCGGACCAAAATTCACGACGGACAAAGGAGCAGGAGACTGTAAGGAGACAGTGTTGAGGGTTGAGCAAAGCATGCGTGAAGATCGGCAGATCACCCTGGATAATCTCTGCACGTTGGTTCCTGAGGTTTCCCAAATCACCGCTCACAGAATTTTAACGGAAACATTGAACTACCAGAAAGTGTGCGCAAGATGGGTGCCACGCATGTTGACTGAGGACCACATGCGGCAACGAGTTGATGCTTCCCGCGCATTTCTTCACAGCCTTGCAGCCGAACAGGACAACTTTGTGGACTCTGTTGTCATGAGTGACAAAACCTGGGCATACCAATTAACACCCGACACCAAGCAACAATCACACCAGTGGTGGCATCCTTCTTTGCCAAAGCCACAGAAATGCAAATAAAAACAGTCTGCCGGTAAAGTCATGACAACCATTTTTTGGGATCGGAAAGGGGTATTGTTGCTCGACTTTATGCCCACTGGGACCATAATTAACGCTTACAAGTACTGTGAGACTCTGAAAAAACTCAAACGGGCAATTCAGAACCGGAGAAGAGGAATGTTGAGCAAGGGCGTACACATTCTCCATGACAATGCTCGCCCACACATTGCTCAGCAAACCATTGCTCTCCTGCTACAGTTTCAGTGGAACATAATCACCCACCCACCTTATACTCCTGACTTGGCGCCCAGTGATTATCACCTGTTCCCTAGGTTAAAAGAACATTTGGCCGGAAAGTGATTCAGCTCCGATGACAAGGTGAAAGAAGAGGATCATAAATTTCTGAACAGCATGGTGGTGAGCTGCTATGACATGGGCATACAAAAACTGCCACAGCAAATTTATTTTGCAAATAAATCATTACAACAGTTACATCATATCATTTTGAAGCTGTTCTTTGCCCTTCCACAAAGTCCACATCTACCTGTTTTTCTTCATTGGTTACTCTTATGTAAACGTCTCTTAAACTTTGTAAATGCAAATACATGTAAACATCAGCCAATAGACTTGGTATTGCAGGTCTTACAGTAAGATGTGTTTTCATGAGTTGAAATGAAACATTCTTTGGAAAACTCAATGTGGACGTTTCCCATTCTTTTCATTTACTTGAAATAACACCTGCACATTGATACCAGCCATGTTCGACAAAGCATACCATATAGCCATTTTCAATCATCTTGTCATTCATATTACTAAATATTTATTGTGAATTTGATCAACAGTATTAATCCCACCCTTTGTCTTACTTTAGCCTAGTATAATGTGGGATTTCCTAGTGACTCCATCTACAAGATTTGGGGTGGAGGGAGGGAGGGAGGGAGGGAGGGAGGGACTCCATTATAAAAGAATCCATTGAAAAACACATAGCAAAAAATCTAATGAACTGTGTCAGCAGCTACCAGCTGGATAATGTGTTGAATCCCATCATATCTGAGATTTGCTCCAGATGAAGATGCCAGAATACCCCTTCATTTTTTCCCTCCTCTCCTTTCCATGTTATGGCTCCCCTTCAATGGAACATTCATGACCTTCGATCAAACAAAGAATATGTATGGTTGCTCTTATAATCGCAGTGTCCGCTTGTTCTCTGCCTCCAGAAAATGAAATTGCATCCTCACAACCACTTTGAGCTCTCGCATTTCTTCCCGGTCCATTTTGACCTTCTCCCTCAGGATGCTGCTCGTATGGGATGACATTCATAGTCAACCCATCTTCCTGACTACCTGGCCTCAACCTATTGCAGTTCGCCTTTTCCTTTCTCACTTGACGTTTTCCCTTTGTACCATTTACATCCCTCTATCATTCGACGTCACCTGGACAGATTCCTCCAGCTTATTGAGCAGCTACCTCACCCCTTTCTGCTGCTCGGTGACTTGAATGTGCACCATCCCCTTTGGGGTTCTCCCAGAACCTGTCCGAGAGGTGCCATCTTGGGTGATCAATCAACTTATCATCCTGTGCCTTAACATAGGAGCACTCATGTTCCTTTCAGACTCCACACACACCTATTCCCATTTGGATCTTTCTGCACTGTTTAGCTTGCCCAACATCTCAAGTGGTACATTCTCTCTGACACATACTCGAGCGACCATTTCTCGTGTGCTGTCCATTTGCTGACTCCTACCCCAACTACATGCACACACAAATGGTAGCTTACTAAGGCTGGCTTGAGGCTTTACTCCTCCCTGACAGCCATCAATGAACAACATTTCTCCAGTTGTGATGACCAGGTAGAATATCTTGCAAACATTACTGTTAAGGCTGCAGAACGTTCCATCCCTCACACTTCTTTACCATGCTGTGTCCTGGTCCCTTGGTGGACTGAGGCGTGCCATGATGCAGTCACGCACAGAGACGTGCTCTCCACATTTTTAACCATCATCCTAAGATGGCAGACTGCATTCATTATAAAAAGTTGCGTGCACAGTATCGTCACATTCTGTGGGATGGCAAAAAAAAAAGCTAGCTGGATTTCATTCACTAGTTGTTTTAACAGATCCACTCCCTCTTCCATCATGTGGGCCAATCTCTGAGAGCTCTCTGGGACCAAGATCCATTCTCCAATTTCCGGCCTGACAGTAGCAGACAATGTCATAGTGAACCCTGTTGCTATCTCCAACACCTTGGGCCACCATTTTGTGGATATCTTGAGTTCCTCCCATTATCATCCTGCCTTCTTCCTTTGGAAACAAGTGGAGGAGACTCGTGCGATACCTTATCTTCTCAGAATTGTGAGTGCTACAATGCTGCCTTTACTACGAGGTAGCTAGATCATGGTCTCACTTCATCTCGATCCTCGCCCCAGGGCCAGACGATGTTCATATTCAGATGTTGCAGCACCTTTCTCTTGCAGGCAATCACTTTCTGCTTTATACATACAACCACATCTGGGCAGACGGCACGTTTCCTAGACACTTGTGTGAAGTCCCTGCCATACCCATACCTAAGTTCAGTAAGGACAAACACCTTCCTTCTAGCTACTGCCCCTTTTCTCTCACCAGCTATGTTTGCAAGGTGATGGAAAGTATGATTCTTGCCCAGCTGGTATGGTGGCTTGAGTCTTGCAGTTTACTAACTACTGCCCAGGTGGATTTCGAGTGTACTGTTCTGGATTGACCATATTGTCACTTTGTCCACCCATGTCATGAATGGTTTTCTGCAGAAATCCCAGACTGTGACTGTTTTTCGATTTGGAGAAAGCCTATGACACCTACTAGAGGACTCTTCATTCTCTCTACAAACAAGGAGCTTCTGTGGCCACATGCCCTGTTTCCTTCAGGAATTTTTAAAAGACCAAGTTTCCAAGGTACGTGTGTGTTCTGCCTTTTGGACATGTTTATCCAGGAAAACAGTGTGCCTCAGGCTTCCGTCCGGGGTGTCTTCCTGAGTGTCTTCCTCTTTGCTATCACCATTAATCCTGTTATGGCTTGTTTACCGCCGGGCATCTCCAGCTCCCTTTTCGTTGACAATTTTGCCATCTATTGCAGTTTTCCACGAACTTGTGTCATTGAGTGGCGTCTTCAGTAATGTTTTGATCATATTCACTCACGGAGCATCGACAGTGGCTTTTGCTTTTCCACTGAAAAAAAACATTTGTATAAATTTCTGGCGATGCAACTGATTTCTTCCACCCTCCTTATGCCTTAGGCCTGTTGCTCTTCCATTCATCGAAACAGCATAATTCCAAGGGCTCATGCTCGATAGGAAACTTTCTTGGTCCGCCAATATGTCTTACCAAGTGGCCCGCTGTATGTGGCCCCTCAGTGTCCTACATGTCCTCAGTGGTACTTCCTGGAGAGCAGATCGAACCACTCTCCTCCATTTGTACCGGTCCCTTGTCTGGTCAAAACTAGATTATGGATGTTTTGTTTATGCATGTCCGTCCCTCTTGCGCCATCTCAATACTAGCCACCATCATGGCATCTGTTTTGCCATGGGCGCCTTTTACACTAGGCCGGTTGAGAGTCTGTGTGCAGATGCTGCCAAACTACCATTGTTGTACTGCTGTGACTTTCTCCTCAGCAGCATGCTGTTTCTCTGCCATGCGTGACCACCCATCCTATGCCTCTTTCTTCGATGACTTCTTTGATCGCCAGCATGGGATGTGTCCCTCTTCTCTGTTACCTCCTGGAGTTTGCTTTCGGCTCCTGCTCCAGCAGCTTAACTTCACACACCTGCACACCCCTTCACCACCTGAGCTGTATGTGGTGGCCTGTGTTCAGCTTGGCCTTTGTTTGCTTCCTAAGGACACTACTCTACACTCTGTCACCTTCAGTTTCACAACCTTCGCACAAAACTTCATGGTAGTACCTTTGTGTGCACTGATGGCTCTCCCACTGACCTTGGTGTCGGGTGTATCTTCGTCATTGGCACTGATGTTTTTCAGCATTGGTTTCTGGAACACTGCTTAGTATTTGCAGCAGAGCTCTTAACCCTGTGTCAGGCCATGCAGTATATCTGGCAACACAGGCTTTTCAGTTGCATCATTTGCTCCAACTCTCTGTGCCCTACAAAGCTCTTGTGTGCTATACCCCATCCATTCCTTAGTGCAGCAGGTCTAGGAAAGCTTTCACTTGCTCACTCCTGATGGAGCCACTGTGATGTTTCTATGGGTTCCTGGTCATGTTGGTCTGACAGGAAATGAGGCAGCTGACGCTGCTGCCAAGGCTGCAGTCCTCTTACCTCTGCCCACTAGTTCTTCCATTCCTTCTGATGATCTCTGTGTTGCCATCTGTCAGCAGGTGATAGCACTTTGGCATCACCACTGGTCCTTCCTTCATGGGAGCAAGTTCCAGGTTAATAAGCTTCTCCCAGCGGCTTGGACGATGTCATCTTGGCCCTCTCACCATGAGGAGATCATTTTAGCTAAGTTGTGTATCGAGCATGGTCTTTTTTTAGCCATCGCCATTTGTTAAGTGGTGCCCCCCCCCCCCCCCCCCCTCCCATAAAAAGCTGTGCAGTGATTGCTGCAGAGCTTGATGTGACACGGCTGCTTTCGCCAGTGAGTGGCCCCTGGGTAGGGTGCTCCTCATTTCAGGGCATGATGATAGATAATCAAAGCCCTGATGGAAGGATGTGGTTCAGTTGTTCCAGCACCGAGGTGTATTGGGTGATGAAGGGGGCATTAATTTATAACTGGTTATTGTGGATGGTGGTAGGATTGGTGGTGTGTAGGATATGACAAGGGAAATCTGTTTCTGATCTAGATCTGGGGGATAGTGCCTGTCTTTGAAGGCCTTTGTGGGACATTCATGGAGTTCTTGTCACTGCAGATACAGCATCACCGGGTGTCCAGCCCGTATGGGAGGAATGTTTTGGTACGGAAGGGATGGCAGCTGTCAAAGTGCAGGTCTGTTGGTGGTTGGTGGGTCTGATGTGCAGAAGTATGGATGGAACCATCAGAGAGGAGGTCAGTGTGCAGGAAGGTGGCTCACTCTGTTGAGGTCAACTAGGTGAAGCGGATGGTAGAGAGATGATGTTGAGGTTTTGATGGAATGAGAATAGGTGTATTTGCCGTGAGTTCAGATCATGAAGATATAATCCATGAACCTGAATCAGACCAGGTGTTTGGGGTTTTGGGAGGCCAGTTAGGTTTCCTCCAGATGTCCCATAAAGAGGTTGGCATAGGAGGGTGCCATGTGGGTACCTATGATTGTGCTACAGATTTGTTAGTATACCTACCCTGCAAAGGAGAAGTAGTTGTGTGTTAGGATAAATTTAGTAAGGTGTGTGAGGAATGAGATAGTGGGTTTGGAGTCCAAAGGACTTAAGGAAAGGTAGTGTTCAATATCGGCAAGATCATGGGCATAAGGGATGTTGGTGTACAGGGAGGTGGTGTCAACAGTGACAGTTAGGGATCCAGGAGGTAAAGGGGTGGGGATGGTAGAGATCAAGAGATCTGATGCACAGTAGCGGGATCTTGTGTAGGGAGCAGAAGTGGTTCTGGGATGCCTGTGCCATGGAGATGTGTTTTTTCAGTACCAGGTTTGTGAAGGACAGGGACTAGCAGAATCTACCTCCTGGTTTCTTAATTGTCACTGTTGATACCAATTCCCTATACACAAATGTCCCTCATTCCCATGGTCTTGCCACTGTTTAACACCTAGCATCCTTCAGACACCAAACCACTGCCTCTTTCCTCACACACCTTACTAACTTTATCCTAACACAAAACCTCTTCTCCTTTGAAGAGAAGGTATGCAAACAAATATGCAGCACAGCCTTCTTGACCTCCCAAAACCCCAAAATCCCTGGCCTGGTTCAGGTTCATTGATCATATCTTCATGACCCAGACTAAGGACTGAAGGGCTCACTCCTGCACCTCCTCAACACCTTCTGTCCCGTCCACTTCACGTGGTTCTCCTCAACCCAGCATGTCACATTCCTGCATGTTGACCTCCTCTATTGTGGCTCCACCCACACCTCTGTCCATATTAAACCAACCATCCACCAACAGTACGTGCATTTCAAAAGTTGCTGTCCCTTCCACATCAAAAAATTCGTCCCATACAGTGTGGCCACCCAGTGCATTGTATCTCTAGTGAAAAGAACTCTTTTGTCCATTATGATGTTCTCTCAAAGACCTACAAAGACAGGCACTATGCCCCAGAACTACTCCGCAAACAGATCAGTGCCATATCCCTACACACCTCCAAGCCTCCCACCACCCCCAAGAACCCACTACAAAAGAGAGCCACCTTTGTCACCCAATACAATCCTGGACTGGAGTAACTGAACCATATACTTCATCAGGGCTTTGATTATCTATCTTTAAGTCATGGTTTGAGAGACATCCTTCCCAAGATACTTCCCCCACCCCTCCTAAAGTGGGGTTCTGTAACCCATCCAGATTCCACAACATCCTAGTCCATCCCTATGCCACTCACAATCCCAACCGTTGCCACAGGGATCCTATCCCTGTGGAAGACCCAATGCAAGACTTGCCCAGTCCACCCACCCAGCACTTCTTATTCCAGTCTTATCACAGGCTTATCCTACCCCATCAGATGCCGGACCACTTGTGAAAGCGGTCATGACATATATCAGCTCTGTTACAATCATTGTGCAGCTTTTTGTATTGTTTGGCTCCAACGAACCATCCACCAGGATGATTTTTCACTGCCAAACTGTTACTCAGAGCAAAGTGGACCACCCTATGGTACAGGATGCAACTGAACATAACATGCTTGATATCAGTGGCTGCTTCACAATCCAGGCCATCTGGATCCTCCCCTCCACACCCAGATTTTCTGAACTGTGCAGAAGGGAATTATCCGTACAACACTGCCCAGTGATGCTAGTTGTGATACGAGGTACCCTCCGCCAAGCACCATAGGATGGATTGCGGAGTATATATGTAGATGTAGATGCTCCAGAAATTATCCTGGCCTTAGCCTACAATAACCTACTGTCCCCACATGCTTCAGCAAACAGTTTCCCCCGCGCTCAGGGGCTCAGCATTCATTTGCTGGGTAAGGGCTTGGCAACCCCAGTGTTCTTGAGCTGGGGATTGGTCAGTGCCGCCACTCCTCTGTCACCATAAGCTCTGGGCATGCTTAAGTAACCTCTGTGCAGTATGGCAGTGGAACGTTGTATGTCACAGGGAATGGGGATCTTGGCTTGACCACCCGGATCACGATAACTGTGAAAACCTCTATTTAAAAAAAAAAAAAAAAAAAAAAAAAAAAACCTCAATCTCGAGGTGTGCTGTACACTGACAAGGTGCATGGCTGTTGAGATGGAACAGCCACTAGTGGGAAACCTGCCACACCTCAGTTGTATAAGGCTTACTCAGGCACGCAGGGCTCTGTCTGAGCGGACCCTTATTTCCCTTGTGGAACCAAAATGGGTCCTCCAAAATTTTCTTTTACTCCTCCCAGCCAGAAAGGTGGGCCGCTGGAAGTACTAACACCCAAGCTAATTAGAGGGATAAGGTAGCCAGCCCTCCAGATGCAAGAGTAAGGCAGTACACGGCAGTAAAGAGTAACAGAACACAGGCTAGTAATCAGAATGCATTCGTAGTAATAAAAAGGAAAGAAGGAAGTGTCAACAAAGTCTCACCTTTCTACATCCAGAAGGGCTTAGAAGGAATTGGAGAGCTGTATCAAACCAGTCTCAGGACTGAAGACCACAACAACAACAAAGCGGTTGCAAAGTGGGACACTGTTGGCTGGAGCTTCAAGTTCCCGACAAGCTGTTAACCTATGGAGTGCTAAGTACCTGAGCAATGCCACCACACAGAGCGCCACAGCACTTCTTACTTCAGTAAAGGTGTGGTATCATGTAGGGACCTAGTTGATCTACCAACTGAAGAGTCAGTGGGCTCAGAGGGAATTGCGGATGCTCAGTTTTGTTCTTACCTACAACACCCCCAAACTCCCAGAGCAAGTCAAGGCAGGCTTTCTTCACCTAAATGTAAGGCCTTATGTCCCAAATACAATGTGCTGTTTTAAATACCAGCGTTTTGGGCATACAACCCTAGGAAGTAAAGGCGAAGTGATGTGTGCCAACTGTGGTAAGGCCGCTCATAAAGGAGTTGGTTGCTCATCTCCAGCCAGATGTATCAACTGCTCTGTAAATCACCCTGTTTGAAGTAGGGACTGTAGAGTCTTTCTAGAGGAATGCAAAGTACACGAAATAAAAAGCAACCAAGTGTATTCCCTATGGTGAGGCCGAAAAGATCTTAAAGTCCATGCAGCCTCCCACATTTCCTACATCTTTTGTGTCAATGGTTCAGAAACCTACTCCAACAGCAAATGACTCTACACAAACAGAAGTGGCGAGTGCACATCTAAAGCAGCAGGTGTTTCAGAGCCAGTAGCCCCCCCCCCCCCCCCCCCCACCTCCCCAAACAGCAGACAAATGCACAGCGACCAACTTGGGAGAGTGCCAGGCACCACTAACAGCTGAGGCTGTTCAGAAGCCCGCTATGGCTATTACCACTCCTACTCCAGCTCCAGCAAAGCCCAAAAAACAGCAAAAAGCTGCTGTAAAGTAGCAACATCAAAGTAAAATCCAGTGGTAAACCATCGGACCATGTCAATGTGATTCTACCCGATGCTTCATCTGACTCTTCCCCAGAGGTGTTGGAATATGAGCTATGTGTGGGGCATTCATCTTGCCCACGACTGAACCTCCACCTGCTGCAGTCTCCCCACCCCGAAGGAGAGACAGGATGAAGGTGTTACCTCCATGATAGATGGCTTCCATATTTCAGTGGGACTTTCAGGGGTTCAGGATGCATGTGGAGGAACTTCGTCTACTATCTTAGGATGGACCACTGTGTCTGTGTCTCCAGGAGACTAATTTCCATCAATCATACACCCCTGAGCTTCAGGGCTACATACTCCACAAAAAAAGGTTAACCTGAGTGGAGAGAGAGCTAGAGGAGGAGTAGGTGTTTTCGTCTACCGACTACCATTCCTCGCCTCTCCCTTACAACCAATTTTTCAAGCAGTTACCATATCAGTGCAAGTGCGTCATCCCTTGAGAATATTTTCCCTTTACCTGCCGCCACATAATGCACCCAACAAAGAAGCTCTAGTCATTGTGTGCATATTTGCTAAATTCAGAACAGAGCAAGCACTTCTGCACTGCAACTGGGTTGTTCTCTGCCCTCAATCTCCCGTGTTGCTCTCCAGCCCTTGCTCACACGGCTCAATGTGAAGTGGTTGGTGGCCTGCACAGAAATGATCACTTCCCAATCTGGATCCACTTGCCAGATATAGAGGAACTCAAAAGGAAACTGCCACGATGGGTACTCAGTAGAGCAGAATGGATGTTTCACAGGCAGCTAGCCCAGTTTGCACATCATGCCAATGTTGAGGAATGGGTGGATCGTATTACCAACATGATCCACTGCGCTCCTGGAGCATCCATTCCACTGTCCATGGGACAACTGAAGAGGCAGCCTGTCCCTTGGTGGGGTGACGAATGCCACACTGCAATCAGAACTAGCCATGCTGCTCTGTATAGGTTTGAGTGCTGGCCAACTGCAGAGACTCTTGCAGCCTTTGAGGTGGCGATAGCGAAATGTCGCCAGATTATTTGAGAGAGCAAGAAAAGGTAATGGGAACGGTTCCTGAACTCCATGAGGAGCTCGGTTGTATGGGAGACCACCAAGAGAATTTCTGGGAGAGGAAGGAGGTGCCCCATGGCTGCTCTAGGGGGGAACCAGCACTCTCCGAACCAATCCGCAAGACATTGTAGGGATGATGGTGGCCTATTTTGCGACACTTACTGCCACAGCCAGTCAGGATCCAGGTTTCCAGCACCATAGAGTGGTTGCTGACAGGAGCAGTTTGGACTTCCGGTCCACCTATGATGAAGATTACAGCTGCCCATTTTCCAGGGGGAGCTGGATACTGCATTGTCTGTGGCACGTGAAATATCTCCTGGCCACAACAGAACCCATGACAGTATGCTGCGGCACCTCACAAGGCAAAACAAAGATATCCTACTCGCACTTTTTTATTTCATATGGGTGTCAGGTCACTTTCCTGTCTCATGGCATGAGGCCATTTTGATTCCTCTTTTAAAGCCTGAAAAAAAAAAAAAAATGTACATGCCTGAGTAGTTACCATAGTGTTGCCCTCACTAGTTGCATAGGAAAGACCTTGATCAGATGGTCAACCGCCGCATTGTCTGGAACTTAGAATCCAGGCAACTCCTTAGTCGCTTTCAGTGCGGATTCAGGAGGTATCGTTCCACCTTTGATAACCTGGCCCTCCTGGGGGCAGGTAAACAACAGGCTTTCCTGCACCAGCATCGCTTTCTAGGTGTATTTTTTGACATCGAGAAGGGCTGCGATACTACTTGGAAGCATCTTATCCTCGAACAGCTTCACAAATGGAGTTAACTTGGTTGTCTTCCCATTTTTATTCGGTCCTTTCTCTCGCCGCAGTATTTTCGCTACTGAGTCAGTGATATCCTGTCTGATCGCTTTGAACAGGAGAATGGTGTCCCTCAAGGTAGTGTTCCCCCCTGTGGGTCCGGGGGTTAGAATAGGCCCGAGGTATTCCTGCCTGTCGTAAGAGGCGACTAAAAGGAGTCCATCCCCCTCAAGGGGGTAGTTAGCGCCTGCGTCCGGAGATGGACGGTTCCACGACCTACATTCATGGTCTTTTAGGTTTTTTCACTTCTCGTTTCTTCCTTCCTTTGGTTGATTCCTTTCTTTGTTCTTCTCCATCTCACTGTCTTCCTTACTCTTTCCCTTGCCTTCTTCTCCCTGCCTTCTTCTCCTTGCCTTCTTCTCCTTGCCTTCTTCTCCTTGCCTTCTTCTCCTTGCCTTCTCTGGTCTCCGCCTCGGCGTTTGAGACAGTCTGTCCTCTCTCTTCTTTTTCCTCTTCTTCCTTCCTCCCTGTACGCGCCTGAAGGCCGACCCACGCGTTCGCACTTGTAGCCGGTGACGGGGTAACGCGTAATTCCCCGCCCTGGGTAGACAAATAAGGCACGCACGTACCCCCTGGTAAAGGCCAGGCCCAGGGAGGGGGGATTGCCTGAGCTGATACCTTCTGACCATGCCGATTGGTCCCTCCGTCTGTTTCTCGGGAGGTGTGACCTGAGGTGTAAACATTCACCTAAGGCGGGAGTGCCCTCTGAGAGGGTCCCCATAAGGAAGGAGCGCACCATCGGAGACGCTGGCAATCATGGGGGATTCCTCTGCAATGGATTTCTCTTCTTCTTCTCTTTCGACTTCTGCCCACAAACGGAAACTTGACCAGCCACCAGTGACAAAAGTACTACCGCCTGCCCCACAGTTCCTCGTTGTTTCTCGATCTGAGGACGGAAAGGATTTTTCCTCTGTCAGCCGTTTCGTTATCCAGAAGGGCGTAGATGCCATAGCCGGTACTGTTAAGTCTTGTACCAGGTTGCGTAATGGTACCTTGTTACTAGAAACTGAGAGCGTCTTTCAGGCACAGAAACTGCTTCGAGCCACACTCCTGTACACGTTCCCTGTCCGGGTGGAGGCTCATCGAACTTTGAATTCGTCTCGTGGTGTGGTGTATACTCGATCACTCGACGGATTGACTGATGAGGAGATTCAGTCTTTCCTCGCTGAGCAGGGCGTGACGGCTGTCCGTAGGGTCATGAAAAAGGTCAACAATGACCTTGTACCGACCCGGACACTTTTCTTGACCTTTGATAGTGTTCAGCTGCTGTCGCACATCATAGCGGGCTACGAGATTATTTCTGTTCGCCCCTATGTCCCGACACCTACGCGCTGCTACCAGTGTCAGTGTTTTAATCACACTCGCCAGTCTTGTTCCAATGTGGCTAAATGTGTCACTTGTGGCAGGGATGCCCATGAGGGTGACTGTCCACCTCCATCTCCTCGTTGTGTGAACTGTCAGGGTGACCATGCAGCGTCCTCCCGAGACTGTCCCATCTATAAGGAAGAACGCTGTATCCAAGAAATTCGGGTCAAAGAGAAAGTGTCCACCTCGGCTGCTCGCGAGCTATTTGCTAGTAGGAAGGCCACGCTGCTCCCAGCGGGGAAATACAGTACTGTCCTCGCCTCTCCTCGGACTACCAGGGAGGTGGCATCCCAGACATGCAATCTGACCTTCAGCACCACGGTCGTCCGTTCGGCCAGTGCTAAGATCGCGCGGTCGACGTCTCCTCTTCCTCCCATCACCCCAGAGACACAAGCCCCTTCATCAGCTTCTGCTAAGACAGAGACCCAGAAGTCAGATGTCGGGCCTTCAAGAAGGAACCGTCCCGTGCAGACTTCCTATGTACCTCGCCCTCCCAGCCATCGACCAGCACTTCCACCAAACAACCTTCCAAGAAGGCTCATAGGAAGCACAGTTCTCCTTCTCCGCCACGGCGCATTTCTTCTCCTGCGCCACCCAGCGGTTGCCGCCCCAGGCCGTCATCCGTTTCACCTGGCCGCACCACTGGTAGCCGAACATCTGGCCGTTCACCGGCGGAGGAAGCTCCCCCTCCCAGCCATCTTACCAAGATGGCCGATGAACCTATAGAACCAATGGACGATGACAGTCCGCCTACTGATAGCGGCGGCAGTGCTCGCTCGAAGCCAGGCCCTCAGCGGCCTTCGAGGTGACCCCTTTTTTCATCTTCCTTTTCTTCTTACGATGGCACTTATTCACTGGAATATTCGTAGCATTCGCTCCAACCGAGAGGACTTGCAGTTGCTGCTCTGCTTGCACCGTCCGCTCGTCGTAGCCCTCCAGGAAACGAAGCTACGCCCATGCGATCAAATTGATCAAATTGCCTTGGCACACTACACCTCTGTGCGTTTTGACCTACCCCCTGTGGTAGGTATTCCGGCTCATGAAGGGGTTATGTTGCTGGTCCGGGATGATATTTACTACGATCCCATCACATTGCACACCGGCTTGCAGGCAGTTGCCGTTCGAATTACTCTCCCCACTTTTACATTTTCCATTTGTACCGTTTACACTCCATCGTCGTCTGCCGTTACCAGGGCAGACATGATGCAAATTATTGCTCAGCTACCTGCACCATTTTTGTTAACTGGAGACTTCAATGCCCACCATCCCCTTTGGGGCTCTCCAGCATCCTGCCCGAGGGGCTCCCTGTTAGCAGACCTTTTCAACTAGCTCAATCTTGTCTGCCTCAATACCGGCGCCCCTACTTTTCTTTCGGACACATCTCACACCTATTCCCATTTAGACCTCTCTATATGTACAACCCAACTTGCACGCCGGTTTGAGTGGTATGCACTTTCTGATACATATTCGAGCGACCACTTCCCTTGTGTTATCCATATCCTGCAGCAAACCCCCCTCTCCGTGCTCATCTAGTTGGAACATCTCCAAAGCAGACTGGGGGCTCTTCTCTTCCAGGGTGACATTTCAGGATCAAACCTTCACAAGCTGCAATCGTCAGGTCGCACACCTCACGGAAGTCATTCTCACTGCTGCTGAATATTCCATCCCTCACCCTCCTTCTTCTCCACGTAGCGTACCGGTCCCCTGGTGGACCGCAGCATGTAGAGATGCTTTACGTGCTCGTCGACGTGTTTACGCACCTTTAAACGCCACCCTACAGTGGCGAATTGTATCAATTATAAACGATTACGTGCACAGTGTCGTCGTATTATTAAAGAAAGCAAGAAAGCCAGCTGGGCTGCTTTCACAAGCACCTTCAACAGTTTTACTCCTTCTTCTGTTGTCTGGGGTAGCCTGCGCCGGCTATCTGGCACTAAGGTCCACTCACCAGTTTCTGGCTTGACGGTCGCGAATGACATCCTTGTGGCCCCTGAGGATGTCTCCAATGCCTTCGGCCGCTTTTTCGCAGAGGTTTTGAGCTCCGCTCATTACCAACCTGCCTTCCTCCCCCGAAAACAGGCAGAGGAGGCTAGGCCACCTAACTTCCGATCCTTGAATCGTGAAAGTTATAATGCCCCATTCACCATGCAGGAACTCGAAAACGCACTTGCCCGGTCACGGTCCTCCGCTCCAGGGCCTGATTCTATTCATATTCAGATGCTGAAGAACCTGTCTCCTGCGGGTAAAGGTTTCCTTCTTCATACTTACAATCGCATCTGGATTGAGGGACATGTTCCCGCATGCTGGCGCGAGTCTATTGTTGTCCCGATTCCTAAGCCGGGGAAGGACAAGCACTTGCCTTCCAGTTATCGACCCATCTTGCTTACCAGCTGTGTCTGTAAGGTGATGGAGCGAATGGTTAACTCTCGTTTGGCTTGGCTGCTCGAATCTCGACGCCTACTTACCAATGTACAATGTGGATTTCGTAGGCGCCGCTCTGCTGTTGACCATCTGGTTACCTTGTCGACCTTCATTATGAATAACTTCTTGCAGAAGCGCCCGACCGCAGCTGTGTTCTTTGATTCGGAGAAGGCTTACGACACCTGTTGGAGGGCGGGCATTCTCCGCACAATGCATACATGGGGCCTTCGCGGTCGCCTCCCTATTTTTATTCGTTCCTTTTTAATGGATCGACAGTTCAGGGTACGTGTGGTTTCTGTCCTGTCAGACACCTTTCGCCAGGAGAATGGGGTGCCACAGGGCTCAGTTTTGAGCGTCGCTCTCTTCGCCATAGCGATCAATCCAATAATGGATTGCCTCCCAGCTAATGTATCAGGCTCCCTTTTCGTGGACGATTTTACCATCTATTGCAGCGCACAGCGTACATGTTTCCTGGAGCGCTGTCTTCAGCGTTCTCTTGACCGTCTTTACTCCTGGAGTGTCGCCAATGGCTTCCGTCTGCCGAGAAGACGGTCTGTATTAACTTCTGGCGCTACAACAAAGAGTTTCTCCCACCGTCCTTACGACTCGGTCCCGTTGCTCTCCCATTCGTGGAGACAACAAAATTTTTAGGTCTTAAATTTGACAGGAAACTTAGCTGGTCTCCACATGTGTTATATTTGGCCGCCCGTTGTACCCGTTCTCTAAATGTCCTCCGTGTTCTCAGTGGTATGTCGTGGGGAGCGGATCGAACCGTCCTACTTCGCCTATATCGGTCGATCGTCCGCTCCAAGCTGGATTATGGGAGCTTCGTATACTCCTCTGCACGGCCATCCATCTTACGCCGCCTCAACTCCATACAACATCAGGGTTTACATCTTGCGATCGGAGCGTTTCATACTAGTCCTGTCGAGAGTCTTCATGCTGAAGCTGGTGAATTGCCACTCACCTACCGGCGTGATATACTGCTTTGTCAGTATGCCTGTCGGCTACTGTCAATGCCCGACCACCCATCTTATCATTCCTTTTTTGACGACTCTCTCGACCGTCAATACGGGTTGTATATCTCTGCCCTGCTACCCCCTGGAGTTCGCTTTCGTCGCCTCCTTCAACACCTTAATTTTTCACTCCCTGCAACCTTTCGAGTGGGCGAGAGCTACACGCCACCTTGGCTCCAGGCTCAGGTTCGCGTTCACCTTGACCTCAGCTCGCTCCCAAAGGAGGTTACCCCCAGTTCGGTATACCACTCCCGTTTTGTCGAACTTCGTTCGAAGTTCAATAATATGACCTTCATTTATACAGATGGCTCTAAGACCAATGACGGGGTCGGGTGTTCTTTTATTGCCGGGGCACAAAGTTTCAAATACCGGCTCCATGGCCATTGTTCGGTCTTTACAGCTGAGCTCTTTGCCCTCTACCAGGCTGTTCTTTACATCTGCCGCCACCGACATTCTGCTTATGTCATCTGCTCCGATTCCCTGAGCGCCATCCAGAGCCTCAGTGATCCGTATCCGGTTCACCCTTTCGTGCACCGGATCCAACGCTCTCTTCAGCAGCTGGTGGACGACAGTTCTCCGGTTAGCTTTATGTGGGTTCCTGGCCATGTCGGTATCCCTGGGAACGAAGCTGCAGATGCCGCGGCCAAGGCTGCGGTCCTCCAGCCTCGGACAGCTTCTTGTTGTGTCCCTTCGTCAGATTGTAGCAGGGTCATTTGTCGACGCATTTTATCGCTGTGGCATGCCGATTGGGCTGCACTTACGGACAACAAGCTTCGGGCTTTGAAACCTCTTCCCGCGGCTTGGCCGTCCTCCTCCCGCCCTTCTCAGCGGGAGGAGGTCGTTTTGGCCCGGTTACAAATTGGACACTGCCGGTTCAGCCATCGCCATCTGCTGATGGCTGCGCCGGCGCCGTTCTGCCCATGTGGGCAATTGCTGACGGTCCGCCACATTTTAACATCCTGTTCGGATTTTAACACACTGCGTCTTGATCTTGGCCTGGCATGTACTCTAGATGCCATTTTAGTGGATGACCCACGAGCAGCTGCTCGCGTTCTTCGTTTTATCAACTTGACAAACCTCTCTAAGGACATTTGATTATGCTGTTTTTTTTTAATCCTATGCCTGTTAGTCTGTCTTTTATCGTGTTTTCCCTTTTAGTTGCTGTTTTAACCTTGTGCCTCGCGGTGCATTCCTAACGTAGTGTGGGCGCTAATGACCATTGAAGTTGTGCGCCCAAAAACCACAAAAAAAAAAGGTAGTGTTTTAAGTGTGACTGTCTTTGCCATAGCTATTAATACCATTACGTCAATAGTGGAAAGTCCTGCCAGTTTTCTTTGTTTGTGGATGACTTCTCTTGGTTTTGTTCATCTTCAAGCCTTACAATGACAACACATAAGTTGCAAGTAAATCTTCAATGTTTGTTAACTCTTCTCATTCCATTTTAAACTTTACTGAGTTGAGGATGAGGGACACTGTTCTTAATTTTAAACACACAGTGAGATTTCTGTGCCTCATATTTGACTGTAAACTTATAAGGTTGCCACATCTCAAGGACCTGGGAAAACCGTCACTCAAGGCTGTAAGTATCTGAAAATATCTTAAAACAGTACATGGGGAGCAGACACGGTTGTCTGCTCCAGTTTTACAGGGCATTTGTGTGATCTCGGCTCAATTATGAGTGCACGGTGGATGGGTTCGTGGGTGTGCGCTCATGCAGTTTCTTTTCTTTTCTAAAGGAGGTTTTGGCCTGAAGCTCAGTGTGTAACAGTCTTTTCATTGTGCCTGTCTGCAACTCAATGTGTCATCTTTAGAGTGAGTAACAATCTACCCTTTTCACAATATTGTTGACGTTCCAACCTGGACTTCCCATTGTTTGAAAGTGAATAACAGTTACAGCTATTGGATACAAAGATGATGATGAAGCTTCTCAATGCACAGTATATGACAAGCTGTTCAATGTGTTCTGACTTTTTATTTTTGTTACTCACTGAAGTTCTGTTGCTGATTAATTTCTTATAAACAACAAATAATTCTTTAGAATGAACCTTCACTCTGCAGTGGAGTGTGCGCTCGCTGATATGAAACTTCCTGGCAGCTCAAAACTGTGCAATGGATGGGTATTCGAACCTGGAACCTATGCATTTCGTGAGAAAGTGCTCTGTTGACTTGAGCTATCCAAGCACGATACATGACCCACCCTCACAGCTTTACATCCATCAGTACATCTCTTACCTTCCCTCCCTCCCCCCCCCCCCCCCCCCACCTCGCTTTGGTTAATGCATGTCTTCACAATATATTTTCTTCCAGGACTGCTTGTTCTGCAAGTTTCACAGGAGAACTTCTGTGAAGTTTGGAAGATAGGAGATGTGATACTGGCAGAAGTAGAGCTTTTGGTGTGGGCTGTGAGTTGTGCTCATGTAGCTCAGTAGTTGCAACAATTGCTCGCAAAGGCAAAGGTTCCAGGTTTGAGTCCTGGTCTGGCTCATAGTTTTAATCTGCCAGAAAGTTTAGACATAAAAACTTATTGTGAACAAAAATACATTTGTATAACAGTAATTCATTATAATTTGGTTTTGTTGTGTTTTGGTTGTTTTCAGAGCCGAGGTACTGGCTGGCGAATGCACAGAACTTAATATGGCTAAGAAACCATGTTGTGGCCCCGCTGTCTGAAGAATTTACATTTAGAGCTTGCATGCTACCACTTCTGCTGCAGTGTTTCCGACCAATGACAGCTGTATTTGTATGTCCCTTATTTTTTGGCGTAGGTAAGAACAACATAATTATGAACTTGCTGTACTCTTTTTTATTTCCAGTTACTAGTGATCATTTTTTGTTTACAAATTTGTTATTTTTGTATTTAGAATCCAGAAATAAAAACAGATGGGGATTTTTGTCAATCATACTAATGAAGTAGAGAGGACATAAAATGTAGACTGGCAATGGCAAGGAAAGCGTTTGTGAAGAAGAGAAATTTGTTAACATCGAGTATAGATTTGAGTGTCAGGAAGTCATTACTGAAAGTATTTGTATGGAGTGTAGCCATGTGTGGAAGTGAAACATGGACGGTAAATTGTTTGGACAAGAAGAGAATAGAAGCTAAAGAAGAATGCTGAAGATTAGATGGGTAGATCACATAACTAATGAGGAGGTATTGAATAGAATTGGGGAGGAGTTTGTGACACAACTTGACTAGAAGAAGAGATCGGTTGGTAGGACATGTTCTGAGGCATCAAAGGATCACCAATTTAGTATTGGAGGGCAGCACGGAGGGTAAAAATCGTAGTGGGAGACCTAGAGATGAATACACCAAGCAGATTCAGAAGGATGTAGGCTACAGTATGTACTGCGAGATGAAGCAGCTTGCACAGGATAGAGTAGCATGGAGAGCTGCATCAAACCAGTCTCAGGACTGAAGACCACAACAACAACAACAACTTTAATTAGTAAGGCGAGGACAGATACGTGTATTTTACAACAAATAGCAAGTCTAAGATAATGCCGTAATACCAGGTCGTAGGAGTAAATGCTAGAGAGTGTATAATGCAAGCTGCTTCAGTTTTATTTAAGTAACTAGAAGCTTTCAAAATGTAGTGTTACAGAAACATGTTGAAGATTAATCACATAACTAATGAGGAGGTACTGAATAGAATTGTGGAGACAAGAAATTTATGGCACAACTTAACCAGAACAAGGATCAGTTGATAGACACATTCTGAGGTGTCAAGGGATCACCGAATTAGTATTTGGAGGGAAGTGTGGACAGGAGGGGGGGGGGGGGGGGGATCATAGTGGGAGACCAAGAGGTGAATACAGTAAGCAGATTCAAAAGGATGTAGGATGCAGTAGCTATTCAGAGATGAAGATGTTTGCACAGGACAGAGTAGCATGGAGAACTGCATCAAACTAGTCTTCAGACTGAAGACCATTACAACAAGGGTCATTTGTAGAATAAATCTTTCACTCTGCAAAGGAGCACCTGTTGATAACAACTTTGTGACAAATTAAACTGTTCAGTGGATCAAAACAAAAAATCAAACCCTCACCTTTTGCTGTCAGTAACTACAAATACTTAGATCTGGATTCAAGTCATGGCATGGCAGTCAGCTTTAATGTATCTTTAATATGTAAAGAAGTTCGATTGCTCATGTTGTTTATTATTTGTTTATAATATTCATATAATATTTTAAAAACCACACATTTTAAGCAAGTCAGATATATTCAACTAGACTACTAGTATTATGGACTGAACAATAAGTACTAAAAGTCTTTTAAGGCCAACTTGGGTTAGTATTAGTTCAGATCACATTGTCATGTCATAACCACAATCGGGTACAAATCTGAAATCAGAGTTGTGAATCAAGTACAACAGCACTGAAAGAACATTTATTATAGGCACTAACATTCTGGCAGAACTGAACTCAAGTCCTGGATTGAGAGTGCTGCTATTTATACACACATTGAATATTCCAGTATATACAAAAAAAGAGAGAGAGAGAGAGAGAGAGAGAGAGAGAGAGAGAGAGAGAGAACCTTCCAGAAATAAAAATTCTAAACACAAATTAGTAACTGGTAGTCAGGTTTAAATTGGGGACCTGTGGCACACAAGCCAGCAACGCTAACTTGTGTGCCACACTGCATGCAGATCAGCTCGTGGCATTGTTCTATCTCATGGAGAAACAACCTCCCACAGTTTGAGAAGTTATCATTGGAGTCTAAAAACAGCATCTTGTCAGTGGCCTCATGTATTGCAGTGCTGGCATATCCTCACATTCTCTTCACGTTGTCACATCCTCTTTACTGTGATGAGCATCAAAATAATCCCCTTCCATCAAAGCCTGGCGATCATTGTGCTAACTTCCTTCAACAAGAAGGCCCCATCATTCGTCTGCACCTCAGCACTCTAGTAGGGCTTCGTACGGGCGACGTACGATGACCTCTGCATTTTTGTCAAGGTGGAAAACAGAGGTGGAAGAAGGCTAATATGCAAAACAGAGACTACTGTTAAAACAATGTGCACAAGTTAATAAGAGTGAAAAGTTAAGTGCATTGTGTGTAACAGAGGTGGAAGAAGAGGCGGTGAAAAATAGACAGGTCAGAAAAATGAAAGATGTAGAAAACGAAAATGAGTGAAGAAAGCAGTAGTTACTGTGAAAAAATGCTGAGACGGAAGGAATTAATGTAAATTAAGGCCAGGTGGGTGGTGAGAAGCAAGGACATGTTTTAGCTCTAGTTCCCACCTGTGGAGTTTTGAGGAACTAGTGTCTGGGGGAAGAATGCAGGTGGCGCGTGTGGTAAAATGCTCTGCAACAGGGTATTGTGTGTTGCCAGTGTACACCCTCTGCCTGTGCCCATTCATCCTAACTGATAACTGGGTGGTAGTCATGCCAGTGTAAAAGGCCGAACAGTGTTTACATAAGAGCTGGTATATGACTTGTCATTTCACAGGTGGTTCTCCCTTTGACACTATATTTTTTGCCAATTATAGGGCTGGTATCGGTAGTGGTAGGAGAGTGCATATGGTAAGTCTTGCAGCAGAGACAGTCACAAGGTTAGGAGCCATAGGATAGGGAGATGAGTGCAGAAGGAGCATAGGGTCGGACAAGGATATTGCGGAAATTGGGAGGGCAATGAAAAGCTATTCTAGGTGTGATGGGCAAAGTCTCAGACAGAATGGATCTCATTTCAGGGCATGATTTTAGGGAGCCATGGCGTTGTCGAAATAGCTGATTAATACATTCAAAACCAGGATAATACTGAATGACAAGTGCTGTGCTCCAAAGTTGGTTTTTAGAGGGATCAGCAGTACCAGGATTTGATTTGATGGCCTGGGAAATCTACTTTTGAACTAGGCTGGTGGGGTAATTACATCCAGTGAAGACTGAGGTGAGAATGGTTGTGTATTGCTGTAAAGAGTCTGCATCCGAACAAATATGTTTGCTTTGAATACCAAGGCTGTATGACATTGAAAGGATGGCAACTGCCAAGATGTAAGTACTGTTGTTTGTTAGTAGGTTTAATGTGGACAGAAGTGTACAGCTGGTTTTTGGTGAGGATGAGATCAACATCAAGGAAAGTGGCGTAGGACCATGGGAAATTTAATTGGGAGAAGGTATTAAGAGATTCCAGGAATTTTAACAGGTCAGCCTCACCATGAGTCAACATGGCAAAGATGTCATCAGTGTGTTTAAACCAAACCAAAGGCTGAACCCTTATGGACCCCAGAACTCCTCCTCCAAGTGACCCATTAAAAGGTTGGCGGAGGAAGGAGCCATCCCGGTTGCCATGGCTGTACCCTTGATCTGTCTGTGAGTCTGTCCCTCAAAGATAAAGTAATTGTTGGTAAGTATAAAGTTGATTAAGGTAAGCAGAAAGGATTTCATAGGTTTGTAATCAGGTGGGTGCTGACTGAGGAAATGTTCAGCAGCAGACGTACCATGTATGTGGGGGATGTTGGTATAGAGGGAGATGGAATCAGTGGTGACAAGCAATGTGTGTGGTGGGAGTGGGACAGGCACAGATTTCATACAATCTATGAAATGGTTGATATCTTTACTATAGGAGGGAAGTCTTTATCTTATGGGTTGCAGATGTTGATTGACTAAGGCAGATATATGTTCAGCAGCTGCTTTGAAGCCAGCAACTGTAGGACAGTCAGGATTATTGGGTTTGTGGATCTTCGGAAGAAGGTAAAAGGTGAGAGTGCATGGTTTGGGTGGGGTAAGAACTTCTATGGATTAATGTGTAAGTCCTTGTGAGGGGCCTGAAGTTTTTAAATGGACTGCACGTCAGTTTGAATCACAGGGATGGGATCTACATGGCAGATGCTGTACGTAGAGGTGTCAGACAGCTGGCATAGACCTTCACTAATATATTCCTGTTGGTCAAGAACCACAGTGGTAGAACCTTCCCTGCTATGAGGATAATGATAGAGCTATCAGTTTTTAGGGAATGTAGGGCCTGGAGTTCTGCAGCGGAGAGGTTAGGGTCATACTATAGGGACCCAAAGAAAGGTTGTGAAGCAGTGCTGGATGTGAGGAATTCTTGGAAGGCTCTGCAGGGATGATTGGTAGTGGTGATGGATCAAGTGAGGATTGTGGTCGGAACTGTTAAAGGCAGGGTTCAGTGTCAGGTATGCTGTAGGAAATGTTTTGGGTTTGGTTTGCAAAGTGATATTTCCATCTCTTTTTAATGTCCCCCCCTCCTGCCTCTGTTTGATACAAGGCACTTAGCTTTTGTCTCTTATTAACTCATGCATAATGTTTTAGCAGTAATCTCCATCTTGCATGTTATTGTATCTTCCACCTTTAAGCTCTCAGGTTTCCAAGTCTCGTGTAGTGCAGTCCCCAACAAGCAGTCTTTCCTTCTCATCCGTCCGGTAAGTCTCACCTGACCCAGGGTTCTGGGTGACTTTTCTGAACTTACCCCTTTTCCTAAACCTCTTCAGTCCTTTTCCTTCACCCCCTCTTCCTTCCCATTCAATTCTTCTGCTGGGAGAAGAAGCCACTATCTCTGAAAGCTTGCATAAGTTAAGCCTTTTTGTGTGTGTTCTCCTGCCACCACTTGGTGAGCAGATTGTTTTATCTTTCCAATTACATATAATACTGTCAGAAATTTATTATTTTTATTATTATATTAGCCCACGTGGACATTGTTCCTTTTTATGTAACTCTCGTCAGTCTTCGTTGTTGTCTGTCTTGTTCAAACTGTCGTCTGTTTTCTACCTTATGTACTAGTAGTCTAATAGTTTATTTGTCTGTAGCACCAAAATTAATCAACACTTGGTCCCTACAAATTTTCTAGTACTGATTTCTATGCACATTGATGGGCCCATTGTTGTTTGCGAATTTGAATGTAACAGTTCCACTGTTACTTATGAATTTTCATATAACAATTTGTTTACAGTTCACTACACTGCACGGCCTTCTCCTGATCATTTTGTGGTGATGTATTTTCAAATTTTACAGCTATTTTCTTTCCCACCCTCCACTTACCTTGTTTCTAGACCATACTTTTTCACATTTTTGTGCATTTGTTTCTCACCAAACGTCTCTGATCAATTTTTTTCTGCTGTCTCATACATTAATTTATTTGCCAATCAAAATAGTGTACATTTTCTCTTAAGGCTTTCTCTTTCTGTTTGTCCAGTTTTTAAAATTTTGTCTCCTTTTATGATTTTCTCTAACAGTTTTTTTTTCTTTTCCAATCATTTTTTCATATCATAGACCACTCTTCTGGCAAAAATTCTCTACTACTCTTTGTCTCTGACTCTTTGTCTCTTGTTAACCATTGTTTGTTCTCACAATTTTTGTATTACTTTCTGATTTTTATGAATTTTTTCCTTGCTTCTGTTTTTGTATCTACTTCTACCTTCTGCCTCTCGTTTTTGCCAATCCCAGCATTTCTAACACTCCAAACTGTCCTCTCTTGCCATGATGAATCCCATCACATATTACATCCATTCTTATTGAAAACATGATTTTGCATTGTGAAAACTAAGGTCCCACATTCTGTTTTTTGAAGCTGTGCTTGTCCTTTTGAGTTACTCCCAAAGGCCTAACAATGAAAGTGCCTGTTTGTGGATGTAATCCTACACTACACCAGGGTCTTTTACACTTTTAGATACAGCAATCTCTTGCACTTACCCGACTAATCTGTGACCTATAAGCCACTCCACCAGACTTCTTGCCTTCTACAAAACCCTGCAGTTATCTGCCCCTCATGTTTCTTTGGAAGGTATCATCCACCAAGCCAACTTTAGAATGCAGCAACATGCCAGACTTCACCTCAGAAAGCTATCCCGCCTTCTTGTAAATTACCTTAACAGTGGTGTTTCCCCTCCTGTGCCTCTGCAGCTCCCCAAACAGCCACACCATCAACCACCACTCCTCTCCTACAAACTGAACTTGGACCAACCTCCTTAACATCCCACAGCCTTCACCACTGCCTCCCAGACCAGTAATAACTCATAATCACAAGAACCAGTCACAACAGTACAGTGTTCTCAATCACTCATGCAAAGCACTCACCCCTCCTGAATTATTTGTATTATCCAAGGGTCTCACTTTCAGCCCGAAACCAGCATTTAATCATGCTGCTTTGGTGAAGGACCTACTTTCATATAGACATAATTTCAACTGGAAATATCACTTTGCAACCCAATTCTGAAACCTTTCCACCAGCAAACCTGACATTGTACCCTGCCTTGAACAGTTCTGACCACAACCCCAACTTAATCCATCGCCACTACCTCAAAATCATCCCTGAAAAGCCTTCCAAGAATTCCTCACATCCAACATTACTTCACAGCCCTCCAGAACTGTTAAAGGCTGGGTGCAATGTCAGATTTGCTGTTGGAAAGGTTTTGGGATTGGGTTGCAAAGTGATGCTTCCATCTATTTTTCGTCATCCCCACTCCCACCTTTATCATGTACAATGTGGTTAGCTCTTCACTCTTATCAACTCATGCACGACAGTTAGCAGTAATCTCTGTCTTGCATATTACCCTGTCTGCCACCTTTAAGCTCTCAGCTTTTCAAATCGCATGCAGTGCAGTCTACAACAATTAGTCCTTCCTTCTCATCCTGCCTGGTAAATTTCCCCTGACCTGGGGTTCTTGGTGACTTTTGCAAACTGCAACCCTTTCCCTAAATCTCTTCAGTCCTTTTCCTTCACCCACCTTCCTTCCCCTTCAACTCTTCTGCCGAAAGGAGGAGCCACTGGTTCCGCAAGCTTGCATAAGTGAAACCTTTTTGTGTGTGTGTATATGTTCTCCTGCCACCACTTGGTGGGTATATTTTTTTTAGCTGTCCAATTACAATATATTGTCAAAAATTGATTATTTTAGTTGTTAAAGTAGTGCTTTAGCACCTTTTCAGATAGTCCAGTTTTCACACAGGCTTAAAAATCTACACCACGTCTCACAGGCAGTATCTCGCTGACCAGTGCATGGCATTATAGCTTTCTCATCCTTTTCCTTACAATCCAGGCTCTGAAAGTGAGTCGGCTGTCATGGTTCTTCAGTCTTGGTGATGAGGTGTTTCACATAATCTCCTAGATTACTGTCCAGTTAAAGAGGGAACAGTGTATCCATTATCATTTTGGTTTCGCGACCATGGAGCTGAAAGAACAGTGTGAAGACCGTAGTGTGCTTCGCTATGATATATGTGAATGTCACAGCAGGCAGTAGTGCATTCCATTCTCTCTGCTCAACATGAACATACACTGAGCGCTTATCTGCCAATGCCGTATTAAAGTGATCCATGTGGCCATTTGTCTGTGGTTGGTAGGCAAGTATCATTCTTTCATTCTGTCATTGATGTCACAATGTGAAATTACCTGTGTGATACTAATCTTGATGATCAGATACTATCACAGTTGGTGCTCCACACTTCAAAATGGTATCTTCTACAAGGAACCGTGTAATTTCTGGAGCTTTAGGAGAGGTTGTCAGGCTAGAGTATTATCCATTGGTTCTCATTTGTTGGCTTTGGAAACATCTCAAAGAGGTAGATTTCAGTTTGGTGGAATGGTGCTGTTTGCAGGCATAAAATCGTTACCCGCTGTCTTAGAGGTAATTGTGGCACATTACCCATTCACTGGCATTCCTTGCAGTGGCTCAGTTAGTGTCTAATGGAGTGACAGAGATATGGCCAGTGTTACCCGCATCTGATCCTGTCTACTCTTCATGAATCCCTGTGACCTGATATAGGAGCATCGTGGAAAAACTACAGGATAGTTGACCAATTTGCCATAGATGAACTGGAATGATAAGAAATCATTTTGTCTGCATCAGATCATAGTTATTCAGTGTCCTACTTACTATGGAATTTTCCTTCGGTCAGTTCCTCCTAGAAGGTTTGATTGTTCTAAGCAATGCTGGGCTTATCTCTGTTCAGCAGCAATGTCATTTAACGCAACATTGCCCAAGATTTTGTTCACACTGCTGTTCTCCATCACAACATATCTTTAAAGGCAGTTACTTTTGTTGTTTTTGGTGGTTGTATCCATTGTTTTATACCACTGTGACATAATCCTGAAGCTTTGGTGCCTGTCTCACCAGTGGATTGATGGAACCTTCAGGTTAGCCATCCAGCATAGAGGATGGTGGTCAGTCAAAAGTGGTGAGTGGTTTGCCTAATAAATATGGCTAGAACTTGTTGATTGTCAGGCAGCTGCAAGGCACTCTTTCTCAGTTATAGTGTATTCTGGAAGCATAAGCTATCACCTATTTAGAACCTTCCTGAATTTGTACGAGAAGTGCCCTTATTTCATAATCACTAGTACCAGTATGAAGTTCTATCTCAGCATTTTCGTCATACAGTGCTAAGGCTGGAGATGATATTAGCACCTCCTGAAGGACAAGGAAAGATTTTTCTTGCATCTCATTTCAGGAAAATTTGGTGTCTCCCTACATTAGTTCTTATAAGAGTCAGAGGTGATTCAAGTCTATAAGCGAGGTAAAAGAATTGACCCCCAAAATTACAGACCAATATCCCTAGCTTGCTACAGAATCATTGAAAATATTATCATTTCAAATATAATAAATTTTCTTGAGACTGAGAACCTTGTGTCCACAAATCAGTGTAGTCTTAGAAAGTGTCGCTTGGGTGAAACAGAGCTTGCCCTTTTCTCACGTGATGTACTACGAACTATGGATGAAGGACAACAGGCAGATTCCATATTTCTAGATTTCTGTAAAGAATTTGACACTGTGCCCCATTGCAGTCTGTTAATGAAGGTATGAGCATGTGGAATAAGTTCACAGATATGTTAGTGGCATGAAGTCTTCTTAAATAATAGAAATCAGTATGTTGTACTCGACAGTGAGTATTCATCAGAGTCATTGGTATCGTAAGGGGTGCACAAGGGAAGTGTGATAGGACTGCTGTTCTCTATGTACATAAATGATTTGGTGGATAGAATGGGCAGCAATTGGTGGTTGTTTGCTGATGATGCCATGGTGTACGATTAGGTGTCAAAGTTGAGTGACAAAATGACTCAGGCAAAATTTCCAGTTGGTGTGATGAATGGCAGCTAGTTCCAAATGTGGAAAGAGGTAAGTTAATGCAGATGAATAGGAAGATCAAACTTGTAATGTTCGGATACAGTATTACTAGTGTCCTGCTTGACACAGTCAAGTAGTTTAAATATCTAGGTGTAACATTGCAAAGCAATATGAGATGGAGTGAGATTGTGAGAACTGTGGTAAGGAAGGCAGTGGTCGACTTCAGTTTATTGGGAAAATTTTAGGAAAGAGTGGTTCCACCTGTAAGGAAGACTGCACGTGGGACGTTGGTGCAACCTGTTCTTGAGTACTGCTCAGTTGTTTGGGATCTGTACCAGGTCAGATTGAAGAAGGACATCGAAGCAATTCAGAGGCAGGCTGGTAGATTTGTTATCTGTAGGTTCGAACAACACATGTTACTAAGACGCTTCAGGAACTCAGATGGAAATCCCTGGAGGGAAGGTGATGTTCTTTTCAAGAAAGCTATTAAGAAAATTTGGAGAACCAGCATTTGAAGCTGACTGCTGAATGATTCTCCTGCCAGCAACATACATTGTGCATAAGGATCACGGAGGTAAGATATGAGAAATTAGGGCTCATACGGAGGCATATAGACAGTCTTGCTCTATTTGCAAGGAAAGGAAATGACTAGTAGTGGTACAGGGTATCCTCTGCCACACACCGTACGGTGACTTGCGGACTATCTATGTAGATTGGACTTAGTATGTTTTAATGAATTTGCATAATGGATGTACTGAAATTAATGCATTTATTCGTTATCTTTTTATATCTTTGACTATACCCTATCGAAAGGCTTTTTTGGACAACTACTTCAACTGCATTGCTGATGCTGACAAGAAACTCAATACCACAATTCTATCTCTCTTTAGAGAACATCAGAAGTACATTTGTATTAATGAGCCGTATATCGTCATTGAACATGTACATCATTGAACTTACCACCTCAGTAGCTTCTGTCAATCATAAAATCCCAATATCTATTCTCAACATAGAATGAATATTAAGAAGGAAGAATGTTTCATTCGTCTCTTTACACCATGTAATAATCTTAGTCAGAGTGATTGATACATCTTCTTAGGGTTTCTGAATTTTTTCAGAGTAATTTCGTAATCTGTAGAACTTGTATATTTCCATCCAAGTAGGTATGCCCTCTTACGAAGTTGCTCCGGTCACCCTCCCATCTTGAAGATGTACGTCAGTCTCCTGAACTGTGTTGTGGAATGATATGTGGATACTGTCTGCATACATGTTGCAGATAGAGTTAATAGCAAAGAAGTACTAAATTAAAACGTCATGCCTGATGCTGCAGTGTTACTGCATGAACAGTGAAAAGTGGGAGGGGTAGTCAGTGAGGTTCATATAGGTTTGATATTATGTGTAAAGTTTGTTGGAAGTCACTAAGCGTTCTTATTCTTAAATACTGGCTAAGTATAGTGTGGGTAATCTGTGCATTTTGAACTACGCTGTGTCACACACTGTTTCTAACTAAAATACTTGGCTTACTGTGTTAAACCTCTAATGTAAGGCTGTACCTCTTAATGAGTAGACCTTGACAGCATTTTAATTATATGAAATATTGAAAATAAATTTTTTTGGTGCCCTAGGTAACTGTTAGATGACCTGCAACTGAGATAGGGTGACTGTGGCCTGGGTTAGTCAGTCGTTCAGTAATATATGCTATGTGATCAAAAGAATCCAGACACCCCCCCTGAAACATTACTTTTTCATATTAGGTGCATTGTTCTGCCACCTACTGCCAGGTACTCCATATCAGCAACCCCAGTAGTCATTAGACACCGTGAGAGAGCAGAATGGGGCGCTCCGCAGAACTCACGGACTTCGAACTTGGTCAGGTGGTTGGGTGTCCCGTATGTCATATGTCTGTACACGAGATTTCCACACTCCTTAACATCCCTAGGGCCACTGTTTCTGATGTGGTAGTGAAGTGGAAACGTGAAGGGACACGTACAGCACAAAAGCATACTGGCTGACCTCGTCTGTCGACTGACAGAGACCGCCGTCAGTTGAAGAGCGTTGTAATGTGTAATAGGCAGACAATGTGTAATAGGCAGACATCTATCCAGACCATCACACGGGAATTCCAAGTTGCATCAGGATGCACTGCAATTACTATGACAGTTAGGCAGGAGATGAGAAAACTCGAATTTCATGGTCGAGCGGCTGCTCATAAGCCACACATCATGCTGGTAAATGCCAAACAACGTCTTGCTTGGTGTAAGGAGCATAAACATTGGACAATTGAACAGTGGAAAAATGTTGTGTGGAGTGACGAATCACGGTACACAATGTGGCGATCCGATGGCGGGGTATACGAATGGCGAATGCCCGGTGAACACCATCTGCCAGCATGTGTAGTGCCAACAGTGAAATTCGGAGGTGGTGGTGTTACGGTGTGGTTGTGTTTTTCACGGAGGCGGCTTGCACTCATTGTTGTTTTGTGTGGTACTATCACAGCACTGGCTGCATTGATGTTTTAAGCACCTTCTTGCTTCCCAATTTGAAGAGCAAATGGAGGATGGCGATTGCATCTTTCAACACAATCGAGCACCTGTTCATAATGCACGGCCTGTGGCGGAGTGGTTACACGACAATAATGTCCCTGTAACGAACTAGCCTGCACAGATTCCTGACCTAAATTCTATAGAACACCTTTGAGATGTTTTGGAATGCCAACTTCGTGCCAGACTTCACTCCTCAGTACAGCACTCTGTGAAGAATGGGCTACCATTCCCCAAGAAACCTCCCAGCACCTCATTGAATGTAAGCCTGTGAGGGTGGAAGTTGTCATCAAGGGTAAGGTTGGGCCAACATCATATTGAATTCCAGCATTACTAATGGAGGGCACCACGAACTTGTAAGTCAACTTCAAAGTAGTACACACAAAAAGGAATAATCTCTCATTACCAACTAAACCACATTATCCCCACCCTTTCATCAATAATTCTCTCTATCAACACTAAATTTAAATCATGATTAGCTGTTTTTATCAAAATCAAACATCCAAATAAATAGACATCAAATCCTTCATCAGGGAGGAGAGAGGGGAAAGAAAGGGAAGAAGGGAAAGGACATTCAGTTACTCACAACCCAGGCTATGAAGCAACAGGGAAAGGAAAGTAGGGAGGGTAGCAAGGATGGAGGCATGGTTGTCAGAGGGAAGCCAAAGATATTCTACTGTAAGTACTGTGCCAGCTTCAAACCAAAGAGGATGCATACAGAAGTAAAGAGGTATATAGTATAAAGATAAACACAACTATGTAAGATGAAAAGATGCGTGAATGGCTAAAGAGGAAAGGGAAAGAGGAGAAGACTGAAGAGTAAATGGGAGTGAGGTTGTTTAACGTAGGTTCAGTCCAGGGGGATGGCGGGATGAAAGGATGTGTTGGAGTGCAAGTTCCCATCTCCGCAGTTCAGAGGGACTGGTGTTGGGTGGGAGAAGCCAAATGGCACATACGGTGTAGCAGGTTCCTAGGTCCCTAGAATTATGCTGGAGAGCATGCTCCGCTACTGGGTATTGGGCATCTCCTAGGCGGACAGTTCGTCTGTGTCCGTTCATGCGCTCAGCCAGTTTAGTTGTTGTCATGCCAATGTAAAAGGCTGTGCAGTGCAGGCATGTCAGTTGATAAATGACATGTGTAGTTTCACACGTGGCCCTGCCTTGAATTGTGTATGTTTTACCAGTAGCGGGGCTGGAGTAGGTGGTTGTGGGGGGATGCATGGGGCAGGTTTTGCAGTGGGGTCGGTTACAGGGGTAGGAACCGCTGGGTAGAGAAGGTAGTCTGGGAATATTGTAGGGTTTAACAAGGATGTTACGGAGGTTAGGGGGGCGACGAAAGGCAACTCTGGGTGGTGTGGGGAGAATTTTGTCAAGGGATGATCTCATTTCAGGGGTTGACTTGAGAAAGTCATATCCCTGGCGGAGTAATTTGTTGATGTTTTCGAGGCCAGGATAATATTGGGTGACAAGGGGGATGCTTCTGTGTGGTCTGGGGGTAGGAACATTGTTGTTGGACGGGGAGGAATGTATTGCTCGGGAGATCTGTTTGTGGACAAGGTCTGCAGGATAGTTGCGGGAGAGGAAAGCACCGGTCAGGTTATTGGTGTAGTTGTTGAGGGATTCATCACTGGAGCAGATGCGTTTGCCACGAATACCTAGGCTGTAGGGAAGGGAGCGTTTGATGTGGAATGGATGGCAGCTATCGAAGTGAAGGTACTATTGTTTGTTTGTGGGTTTGATATGGACAGAGGTGTGGATGTGAGCTTCAACAAGATGAAGGTCAACATCCAGGAAGATGGCTTGGGTTTTGGAGAAGGACCAGGTGAAATTCAGATTCGAAAAGGAATTGAGGTTATGGAGGAAAGTAAGGAGTGTTTCTTCACCATGAGTCCAGACCACAAAGATGTCATCTATAAACCTATACCAGGCCAGGGGAAGCAGCTGTTGGGTCTTCAGGAAAGCCTCCTCCATGCGGCCCATGAAGAGGTTGGCATAGGACGGAGCCATCCTGGTTCCCATGGCCGTTCCCCTGATTTGTTTGTAGGTCTGGCCTTCAAAAGTGAAGTAGTTATGGGTGAGGATGAAGTTGGTAAGTGTGATAAGGAACGCGGTTTTTGGAAGATCTTCAGTGTCATCGTAACTGCCGCCTGCTTCACGTCTGCTGTGCAGCGAGCTACCTTAATTTAAGTATTAACTGTATTTTTCTTACTTGTCACTTCTTCTTCCGTGTGTATTTGCTTTTAGGAAGCTTTATTTTTCGAGTGCTCTTAATAGTGTTCCATAGATTTCGTGTTTGTTTTGAATACAGTAAGAGAGAGTCCCTGTAGTCAACCATAGTGCCAGAAGTGCTAGAGTTTGTTTTCAATACAGTCCAGAGACAGGTAGTGCTATTTTCATTGTTTTCTACAAGAAGTGGCTAGCAACCACAGTTTAGTGAATAAGCAGCCGCCTTTAGTGAATTAGCAGTCTAGTTAAAGGTTGATTAACTCTCTTCAGTAAATTGTTTCCTTAGGATGGATAGGATGTGTGACTGCTGTGTACGGACGCAGGAGGAGCTGGCCAATGTTCGCGAACAGCTGAGCGTGTTGATGGCCGCGGTCAGCCATCTTCAGGCTGCCGCCTCGGAGTGAAGCGGCAGTGGGGAGTCTGGTGCGTCGCAAGGTACACCCCAGGTGTTACATGCTTCACCCACTGTCCCTGCTGTCGAGACATCTTCGCGGGTACCGGGCGCGGTTGGGCCACTCTCTCCCCAAGGGGAGTGGCGGGTTCAGCGGCGTTCGCGGTGCACGAGGCGGAAGGTCGATGTGGAGGCTGGCCGTGTGGCATCGCCCGCTCTGCCTGTGAGGGGACATGTGGCTGCTCCTTCAGCAAGGTCCGAGCAGGAGCAGGCACACGGGGGGAGGGGTTTATTAGTTATTGGGAGCTCCAACGTTAGGCGGGTGATGGAGCCCCTTAGGGAAATAGCGAGAAGGTCGGGGAAGAAGGCCAGTGTTCACTCTGTCTGCTTGCCGGGGGGTCTCATCCGAGATGTGGAGGAGGCCCTACCGGCGGCGATAGAGAGCACTGGGTGCACCCGACTGCAAATTGTTGCTCATGTCGGCACCAATGACTCCTGCCGTCTGGGTTCAGAGGTCATCCTCAGTTCGTACAGGCGGTTGGCGGAATTGGTGAAGGCGGAAAGCCTCGTTCGCGGGGTGGAATCAGAGCTAACTATTTGTAGTATCGTTCCCAGAACCGATCGCGGTCCTCTGGTTTGGAGCCGAGTGGAAGGCTTAAACCAGAGGCTCAGACGATTCTGCGGAGATCTGGGGTGCAAATTTCTCGACCTCCGCTATCGGGTGGAGAAATGTAGGGTCCCCCTGAATAGGTCAGGCGTGCACTACACGCCGGAAGCGGCTACAAGGGTAGCGGAGTACGTGTGGAGTGCACATGGGGGTTTTTTAGGTTAGAGAATCCCCTCCCTAGGCCCGACAAGATGCCTCCTGAGACGCGGCAAGATAGGAGTAGGCAAAATGCAACAGGGAATAACAATATTAATGTGCTAATAGTAAACTGCAGGAGCGTCTATAGAAAGGTCCCAGAACTGCTCTCATTAATAAACGATCACAACGCCCATATAGTACTAGGGACAGAAAGTTGGCTGAAACCAGACGTAAACAGTAACGAAATCCTAAACTCAGATTGGAATGTATACCGCAGAGACAGGCTGAACAGTGAAGGGGGAGGCGTGTTTATAGCGGTAAGAAGTGCAATAGTATCGAAGGAAATTGACGGAGATCCGAAATGTGAAATGATTTGGGTGAAGGTCGCAGTTAAAGCAGGCTCAGACATGGTAATTGGATGTCTCTATAGGCCCCCTGGCTCAGCAGCTGTTGTGGCTGAGCACCTGAAGGATAATTTGGAAAATATTTCGAGTAGATTTCCCCACCATGTTATAGTTCTGGGTGGAGATTTTAATTTGCCGGATATAGACTGGGAGACTCAGACGTTCATAACGGGTGGCAGGGACAAAGAATCCAGTGAAATTTTTTTAAGTGCTTTATCTGAAAACTACCTTGAGCAGTTAAACAGAGAACCGACTCGTGGCGATAACATATTAGACCTTCTGGTGACAAACAGACCCGAACTATTTGAAAAAGTTAACGCAGAACAGGGAATCGGTGATCATAAAGCGGTTACGGCATCGATGATTTCAGCCGTAAATAGGAATATTAAAAAGGGTAGGAAGATTTTTCTGTTTCGAAAAAGTGACAAAAAGCAGATTTCAGCGTACCTGTTGGCTCAACACAAAAGTTTTGTCTCAAGTACTGATAGTGTTGAGGATCAGTGGACAAGGTTCAAAACCATCGTACAATATGCGTTAGATGAGTATGTGCCAAGCAAGATCGTAAGAGATGGAAAAGAGCCACCGTGGTTCAACAACCGAGTTAGAAAACTGCTGCGGAAGCAAAGGGAACTTCACAGCAAACATAAACATAGCCAAAGCCTTGCAGACAAACAAAAATTACGCGAAGCGAAATGTAGTGTGAAGAGAGCTATGCGAGAGGCGTTCAATGAATTCGAAAGTAAAGTTCTATGTACTGACTTGGCAGAAAATCCTAAGAAATTTTGGTCTTATGTCAAAGCGGTAGGTGGAGCAAAACAAAATGTCCAGACACTCTGTGACCAAAATGGTACTGAAACAGAGGATGACAGACTAAAGGCCGAAATACTAAATGTCTTTTTCCAAAGTTGTTTCACAGAGGAAGATTGCACTGTAGTTCCTTCTCTAGATTGTCGCACAAATTACAAAATGGTAGATATCGAAATAGACGACAGAGGGATAGAGAAACAATTAAAATCGCTCAAAAGAGGAAAGGCCTCTGGACCTGATGGGATACCAGTTCAATTTTACACAGAGTACGCGAAGGAACTTGCCCCCCTTCTTGCAGCGGTGTACCGTAGGTCTCTAGAAGAGCGTAGCGTTCCAAAGGATTGGAAAAGGGCACAGGTCATCCCCGTTTTCAAGAAGGGACGTCGAACAGATGTGCAGAACTATAGACCTATATCTCTAACGTCGATCAGTTGTAGAATTTTGGAACACGTATTGTATTCGAGTATAATGCCTTTTCTGGAGACTAGAAATCTACTCTGTAGGAATCAGCATGGGTTTCGAAAAAGACGGTCATGTGAAACCCAGCTCGCGCTATTCGTCCACGAGACTCAGAGGGCCATAGACACGGGTTCACAGGTAGATGCCGTGTTTCTTGACTTCCGCAAGGCGTTCGATACAGTTCCCCACAGTCGTTTATTGAACAAAGTAAGAGCATATGGACTATCAGACCAATTGCGTGATTGGATTGAGGAGTTCCTAGATAACAGGACGCAGCATGTTATTCTCAATGGAGAGAAGTCTTCCGAAGTAAGAGTAATTTCAGGTGTGCCGCAGGGGAGTGTCATAGGACCGTTGCTATTCACAATATACATAAATGACCTGGTGGATGACATCGGAAGTTCACTGAGGCTTTTTGCAGATGATGCTGTGGTGTATCGAGAGGTTGTAACAATGGAAAATTGTACTGAAATGCAGGAGGATCTGCAGCGAATTGACGCATGGTGCAGGGAATGGCAATTGAATCTCAATGTAGACAAGTGTAATGTGCTGCGAATACACAGAAAGATAGATCCTTTATCATTTAGCTACAAAATAGCAGGTCAGCAACTGGAAGCAGTTAATACCATAAATTATCTGGGAGTACGCATTAGGAGTGATTTAAAATGGAATGATCATATAATGTTGATTGTCGGTAAAGCAGATGCTAGACTGAGATTCATTGGAAGAATCCTAAGGAAATGCAATCCGCAAACAAAGGAAGTAGGTTACAGTACGCTTGTTCGCCCACTGCTTGAATACTGCTCAGCAGTGTGGGATCCGTACCAGATAGGGTTGATACAAGACATAGAGAAGATCCAACGGAGAGCAGCGCGCTTCGTTACAGGATCATTTAGTAATCGCGAAAGCGTTACGGAGATGATAGATAAACTCCAGTGGAAGACTCTGCAGGAGAGATGCTCAGTAGCTCGGTACGGGCTTTTGTCAAAGTTTCGAGAACATACCTTCACCGAAGAGTCAAGCAGTATATTGCTCCCTCCTACGTATATCTCGCGAAGAGACCATGAGTATAAAATCAGAGAGATTAGAGCCCACACAGAGGCATACCGACAATCCTTCTTTCCACGAACAATACGAGACTGGAATAGAAGGGAGAACCGATAGAGGTACTGAAGGTACCCTCCGCCACACACCGTCAGGTGGCTTGCGGAGTATGGATGTAGATGTAGATGTAGATGCAGATCTTGTTGAAGCTCACATCCACACCTCTGTCCATATCAAACCCACAAACAAACAACAGTACCTTCACTTCGATAGCTGCCATCCATTCCACATCAAACGCTCCCTTCCCTACAGCCTAGGTATTCGTGGCAAACGCATCTGCTCCAGTGATGAATCCCTCAACAACTACACCAATAACCTGACCGGTGCTTTCCTCTCCCGCAACTATCCTGCAGACCTTGTCCACAAACAGATCTCCCGAGCAATACATTCCTCCCCGTCCAACAACAATGTTCCTACCCCCAGACCACACAGAAGCATCCCCCTTGTCACCCAATATTATCCTGGCCTCGGAAACATCAACAAATTACTCCGCCAGGGATATGACTTTCTCAAGTCAACCCCTGAAATGAGATCATCCCTTGACAAAATTCTCCCCACACCACCCAGAGTTGCCTTTCGTCGCCCCCCTAACCTCCGTAACATCCTTGTTAAACCCTACAATATTCCCAGACTACCTTCTCTACCCAGCGGTTCCTACCCCTGTAACCGACCCCACTGCAAAACCTGCCCCATGCATCCCCCCACAACCACCTACTCCAGCCCCGCTACTGGTAAAACATACACAATTCAAGGCAGGGCCACGTGTGAAACTACACATGTCATTTATCAACTGACATGCCTGCACTGCACAGCCTTTTACATCGGCATGACAACAACTAAACTGGCTGAGCGCATGAACGGACACAGACGAACTGTCCGCCTAGGAGATGCCCAATACCCAGTAGCGGAGCATGCTCTCCAGCATAATTCTAGGGACCTAGGAACCTGCTACACCGTATGTGCCATTTGGCTTCTCCCACCCAACACCAGTCCCTCTGAACTGTGGAGATGGGAACTTGCACTCCAACACATCCTTTCATCCCGCCATCCCCCTGGACTGAACCTACGTTAAACAACCTCACTCCCATTTACTCTTCAGTCTTCTCCTCTTTCCCTTTCCTCTTTAGCCATTCACGCATCTTTTCATCTTACATAGTTGTGTTTATCTTTATACTATATACCTCTTTACTTCTGTATGCATCCTCTTTGGTTTGAAGCTGGCACAGTACTTACAGTAGAATATCTTTGGCTTCCCTCTGACAACCATGCCTCCATCCTTGCTACCCTCCCTATTTTCCTTTCCCTGTTGCTTCATAGCCTGGGTTGTGAGTAACTGAATGTCCTTTCCCTTCTTCCCTTTCTTTCCCCTCTCTCCTCCCTGATGAAGGAACATTTGTTCCGAAAGCTAGGAATGTAAATTTTCGGTTCTGTTTTATGTGTATCTATCGGCTGTACTGAGCTGAGGTAAGTACTGGCCAGCCCCTCTATCTCTCTGTTAGTATTTGTTTCACATCTTTATATGAGATTTTCCATTAATCGTTTAGACATCAAATCCTATGTGACAAGAAAATACATTTCAATAATTCCTCAATTGTGTGCAAAAATTATTTGTGTAATATTTCCACAAATCCGGCTGTAGTTGTGTACTAAATTTAAATACTTTTCCCACACATATTTCTCACACACAGTAGAATTAAAATTACACTTATTTTAAATCAGTTGCAATGTAGTGGGTGTACTCAGACAGGAAGACATCTGGGTGGAATTTCATTTCCATCATATATATTAACACTATACTAAACACAGAATGTGACTGCCTTCTTTCAGATCGTACCATTTTAGAGTAAATTACAGTAAATGGAATTCAAAATGACAAGGTAGAATTTAAAACAAGATTCGTGCACAGGAAATGTGCATGCTTAATATGTTCTCTATATCTTCCTAAGGAGATGAAGAGCTGTTGACAGTGTTTTTCCATTAGGAATAGCAAAATCAAAAGAAAATTGAACGAGGAGATTAGCTTCCTAGCTCGCCCGTTCTTCATTCAGGAGCTACAAGACGCCATCAGCAATTTGAAAAACAATAAGGCTGCTGGCCTCGACGATCTGAGATCTGAGCAAATTAAACATTTTGGACCGAGAGTACAAGCATGGATCCTAGAGCTAATGAATAACTGTATTATAATAATGCAAATTCCTAAACTGTGGAGGAAAGGCCGGGTTGTTGTGTTACTAAAACCAGGGAAAGACCCAGTTGAAGCTAAAAATTTCCGGCCTGTCTCGCTGCTTTGTCATCAATTTAAAGTGCTGGAGCGAATTGCAACAGCCACCAGAAAGATCGCAGGTGGCGCACATCGGCACGGCGCGTCACGGACAGTAGTTGCCGCAAGTAAAGTCCCGTCCACCAGAGGGCACGCGAGAATTCGGCCGCGCCCTCTGCCAGTGGAACAACTACTACTCAGGCAGCACGGGCCGTGCCCAGTCAGTTTTTACATCGGGCATGCCTAGTGGACAGTTCCCAGTCTACACTATGTGAAGTACGACGGACATCGTGAATCGTGTTACTAAACGAATGATCCTCAGACTCATAGCTGATTATGTGGACAAAGCCCTCATTAACGAACAAGCTGGATTTCGACCAGGACAATTGTGCTGTGGCCAATTCCGAAATCTCACACAGTACGTCGAAGACGGCTATCAGAGAGGAGAAGTAACTGGGGTCACATTCCTGGATCTCAGTGCCGCATATGACACAGTTAACTGTAAGTTGCTTACCCAGAAAGTGTATAATGTCACTAAGGACTACACCCTTTCTATGTTCATGCAATGCATGCTACAGAACAGATGCTACTATGTAACCTTACAATCTAAAAACAGCTGATGGAAGACACAGAAAAATGGACTTGCACAGGGTAGTGTCTTGGCTCCAATATTATTTAACATCTATACGAATGACCTTCCCATCAGCCACCAGACATTAATGTTCATTTATGTCGATGATGCAGCAGTGGCCACACAGGATAAAACCTTTGAACAAGTGGAGGAAAAATCTCACAGGAGCCTTAACAGAACTTGCTACCTATTATGAAGGCAATAATATCAAACTAAACCCTAGTAAATCTCAAGTATCCGCCTTCCATCTGAGGAACAAACAAGCCAAACGGAAACTCTGAATCATGTGGCAAGGGGAAGAGCTGAAGCATACAAACAGCCCAAAATACCTGGGAGTAACATTGGACAGAGCTCATACTTTTAAGCAGCACTGTCACAACACTAAAAAAAAAGTCTGTGCCAGGAACAATATACTGCGGAAGCTAACAGGTTCATCGTGGGGAGCTCAACCAGACGCTTTGTGCACCATGGGCCTGGCGCTGAGTATCTCAGCAGCGGAATACGCGGCACCAATTTGGAGGAACTCTGCTCACACTAAGCAAGTTGACGTTGCCGTAAACGAAACTGTATGTATTGCCACAGTATGCCTCAAACCAACTCCCAAAGACAAAATTTATCTCATCATAGGCATAACACCACCTACTATCTGTAGACAATTAGCTGCCTAGATCAAAACAAAAGAATGATCCTCGACACCCGATGCATATGCACCGAAAACAACGTGTCCAGCTGAAATCCCACAGGAGTTTCATTGAAACGACTGAAGAGCTTGCTACCAAGCCCATTGCAAGGCGGCTATCTCCTTTGGAAGAAATGGTGCCACACTCCACAATGGAACTACTTGAGGAGAGATTTGCAGGATTTCAACTACCTTTTACAACTTGGAGGTCATTAAATTGGCTGCGCACTGGAGTAACTGGGTGAAAATCAAACCTATTTAAATGGGGCTACAGTGATAGCAATAGGTGTGAATGCAGAGCAATACAGGACTTGGACTACCTATTGATTTGCCCAGATATGTCTATAACATGCACTAAAGATGATATTTTGAAAGTCAATGACAAAGCAATCTACGTTGCTAATTACTGGGAAGGGAAGATATAGTTGGTGCATCCAGATACGAAAGAAGAAGAAGAAGAAGAAGAAAAAGAAAAAGAAGAATAATTGTTTTTCCATAGTATGTTCTGCAGAACCTAAGGTTTTCCTTTAATATGTTTATATAAAACAAGTCTTTCTTTTTAGGTGGCAGGTAGGGGGTGGCCTGTCACTGGGATATATCTTTCTCCTGGATGTGTTTAAAAGCAGCAGTTTTAACACATTGTGATGGACTTAAGTTATGATCTTGGGCAAACTGTGGTGAAAGTACTCATTCTCTTTGACCCTGTTTGCTTGTACGTGTTTTAAAAACTAGTCATTCAAATTTGGTTAGGCTCTCACTAACATGTAACATGTTGTATCCAAAAGAAACTGAACACAGGCTGAAAATAATGTCGTGAGTGAAACACAAAAATGGGGGGGGGGGGATAATAATATTTACTAATCATGCTCTACATAACTATTATCTTCATTGTACTCACCACGACCATTGCCATCAGCATCATTGATAATGCCATTGAAATCATAAGTTATAGTTTAAAAACCTGACAGTTGTGACAGGTCAGTCTACAGGCCCTTTGCACAGTTACAGCAAAATTTAAATTTAAGTTCGTGTACAAAAATAAAAAGAGAGAGAGAGAGAGAGAGAGAGAGAGAGAGAGAGAGAGAGAGAGAGACACTTAAAGTTTTAAACATAGCTCATACGCACCTCATCTATGGTCATAAGCAGTGTGGCAGAAGATAAGTGAAGTAGCTTAGTCAGTAGCGTAATTGTTTTAAAAATTATAACAACTGTTAAATAAAGTTAATTACCTAAAGCATTATCAATTAAATCATAAATAATTTTATTTTGTTTTTTTGAAATGGCTGTCACAGCTACTTAAAATGTGAATTACACTCATCAATATTTTCTTTTTAAAAAGTTGAGTAATTTCACATTCATTTTCAATGGAGGTAAATTAATTACCACTGTCACAAAATTCTGGATGGAGTTTCAATTATATAAATGTTTGTTCAATATCATGTTTGTCAATTTTGTATTTTATGTGCAGGCACCAGAATGATAATTGTGATAAAAACATGAAAAACACAAAATATTTTGGCATCTTGCACAATATGTGAAGGATGATCGTTCATAGGAACAATGTTTTTTAAAAGATCTGTTGAAAAACATACTTCGTTGACTTTCCTGAAAACTTCTTTTTCATCAAAAAGCCTGGAAGCATACCAGGCGTATTGGATCATTTCCTTAAAAATTGACAATGACAGCTGATGATGGACTGTTGATTGTATTTTTATACAGTCTTCACAAAAATTTATTCCTCTATTATTTTCAGTAAGATAAGCACAATTTGTACTTGCTTTATCAGATTTTTTACTTGTCTATAAAAATAGATGTCATATGGTTGAACAAGTGGAGTACGTTTCACTTTAATTGTACATGTTGGCGATTCCTTGACGTCTTGAAAGATTTTGTCATATAAATCAGGCTTTGCTTGTCCACCCCAAGAGTCAAAATTAACAGAAACTGTCCTTCACCCACGTAAGACTTCAAACACTGATTGAGATAGTCATTATACAGTTCATTCCCAGATTTGGTACATGTTATGACAACGTATCTATAATTTTTCTAATTTTTCTCGTATTATTTCAATATTTTTGGAACTCTGGGACAAAAGTTACTGGTTTCCTCCTGTGTGTACACACACACACACACACACACACACACACACACACACACACCCTTGAGTTCGGATGATTCCAGAGTGAGAGCATATTGAGTGGTATATGTATGTGTCACTTTATTCACGTCGGGTCTTTGCTTCCTCTGACAGCCAGAGTGCTGTTGTACTCCAACTGATGCTGACATCCTGGAAAGGAAAAACAACCAAAACTGAAGTATTTTGTCAGAGAATCGTAAAAATAGAGAGCAAATGAATTTTTAATGCCCTGCAATGAGTACCTGTCTGGTCAGCATTGATAACAAAATCTTTATTTTTTTTTTTTTATTATTATTTACAGATACCTGTGTAGTTGCTAGATTATTTTTGTAATTTCTTGTGTGTTCGAGTGCTTACTAGGCAAAGCTTTTATTTTAATAACAGTGTAGCTTACAGTACCACCGTTGTTAACGATCCTTATATCGACCCTCATATTGTACAGGCTTTTTTTTTTTTTTTTTTTTTGGCTCAGAGTCATATAGATCGTCAGAGACAGAGCACCTCCTGCTGCTAATAAGACGAATACACCGTTTGTTTGTTAAATATTTTTACAAGCTTCCAAGAGAAGTGACTTACTTACAGATACCTGTGTAGTTACTAGATTATTTTTGTAATTTCTTCCATGTTCGAGTGCTTACTAGGCACAAGCTTTTATTTTAATAACAGTGTAGTGTACAGTACCACCGTTGTTATCAACCCTCGTATCATACAGGCTTTTGTTTGTTTTGGTTAGTGAAGCTCAGTGTCGTTTAGACTGTTAATGAGAGAGCACTTCGAATTCCTGTTGCTAATAAGCCAAGTACACTGTTAGTTTGTCACTTATTTTTATGAGCTTCAAACAGGCATGACTAGAGTAATGGGATAGGAACTGTGATTGCTGTGTACAGATGCAAGCTGAGTTGGCAACCCTTTGCTCACAGCTCCAGGCTGAGTTGGCTTCCGTCACACAGCTTGAGGCTGCTGCCAAGGGGCATAACTGTGCGGGGTCAGATGCGGATATGCGAGGGATGTCAAGCACGTCCCACGTGTCCCCTGATCGGTCCACTACTGTGGCTGCCCTGGGTACTGCCTGCACTGAGGTTGATCCCTCACCTGTGGTCGAGTGGGAGATCATTCCAAATCCTGGCAGACAGCGAAAAACTTTCTGAGAACATGTTTTGGGCATTATCTGTGGCTGACAATGTCTCTGAGCCAGAAGCAGTTGACCACCCTGTTCCAGAGGAAGCTCCTTGGCCCGCAAGGTCTGGACATTCACAGAGGGTGGGTTTGCTGGTAGTTGGGAGCTCCAACGTTAGGCGCATAATGAGGCCCCTTAGGAACATAGCTGCCAAGGGGCTCACATCTGCAGTATCATCGATAGAACCGACTGTGGTCCTTTGGTGAAGAGCTGAGTGGAGGGTCTGAATCAGAGGCTCGGACGGTTCTGTGACTGTGTAGGCGGCAGATTCCTTGACTTGCGCCATTGGGTGGTGGGTTTCTGAGTTCTGCTTAATAGGTCAGGAGTCCAATACACACAGCAAGTGGCTACATGGGTAACAGGGGCTGTGTGGAATGGACTGGGCGGTTTTGTATGTTAGAGGGCCTCAGAGAACCACAGAAAGGGTGTCCGTCTGAAAGGGGGCAGGTAAAACACAGTAAGTTAGTTGTAGAAACGATCGGTGTTGTAGTTGTAAATTGTCGTAGCCGTGTTGGGAAAGAACAAGAGCTCCAACCCCTAATAAAAAGCACTGAAGCTCAAATAGTTACAGGTGCAGAAAGCTGGCTAAGGCCGGAAATTAGTCCAGCAGAAATTTTTTCAAACGATCTAACAGTGTTTGGTGGAGTATTTACTGCTGTCAGAAGCAGTTTGCCTTGTAGTGAAATTGAAGTAGATAGTTCATGCGAAATAGTGTGGGTAGAGGTTATACTTGACAATCAAACTAAACTAATAATTGGATCATTTTTACCAACCCCCCAACTCAGAAGATATAGTTGCTGAACAGTTCAAAGAAAACTTGAGTCTCATTTCAAATAGGTGTTCCACTCATACAATTATTGTTGGTGGTGACTTGAATCTACCCTCAATATGCTGGAAAAATTATATGTTCAAAGCTGGCAGCAGACATAAAACGTCATCCAAAATTGTACTGAATGCTTTCTCAGAAAATTATTTTGAATAATTAATTCATGAGCCCACTCGAAGTGTAAATGGTTGCGAAAGCATACTTGACCTCTTAGCAACAAATAATCCTCGACAAATAGTGAGTATCATGACGAATACAGGGATTAGTGGCCACAAGGCAGTAGCTGCTGGGCTGAATACCATAACACCTTCAACCATCAAAAAGAAACACAAAGTATAGCTATTTAAAAAAGCTGATAAAAATGCTCTTAACACCATTTTAAGACCCAGTCTGCACTACTTCCGATCTGATCATGTAAGCGTAGAAAAGTTGTGGAATGATTTCAAAGAGATAGTATCGACAGCAGTTGAGAGTCATATACCACATAAATTAATAAGTGATGGTACTGATCCCCCATGGTACACAAAACAGGTCAAATCACTGTTGCAGAAGCAGTGAAAAGAGCATGCCATATATAAAAGAACATAAAATCCTCGGACTGGCAATTTTTTGCAGAATTTTGAAATATACCATGTACTTCAATGTGAGATGCTTTCAATAATTTCCACAATGAAACTCTGTTTCGAAATCCGGCAGAAAACCCAGAGAGATTCTGGTCATACATAAAGCACACCAGTGGCAAGATGCAATTAATACCTTTACTGCGCGATAACAACGGTGAAGTCACTGATAACAGTGCAAATAAAGCAGAGTTATTAAACATGGTTTTCGAAAACTCCTTCACCAAAGAAGATGAAGTAAATATTCCTGAATTCCAATCAAGAACAACTGCCAAGATGAGAAACATAGAAGCAGCTTAAATCACTTAATAAAGGCAAGGCTTCCAGTCCAGATTGTATACCAGTCAGGTTCCTCTCAGAGTAGGCTGATACAATAGCTCCATATTTAGCAGTTATATACAACCGCTCACTCACAGAAAGATCCGTACCTAAAGACTGGAAAATTGCTCAAGTCACACCAATAACCAAAAAGGGAAGTAGGAGTAATCTGTTGAATTACAGGCCTATATCAAATGCTTCAAATGGCTCTGAGCACTATGGGACTCAACAGCTAAGGTCATCAGTCTACAGGCCTATATCACTAACGTCAATTTGCACTAGGGGTTTGGAACATATACTGTATTCGAACATTATGAAGTACTGAAGTACCTTGGAGAAAACGATTTATTGACACATAGTCAACACAGATTCATTAAATATCATTTTTGCGAAACACAACTAACTCTTTATACTCATGAAGTAATGAGTGCTATTGACAGGGGAAGTCAAATTGATTCATATTTTTAGATTTCCAGAAGGCTTTTGACACCGTTCCTCGCAAGCATCTTCTAACCAAACTGCATGCCTATGGAATATCGCCTCAGTTGTGCGGCTGGATTCATGATTTTCTGTCAGAAAGGTCACAGTTTGTAGTAATAGGTGGAAAGTCTTTGAGTAAAACAGAAGTAATATCCGACATTCCCTCTATTGTTCTCGATCTATGTTAGTGACAGAGGAGAAAATCTCAGTAGCCATCTTAGATTGTTTCCAGATGATGCTGTCATTTACTGTATTGTAAAGTCATCAGATGACCAAAACGAATTACAAAATGATTTAGATGTGATATCTGTATGGTGCAAAAAGTGGCAATTGACCCTGAATAAAGAAAAGTGTGAAGTTATTCACATGAGTACTAAAAGAAATCCACTAAATTTCAATTACGCGATAAATCACACGAATCTTAAGGCTGTAAATTCAACTAAATGCTTGGGGATTAGAATTACAAATAACCTAAATTGGAATGATCACATAGGTAATGTTGTGGGTAGAGCAAACCAAAGACTATGATTTATTGGAAGAACACTTAGAAGGTGCAACAGGTCTAGTAAAGAGACTGCTTACACCATGCTTGTCTGTCCTATTATGGAGTATTGCTGTGTGGTGTGGGATCCACATCTGGTGGGAATGACGGATGACATCGAAAAAGTTCAAAGAAGGGCAACTTGTTTTGTATTATTGTGAAATAGGGGAGAGTGGCACGGACATGATACGTGAACTGGAGTGGCAATCATTAAAACAAATGCATTTTTCGTTGCGATGGGATCTTCTCATGAAATTTCAATCACCAGTTTTATCCTCTGAATGCTAAAACATTCTGTTGACACACACCTACATAGAGAAAAATGATCATCATGATAAAACAAGAGAAATCAGGGCTCCCGCAGAAAAATTTAAGTGCTCATTTTTCCTGCACGCCGTTCGAGAGTGGAACAGAAGAGAGACATCTTGAACCCTCTGCCAGGCACTTTATTGTGAATAGCAGAGTAATCACGCAGATGTAGAAATTCAGTATCAATTTTAATGTGTGGGTTCGAAAAGTGGCTGCAGCAGCCAAGGTTTCTTCGATCATCGCTGTTTCTTTTCTTGAAACAAATTTTGTTACTTTTCACTGATGAATTCTGTGCTTATTTTTAATCTATGAACCCACCTGTCAGAAGTCTTGAGTTCAAAATGTGTAAACGGTTGTGCTGCTGCTAAAGCCCACTGTTGTAAACTGCATGTAAGTCACTTGCGCATAATTCTGTCAGGCTTCAACAAAATGATCACACATCCAGGAACTGATTGCTGCATACTTATCAAATTGATTGCCTCCTTTTTTTATTTCTTCTTCCCTTTGGGATAAATATTCCTTCTTTCTTAATCGGCTGCATCATTCTTTTTGTAATGTTTGTAGTTTCCACATGGGGTGAGCATTTGCCATATTAACAACATTAATTTGTAATCCAAAGAAAGACCGTACATTTCTCTTCTGGTTCATATTCATCTGGTGAGCTGTGGTCTTCAAACTTTTGGAAAAGTTCATCTTCACAGTTTTAATTTTCATGAGCAAGTTCATCATCAGTCACAAGTATTATTTCAGCCACCATGTCCATAGTACGTCTGTAAATTTCGTCACCCAGCAAGAATGCTTCATGAGAAATTGTCATTGAAGATTCCAATGCAATCAAATTATTTGCAGCAAGCAAGCTTTCGTAATGAACAACTGCGTCTTTTAACATAACCTTTGACACTTCACTGTATAATGAATCTACAGCTTCTGTTACTTTGTGATGTCCTCATTGACAAACATTTTTAATTCACAGTATTGTGAAAATTCCAGTAACATTTCACAGTACAGAATTCTACAATCTCTGCGAAAGGCAGGAATGAACTGGCATCGTAGCAGATCAGGCCCGTTGCGCGATTAGTTCAGTACTTCCTGACTGTCTGCGTGTGTGTGTGTATATATGGTAGACAACAGCTATACTCTACTTTTCAATGGAGACACCGTTTCCTCAAATTTAAAAGAATATTTATAACCTTTCCATAGCTTATAATATCACCTAATTTTGTAATAACATTGTAATGACAGTAATTAATACTTTACTTCCATTAAAAATGCATTTGAAATTATTCATTGTTTTAAATGAAAGTATTGATGCGTGTAAGTCGCATGTGACAGCCATTTCACAAACAAAATAAAATTATTTATTGTTTAATTATAATACCTTAGGTTCTTAACTGTGTTTAAAAGTTGTTATAATTTTTAAAACAATTAAGAAAACAAAATAAAATAAAGTTCCACATCAGCCTTATGACATTCTAGCATGTTACTGACAGCTATTTCACCTGTATGCGGGAATGCTACTTCAACCATATATGAGGTGCATATGAGCTATGCTAAAAATTTTAGAGCCTTTTTTCTTGGAGTTTTCTGGATAGTGCGCTTTAAGACTTCTATGAGTGGACACCCCTTGAGGTATACTACCAGCCTGCAAAGTCTCATCCCGAACTGAATTTCCAAGACTGGAAAGTCTCCTTGTAAGTGCAGAAATTATATCATGCAAGTAACTCCAACAATATTTCTTCCTTTTTATGAACTTTCAAGCTTAATCCACACTAGCTAAGGTTTAAGTTATAGTTGTACAATTAAAACCACAACACAGTATTATTAGCAACAACTCAAACATTTCATTTTATGAAGAATAGCGTTTTGAGCCACCAGCTGTACTTAATATACAATTGTTCTCAACCAGTTTCAGTTTTAGCAACCACTATCATGGAGGAAAAGCTGTACATTGATGGATCAAATCTACATTAAATTCAAACAAGATACAGCTGTATGTTCAGTACAAACCTGCTTCATAATATTCTTCAAAGTACTAAGATCCATAAAAATATGTTAGTATATTCTAGATGTCTCTTAGGTTTTAATAATGCATGTCACATAGTTAAACGAGGAGGCAAGACCCAGACTTGTCACCATGTCCAGTCTCCTCCACCCCCTCATACAATCTCTAAGTCTAGTTATTTCTAAGTTGACAAAGATATTACCTTTTCTCAGGACAAAGAGTATGTGAGATGAGATTGTGATAAGTTTATTTAGGAGATGTTGTTCAAACACAAACATATTTTCTAGAGAATGAATATTATCTAATCTTAAATGTAATTTCTATAGCACATTATTAATTACTTTTGTATTGCCAAAAGTAAGATTATTTGTCAGTATCTAGCAAAAAGAACAAATCTGATTTTATAGACTAATTAACATTGTCAGAGATAAAGTGAAAGTGAAAAAATATATTCCAAGCACATAACAGGAAATATAAAAATATAAATGAAATATTGTATACAGTTGACCAAATAGCATAATAATCCCGAAGGTTCCCTTTTAGAATATAAGATAAGCAAATTTCAAAGAAACATCATCAGAATGTAAATAGTATTGAATGGTTCATTTGACACAGAGGTATTGTCATCTGCTATTGAAGAAGTATCACAAAGGTACAGCTTCATTTCAGATGTCAAAATTGAAATTAATGTTAATATAATATGATCGTATAGATAAAAAAAATGCTTACATAGTGGCGGCAGGAGAAAATGCATAAAAAGGTTAAAGAAATATGCAAGCTTTCAGTACCGGTGGGTCCTCCTCCTGGCAGAAAGGTTGAAGGGGAAGGAAGAGGGATGAAGGAAAAGAACTGGTGAGGTTCAGGAAGTGAGGAGAGATTGGAAAAGTTGCCCAAAATCGTGGATCGGGAGAGACTTAGCAGATGGGATTAGAAGGAAAGACTGAGGGGGACTGCACCGAATAAGATTTGAAAACCTGAGAGCTTAAATGCGGGAGATAAGGTAATAAGAAAGATAGAGATTATTGACAAAATGTAGTGCAAGAGTTAATAAGAGCAGAAAGATGAACACATTATATTTGACAGAGGTGGGTGGTGGGGAAAAATAGACAGTTGAGAAAATAAAAGATATAGAAAATGAAAAGTTAATGAAGAAAGGAATAGTTTCTGAGAAGAAATGCTGAGACTGGTGGGGGGGGGGGGGGGATGTTGTTGTTGTGGTCTTCAGTCCAGAGACTGGTTTGTCGTATCTCTCCATGCTACTCTATCGTGTGCAAGCTTCTTCATCTCCCAGTACCTACTGCAACCTACATCCTTCTGAATCTGTTTAGTGTATTCATCTCTTGGTCTCCCTCTATGATTTTTACCCTCCAATATTAAATTGGTGATCCCTTAATGCCTCAGAATATGTCCTACCAACCGATCACTTCTTCTAGTCAAGTTGTGCCACAAATTTCTCTTCTCCCCAATTCTATTCAATACCTCCTCATTAGTTATGTGATCTACCCATCTAATCTTCTTAAAAAAAAAATTAACGTAAATTAGGGCCATGTTGGCTGTAAGAACCAAGGACATGTTGCACTGCCAGTATGCACTTTGCTGAGTTCTGAGAATGTTGTGTCTGAGGGAAGAATCCAGGCAGCATTAGCAGTGAAACACACTGAAGTCATGCCTGTCATGATGTAGAACATGTTCTGCAACAAGATATCATGTGTTGCAATATACACTCCCTGTCTGTGTCCATTTATCCTAACTGATAACTTGATAGTAGTCATACCAATGTAGGGGGCTGATCACTGTTTACATGACAACTGGTACACAGTAAGTGTTGTTTCACAGGTGGCTCTCCCTACAATAGCGTATACTGAGGTAACATAAGTCATGGGATAGCAATATGCACATACGCATATGGCAGTAGTATAGCATACACAAGGTATAAAAGGGCAGTGCACTGGCGGAGCTGTCAACTGTACTCAGATTTCCATTGTGATTATGGCCACACAGCAGGAATTAACAGACTTTGGATATGGAGGGGTGTTTGGAGCAAGACAAATGGGACATACCGTTTCGGAAATTGTTACGGAATTCAACATTCCAAGATCCAAAGTGTCAAGTGTGTGCCAAGAATACCATATTTTTATGCGCTACCCTTCACCATGGACAATGCAGTGGCCAACAGCCGTCAATTAATGGCAGAGCAACAGCGTTTGCCTAGTTGTCAGTGCTAACAGACAAGCTACACTGTTTGAAATAAATGCAGAAATCAATATTGGACATATGATGAATGTATCCATTAGGACAGTGTGGTTAAATTTGACTTTATTGAGATATAGCAACAGATGACTGATGCGAGTACCTTTGCTAGCAGCACGACATTGCCTGCAGCACCTCTCCTGGGCTCGCAATCACAGAGGCTGGATCCTAGATGACTGGAAAACTGTGGCCTGGCCAGACGAGTTCCGGTTTCAGTTGGTAAGAGCCGATTGTAGGGTTCGAGTTTGGCACAGATGCGAAGAAGCCATGCAACCAAGTTGTCATCAAGGCAATGTGCAAGCTGGTGATGGCTCCACACAGGTGTGGGCTGTGTTTACGTGGAATGGACTTGGTCCTCTTGTCCAACTGAGCTGATCATTGACTGGAAATTGTTATATTCAGCTACTTGGAGACCATTTGCAGCCATTCATGTACTTCATATTCCCAAACAATGACAGAATTTTTATGGATGACAATTCGGCGTGTCATTGATCCAGAACTGTTTGCGATTGATTTGCAGAATATTCTGGATGATTTGATTTGGCCATCCAGATTGCCTGACATGAATCCTATTGAACATTCATGGGATATAATTGACAAGTTAGTTCACACATAAAATCCTGACTGGCAACACTTTCACAATCATGGACAGCTATAGAGGCAGCATGACTCAATATTACTGTAGGCACTTCCAACAACTTGTTGAGCCCATGCCACATCGAGTCACTGCACTACACCAGGAAAAAGGAGATCCAACACTATATTTGGAGGTATCTCACGATTTTTGTCACCTTAGTGTAAGTTTCACTAGTTACAGGCCAATTGTAGTGGCATTCAGTTCGAAAAAATTTCATAATTCTTTTCATCATAATTCTTTTCATCATAATTCTTTTCATCATTCCTGTTACACAACCTGCTGTATGTATTTACTGTTCAATGTACACAACCTAACAACAGGACCAATGCTCATGGAAACAAATCAATTTCTCAAGTACTATAGTACTTGTTTTGTTAGTCTAAATAGACTTACAGCCTTGTTCTCTATTTTGTATACTATTTGCTCTGCAAGTCAGTTAAATCAGTTCCTTCTACCAGAATTTTTTTTGTTTACTTCCAGTTCTCTTCCTGTGAAACACTATTTCGTTTAATATTGTGTGCAAAACATTATCTGGTTTGGAGCAAGAACTAGATTATTAGAAATCTTCCATTGTTTGTTGGATTACCAATTTCTGAAACATTCTGTAACAATCATTACCGTACCAACATTCCAGAGAACCGTGTCCTTTATTTTGCTATTTCTTTCTGATGCAACCTATTGTAGGAAGACTTTCAATATGAAATAACAGTCATCTTCAGGGCAAACTGTTAACATCAGCAATAGTCATGTTAGAAATTCCTGAACACATTTTATTGTACATATACTCCCTCTTCACCTTCTGCTCAGTTGATTTTGAAGACTTGTGTATCACCTTGACTAGCAAAAAATGCAATTTACATGCATCTGTCACAACATAAGTGACTGTAATTCTGGTTCTAATACAGTTACAGTAATGAAAATGGTACCATTGGAAAGCTAATGAATAGACCTTTACATTGATATGCTGTATGGCAAGTTTCTGAGAATTTTCATACTGAAGGTCCTTGACCTTGGACTTTGACCTTGAATATCTCAAAACACCCCATCTTCAATTTTTTTGAAAAAAAAAAGTATTTAATTGCTCCAGTATGTTACTATAAATATGATAAATATCAAGATGGCACACCAAAGGCATTATGCACAAAAAATTATTTTGTCTGCATCAATACACTACCGAAATGAAGGTAACACACATATATGAAACAAAAATTATGATAAAGTACAATCCACAAGTAATATTGTATAAAAATATGGTTTACATTATTATAGTGGTATTATGAATTATTTACATTACATTATTTACATTACAGTTGTAATGAAAAGACAATGAAAAGTTATTAGATCTCTTCTCACAATTCTCCAACTAAATTGTTAATGTTCACCAGATCTGATGCAGGGAGATTGTATGTCCTTCCAGTTGGTGTCACTGGATCCACTCTTGTGATAATGTCACATTTTCTGATGACACAAGTGTCTGGTTTGACAGGAAACTCAAATGACGGAGATGGTCCATGTGAGTGCGAGAAGTTGACCTTTACTTCATCTGTTTCTTCACATGTTAGTAAGACATATGCAACCCACCAATGACTGTCACACATACAGGCAACAAATCCATGTATATTTGTTAACAGCATTTCATTCACCATAGCAATTACTGGCTCTTCTCTACTCACTAAAGAAGCAGAATATGTCTTTGTCTTTACTAAACCTTTGTAAACAGGTATTACACAATTAAACTTATGGGTACCTGGAATCGTCCTTGTATTTTTGAAATGTTGTTTCAGCTTGGTCTTATCTTCAGCATGATGGGAAACCAATGTATAATGGAAGACACATGAAGGAATATTTTCCTTGCACCACTCAAACAACTGTCATGATGTCAAAATATGATTTTCGTAAGGTCGCTAGAGGCTGGCAAGTCTTGCTAATCTCTTTACAGTCCCTGCTACCCCATCACGAGGTCCTTTGCCATGCGTTGTAGCAAAAAAAAAATGCCATTCCGCTGTAACATCAAAATCTTCTTGATGGTTGGACAGATTCATAAAGTTCTTTCTGATTTTGTATTGGGTAGCTCCGATGCTGAGCGATCAGCTAGGAGGCGCCCCGTCTATGTCGGTCCCCGTGGGCGTTGCACTCGCAGTCGCAAAGACTCGGGGCAATGGCTAAGTGCGCTCCTCGATATATTACTCGGAAGAGTAATGAGGGTCCGAGCCCCCAGTGTGGGGAGAGTTTTTCTGAGCCCTGATCCACCGGCAGGGTGTAGCTTCCCCCACCCCAGACATGTGACATTGTCACATCACACCGGCTCTGACCTATAGACAGATTGTATATAATCACATGCCATATACCGGGGGAAGCTGCTGCGAGGAGTAGCTATGTAGTGGAGTTGCAGTTCTACTGTTGTACCCCAGACATCAATCTGAAAAGTAATAAATGTGCTTTGGATTGTGAAACTGACATTTTATGAAACTGATGAAATTTGTCTGGAAAGGATAAACACAAACCGTATCATGCTGAAGGCAGTCAGATATTTCCACATATGATACATGTCGTATTTCATTAGTGCTCGAGTCTCTGTAGTAAGCTACAAATGGGTGAACTGTAGCCTGTGAATTATTCCAGTGGAATCCGTGTACCTTATCCTGAGTTGTTCTTATTATATATTAATGACTTGCCATTCTATATTCATGAAGAGGCAAAGTTAGTTCTCTTTGCTGATGATACAAGTATAGTAATCACACCTGAGAAACAAGAATTATCTGATGAAATTGTCAATACTGTCTTTCAGAAAATTACTAAGTGGTTCCTTGTAAACGGACTCTCACTGAATTTTGATAAGACACAGTACATACAGTTCCGTACAGTGAATGGTATGACGCCATTAATAAATATAGACCTTAATCAGAAGCATATAGCTAAGGTAGAATATTCCAAATTTTTAGGTATGTCCATTGATGAGAGATTAAATTGGAAGAAACACATTGATGATCTGCTGAAACGTTTGAGTTCAGCTACTTATGCAATAAGGGTCATTGCAAATTTTGGTGATAAACATCTTAGTAAATTAGCTTACTACGCCTATTTTCACTCATTGCTTTCATATGGCATCATATTTTGGGGTAATTCATCACTGAGGAATAAAGTATTTATTGCACAAAAGCGTGTAATCAGAATAATAGCTGGAGTCCACCCAAGATCATCCTGCAGACATTTATTTAAGGATCTAGGGATATTCACAGTAGCTTCTCAGTATATATACTCTCTTATGAAATTTGTTATCAACAACCAAACCCAATTCAAAAGTAATAGCAGTGTGCATAACTACAATACTAGGAGAAAGGACGATCTTCACTATTCAAGATTAAATCTAACTTTGGCACAGAAAGGGGTGAATTATACTGGCACTAAAGTCTTTGGTCACTTACCAAATAGTATCAAAAGTCTGACAGATAACCAACAAGTATTTAAGAAGAAATTAAAAGAATTTCTGAATGACAACTCCTTCTACTCCATAGAGGAATTTTTTGATATAAATTAAGAAAAAAATTATAAAAAAAAATAATAAAAAATAAAAAAAATAAAAATACATAAAAATAAAAAAAAACACACAAAAAAAATAAAGTTGTTATATTAACTTAAGTATGTTGTTAAATTAACCTAATTATGTCATGTATTGGAAAATTCGACTCGTTCCACATCATTACGAAATATCGTATTCATGATCCATGGAACTAGTATTAATCTAATCTAATCTAATCTAATCTGAGTGGTGAAAGAGTAATTTTCTGCAAAGTCACAAAGAACAAGAAACTCGTTTACTTTGAGACCACCTTTAGTGATTTTACAGAAATGTGACTGCTGCTGGGAGATAAATGAGTGCAGTAGGAGCTGTTGTAACCCCAATGCAAACACCTCAATGAAATCATCTGTTGACTTTGTTATAGCCTCTAGAACTTCCTGCGTATAGTTAACCAACAATTACATGCAATTTCGTAAATGCAGTTCTTACCAAAACAGACCATACAGATAATCAATTAATCTTGTCACGCCTGGACAATAGGGACATGAACCTAAGAAACATGCTGGTAGTGCAGGATTACATTTAACGAATGCTACACAGTGCTTGTATGATGGTAATGTGTATACTTCACTCTTTGTTAGTGGTTGGATTTGGTGTCACTAATATACCATGTTCTGCTACTAACTGTTTTGCTCTCCGTACCATGTAATCTGAAGCAGAAAATTCTTTCATAGTTTTCCTTATATTCTAACTCTTTGAAAGTATAGTTAGAATTTGTGTTTTGTCGCACATAGGTCTGAATTGTGAAACTCATCTTTCAGCTCTCTTCTTTTTCCGGTTGTGCCACATAAGTATGCTCCAACACAGAGGCTATTTCTTTCAGTTTTTGCTTTGGGTACTTTTTCTCAATCTGAAGCCTCTTTTTCTTCACAGGAGATTCACATAAATACTGAAGGCTACTATTTAAAGCATCGAGTGCCAGATCAGATGCTACTCTGGAAGTACCTGGCACAACTGAGGCAACATCTGCAGTGATTGTTGGGTTTTGTGATATTTTTTTCTACATTTACTGCAAATTTTCCCACTTAACAATACATTAGGATATTTGTTTATCATCCACTCCTGAACATTCCTTAAATTCTTCTGCACTCTTGCATGACCTTTTTCCCTAAATGGATTGCGCAACAATAAAATTTTGCCTTGAAATCCATTTTTTACTAAATATTACCTTACGACACATATACACTTCACTTTGTTAAACGAGCCACAGCCATAAAACATACGAAACAAAATTTGCGTAATATGTAGAGATCAGTGGACTAATGGTGACTAGTTGAAATAAGAGTTTCTCTGATTGGCTGTTTAGTAAAACAGGCTAATGTTGATTGGTTGAAATAAAAGTGCTCTCGTTGACTGTTCACAGCTAGGAATATTAAAGAACTGGTCTGAATAAAAGTAACTGCTATTGGCTGGCATTACAGAACAAACTGGATACATAGCTGCTTACTGCATGTTGATGATGTACTTTAGTTGACAAAATAATTTTTTGTGCATGATGTCTTTGGTGTGCCATCTTGATATTTACCATATTTATAGTAACATACTGGAGCGATTAAATACATTTTTTTCAAAAAAATTGAAGATGGGGTGTTTTGAGATATTCAAGGTCAATGACCTTTAGTATGAAAATTCTCAGAAACCTGTCATGTGGAGTATCAACATAAAGGTCTATTCGTTAGCTTTCCAATGGTACCATTTTCATCACTGTAACTGAATTAGAACCAGAAATACAGTCATTTAGGTTGTGACATAGGCATGTAAATTTTGCACAAATTCCAAACTTCCCAGACATGTAACTTTCTTCACAGCTGTAATGCACATCTGCAAATTGGTATTTTTCCATCTCTTATCTGGGTCATTGAATGCACCAAAGTTGAAAGAAATCTGATAGGGTTAGGTTGAGAGGTGCGTTAAAGTGAGATGGAATGATGTCATAATCCCAGGTGTAGCACTTTTCGCCCTTTCTCCAATGTCTTATGGCATGTAAGATAAAGTGATTGTGTGGGTCAGTGCGAGTGGGTGAGTGTCATTTTGTAGTTTTACTCCCCACTGTGTGATAACATTTTTAGCAATTTTCTCCACATCTGTCTCTTTTAATATTTGTAAAGTTGCATGCCTATAAACTCCCCCCCCCCCCCCCCACACACACACACCACACACACTCTTAGATGATGTGATGTATTTATAAGTACTCAAAATAAAGAACATACAGCTTTGAGATGAGAAACAGTATTCTTTTTAAAACTGTTGGCCACCTCATACCTAGAGTAGAAAGAAGGAAGTGTGTGTGTGTGTGTGTGTGTGTGTGTGTGTGTGTGTGTGTGTGTGTGTGTGTGAGACATCTACATCTACACTCTGCAAACCACCATGAAGTGCATGGCAGAGGATATGTCCCACTGTACCACTAATTAAGATTTCTTCCAGGTCCATTCATGTTTATTGTTTGACTGCCTCTCTGCATGCTGTAATTATTCTGATCTTGTCCTCACAATCCTTATATGTAGGGATCTGTAGTGTATTTCTAGAGTCGTTATTTAAAGCCGGTTCGTGAAACTTTGTAGACTTTCTTGGGACAGTTTCTGTATATTCAGGAGTCTGCCAGTTCAGTCTCTTCAGAATTTCTGTGACACTCTCCACCAAGTCAGACAAACCTGTAATCATTCATGCTATCCTTCTCTTTATACATTCAATATCCCCTATTAATCCTATTTGGTACGGATCCCGCTAATTTGAGCAATATTCTACAATGGGTCACATGAGTGATTTGTAAGCAATTTCCTTTGTAGACTGTCGCACTTCTCCAGTATTCTACCACTAAACTGAAGTGTACATCTGCTTTACCCACGACAGAGCCTGTGTGATCATTCCATTTCGTATCGCTACAAACATTACACCCAGGTTTTTATAGTCAATAGAAACCTTTTTTAAAGGAACAATTTTACATTTGATCTCGCTGAATGTTTATACAGCTTCCTTCAGACAGCACTTAATTGTAGAGAACTGCATCATCTGCAAGAAGTTAGAGGTTACTGTTAATATTGCCTGCAAGGTCATTAATATACAACATGAACAACGAGGGTCCCAACACATTTCCCCAAGGCACACCCAAAGTTATATCTACATCTGTATATAACAATAGGATGAGGAATTCCGCCTTCTGCAAGACAGCTTTCCAGTTTTGTTTTACCCAGACCACTTTCAGCACTTTTATGCTATCTTCAGTGGGTTTTTATTTTATTACTGTAAAATTGTTGTTACGTATTAACATTTAGTGAACCTTTTGGTACATAATATTTAAAATTGTGAATGAATAATTGTTGTAAAATATTATACATCATTTGTTCATAGTTCACAGAGATATTTATTAACAACCTGATGCACTGTGTGTTGTTATAATGTTATGTCTAAAATTCTAATTATAGCCTAATTGACCAAAGAGTGGATGTTTACATACCTTACATGATGCTATTGGATATTTATGTTGGTAGCTAGTCTGCTACACAAGCACGGACATAATAAGAAGAACTGCAATACCACAAGATGATTCTGAGAATGGCTCTTCAATATGCTGCATCCTCCCTACCAAAAAGTCCTCAATCTAGTCACAAATTTCAGTTGATACCCCTTATGCTAGTACTTTTGACTATAAGTTTGGTTGTGGTACTGAGTCACATGCTTTTTGGAAATCAAGAAATACTGCATCTTTCTATACTGTCTTGATCCATGGCTTTCAGTATGTTGTGTGAGAAAAGTGTGAATTGTGTTTCACATGATTGATGTCTTCACAATCCATGTTAGTTGGCATGGAGGAGGTCATTCTGCTAGAGATACCTCATTATGTTTGAGCTTGGAACCTGTTCTAAGGTTCTGCAACAAATTGATGTCAAGGATATTGAACAGTAGTTATGTGGATCACTTCTACTACCCTTCTTGTAGATGGGTGTGACATGTGCTTTCTTCCAACTATTGGGCATAGTTTTTCATTCAAAGGATCTACGGTTGATTATAGTTAACAGAGGAACTAACTCAGCCGCAAATTAAGTGTAGATTCTGAAAGGCCTCGATTGGTCCCTGGAGCTCTGTTCAATTTCAATGATTTCATCTGTTTCTCAACGTCACTGACACATGCTTATTTCACTCATTTTTTCAGTGGCATAAAGATTAAATTCGAGCAATTCCTGTGTTTTCCTTTGTAAAGGAACATTCGAATACTGAGTTAAGCATTTCAGCTTTTGCTATGCTACCTTCAGTTTTAGATCCTGTCACATTTGCTAGACACTGGACACTAACTTCGGTGCCAGTAACAGCCTTTACATACAACTAGAATTTATTTATTTATTTATTTATTTATTTATTTTTTTGAAAGATCATTTGTCAGTACTGTGGTACAGTAGTCATTGAATGCTTCAAGCATTGGTCTCTTGACAGCCAAAAATGTTTCATTCATCATCTTTCTATCTATAGTCCTATGATTTGTTTTGCACCTATTTTGCAGTAGTCTTTCTTTAGAAGTTTCTTTACAGTGACTGTGTACCATAGGGGGTCCCTCCCATTGTGACTGTTCTGCTGGGTACTTATCTATTCAGTGTATGGTCAACTATTCTCTTAAACTTGAGTTTCTCCTGCCCTGTGCTGGAAGTTTCATGTTACTCATTGAGATATGACACTACTGATTTTTTATCTAGTTTACCGTATATACAGTTATAATAGAAGGAAACATTCCACGAAGGAAAAATATATTTAAAAACAAAGATGATGTGACTTACCAAATGAAAGTGCTGGCAGGTCGACAGACACACAAACAAACACAAACATACACACGAAATCCAAGCTTTCGCAACCAACGGTTGCCTCGTCAGGAAAGAGGAAAGGAGAAGGAAAGACAAAAGGATATGGGTTTTAAGGGAGAGGGTAAGGAGTCATTCCAATCCCGGGAGCGGAAAGACTTACCTTAGGGGGAAAAAAGGACAGGTATACACTCGCACACACACACACACACATCCATCCACACATACACAGACACAAGCAGACAAATGTCTGCTTGTGTCTGTGTATGTGTGGATGGATATGTGTGTGTGTGTGCGAGTGTATACCTGTCCTTTTTTCCCCCTAAGGTAAGTCTTTCCGCTCCCGGGATTGGAATGACTCCTTACCCTCTCCCTTAAAACCCATATCCTTTTGTCTTTCCTTCTCCTTCCCTCTTTCCTGACGAGGCAACCGTTGGTTGCGAAAGCTTGGATTTCGTGTGTATGTTTGTGTTTGTTTGTGTGTCTGTCGACCTGCCAGCACTTTCATTTGGTAAGTCACACCATCTTTGTTTTTAAATATATTTACCGTATATACACACACACAGAAGTAGTGTCATATCTCAATGAGGAACTTGAAACTTCCAGCACGGGGCAGGAGCAACTAAAGTTTAAAAGAATTGTTGACCATAAACTGAATAGAAGCTTAGGCATTACAGCACTGTAATCAAATCCGAATGTCTTTATGGAGCAGAAACTTTAATTTTAAATAGAAAGAGGGATATCGAAGAAATTCAAAAGCAAGAAAGAAAGATTAGAAAAATATTAGGCTCCAATATTACTAATGGAGAAACTCGTAGGCTGAGAAGTAATAAGGAAATAGAAGAATATGCAGACATACATGATGGCATGAGAAAACGAAGACTTAAACTTTATGGCCACATTAAAAGAATGTCACCCACTAGGTTGACAAAACAAATAGTAGAATTCTACGAAAACAGAAGTAAGGCCAAAACAGCCAATAAAATGGATTGATACAATTAAGAAGGATCTTAAAGTAGCCAGCATAACTCAGGCAGACATTACAGATAGAAAAACATTCAGACAAAAGATATTTGCTTGGAACGTTGGTCAGAGGGAAATTAGAAAAAGAGACTGGGACACCATGGTCTGATGACCTAGTATTAGGTGAACTTAACTGCTTTTCAAGACCACATCGAACTCCGGCACGTCACTATAAATGCTTCGGCAGTTAACCATTAGGATTTTAAAGACTCTCATGTGTGGGAATCATTTCTTTTGTTCTTACTATGATACTTCTGGGTAAAAAAAAAACACATTGTGTGCATCCTACACACAGTCAGCTACCTGGTTAGCAACCTCTGATGTGTAGTGCACACTTGACCCATTTTAGGGCACCATACAGTTTTCAACCCCTATGGTGCAATTCCAGAAAGTTGAGGCCTAGCTCATCACAGAACCTTTGAAGTCTCTGGTTTAGTCCTTCTACTCAACTCAGAACAAAGAAGCCGCAGTCAGTTTTGAGCACAGTGCTGCAAATTGTGAGCTTCCATGAAACTCCGTGTGCAAGGCTGGTCTTCACGACCTTCTCTGCCAGTTGCCAGAATAATCCAAGTATGACCTCGGAGCCCAGGTGACAGGCATCATTTGTTCCAACGTGCACCACAATCTGCAGTTGGTTGCATTCTGTTCTCTCAGTGGCTGCTAGAAAAGCCTCTTCAACATGTTGAATGTAACAGTGTAATTTGCTGTTTAATTTATTCTTTAATTTGCAACTAGTTTCAGCCATAATTCAGCAAAGATTTTTGTAAACAACGAGAGCTTCACATGTAAATAAAAAAAGAATACATTGTCAAAAATATAATATTTATAAATGAATTTTAGTCATACAGAGTTTCTCTTTCGAACTAATGAAGCAGTGCTTATGCATCTCATTACTTGGCTTTTTTACTAAACCACCCCTTGTGCAGCACTGGTTGTGACGTGTCGTAACTACAAACCTGGACAGTAAAAATCATAAATTTTTGGAATCTTTCCAATTGCTGTCTTCATAATACATTCATCCACAAAAATAATCAGGGCATCAGTGGCACTATTTATGATCATTGCCAGGAAATAACAAATGAACTTTGCCTTTTGATGTCTAAGAGGTATGATTTCAATTACTGAAAACCTGGGTTACTCAGAAGCTTGGGCACAGTGGAGAAGCAAAATTTTGATTCAATTTTGCACTCTTGCACTCTTACACACTGGAATGAAAGATATTTTAACAAATTCGGATCTTCATTTGCATCTTTGAACTCAAGGCCAAGAGACTGTATATGGAAGAATTGCTCTAGAAATGAGAAATGTAGAGGTTTGTGTGTGTGTGTGTGTGTGTGTATTTGGTCCACCTCACACTCATAGACGTAATTTATAAGTTTATTGCCCACAAGAATTATTTGATATTCTTTGGTGTGACAGTACAAGATTACATGACATATTTTTGTGAAAGCCAAAGATAAAATTGTAAATATTGCATGTGACAGATTTTGTTGCATCAGCTGTACAACCCAGACATATAGAACCATTTGATTTTTTACCATTTACAATTGCTAAATGAAAATTTTTAGGAACATTGTTTTGAGAACGACGAGACATTGAAATGCGTTGTACACTCATGGGTGTAAATAAGTTATTGTACTGAGTGAGGATACATGATGTAGTTAAACAGTTTAAAAAAAAAGTATGCAGAATGACAGTGATGTTTTTAGATGTGGTACATTCGAAAACAGAGAGAGAGCGGGCAGGTAACGTTCCTCTTCTTTTTTCCCCCCTAGATACTGTTGGTGCATTTAGATTAGACTCATGACTTTACTGGTTTTTGCTAATTATTTCCAGCCCACTTTCACCATATGGTGGAGAGAATGAAGACTGGTTTGGATCTTCGCCATGCATTGATGATTTCTTGTAAGTAACTTCTCAGTTTCTACAGACATATTTAACAGTGTAAACAACAAAATGTAAGTTTGGCACAACAGTGATCACTGATTTATGTGTCACATTTAGTTACAGCTTTGTCTTCCCTCCAAACAATGCATATTTTGTGTGTGTTGCATTAAGAGGTTAAAGAAGAAAACCTAGAATAGTAGCCAAAAAAAATAAAAAAATATTGTAAAACTGTGTAAAGATGATGGACCTCTATTCATCAGTCTTATACTAGCCCACAAGTCAGTTCAAATATGCAAAATATTATGGCATGTTTTCAACCTCTACAACTGGAGACTGGAAGATAAGTGGAAATATTGAAATGCCCTGTCTGTTTAATGCCTTCCGACAGACAGCCTTATAATTAACATGTATAGTAGTTGTAGTTGAAGCCACATTTACATGCAGTAGGAGAGCACATTTCACTGCCCCATTCGCTATAGAGTTCCCTACTTTCCCCATTAAAAATAATCTTCTGAAATAGAGTGAACAGGTACAGACTTTCGGCATCTTGGCTGCTTTCAGTAACAGTGCTACAGAACAGCAGCTTGTGCAGAGCAGCACACACAGGTGTGCAGTAGGCCCCAGCAGCTGCAGGTACGCAGAGTACTGGCACACCCACAGCCGGCACTAGGCAGCAAGCAAAGAGCACTATATCATAACTGCCACCTGTTCATAATTCCTCTGTTTTCACCAGGGGAAAGCAATTAAACAAATACCAATCAAGAACATTTATTTCTGCCAATGAAAAGGAGTAATGCAAATGCCAATAAAGGACATCTAACATCCTTCCTCCTCATCCTCAATACCCTATCATATTATGTTTACAGCCTCTTTTGCCAGTGTATAAGAAACTTCTTTCATTCAGTAGTTAAAGCAACCTGAGAAAGGCCATTTGCAACCATGGCTGAAAGATTGGAGAATTTTACATGTGGTCACATACCCAGAGTAATTTTAGTGGCCGATCTTGAAATTATGTTAAGTGCAAATGTTATCTAAGGTATTCAGCTGATTTCTTTGAAGATTGGCCAGTCCAAATTTTTCGTGACTAATATGACCATCTTCATAAATTTACATGAACAGTAATTATTGTATGGTTAACAGTAATTTTTAAAAATTAACATTTAAATAAATCTCTGAAGCATCTTCAGAGAACACAGTTTGACTGTTAGTTTCTGGTTTTCAGTTTCATGGCAATGTGTAATTATGTAATATTCATTGTTTGTAGTGTTTATTGATCAAAGATATTGCATTTCATTATGTTATTTTATTCCAGATTTTCTCTCAACTTCCATTTAAATAAAATTTCTTTTTATGATATTCTTGAATATGCTCAAGCAGTAACTGCATGGTGCATCACATGTATATTAAGTATTTTGTTGCTCTCTGTGATAACTGTTAACTTTTCACACAGCTATGTGAGAGTGTGAAAGCACAGTAGTGACTATCTTACATCACGACAGTGCTACAGCAAATGCATCATAGTGTCAAATCTGTATATGAAACCATTGTAAATTTTTTGAAGTGTTAACTGTAGTGAAATTAGTTATTCATCTTCCACTATTATGCAGGCACATGATGTTTGTCACAAACATCACTGGTAGCCAACAGGAGAATATCTGATAACCATTTCTTTCCCTGGAAAGAAGCAAGAATGTATAATTATGTGTCGCATATACCAATCTTTTTGTGCATTTTCAGCCAATATAGCATTTAGCAGCCTCTGTGCACTTGACATTTGTTAACATTTCCAAGCTCTTACAAGAAATTTCCTCTAAAACAATCACATGAAACTTAAGTCTATATCTATTACCTAGTATGTGTACTGTTTACATTGGGATTCACCCCTGTTTGTTGTTGCTCTTTTTAATTCACTACACTGTTGCTGTTCTGACCCAGTACGAGCTATTCACAGTTTCAAACTTTTATTAGTTTGCTATTTTACTGCTTTTTGTTGCCATTGTCATCTTCTTGATGATTCTGTCTCTTATATTTATCGAGACCACATTCTTTTGTGATCTTCATTTACACTTTTTATTGATTTTTCCTTTCACTGATTTGTAGAGATATGAAATTATTGTAGTGGTTTGATTAGTCAGCCGTACTTCGAAATTTTTTTGACATTAAATGGAGCCTGAAACTTGCGTAATAAATACTTCGCGTGAAGTGCGATTTGCGGCATAAACAAAAATTAATTGCAGAGATGCAATCCACAGAATATTAACAGAAAAGCCTTAGAACAATGCGCACGACCGACTAGACACATTCAGAGGGTACGTACATTTGCGTACAAGTGGTTGCGATCTGATGAGAAAGATCTATCTCTCCTTTGTGTGTGTGTGTGTGTGTGTGTGTGTGTGTGTGTGTGTGTAAAATAATTACGTCATAACACACTCGGAGATTGTGAACGTACAATCAGGGTAGAGGCATGTACTTTCTATCATTCCCGTGGCCTGGGTAAAAGAATTGCAATTATTTAAATTTAAGAATATTTCTTTTTCGATCGGACTCCTATTTTTATACGAAAAGGAATATTGCAGGTTCTGAATGTCTCGGCAAAAACACATCGAAATTAATCTTAGCGGCCACCAAAGGAAAGTAGTGAGCACAATCACGTACCTCTATTGTTGAGCAGCGCCTTCGTAAAGATCGTCGCCTCCATCTAAAATTCGCCTTCTCGAATTAACAGAATAATTTGTACTCCATTGGTATGGGATTTACGCTTGATCTTGACAGAAATTATAAAACACATTTTTCATCATTTAACACCTTCATTTAACACACACATAGACATGAAACTATACAGTACGTCTTTACGCCAGCACATCAGAACAAAAGGGTAGTTAATACTATAAGTAATAAAAGAATCTCGAAATTAGTCCTTTGTCTCTCAATGATAAAAAAGCTTTTTAGAGTATTCCTCTGGTATGACAGTTGAAGAAATTTTCTTCTTGTATCTTTGAGATTAAATTACAACATTTTTTAGTTCCTTTTCACCATGACACACTCTACCAGACCCTTCTGCTCTGTTTGAGTGGGCTTTCATATGAGAGTGAACAGCAAACTTACTTCCATTATCAGTTGGATTATGTATGTACAGTAAAGCCACATTTTTGGATTCCTGCTATTTTATGTTTTCCCATTTTTTTTATGTTCATTTTTGTCAGTCCCAACAGAAATCCTATTCTCTCAATACAATGCATTCCCATCATTAACGATTCCTTGTTACAACATTTCCCGTGTTTTAAGTTAGCAGAAAACACAGGCTATAAGCAGAGTTATTGGTCATACAGTGTTAGTGTGGTAAACAATATCTTAATTGTCGGCATGTTTGGTAATGGCTGCCTGTATTACAGGTTTACAGTATTTGGAAGGGTGGGAAGATATACTGAGTCACTGTCTTAACAATAATCATGATCTGATGGTAGTGACCCTAGTAGCAACCTTTCTTCTGCTCATTGTGTTGTATTACAACAGTTTTAATATCGTAGTGACTTATAGAAGTAAACGCCACTTTTAAGAGGGCCATCTCTATAATGGGCTTTCATGAATCATTGTTACTTCCACATGAAATGTGCTAATCTGTACTAGATGCACAGTCTTATGTTGGTACAACCTGATGTCAGATATAGACATTCCTCCTCAAGATTTTCCATGACATGATGACAATTTCTGCCCTCTTTCACACCCAGGACATACCTGAAGTGAGTGATCTTGTTGGCAATGAGTTGTAGGTTTGGTGCCAATTGTTCTCTGTTTATGAAAACTGCCAGCATTAGTGTTTTAACCAATAATGTGTTGAAAGGTTTATTTATGGTAATTTTATAATGATTATCAGTAATAAGTCTCATGTTAGAACACGGATATCTTTTAAATATTGTTTCACAAAAGACTTTTGCTTTAGTGTTTTATTTACACCCTTGGACATGATAGGAATGAAGCAGGAAACCCACGCCCCGTGTTTGTGTGTCTTAGCACTCTGCCACTGCCTTTGTGATTATCATGAAGGCAGTGGGTGAGTGCTAGTACATGCCAACATGGGTTTCCTTCTTCATTCTGATCATATCCAGTGGCATAAATGAAACATGGAAGCAGAAGTCTTTTGTGAAACCATATTAAAAAGATATTCATGTTCTAATGTAAGACTTATTATTGACAATCATTATAAAATTATGATAAATAAAATTTGTAATATAGTATTGGACAAAACTTGGCAGCCTTTGTAAACAGAGAACAATAGCCATGAAATCTACAGCTTTTTACTGACAAGATCATCACTGAGCTCAACAAGTCATGGTGAGAGATAGCAGAAATTGTCATGTTGTTATGGGGTATCTTGAGGAGGAAGGTCTACGTCTGATATCAGGTGGTACCAACCTAAGACAGTGTGCTTAGTATGGAGTAGCATATTTCACATGAAAGCCCGTTAGAGAGACAGCCATCGTCAGAAGTGATTTTTATTTGTATAAATGACTGTGGAATTAAATTAAAGCTGTTGTAATACAATGCAATGAGCAGAATGAAGGTTGCCACTAAAGTCATTACCATCACATCATTTAAGTTGTTGCATTTAAAAACAGAAGACAGTCGAGAGGAAATGTTACGAATTGTGCCAGCATTTTACAAAAAGAACTAGGCAAGATGTCTTCTTGTTGCAAAAAAATAAAAATAACTACTGCATGTTTAATTAAGAATTCTGAAACAAAATGTGCCATTACATTAAACTTCACTAAGAGTAATCAGTAAAATTTATATTCAACCATATCCATACAGTGACTGCTTCTTTGAATGCAATAAGGGAGCTGTAATTCTAACCATGACCCCCAAAAAAATAGTTCCATACCGTTAATAATAAGCAAATAGACACTAGTGTAAAAGTCACGTTCTTTGGTAACTTGAATCAGTGCCTACGAGTGAAATGATTACAAAAGATAGGAAACATCTTTCTGTGGAAGAAAAAAAGATGATTTCTACAGTGTGGAGGTTTGCATGTTGGATCACAAATTCAATTAGCGAAGGACCTAGGACTTTCCACTTTCCCCCTGAACATGACTGTGAGAAATCGGCCCAACATCTTAGCCAGTGTGAGACATTCTGGTTCCATGGCAAAAAAGCATAAATACATTCAGCCATCAGCATGTGATTGTTTGGATAAATTCATTGGAGACTGGTTTGTTAGCACATGATTCCAACAGCGCTGTATGGATGCCCAGTTCCATCTTCACATCCACTAAGCATGCACTGGATGCTAAAATGGGGGCAAAAAATAGGAAAGTAATGCTGCTACTTGACAGATGTCCAGCACACCCTGACAATCTGCAGCTCAGAAATATTAAATTAGTGTTCCTGCCTCCTGATTGTACAAGTGAGCTTCAACCATTAGATCTGGGAATTATCCATTCACTTACATGGAAATATAGAAAAATCCTTATCTTGAAGACTGTGTTTATGCACGATAATGGCACAGGCCCAGAATCTTTAACTATATCACTTTTGGATACTATGTGTTATGTAGCCAAAGCATGGATGGATGACTCCTTTAACTATTTGTAGCTGTTTCATGAAAGCAGGATTTTAAGTTCACAGAAAACACGCAGGAACCACTGGAAGAAGATTTATCTGAGCATACAGATTTGTCTGTGTTTGGCATAGCGTCTATGTTTCAAGAGTATGTTGTTGTTGTTGTTGACACTTCAGTCATCACTCCAGAGATGCAACAATAGATAGCATCATTACCAAATATTTTGAAGAAGGGAAGAGAGAGGTGATTTGGGATGAGGATGATGACCAAGAAGCAGTTGTGCCATGCAGTAGACAAGCTGTGGAAGCTATTGAACATTTTGAGGCAGTGCATTGGTAGTGCATTAGGCAGGTGATGCTAATATGTTTGATTCTTTGTATACTGTGGAGAGGCAAGTAGACCCAATTGCTGTTAGGAAAAAAAAATAAAATAAAAAGAATTGATTATTTCAGATTTTTTAAACAGACAAAATTTAAATAGTTTTAATTTCATATTTTGAAAGATATGAAGAGAATGCAGTAAGAGTAATGTCCATTTTTGCTTGTTGTGTTTCCAGTGTAAAAAAGGGGATTGATGTCTTAGTGCGTGCGCGCGCGCGCGCGCACACACACACACACACACACACACACACACACACACACACACACACACACACACATACACAGTAACTTCATCTTCCATTTAATGAGAGTCAAGGTTTATCTCCCTGAGGTCTGTACACAGTTCTCATAATATTTCTTTAAATGTTTCCAGAATTGTGATTCACTGTGCTTTCTTACTAACAAACTACCCATTGGGTGATCAACAATGGTTTCTCATCATATTGTTTGTGGAATATAGTTCTTCTTTTCTTTTTCTCTACCGCTCTCCTCATATTGTTCTTTTTGTGCCAATATTCGCATCTTCTTTCTTTCTGCTGCGGTACCAACTTCTTATGCACTGTTTCCATAAGTCCTCAGATTTTCTCTCTGTCCACTGCAGTTTCTTTTAATTTACCCTCAGGAGTATTAAAAACATTTCCAATTTGTTGTGTGTGTTTCTTCACGCCTTTCTTGAATGCTCTGTTCATTAGGATGGGCTTTTTTAATTACTGCACTATCCCACTCTTGTCTTTTCCGTTCTCAGCTACAAATTGCCATAGAAGTTTCTTCCGATTAAGTAAAGAGACATTTTAATTGTTTTAATGTTGTTTACTTAGAGAAATTTCCAGTACATTTATTTTTTAGCAAAGCATATAATGGTTCTGGCTTCATTTTGTGGAAAGGGATAGATATCCTCATAAAAACAGAATGGATGGAAACTGATCAGTAGCAATCAACTCAGGTTCTACTGACGACTATCTGTGTTGAACCATGCTGTTATTGGTATATTCTGCTGTCAATTAAACTTTTAAGTGAACAATGTTGTTTGCAAGATCCTATAGAGAATTGCCTGGAAATGCTCATTTACTCTTCTGATGCTCAGCAGGAAGTGTTCATTTCAGTGCTTTGTCTTGTATTACTTGTGAGAAAAATATACAAACACATTGATTGCTGCGAAATTATTGGCTCATGTTGTTGTGTGGGCAATTGCTTCGGAGCTGATAGAATTTAAATATTTTAGGACCAGTATCACTAATAGCACTAGCATAAGAACTATTCTGAATTTTATTGTTCCAAATTAAGAACTTCCATTACTAGTTGGAAGATCAATTTCTCAGTTTTTTGAGGTATGCATACTAAACATATACAGTGTGAACACAAAGTCTTGCCCTGATTATAACAATTTATTACAGAATAACCATTTGACATAATAATTATATTTGAGGCCATTACATAGGTTAGTGTTACTAGTTTTTTGTTTGTTTGTTTAAGACCACTTATATTAGTAAACCTCAATGTGTGCTCCCTTGGTAGCTCGGAGAATGTCGAGACGGTATTCCAGTTCCTGCCAGGTGTTTCGTAACATGTGTTCTGACACAGTATCCACAGCAGCTTGTATCCTATTCTTCAGTTTGTCGTCATCAGCAATGAATTTTTGTGAAACGTGTAAGTAAATGTTAGCAGTAATGGATTTTTCCGCGAAGAAAGAGGGTCCATAAATCTTGTTCTGCATGAGGCCCCACCAAAATTTCACTTTTTCGCTGTCTCGCTGTAACTGTACAGTAGCGTGTGGAGACTCTGAACCCCATATATGGACATTATGCCTGTTTACCATTCCATTGACATTAAAGGTGGATTCATCGGCAAAGCATATGCGATTTAAGTAATTGTTAGTGCTATCAATCCCATTGAGAATCTCAGTTGCAAATTCAGCACATGTCAGCAAATCATTCGGTTGCAAGGCCTGCGCAGTTTGCACTTTGTAAGCATGCAACCTAAGCCTTTCACGGACAATCTTCACCACACTTGCTTGCAGTATTTGAAGGTCACGTGATGCTTGATGAGTTGATTTAAAAGGACTCTATTGAAATGATTGCCAAACACGATCAACAGTTACATCATTCACACAAAGCCTGCCACTTCAAGGATGATCTTCAACGCTGCCTGTTTCGTTAAACTTTGCATATTATCACTTTATTGATTTAACGTCAGGAGGGCTGCGTCCATAAGCAGCTCAAAATTTACGCTGAACACTGATGGGCGATTTCGTTTCATGAAACCAAAGCACACATTGCGCTCTCTCCTGCTTTGACACCATTTTGCCAGCGTCGGTGTTGTGGTCACAACAGCCAGTAACACTAACCCATGTAATGGCATCAAATGTAACTTGTTATGTCAAACGGTTATTCTGTTATAAATTTTTATAATCAGGGCCAAGACTATGTGATCACCCTATATATCCAAAGGAAAATTCTCTTGGTAAAACTATAACATTCTGAGACAGAATTGCTAGCTATTACTTTCCATCAGGAGATGAAATTTGTAATATTGTCAATAGGTACTGTGATGTAACATGGTTATAGTAGGGAGTAACTTGTTCCACTACTAACTGCTTAGGCTGATGGAAAAATGTTTGTGGAAACCCAAAATGGTGTTTAGGTAGCTTTTAATTATGGAACATCCCACTGTGCACAGTTCAGTTTAAAATGCACTCTAAGACAAAAAAGAGAGGAGGAGGAGAAGAAGAAGAAAAAGAAGAAGAAGGAGAAGAAGAAGCATGGAGCAATTATCCAGATGGGATGGAACTTGGTAAATGTGATGTACATGTGCAGACAAACAAATGACCGCAACTTCAGAAAAATTGGATGGTTTATTCAAGAAAAAGAGCTTTGCAAATTGAGTCAACAACACACTGGTCCACCTTTGGCCCATATGAAAGCAGTTATTCAGCTTGGCATTAACAGACAGAGGTGTTTGATGTCCTCCTGAACATATTATAAATGGAGAACCCTTCCCACAGTGCTCCAAATGTTCCTAACTGGGCAGAAATCTGGCAGTCTTGCTGACCAAGGTAAGGTTTGGCGAGCACAATGACAAGCAGTAGAAACTCTTGACATGTACAGGAGGGCATTATCTTGTTGAAATGCCTGCCCTGAATGACTTTCCATGAAGGGCAACAAAATTGAGTGTGGAATATCTTTGAAGTACCACTGTGCTGTAAATGTGCCGCAGTTGCCAACCAAAGTGGCCCTGCTGTGAAATGATAGGGCACCCCAGAGCATAGCTCCTCATTGTCAGGCATTATGGTCTGTGACAATCAGGTTAATGTGCCCCCATTGTCCAGGAGACTCCAGACACATCTTCAGACTGGAATCTTCAGTGATGAGGCCCATTTCGAATTGAGCCCTAATGATTAGTTATTCTTTTGAGAGAGAGAGAGAGAGAGAGAGCATATGTGCTTGTGGGGTGTGAAAGCCATTAAGCCATTGGCTCAGGAGATAGACAACACACAACAAGGAACTGTGTGTGTCTACCTGCTGTGGAGCCCTGCTTATGCTTTGGCATTGTAGCTTGGCTTTACCTTGGAAGTCACAGAGAAAAAGGTGCGGGTAAGAATGTCAATGCCTGAAAAAATGAAGATGACTCAAGAACTATCATTCTATCATCTTGGTCTCTAAAGTCAAAGCATTACACATAAATGTTAAGACCTGTTGTCAGCTACTATTTAAGAGTGATCTGCATCACCCACAATTGTAAAAGTAAATGTACAGCAGAAAAATTGCTATTATAATAGAGAAGAGTTGTCACAAACCTGATTACATTAATTCAGTAGCGTAAAAAGCTCAGAGTCGCTTTCAGCACCCCCACCAGCTGCAGAAGGAGATGAAGTCACATGGCACAGTTTAATGGCACTGCATAGCATGTCCTCTCAATAACTGCGACTGCAAATTATTTGTAAGGTAAAGTGACACCCACATTTACCAATTTACCCTAAAAATACTCGGATATAACTAAAACTACTAGGTTTTAGAACTATTAGTTCTTTTCTGGTAGGGGGAAGAAGTAGGGGTGGGAAAGGTGGGGAAAGGAACGTAGGACACTCGGACTCCAGGATGAGACACATCCACCCGATGGGAAGACGAGGCTTCCTAAAGGTATGTACTGGCCAGCAATTCTGTCTCACAATCGTACATTATTTGTACATTTCTCTTCTCTTCACTTTGTTAAGAAAAGGACAAAACAGTGTTTTATTATTGGTATAATGAAAAGCAAAAATTGGCTGAAAACCAGGCTTGTTTATAAAGAGGTAGGTCTACTTTATGTTTCAGTGCTATTTTGCAATTTAGTTTTGTGTCCCAACATTATTCTCATCTTCCAAGTTTTCTGCAAGTATTTCCAAAAGCAGCCAGTGGATATATTAGACCTTAATGATGTTGCTGTAATTATATGATGAAATTTATAACAGACAGAAAGGTGATCAAACAAACTGACAATTGGAAGAAAGTGCATGTTGTAGTTACTCAAGGTGTGCTGTGTTTGATTCCTTATCACTCTGGAATGGGTAAGGGGTCGTGCTTTTGGACTTCTTTAATTGTTAAAAAGTTTGCTGTGTAAATATAAGAGTGTCAGTAAAAACAATCATTGTTCTGATTAATACTTCGCATAAATGGTTTTGTTGTGTCATGTGTGCATAGCTTTTTTATAACTTACTCATTGTCCTTTTAATTTTGCAGGAAAGTTAATTTCAATTTTTACCACTGCTGGAAAGGGAAAATCTTGTTTATATATTTTTTGTAGCCAAAATTCATTTCCATCAGTGCAGTAACAGTCCTATCCATCTGTCAAAGTAAATCTTGAAGGAGTGATTTCATTTACTGAGAGCAAAATCTGCCCTACAACTAGTCCAGTATTCTTGTCTGCATTGTTAAAACTGAAAAAAGGTCTGTTACCACAAATACTTTGAGACATTTTGTGTGGTACTCATGGCCATATTAGTTATTCACTTAAGGCTGTGCTGAAGAGTGCACACATGCTCACCTGAAAGGTCATACAATTTAAATAAATAAGCATCTCATGAATATGTTGTTGTTCTAATGCTGCAATGGTATCTTACAAAGTTGTGTTGTTTTGAGTAGTAAATCAATCACTTGCTCGCTCATTCATTGTATTTTCTTTGTGCCATGAGAGTAACTCCTGCATTGCTCTCTTTGGCAGGGACACAACAGGACGTGGTTTGCCTGTCTCCTTGTGACCTAATATGAACTAAAGGGGACAAAGACCATATCAACATTTGCATGTGAATCATATGTTCTATTAATGGTGTTCTGTCACATATTATCTGCAAAAAATGAATATTTGAGATGACAATGGGCAATCAGTTCGTATATTGCCAAGACAAATGAAGATTCATTCAGGCTGGCTGAGACGCCACAGATTGGCCTTCTTTGACTGATGGATTTGAAATGGTCCTGAGATACAGCTTCATCTCCAGAAATGTAAATACTTACTGTTCATGGGTTTGTAGATCACTATTGATGAGAAAAAACTCATGTAATAGATTGGATGTTACAGTATTTATTAATATTCTTGCACTATTTTTTGTGCAAAAAAGCTTATTTCATGTGCTTGTGTACTTGTAAAAAAAAAATGGAATAAGTGTATTTGTAAATATTACAGGTTTCCAGTTCGCATACACAACATTATTTGGTGCATATTCTGGCTTCTTGTTTGCTAGAACAGGTAATTAATTTCATTTTTTTATTAAAAGTGTGGCTAATGCCTTTTAAATGATCAAAGTTTAATAATGAAATTCTGTTAATTGGATATTAGTGCAGACACTTAAGACATGTCAAGTGATATTTTTATTTTGAAATAACACCAAGAAAAAGATTTTATAAACAGTATAGAGTTTGTATAATTCCAGTTATGTTTATCTACCCCATAACTTTAAGTCACTCTGCTTTGCTTAGTCTCTTTTACAAGTCTGACTCGTTCATCCTCACTATTTATATCTGTGTATTCTCTATGTTGCTAGACAAGGGCTGTCAGGAGAGAAACCTCTGGTTTTATGAAGTGAACTCGCACAGTTGGTCAGTGTGCTTAGAGCTGTGAAAATGAGAAAGCCACATTTATTTTTGTTTGCTTAGAGTAGCCATTCAAAATGAGCACCACAATTGAATATCTCGCCGTATGTGGATAAGTTCTGCTTTTAGTGGCAAAAAGCTGTTGATACCCATCACAACACTTACCATGTGTTTTGACTGAATGTGATGAATGGTATTCTGTGATGATATCTTTTATTTGTTTAAGAATGGAAGGTGACTGTTTGTCTGTAATCAGCAGCTAACTGGTAAGAAATGTAAATAAAAAATTTGTTGGTACCAGCACTTAACAATTTCTCAACTGTCTGAGAGCTCTCTGCAGATTATTCAGAATGCTTTGCATGAGACCATGAATAGACAATAAGGTTACTACATGTCCTGTGCTTGTTGCCTTACAAAACTGTTTATAAAGAACCACAAAACTCTGCAGAGGACTGTTTTCTGAATTTCCTCTTTTGTTAAGATTGAGAAGGAGAAGGTATACTGAACAGAATCATAACAGAGGACAAGACACAGATTGCCTTTACTAATGCAGAAACAAAACATCAGTCAACTGTGTCAGGTCATACCACCTTGCCCAATAAACAAAAACAAGTGCAACAAACACTGTCATCCAAAATTTTTATGCTTATAAACAAAAACAAGTGCAACAAACACTGCCACCCAAAATTTTTATGCTTATTAAATTTTTTTGTTGAGATACTAAAAGGATTTTTCTTTTGCATTTTATGCAATAATTCTGAAGCCATGAAGCCATACAGAACAAGCAGCGTTGCTCTTGACTAAAAGTATCTTATTTTTGCATGACAGTATTTGGTTACATTCAGCCCATAAAACACAATATTTGTTATGTTAGTTCAAATAGGAAGTTTCTGAACATCTGCTCTATATCCTTGCCTCACTGGCTTGGATCCCTATACCTTGACTTCATCACAGAACTTCAAGATGCTGTCATAGGCCAAGTGCAATCTCAAGTGCCAGAATTTCATGCAGAGTGAATTTGACAACTCATTAAGGGATATGATTAATGCTTAAATCTGAGTGATGATTATACAGGGTGTTTCAAAAATGACCGGTATATTTGAAACGGCAATAAAAACTAAACGAGCAGCGATAGAAATACACCGTTTGTTGCAATATGCTTGGGACAACAGTACATTTTCAGGCGGACAAACTTTCGAAATTACAGTAGTTACAATTTTCAACAACAGATGGCGCTGCAAGTGATGTGAAAGATATAGAAGACAACGCAGTCTGTGGGTGCGCCATTCTGTACGTCGTCTTTCTGCTGTAAGCGTGTGCTGTTCACAACGTGCAAGTGTGCTGTAGACAACATGGTTTATTCCTTAGAACAGAGGATTTTTCTGGTGTTGGAATTCCACCGCCTAGAACACAGTGTTGTTGCAACAAGACGAAGTTTTCAATGGAGGTTTAATGTAACCAAAGGACCGAAAAGCGATACAATAAAGGATCCGTTTGAAAAATTTCAACGGACTGGGAACGTGACGGATGAACGTGCTGGAAAGGTAGGGCGACCGTGTACGGCAACCACAGAGGGCAACGCGCAGCTAGTTCAGCAGGTGATCCAACAGCGGCCTCGGGTTTCCGTTCGCCGTGTTGCAGCTGCGGTCCAAATGACGCCAATGTCCACGTATCGTCTTATGCGCCAGAGTTTACACTTCTATCCATACAAAATTCAAACACGGCAACCCCTCAGCGCCGCTACCATTGCTGCACGAGAGACATTCGCTAACGATATAGTGCACAGGATTGATGACGGCGATATGCATGTGGGCAGCATTTGGTTTACTGACGAAGCTTATTTTTACCAGGACGGCTTCGTCAATAAACAGAACTGGCGCATATGGGGAACCGAAAAGCCCCATGTTGCAGTCCCATCGTCCCTGCATCCTCAAAAAGTACTGGTCTGGGCCGCCATTTCTTCCAAAGGAATCATTGGCCCATTTTTCAGATCCGAAACGATTACTGCATCACGCTATCTGGACATTCTTCGTGAATTTGTGGCAGTACAAACTGCCTTAGACGACACTGCGAACACCTCGTGGTTTATGCAAGATGGTGCCCGGCCACATCGCACGGCCGACGTCTTTAATTTCCTGAATGAATATTTCGATGATCGTGTGATTGCTTTGGGCTATCCGAAACATACAGGAGGCGGCGTGGATTGGCCTCCCTATTCGCCAGACATGAACCCCTGTGACTTCTTTCTGTGGGGACACTTGAAAGACCAGGTGTACCGCCAGAATCCAGAAACAATTGAACAGCTGAAGCAGTACATCTCATCTGCATGTGAAGCCATTCCGCCAGCCACGTTGTCAAAGGTTTCGGGTAATTTCATTCAGAGACTACACCATATTATTGCTACGCATGGTGGATATGTGGAAAATATCGTACTATAGAGTTTCCCAGACCGCAGCGCCATCTGTTGTTGAAAATTGTAACTACTGTAATTTCGAAAGTTTGTCTGCCTGAAAATGTACTGTTGTCCCAAGCATATTGCAACAAACGGTGTATTTCTATCGCTGCTCGTTTAGTTTTTATTGCCGTTTCAAATATACCGGTCATTTTTGAAACACCCTGTAGATAGAAGTAACACAGAGGTGCAGTTTGAAGATTTTCAGTATTGTATTCAGAGGTTACTGTCCTTAAATGCCTTGTACTATGTGGAAAGACAACTACTTACCATATAGAAAAAGTATTGATTGATGATTTGTCGCAATAAAAAAATATATAAAACAAGAATAGTCCAGAAATATTAGAGTTGTGGAAGAATATTATAGGTGCAGCCATATATGATATGTATAGTGTTGTGTGCAACATCAGCAGTATATCAAATATTGCAGTTAAAAATATAAGTTCATGTCTTGTAGAAAATAAATTGATGCTAACTCACAGTAAGCGTCAGATTTTAGTTCATTGTCATTTTCTATATTTTTCCCTTTGTAATTCCCTTCTTCCTGCAACGTCTTGCTCTCATACTTTTGCCATTTCATTAATTTCTATCTCAATTTTAGGACTCTGGTACAATGATTGAGATTTATTTACTGCCTTGGTGTTAAAAATTAACATTTTTGCTAAACCTCTTCCTCCGCCACATCTATACAATCATCTGTCCCAATTTGACATCTACACCAGGACACACAATATTAAAGAACAAATCATAGTCTTTGTGTCGTTAGGTCATGTATTGGGGGTCAGCCACTCTGAAAACAAACATGTTTGCTGGTTTCTAATTCCTTCAGTAATCTTTAAAATAATGGTTTACCCTTTGATGTTTATATTGTAATAATGTTTCTCATGGTCTTCAGTGTTATATTTTTGTGTTTACAACTTCTTAACAGGCCATTGGTACAACAGGAGGTACCTTTACAAATAAGTAGGAGGTTCAGAACTTGTTCTTGCTTGCTAGTATTAACTAAAGATAACCTGTGTGACCTCTCTACTATGTGATTGAGTGAATCAGAAAATTCATCCTGTATATTCAGCTGCATATATGAAGTGGACAGAAGTGTAAGAAAGACACCAAATTGCAGACACAAAATCATTTTGGTGACAATCATTCCTTTGGTGTTTACGTAGAGTTTTTCATGTTATTTCATGTTGATTTTTTTCTACTTTTATTCCTAAATCTTCTCTGTTACAGCCACTCAATTGATATTATTATGATCTGTGGCCTAACCCGATTTCTATTGTAACCTTTCATCATCATAACGACAGTGTTGCATATGCATCTCTGATCTTATGGTGGCTCACAGTATGAAATGAAGGAAAATTGAATTCATTGATCTGAAAATTTAATCATAGCTCAAAGGCCTTGTGTATCAGCTATTTTTTTTTTTTTTTTTTTTTAGCTAGTTTCTTTTCAGTGCCTTTGCAAACTTCCACTTCAATATTTTCCAGTTCATGTAGGATCAGTAGGTGTAAGGTGTGAGACATAGTTTATATATGTATGCATTTGTTTTAACAGGTCACTTCATTGCACCGTTTGCAGCTCATGCATTTTGCAACCACATGGGATTTCCCGATTTTGCAGAACTGATGACTTACAAAGATCACAACAGAATAGTCCTTATGTCTTTATTCGTTCTGGGACTTGTACTCTGGTGTGTATTGCTGACCCCAGTTACAAATCCCCATTGGTACAGCAACAATCTGTTTTGGAAGACATAGTGATAACTACTGGTCTGCTAACAGGAAATGTAGACAGAGCTGCATATTCATATTATGCCACAGTGCCTCATAACAATACAGAAATGAGATTATACAAACTGGACTGTGACTGTCTGAATATCAGTTCACTAAAATTTATTTATTTAATTATTTTAATTGCACCTTTCGACAGTAAGACCTCCTGTATGCATTATTCTGTGAATAGGATGTGAAAATCTGGTGTTACTGTCATTATAGTTCGATTCTACAGTAAATTAAACAGACCACTATTCTGCAGTTTTTGTTGCAAAGAAATGCCGTAAATTTTTATGTCTACTTAGTAGAAAGTAAATTCCTGCATATATTATGGCAATAGTGGAAAGTAATGATTAAAAGGACAAATATACTTTCACATTTACTAAGAAGTGGAATTGTGTCTCTAACTGTTTTTGCTCTGAGGAAGCCCAAAAATATCTATTTTAGTTTTCATTGTACCTGTCTGACACTCAGCACTTCATTTTAAAAGTGACTGGTTGTCTGTCCTTGTAATCATTTTTCATATTTATCCAGTCTGTTTGTGCTCATTATCATTGACAGTGAGTAATGTGTATATGGTTGTGATGTTACAAAAGTATGAAAGGAAAGAAATCTGGTTGACTATAGATCATTGCAGTCAGGCTGATAGCAGCAGCTTTGCTAAGAAGTAGTAGAGATATATTTCTCAGTCATTATTGAAAGGTGCTAATAGTGGTCATTGTTATCAGTGTTTTATTAGTGATCGTAATTATGAACCTACACAAGCAAGGTTGTGATCAGTGATGCCACATTTTGGCAGAAAAAGGATAGGTAAATGCTGATATTATGTAATAGCTAAAATATTTATTTCTTGTATTTTCAGTGATTAGTGTACAATTTGTCTCGTTCATGTTTGAAACTGGTGGTAACACTAATGTGATTAGAAAAATTGCCAAGGAGAGTACTTGTTAACACACCCTGACAAATTACAGCAGTGTCTCACGCTGTAACTCAAACCTGTGGCCTTGATTTTGGAAACCTAGTTTTTATTTGCCAGGAAGTATTCTTGAATTGTAATTTTGTGGTAAATGAGGATTGTTCTTTCTCTTATTGTAAAATGCAATTTGATCATAAAAAAAAAAAAAAAGTTGACAGTAATGTATGTGGGGCTGGAAGAGGTTAAATATCTCCACCATGTTAAATTCCTGTGTGTTTGAGGTAGTTTCTTGTTATACTTACATAGCATATTTGTATGAATAGTGCTTCAGCAAAGAAAATGAAAGGAAAGAAGAAATTATTTATAAGATGAAAACCTAGTCATTAGAATAAAAGATTCATGCTCAATTAAAAGGCATCTGGCCTTTCCTTACATTTTAGGTAAAATGGTGATACTAATATCTTCCACATATGTTAAAATTACTACTTCCAGGCAAAAATTATTAGTTTGGAAGCACAAAAACTTGGGATGATTATAGGCTGGTTCCTGCACAGACTGATATAGAATAGTTTGTGGATCAGAATTCTACATTTCTTCCTTTTATGACTTGTTGTATGAAGCATGTCTCAGATAAGAGCTACTATTGCAGTACAATTAGTACAGATATATATTTTCATACAAAAATTGTAAAGTCCATTCATTGTGAATAAGATGCTCCTTCATTTTTCTCAGAAATATTCATGCAAACATGGGAAATAAGCATTGATGATACAGAAGTGAACCACAAGTTTTAAAAAAGTCATGCATGTTCTCACTTATTCAGTGATTTAAGTGGAAATAAAGAATGATGCACAATTGCCTAAGTTAAAATAAAAGGTTTTCATGATTAATTATGCATATGCCCATGGAAAAACTACTTAAATTTAGTATATGGCTGTTTTGCACAAATTGAGTTGTAATTAAAATATCATGATTTTTTGAAATGTTCTATGGTTGTTAGTAATACTGCATTCATTTTTTGTCAGTAGAATTTTCAGCATTCATTTTTTGTCAGTAGAATTTTCATTAGTCTTACTTAAGGATACTAGCTGCACATTGTGTCTGTGTTGAACAGTGAAGGTGTGAGTGTACTGTGATGTTCAGTTATGAGAATATATTTTTCATGATATAAAATGATAGTTCTGGAAGACTTTCTTGTTGTGCTAAAATGTTATAATAAGGGGAAAATTATTAAATTTTTACACATTTGCTATTAATATTGAATTTGTTCTGTTTTAATCCTTAGTAACTGTGAAGTTGATTAAAAGTTACTTCTGTGTGTAAAAAAAAAAAAAGGAAGACTGAGAGAAAAAGAAACACTTTCTAATTTGATACTTAATCACAACTATCCCCAATCTGCAGGTTAGTTTCAACACCACAGTGCTTTACTGTGCATAATCCTGTTGGATGTGCCTTTCTTTTACTTTCAGAGTGGCTTGGTTAGCCAGTTATAAAGAAACAAGCTCTTCGAATGATGGTATGCCTTGGCATATTTCATACATGCAAAGTATTGCTCAGTGTGACAGATACAATAAGTGGCTGAAAAGAGTGTAGGATCAACTGAGGATTGAACCCTGAACCTTTGGATTTGTAGTGTGACTGTCATTTAGCCATGAAACCACACTTCAGGTATAACAACAATGAAAGGAAAAAAATGTTGGTTTTTGACCTTTTGGAACCAAAGATTTCTCCTATAGTAGACACTAAGTCTTTACAGCAAATGTTTATAAAAATATGAAGTGAAGCATTGAGCACTTCAACAGCATCAAGTCCTTATCACAGCTCTCCAAGAAGAAAGAGGCTCTTAGGTGTAGTTATTACCTTTATTTCATAAGCTTACAAGATTTCAAAGGTAAATTCATAACATATGTGATGAAAACTACTCATCTTAGTACAACGGTTATTTTTCAGCTGGAAAATTCTAGGTATAGTTACTAACATGAGTTCCCCTAAAAGCTGAACTGTGTTCCTTGTGCTTTGAAAGCAAAGTAAAGTGTACATCACAAGGAACAAGTATGTGCCAGTTAATTAAAGCCAACAAGACAAATCTAAAAGTAATACAAATTTTGTGTGTATAGCTTGAAGCTACTCTGTTCAATACAGCCAAAGAACATACTATGATCGTACTTAGATTTCATTGCCATGCGTAAAAAAAAGAAAGGAAAGTCGAGAACACTATTGGAGATTATCCAGCACACTGGAGAACCAATCCACAACAGGGAAAGAGTCCTTCAGCTTTGAAAGGTGTTGAACATTGTCATAACTCAGTTGCTGTAAGATATCTGTATCTTCCCAGCTATCTTTTGATGAAGTGTAATGTGTTGCAGTGTCCTGCAAACTGCTAATCCTGGCTCAGACCACTAAAAAAGGCCACCATGTTAAAATGACAATTTAGCCCGACCAAGAACTATCACAAAATAGATATCAGTAATTTTGATGTGGACAAACTGAAAACCAAGAAGAAAACCACTCAGTTATTAGAAGGATTTTTTTAACTACAGAATGGTGAACAACTTAAATAAATCATGATGTCAATGGCTAAGAAAATCATCCCATTAATAAAGTGAGGAAGGTGGCACTTCGGTTAAGGCATTAGACTAGAATTGAGGAGTGGGTTTCAAATCCACTTCACCCTTTCAGATTTAGCTTGTTTTCTTTGTTTTCCTAAACTGGTTCGAGTGAGTATCAGGGCAGTTACTTTAGAAATAGATATTGGCATTTTACTTTCACCTTGGTGTTATAAGACTAAAGTTTATCTGACAAGAGATAGAACAGGCAATAACCTAGAAAACAGGCAGCACTTCCAGGACATGAAAAACCATGCTCACAGCTCATCTAAAGAGTTAAATTGGAATGACCACAAAGAAAATCTTTTGGGGTAGGTGAGCCAAAGATTGCGTTTTATTGGAAAAACAGAATTTGCAACAAATCTACTAAAGAGCCTGCCTACTGTACACTTGTCCATTGTCATTTGGGGTATTGCTGTGAAGTATGACACACCCCTCCTCTTCAGCAATTTGTTTTACTGTTTAATACATTATTTACTCTTATTGCTTGAGTTCCATATTAAAGTGTCTAACAATTGATTGTCTCTCCTATTTTATGGTGGGCAAGGGACTGTTGTTTTTTTTTTTCTGTGGTCGTCTGTGGACAGGATTCTGGGAACAAAATCTCTTTCAATTAATAAAACACAGCAGACAGAAAAGTAAAATTTCATTTACCTACCTTTTGTTATTGATTTCGGTTTGAGCATTGATGTATTGCCTCAAGTATGCACTCTTTGCACATTTAGTCATTATTCCAAGTACGTACCCAACATTATTTAATGCTAATTACACTATATGTAACAGCAGAGCTCGTTGCAAAAGTGTCTGTTTCTTTTTGCTGATGAACATGAACTAACTTCTGTGGTGTCACTTTAATTTTCATAAATAGGGAGATAAAAGAACACACAGAGTAATATGTATCTTTGTTCTACTTCATCATAGCTGATGGTATCTATTTAATATTAAACATTGCTGTGAATCTTACTACATTAGAAGCACAAAATAAAACCGAGATACTACAGCAGTATAGGACCATTACCAGATAGCATTGACGGAAGATGCTGAAAAAGTTCAAAGAAGGGCAGCTCATTTCATATTATAGTGAGAAAAGATGAGAACCGCACAATTACAATATGTGAATTGGTGTGGCAGACATTAAAACAAAGGTGTTTCTCACTACAGCAAGATCTTTTCAGAAAATTTCAATTGTCAGCTTTTTCCTCTGAATATGAAAATATTTTGTTGACTTCTACATACATAGGAGAAATGACTATTGCGATACAATAAAAGAAATTTAAGTTTGCACAGAAAGATGTAAGTGTTTGTTTTTCCCGTGTGCTATTCAAGAGTAGAACAATAGAGAAATAGTCTGAAAGTTGTTCAATGAAAGCTCTGCAAACACTTAAAAATTAATTGCAGAGGCATCATGTAGATGTAAAAGCTTGTGCTCTGTCTCTAATGACCTTGTCGTCAACAGGATATTAAACCTTAATCACCTTTTTTTTCTCTTTCATTGGGGAATTGAACAATTCTGCAAGACTTCTAATATTAAAAGATTTTGTTTGATAACTTTGTGACACAATGTGCACAAAAAAATTAAGCATTCTCTTGCAGACTTTGTTTTCATGTGACTCACTGTAACTTCATCTTCCTGAAAAGTTCCCAGTTGCTTGTTCAAAATTTCCAGATATTCCTTCCAAGTTTTGCGGCACAGAATATCATTGGCATAAGTACTGATTAATTTTAGAAATTCATCTTCTGGTGACTGAACTAAAGCCCAGCTAAAGTTCAATACAGAAACATTAAGTTCAAACAGTAGTGCACAGAATTGCCACCACTTGCCACCATATAAAAGACAATGTGCAGGGTGAAGAAAAATTCTCACACATTCATACTTAACAGCATGAGTACTTGCCGCTCTAGCAATACAGAAATGCCTCTTAACAAAATTCATGCCCCTTTCCTCTCTTCTACTAAAAATTTATCAATACATGGCTGAACAGCTACCAACACACACTCCCTGTACTGTTATGTTTGTAGGTGTTATTGTGGGGAGCAGAAGATCCACATTTTCTGCTTCCTACTGAAGTGAAAATGCGTTCATTCCCTAGATTCCACCAAGAAGAAGAATTTTTTGTGGATGTGGAATGAGACAAGTAATACATTAACAAAAACAAGGTAATGGGTGAAACTTAATATGTATGCTGCATTAACAATAAAATGTCACTATACTGTAAGACCCTATTTGTGCTTATGCCAGCCGAATTTAATCAAGTAAATTAGAAAGGTATCTGTTACTATGAAATAAGCTGCTGCCTCCTCAGTTACAGTAGATGGCTCTGTTTATAAGTTATTGGTAACAATAGTAGTGGATTACAACAGTATTTCCAGAGAAAATATTTACCAGTGTCTGTAAGTAGAAAGTCATTAAGTATTTATTTGTTGTATGAAACACATGGATATTGAGAGCCGAGTGCTTTTGAACATCTAATAAATTCTACATATATGTGAAACCTTGCTGTCAACCTTGCTGTAATTTGGGAAGTAGCTCAGGAAATTCTACGTGCCACTCTAAATGTTATGTACACACAATAGTGGCTATATCAGTCTTTGAGTACGAGTGAATTGCACATTACAAAAGATTTTGCATAATTTTTAAGGTGTATATTTCTGATACATTAACTCTGTGTTACAGATACTTAACAGTTGGTTTGGGCAGGTGAATGATTATGAAATAGCAGATATTATCGAGGCTGACGGCTCTATTGATGGGATGAATTGATGACTATTTCTACCACACACATGCCCACTTATGCACTGCAGCTGAAAGAGTAACAAAACTTTCAAAGCTGCTTTGGTTTTCTGTTATCTAGTACACCACCAACATGTAAAGTTGACAAAACAAAATTGTTTGCACAGAAAATGGCTTAAGTCCCACATTGGGCATTCTCGGCATATACAGCCATGTCACAGTTTGTGACAGCACTTTCACCACATTAACACCTTGTCCTCCGCACACTGCATGCTGAATGTTTCCCTGACAGGCACACAGTGTCAGGTGTGTGATTCTGCTGTGGCCAGCAGTGGCCACATAGCAGTCAGCATGTTTATACCCAAGTTATGTTTAGTGGCATCATACCACCATGATGTACAATGGACAAGTTGGAAATTAATACTAATTAAACCTTATACATGAAAGATGATTTTACAAAAGCATATGATTCAGTATTGCAATCAAAATTGTACAGAATTCTTTTGGAACTTGGAATATCAAAGAAGTATGTTAGACGTATAGAAGTGAGTTTGAAAAACACAAAAGATAGAGTACGCATGGGGAAATTGGAGTCAGAAGAATTTGTAATAAAGAACGGACTTAAGCAGGGAGATGCCCTGTCTCCGCTACTTTTTAATTTAGTCCTAGAATATATTGTATGAATGGCAGCAGATAATTCAGAGGGTGTGGATTTAAATGGAAATATTAAGATATTAGGGTATGCAGATGATTTAAACATCATTAGCGATAGGAAAGAATCTGTAACAGCAAATGCGAATGCGTTAATCAAGGCTAGTGAAGATGTAGGTCTAAGGATAAGTGAAGACAAAACTAAATACCTGGTTACTACTAGAATGCCAACAGCAGTAGATCAGGAAATGTTAAGAGTTGGAGACATGCAGTTTGAAAAAGTGAACACATTTAAGCATCTAGGCGTGGACATCACTTCGAGAAATGAGACTGAATCCAAACTCAGGAAGAGATTACGGGTGGGGAATGCATGCTACTTCTCACTGAATAGATTCCTTTCATCACGGATATTGTCTAGAAATTTAAAGATTAGAATGTACAAAACTATTATTCTACCAGTTATGCTGTATGGGTGTGAGACTTGGTCTCTCACTGTGCAAAATGAAAAGCTGTTTAGAGTATTTGAAAACAAAATTTTGAGGAAAATTTTCGGAGCAAAAAGGGATGACATTAGTGGAGAGTGGTGAAAACTGCATAACGAAGAGGTTCACGAACTCTATTCAAGCCCTGACATAATCAGTATTATTAAATCACGTAGGCTGCGATGGGTGGGTCACGTAGCTCGAATGGATGAGGGCAGGGCAGCGCGCAGAGTACTGGTAGGCCACCTAAAGGGAAAACGTCCCGTGGGGAGACCGAGGCATAGATGGGAGGACAATGTGAAGGCCAATTTGAGGAGCCTAGGTATTGAAGGAGAATTGAAGGAAATAGCCCAAGACAGGGACAGATGGCGAAAATACGTTGCTGCGGTAATGGACTTTCGAGTCCGGTATGACCAGCGAGTAAGTAAGTAAGTAACATGGAAGTTGGGATATCCACAGTGATCACAAAATGTGTAGTATTAATTTGATCAGCAGCGCTAGAAGTGGTCCAAAGGAGGTTCTAGTGTCACTGTGCCAGTAGCTCACGGTCAAAGTGCTGTGGAACCAGAGTTCGGTTCCCCCGTCTGGCCAACATTAAAAAGTCCCTGGCGTGGTGGGTGCCAATTGTCTTTCTGTGGTAGCTTCTCTTGTCTTGATGAGCACAACACAGGTGTGTATTATTTATAGTCTCCAAGAGAACTATTGTAGTATGAGCTAAAAAATTACAAAATTGTAAACAAAATCCATCCAAGTTATTTTGAGGTCTTTCATTTTACAGAAGTGAGAGAAAATTATTATGTTCAGGATCAAGTGATGTTAGATCAGTCAGACTACTAGAAACTTTTTTCTTTTGTGAAGCTCATATTTCAGATGTAGCAGAGAGTAATTAATCAAATAACAATTCAATTCTTTGGTACGAAAGAAACTACCAATGATATACTTTTTATCAAATTAGACACTCAAATTTGCTGTCCAGGTTTCGAGAGGGTGCGTTTCTGGATGAGGTATCGAATATATTGCTTCCCTCTACTTATATCTTCCAAGGAGATCACGAATGTAAAATTAGAGAGATTCGAGCGAGCACGGAGGCTTTCCGGCAGTCGTTCTTCCCACGAACCATACGCGACTGGAACAGGAAAGATAGGTAATGACAGTGGCACGTAAAATGCCCTCCGCCACACACCATTGGGTGGCTTGCGGAGTATAAATGTAGATGTAGATGAAGTGCCAAACTCAACAGCAGTAATTTTGCCCTTTTATTCGGGAACACTAAAATTCACTATCATTCTCAATTTAAAAAACAATCTGGTCCAAATAAATTTGCTGAAGAGCAAATTTTGTCTGTATGCATAAAACTATTCACAGAAGTAGCAGACAGAAGAGGAAAGCAGATGGAGCGGGGAGGGGGGGGGGGGGGGGGGGACATTGATATGAAGTTGAGTAAAAGAGAATAAATGTTTACTGGTGAGCTCATAAATTATGATCTCAAAGTAAAATTACAAATGTGCTGGGAAAAATAAGTTCAACTATTCATTGCAGTGGGTCTGAGTAAAATGTTTAAATCCTGTCAGACAATGTTTATTAAAACTCGGACATGTGTAATGACCTGAAACAGATGAGCAGACTTTATTGCAATTAGAATTTAATTTGAGAAAAAGACTAGTTATGTTCTGATTTGACTTTTTTTAATGTACCCAAATGATACTATCCGTACTGAAAATGATTTTGCATGTAAAGGAAAGGTGCCTACTTTGGGAGAGTCCATTAATGTGAGAAAATAAGATACTGGCTCAAGTAAGTGCTCAGCTCTTTTGGGAGGTATCTCAGCTTAGTTCTCACAGTGCAGAAGGCTTACAACAGACAATAAGACATTATGGAGCTGGATATTGTCAAGAACCCTTGATTTTAAAAGTGTTGAAATTCAAGCTTTTGAGTGTGTGCACTTGTGGGTCATTAATAACTGAAGTCGAGTAGCTGTTGCAACAATATTCATATGATAACATTCTTTACAAAGTTATCTTTCATTCATACAATGAATTCTTCTTCACACTAAGCAGTGTAACTATGAGGCTGGTTTCTAGTGTAAGATACCTTGTTACTAATATTTGACACCACAGGTATTCAGTACGTGAGAATATTGCGTATTAGGACACAGTATCTCCTATTAGAGCAACTTCATCTTACCACCCTAGTAGCTGGGTTGAGACTCATATTTGTAATAAGTGGTTTGACAGTTTTGTGAATTTTATAAAGCCAGATGATGATGTTCCTGTGTGCTAATACTTGATGGGACATCACGTATGATAGACAGAGCAATAGAAACAATGTGCACATATGTGTTTATCATCTCACTCCACTCATAAAATATATATTATTGTGTGGAATTCATGGGATCATTTAAATTGTAGTATCCCCAAAAATAGAAACATTGTGGTCAAATAACTCAGGTCAAGTAGCAACATCATTTTTGATAGCAAGATTATTTGGAGGGGCTCACTTGAGACCAATATTAATGGAAAATGCTATAAATGGCCTGTAGAAAATAGGCTCTTCCCATGTAATAGGAATACACTTAGAGACAGTGACATTGCAGAACACCAGGACTTAAAAGGTGCAAACGACAGAGGAAATGAGTCCAATTAGTATCTGACCAACTACCTAAATCAGCAAGCTATGTCAAGAGCCACATTCTGAATCTGTTAAGTAGCTAACATCATATCCATACAGGGAGTGTCTGGAACAATTCAATGAGAGAAAAGCTGTAGTGGAATCAAAGGAGACAGAACTAAAGTTTTGTTCTTGGAGGAAAAAAAAAACAACAACAACAGTCTTTCAGTAGTTCGTAGGCTGTTTCAGATTTAATGAGGGACTATGTTTTTGATGTCATCTGAAGAAGAAGAAGACACTTTCAGTCATTCATAAGCTGCTTCAGATTCAATGGAAGACTATGTTTCTGATGTGTCATCTGAAGAAGACACTGAATGCATATTCTGCAGTGGTCATTTCTCTGTAGACTTGCATAAAGAAATGGGCACAGTGCACGGAATGCTTTCTTTGGGTGCCCATAGAATGGTAACTTGCAAAATAGCTTTTATATGGCCTGACTGCACTTCTTTGGCACAGTAAATGCAGAGAGGCAGTAAGGAAGAAAAATTTATTTTAAGGTTTACGTATTGTTATATTACTCGATATTAAGTGTTTTCTCTGGCTGCTTTATACAGGGACCTCATTTCTATTTCTAATCAAACTATCTTGTTTGAGCTTTTTTTTTTTCAAATTTACATGCATTAAGTAGCAGGAATTAAATAAATGTAAAATACAGTGATTCTCACATGGATTTCCAATTAACAAACACACACTTGTATCAAATGTTGCAATATAAAATGGAGTAATGTAAGATGAGGAAAGTAAAGTATCACGTCAGGGATGAGGCAAGTATGTACTCCAAGCACCATTGGCATCAATTAACTTACTTACCTGACAAGGCATGAAGGTGGTCAGCCTATGGAAATATCCCTCATCAGCTGCAATATTCTCCCATGTATCCAACACCAGTTCTGGGGGCCGATGTTGGCTGGTGTAAGTTCATGTGGCGGTTCATTTTGGCCCACAAATTTTCAAAGGGATTAAAGTCCAGCAATTGAACGTGCCAGTTGATCAGGTAGATGTCTGCCTGTTGCAAAAACCATTGCTGAACAATTCGATTTGTGAAGTGGTGAGTGGTCCTGCTGGAGCTGGATCAGTTCATTGGGACAGCACACTGAAACTACCATAATCAATGAGTGCTAGGATATTATCTCTTGTGGCCTGCCATGTGCTGAGACATTGTGGTAGTAAATGACTGTCATACACTCACCTATGGCACAGTATGTTATCATGTTAGGCGTACCTTGGCTATTTTAATTTTATGCTTGCATCACACCAACAAACAAAACAATGAAGGGGAAAAAATGGTGTTGAGGGGACATGAACCATAATTACTTCCGGGAAAAATCCAGATCCTGAAACGCAGTCATGCGGCTACAACTTAATATTCAGCTATGTTCTTATTTGTATATTCAGGGCAGAAACATCTCAGCATTTCACAAATATAAATATACATGTTCAGTGCAAGACAACTGAAGGCACCCGAGCTTATCAAGATATGAACAGTTTTGTTTTGTCAACTGTACATCTACAGGTGAATTGTTGCCTGACCTCATTCTTGTAAACAGGTTACTGTTTCCTAAGATTATTTAGACAGTACACCATACCAAATCTACAGGGGGGTAGCCAAATGGACTGTGGAAAAAATTTGACTCTGTATAAAAACTGATACGTCTAGTAAGTTGAGGATAAGATTACTGTCTTCACTTGTAAAAAGCGTAAAAAAATATTTACCAAAGATTTTCACAAAATGTTAGTGCATAAGACGTGTGCATACAAAAATCATTCCCATTGCCATCATACCATGCACTTTGTCATTCATTCGTTTCCTCTTTCTCTCCAACACTAAGCAGAGTTCCACAATACATTCTCATACAGTAGGGCACACTATTTCATTATGCAATTAATAAATCATATTAATTGTCTGGACATTCTATTCAACTATGTGACACAGTGGCTTATAACAGATGACAGTAACTCATTTCTATTGCCACAAGCTATGGTGCACGCAGCATGGCATAGTGGTTAGCATCATTGATTGACGTGCTGTGGGGTCACCAGTTCAAACCAGACAACTATCAATTATTTGTTATTTAGCATTTATCATTTTGGCAATGTTCTTGAAATTTGCAAGATTTGTGCTTCCTGGCGTATTTTATGTTTGTATAAATACGTGCATTCTGGAATATTGGATGCTAGTAGAAACAACTGTACTATCCATCCAAGAGTTCAGTTCAGTTCTCAGTGCATTACTTCGTTAACAGACCAGTCTTCTGTGGCATCCATCAGTGTTTTTGGAGCCACTGGTCAGGACCACACAAAATGATTAGATTTTAGATTAGATTAGATTAGATTAATACTAGTTCCATGGATCATGAATACGATATTTCGTAATGATGTGGAACGAGTCGAATTTTCCAATACATGACATAATTAGGTTAATTTAACAACATACTTAAGTTAATATAACAACTTTATTTTTTGTGTGTTTTTTTATTTTTCTTTATTTTTTATTTTTATTTATTTTTTTTTTTTAATAATTTTTTCTTAATTTATATCTAAAAATTCCTCTATGGAGTAGAAGGAGTTGTCATTCAGAAATTCTTTTAATTTCTTCTTAAATACTTGTTGGTTATCTGTCAGACTTTTGATACTATTTGGTAAGTGACCAAAGACTTTAGTGCCAGTATAATTCACCCCTTTCTGTGCCAAAGTTAGATTTAATCTTGAATAGTGAAGATCGGCCTTTCTCCTAGTATTGTAGTTATGCACACTGCTATTACTTTTGAATTGTGTTTGGTTGTTCATAACAAATTTCATAAGAGAGTATATATACTGAGAAGCTACTGTGAATATCCCTAGATCCTTAAATAAATGTCTGCAGGATGATCTTGGGTGGACTCCAGCTATTATTCTGATTACACGCTTTTGTGCAATAAATACTTTATTCCTCAGTGATGAATTACCCCAAAATATGATGCCATATGAAAGCAATGAGTGAAAATAGGCGTAGTAAGCTAATTTACTAAGATGTTTATCACCAAAATTTGCAATGACCCTTATTGCATAAGTAGCTGAACTCAAACGTTTCAGCAGATCATCAATGTGTTTCTTCCAATTTAATCTCTCATCAATGGACATACCTAAAAATTTGGAACATTCTACCTTAGCTATATGCTTCTGATTAAGGTCTATATTTATTAATGGCGTCATACCATTCACTGTACGGAACTGTATGTACTGTGTCTTACCAAAATTCAGTGAGAGTCCGTTTACAAGGAACCACTTAGTAATTTTCTGAAAGACAGTGTTGACAATTTCATCAGATAATTCTTGTTTCTCAGGTGTGATTACTATGCTTGTATCATCAGCAAAGAGAACTAACTTTGCCTCTTCATGAATATAGAATGGCAAGTCATTAATATATAATAAGAACAACAAAGGACCCAATGGCAGAAGGACCCTTCAATGGCAGAAGGAATTTGACTAAATCACAAAATACAACAGGTGGTGTGATATGATGTGTTTGTCAGATGTGTACTTTTACTTTAATGGGAAAGCCCAAAAGGGTCTCAAGAAAAATGAAGAGAAGCTCAATAGCTGGAACAAATCCCAGGCCAAACTGAAGAAAACATTCAGCAACAGTCAACACCAAGTCCACTTAATAGAATAAAAACTGAAGAAGAGCACCTAAAGTCATGGGGAAATCACATGGTCAAATATACAAAATGCTTTGGCCCTATTCCACATGGTAAATCCAAATATCAAATTACCTTCCATCAGGAAAGTGGAATGCACTCTCAGACTGTGATATAACTTTCAAAATGGTAAAGAGCAGAAACGAGTCACATTTCTGTTCTAGTTTTATTAGAGCAGCTCCTGAGTTCAGCTATTGACTAGCCTTTATTAATGCTAGTAATGGAAAATCCAGGATGGGATAGTGATAATATTGTGAAAAGGGTAGTTACTACTCATCATATAACAGAGATGCTGAGTTGCAGATAGGCCCCACAAAAAGACTGTCTAGGCCTTCATCAGAATTACTCAACATTCACACTTATGCAAACACAACTCCACACATACACTATGTGATCAAAAGTATCCAGACACCTGGCTGAAAATGACTTACAAGTTCGTGGTGCCCTCCATTGGTAATACTGGAATTCAGCATGGTGTTGGCCCACCCTTAGCCTTGATGACAGCTTCCACTCTCACAGGCATATGTTCAATCAGGTGCTGGGAGGTTTCTTCGGGGATGGCAGCCCATTCTTCATGGAGTGCTGCACTGCGGAGAGTTATAGATGTCGGTCGGTGAGTCCTGGCACAAAGTCAGCATTCAGAAACATCCCAAAGGTGTTTATAGGATTCAGGTCAGGACTCTGTGCAGGCCAGTCCATTACAGGGATGTTTCTGTCGTGTAACCACTCTACCTCAGGCCGTGCCTTATGAATAGGTGCTCGATTGTGTTGAAATATGCAATCGCCATCCCTGAACTGCTCTTCAACAGAGGGAAGCAAGGAGGTGCTTAAAACATCAATGTAGGCCTGTGCTGTGATAGTGCCATGCAAAACAACAAGGGGTGCAAGCCCCCTCCATGAAAAACACAACCACCTCATAACACCACCGCCTCCAAATTTTGCTGTTGGCACTACACACACTGGCAGATGGTGTTCACCAGGCTTTTGCCATACATACACCCTGCCATCGGATCGCCATGTTGTGTACTGGTATTTGTCACTCCACTCAATGTTTTTTCACTGTTCAATTGTCCAATGTTCACGCTCCTTACACCAAGCAAGGCATCGTTTGGCATTTACCGGCATGATGTGTGGCTTATAAACAGCCGCTCGTCCATGAAATCCAAGTTTTCTCATCTCCTGCCTAACTGTCATAGTACTTGCAGTGGATCTCGATGCAATTTGGAATTCCCGTGTGGTGGTCGGGATAGATGTCTACCTATTACACATTACAGTGCTCTTCAACTGACAGCGGTCTCTGTCAGTCAACAGACGAGGTCAGCCAGTATGCTTTTGTGCTGTACTTGTCCCTTCACATTTCCACTTCATTACATTGGAAACAGTGGACCTAGGGATGTTTAGAAGTGTGGAAATCTCGTGTACAGACATATGACAGAAGTGACACCCAACCACTTGACCAAGTTCGAAGTCCGTGAGTTCTGCAGAGCGCTCCAATCTGCTGTCTCATGATATTTCATGACTATTGAGGTCCGCTGATATGGAGTACCTGGCAGTAGGTGGCAGCACAGTGCACCTAAAAAAAAAAAAAAAAGTATGTTTCTGGGGGCAGTGGCAGCACAGTGCACCTAAAAAAAAAAAAAAAGTATGTTTCTGGGGGTGTCTGAATACTTTTGATCACACAATGAACGTGTGTGTGCGTGTGTTTTGTCTAATAATTAAGAAGGCCTTTTTAGCTGAAATCTTACTTTCTTGACAGTCTTGTTGTTATACCTATCTGCGACTCAGCATCTTCACTAAATGGTCATTATCAGTGTTAAAAACACAAAAATTACATAGAGCATAGTGTACAAAAGTGACAACTCGTGACATAACCTGTATTGTTTCTACATCAAACTACATACCAGTATTTGGGAGTTGTTATACATTCTCTACTACATCTGCACTTTTTGACCAATCATTAAGACTACTGTGAAATGAAGGTAGGCATAGAAGAGAATGCATCGGTTGGCTATGTGACACCCCCTAAATGAAATAAGTAATGCATATCTTCATAGTAAAGCAAATATGGTCTCTAATAAAATTTAAAATTTGTGTAGGAATAAAATATAAGTAAAAATTATTGACATTGTTGTACTCACTTACTGCCACTTGTAACAGTTAACATTAAAAGAAATAAAAAATCCTGATTCACTCCATGTGAGCCAATTATTTAGTTAACCTTTAGAAGTGTAGGTAAAACAAGTTTTATAATTTTTCCATAAAATTTACAAACAGCTAGGAGGAACATGATGTATGCTGTGACCATTGGAATTGGTTTTAACAATGTAGGAAGAGACAGATAGCTACTTACCGCAAGGAAGACACGTCATTTGCAGACAGGCACAATTAAAAGTCACTCACATGAAGGTTTCAGTCACGGCCTTCATCAGTAAAGGACACACACACACACACACACACAGAAGCAAGCACATCTCACGCACACACGACCGTCAACTCTGGTGTCTCAGGCCAGAATGCAATATCATGTGGGATGCAAGTGGTAATCTGGAGGGGGTGAGGAAGGGGAAGAATAGTAAGGAGTGGGTGGTGAGAGAGATGAACACTGTCATGGATGTGCAGAGGCTAGACTGCCAACAGGCACAGCGTCAGGAAGTAGTGGAGCAGGGAGGTGGGGAAAAAAGGAGAGAAGCAGGGAAAGACAGTTGGATGCATTGGCAAAGGGATGCAAATAAACAGAGTGGGAGATGAGAATGTGGAGGAGACAGTAGGACAGAGGCGGTGGAAACTGTTTGGTGGAGGGTGTGGGGACAGTGTGTTACCATAGATTGAGGCTGGAATAATTACAGCAGCGGAGAATGTGCTGTAAGGATAACTCCCTTGTTACCCCTATGATATCCTCCACAACAACTTTCTGCAGGCTCCCCAAGATCCACAGACCCAACAATCCTGGACACCCCATTGTGACTGGTTATTACATTTTTATTGGTCCTTTTGATCATTTGTTGTACAAGGTATACAGTATGATATTGGACAAGTCATTGTGATTTACAATACATGTTTTTAAATCATACAAGAATATTTACATTGATTTAGGCTTAATATTATCACAACTGAAGGTTCAGCTTCCATACCTTATATTTAAGCCAAGTAATTCAATGTTTTTTTTTAGTATTTGGCAATAAATTTTTATGTCCCCACTGAAAGAATTTCGGCCCTCATTGACCAACACTTCCAACCAACTGCCCGTAATCTAGCCTCCCATGTCAGAGACACCAATAACTTCCTTCACCAGCTGCTCACCATCCCCACTCCTGTACTGTACTTGTCACCATTGATATCACCTCTCTATACACTGACATCCCTCATGCCCATGGTCACACTGCTATTGAACACTACGTTTCCTTATGTCCTTCAGACTTCAAACCCACTACCACATTCATCATACACCTTACTAACTTTATCCTAACCCGCAACTACTTCTCCTTTGAAGGGAAGGTATCTAAACAAATCTGTGGCATAGCCATGGGCACCCATATAGCACCCTCCTATGCCAACTTTTTATGGGCTTTCTAGAGGAGACCTTCCTAGCCTCCCAAAACACCAAACACTGGTTCAGATTCGTTGGTGATATCTTCATGATCTGGACTCAGGGCCAAGACACCCTATCTTCATTCCTTCACAGTTTCAACACCTCTCCCATTTGCTTCACAAGATCCTCCTCAACCCAGCATGTCACCTTCTTAGATGTTGACCTCCTCCTCACTGATGGCTTCATCTGCACCTCTGTCCACATTAAACCCACCAACAGTACCAACATTTTGACAGCTGTCATCCCTTTCACACCAAAAAATCCCTCCCATATAGCATGGCCACCTGGGGACAGTGTATCAATAGTGACAAAAACTCCATTGCTCAGTTTGCTGGAGGGTCTCACCAAGGCCTTCACAGACACAGATGTGGGACACAGCTGTAAATATGACATATTTTAATTTAGAGTGTTTTATATGACAACCTGAGGCTTGATCTGTGATTCCTACACGACCTGCCCTCTACTTAACTGATAATGAGGCGAGTGTGATTTATGTTGACTTTGTGTGATGTCAGGTATTTTTTCCCAGGGTACTGGGTGGGAGATTTTAATGTGTCACAGAATAGCTTGGTCACCCATTATTTCTAAGCAGCCATCCAGCTGCAGTCACCTGTTCCCTTTCAAACCATATTGATACTGGTATTTTATCCTTGATTTTATGTAGTTATACTGCTGTGTTTCGTCTTACTCTTATTGAGGTCTTTTTTGAAGCTCACCTTATCAGAGTTGTCTTTGCAATTGCGTGTGAATGAAACTTGATTTTCCAATTAATTATTATTTTTAATAAATTTTTACCATGCTCATCTGTGTATCATTCATGCAAGGGTACTGATGACCTTGCTGTTTAGTGCCCTCACCCACAAATCATCATCATCATCGTCATCATCATCATCTTCCTTTTGTGTAATGTCAAATGCTTATCATCATCAGCAAAAGACACAAAAGCGATTGTGTTGAAGGTCTAAATGTGAAATATGTCCAGCCAACAGGAACAAGTATTGCAAGAATAACTATCAATGATAGATTACAGCCCTTCAATTTTTCTGTTTTAACAGCATGTAGTCATAATTTATTCTCAGATGGGACTTCTTGCAGGCATCATAAGCAGTCCAGAAGATCAGAATTCCAGACTGATGAAGCTATTCCTACAAGCACACATAACAAACATTGCTCAAGGTGGGTGTTTGCCATTGAAAACTTGCTAACCCACCTCCACAAAGGAGACAAATTCCATTGTAGGTAGTCTAGAGAAATTTGAATCACTAATTGTCACAAGCAGCCACAACTCATCCCTAAAGGTACTTATGTAGGACAGTGACAAAGATTCGAGCTCTGCTTCCTCTACAGTTGATGCAGAGGTGGTAGCTACTATCAAACTGCGAATAAGGATATTGCCTGACTAAGGAACAATGTTGCCAGATGATAGCCAGTTTCTCGTCAAGTTTCATATGCTTTCAAGTCAGAAGAGGAGAAAAAAGAAACCAAGCAGCCCTTGGTAAAATACTGGAAATCATCAGCCAATTAGCCAGCTGAACAACTGCTCGGAAGGTGCAAAGTATTTCCCAACATAAGCATGGAGACAGGCTATGGGGTAAATGACATTGACAAGGCTGATCAGAAAAAGACTATCTTCATAACTGCTGACACCCTCTATGAGTTTAAAGTTATGCCATTTGGACTGTGTAATGCTCCAGCCATCTTCAAATGTATGATGGACAACCTGCTTCTCCACCTTAAATCAGGGCTGGCCACAGTGTGCCAGGCCACACATGAGCCCGATGTGTGGCCACAGCTCAGCTTTTCCTGGCACTGCTCGGTCCTTCTCAGAAGGAGCACAACATTTCATTTACTGTTGTAGTGTGGCATTTTTCATTCGGCATGACTCCGATCTGTTTGGCTGAATCATGTGTCAGCACTGTTTACTCGTCACTATTAGCTCGTGGTATAAAAGATGATAACAGCTCAAGTGGCTTTTTGAACAAAAAGAGGCAGTCTCCCAATTTATTGTCGCATGACTTTATAAATGAGTGGGAATGACAGAAGAGAGGGATGAGAATTTTCAGTAGCTATTATGCAGTCGCATAATCAAAAGGTTCCGCAAATTTGCTGTTAAATAACATTACATGACCATGCAGAAAGATTTTAAAGATTTGGTTGACAGTGAAAGAGCAAGAATTACAGTGATTGATAGACGGGATTCGTTGTTCTGTACACCAACGAGCACTTTGTGTTAAATTTGCAGGCATGGAGCATGTAAAGGAATTGGTAGTATGAACAGTAAAATTTCTGAAACTGCATGCATTATTCCACTGTCAGTTGCAACAGTTTTTGTTGAATCTGAAAGAAGAGTATGGAGTGTTCATACATTGCTGCAAGTTATGTTGGTTAGGTCGAGAGGTATGACTGGGATGAATTTTCAATTTAAAGTCCACTATTGTTGAATTTATGAAGAAAAAAGGAGTGCAGGATGAAAATTAGAACATTCGGAATGGATTGCAGACCTTGCATTTTAAGTGGACTCAACTGTAAGGTGAGAGAGATTGTATTGATTAAGAGAGAAATTCTGAAAAAAGAAAAACCATAGCCCAGTTCCCTGAGCTCTCTGGTGCAGTTCCATAAACTCACTAGCCTTAAAGAAAAAGTGAGAGTTCAAGATTTCATTGTGGTCTTGATAGAATTACGAGGATAGTTTTCTAAATGTTTTGAAGACAATGTCAGTCTCACATCTGTTTTTGAGACCATTTGTTATTTCAGATTTCAATTAGAACATGCCTGTCCACTTGCAGATGGAAATGACTGAACTGCAATGTAATTCCCATTTTAAAGACAAATCCTCTAACACTAAAACTGTCCAGGACATCTACATTGTTTTCCACAGGTAGAGTTTCCATGTCCACAAATGAGGTTCAAAAAGTGCTACAATATTTCAATCAATGTGTGTGTGTGTGTGTGTGTGTGTGCGTGTGTGTGTGTGTGTGTGTGTGTATTTCAATCAATGTGTGTGTGTGTGTGTGTGTAGATTCTGAAACTAAATAAGTCACAATTATAGGGCAACTTGAGTGTGAAAAACTGTAAAATTGTCCATGTCTGTCTATGTGTCAAGAGTTTGTGCCAGATAAAAAAATAGTGCACCAAAAATAAGTATTACTGAAATTTGTTTCATTTGTGATCTATGTGGTTGAGAAATATGAAATCAAGTCATATGCAGTCCAGCTGCATTGCCATTTAAATACGGCACATTTTGCAGTTTCCCCCTCTTTCCTCAGACAGCTCGGCATTGTGGTGGAAGAAGTGCGCAACCAGGTCAGACACCATGGCATGCAAGACAGGCCATGGTTCATGAACCAAATTCTTGGCCACCCTTTACTTAAATGTATGACATGACTTTGCTATCTGTAGCACTGCGTCATTTTTCAAATACATTTGAAGATTTTTTATACAGAGAAGCGTGATGAAAGTTCTGGATCTATGTGATTATTATATAAAATACGAGTACAAACAATATAATTCTTATGTAATGATAATATAATTTACTGTTGTATAAAGTAGTTTACCTAAAATGCTATAATTAACATTGTAACAGTGAACCAATGAAAACAGGTTCTACAAATAGTAGTTGCGCTTTATGGGGACTTGATGTTATTATGCAAGACATAAGACCAGCAAAGATAAATGAGGATATGCCATCAATAACCAAGGCAGTGGTGTTTAGAACATCGATACATTCCATCTGCAGAGACCCAGGAGGTGCCAGCAACTAAGTGCTGCATTGCACTGGCATGGAGCAGAAGATATGGACAGCCCATGGTGCATCAGTTGTATGCCATCATCTGTAAAAGATGTAAGCCATACATGATGAGTCACCAGAAAATATTGAAATAACAATACGAGCTGCGACGTGACTGCACTGATATGAAAGATCCATCAGTGCTGATGAGCCAGACACCATGGAAGCCCAAAACTGCTAACTCAGAATGTTGGAACAAGTCAAATGGGATAGGAATTAGCTTAAAATGGTTCAACATATCCAAACATAATGCATAGCAAGCACTGTGGGGACATAGAACCACTGACACTATATCCCCCCCCCAATAATATTACTGACCTACTGCAGCAAGAACAACAATATATTTGCTAGATCAGTTCTCTGTAGTAAGCACTCTATGCCACACAAATTGTGTATGTACTGCAAGAATAAAAGTATTCATAGTAAGTGATGGGAGTGCAAGTGATTATTTATTGCCGTAATTACCACACCCGCTCCCCACAACTTACAGCACTAAAAACTGGCTTGAAATGACATACACTATAAAGGTGTATGTATAGACACACACACACACACACACACCATGTACTCATATTTACAAATTAATTTGCAATGTGAATGTAAAATGACTCGTACCATCACATCATAAAATTTATCATGCAAATGATCCAATGAACATGTAATTAACTAACTCTCATTGGCTATTATTGATGTCAAGCAAGAGACTTGGGTAGAGTCTCCACTATTTAACCCATAGCTCCCTTATGCTAACCAGCAGTTGATATCCATGTGTCACAGATATGGTTCCTGCTCCATCTCCACTTGCCATCCTTGGATATATCTTCAATTAATTACTGTTGTTACCTTTACATTTAAGTTACAATTCTTGTTTAGACATCCCTTAAAGTCTATATTTGGTCAACATTTCTTAAATAAACATGTATAAATATAATCAAGACTGCCCTTTCATTTTTCTTAAACATTTGAAGGCCATATAAGCCACCTGACAACCATCTAAGCAACCTGACTGCAGGTCTCCACCTGAATCCAAAAAAATCTCTCTTCACTGCCCAAGAAAGACAACTCTAGGGGTACCTAGTGAATGGTATTGAAGTCTCTGTCACAATCTAGAGAAAATAATAGCAGTCGCCAATTTTCTGAATCATCAGCAGAGTTGTGATTCAAGAAGTTTTCTCAGAAGATGCTTGTACTAAGGGCAATTCATATGGGATTTCTGTATCAAGGCACAACTCTTGCAAGAACTGTTCTGGGATGCCACATTTTGCTGGAACAAGGTGAAAAAAATATCTGCCCTTGTCCTTAATGATGCGCTAACATCATCTACAGTCTAGCAATGTATGACAAGAACACCGAGACACACTTATGCAAAGGTTTTGGAACAGGAGCAGTTCTTCAGGAAAGTGCTGGAAAAGTGCTTCCACAGTACTCTCCAAGTCCAAGATGACTACTCTACAACCGAGAAAAAGTGCTTTCCAGTTGTTTGGGCCATCAACAAGTTCCAGTCTTATTTATTTGGCAAACTATTCTCTGTTGTGGTGGGCCACCATTCTCTATGCTGGCTGACTAGTGTAAAGGATCTGTCACACTAGCGAGATGAGCACTGAGGCTTTGAGAATACAATACCACAGTTGCATACAATAGCAGACATAAACACAAGGACACTGATAATGTGTCAAGGAATCCTTTGGCAGAATACAGCAGTGTGGATGAAATATGTGTCATTGCTGCATTAAATGACATTTCTGTTGAACAGAGTGAAGATCTGAAACTGCTGAAAATTAAAGAAGCCTTGAAGTTGGAGTAACTGACCAAAGGAGAATTCTAGTTAATTAGCAAAGCATTGTGTAAGAGCAAACTGTGATCTGATGGGATGGAAATGGTTGCTTGTCATCCTAGCTCATCTGCACCAAGTCATCTTTAAATATTTCCACGATGCTCCAACATCTTTTATCAGTAAAGACTTTAGATAGACCAAATGTAGGTGTCACTGACCATGTCTCTACTGGGCCATTAGACACAACGTGAATAAACAATGGAAGCACATGTTGCAATTACCTGGTATGGTACCAATCCTGTCTGCAGTAGCACAATTCCACAGAACAGGAATTGACCTCTTGGGGAGGTCCCCAAAGTAGACAAATGGGAATTGATGGAAACAGGCTGCAGTAATTACCGCAACTGCTATGCTGACACTGAAGCTGACCAACTTCTGAAGCTCTGAAAATTGTAGTTCCTTCTGGAAGACATCATTTTGGAGCACAGAGCACCCTGTGTGATGATCTCTGATTGTGAAAAAGTATTCCAGTTGAGTCTAGTATCAGAGGTGATTTCACATTACAGAATCACCACAAATGAATAGCCTCAAAGAACTTTTCAATAAGTCACTGGGAGATTCCTCTTAATGTACGTGAAGATGAATAGAGGTATTGGGATACAGTGTTTTCCACTGTGACATTCAAGCAACACATCTAAACAAGACACCACAGCCTTCATAGCATTCTCTCTACTCCAACAACAATGGATACACTGTTCCCATTTCAACCAGATGATACTCAGGATGATTATATATACATCTCATCACCAGGACCAAAGAAGCAAGATAGCTGGCATGAATGCATAGTGACCTAGATGCTCAAAAGGACCCATAGCACTACAATGCCAAGCACTGACCAGAGATGTGCAGCCAGGGAGGCTCGGTTTGAATTTTCACACCTGTGCAAAAAGGAGGCTATTAGAAAACTATTTAGAGTGCTACATTGGGCCGTTTCATATCCTTCCATGCTTATCAGATGTCACACAATGCCGTTCTGAAAGAACAATGACACAATTGCAGAATTCAACAAATCATCTCATAAATAGGTAGCAAATACAGTGAAACATCATCTAAACTGTTGTTATACATAGTGCCACTAGAGGGTTGTTGCTTCTTTGAAGAAATATTGATTGTTGTGACTTAGGTTAGGAAGAGTATCATCATATCTGACAGTTGTGTTTTCCAGTTTGGTTAATGAAGTAGCTTGTACAGTGAAACAATGACACAACTGCTGAATATGTAACTGTGTTAATGACCTAAGTGTATATTACCACTGTTTTCCTGACGTTTGAGTAACTTTTGAATCATAATTGTTCTTAGTGTCATTCTTTCCTCAATGTGTAAATAACTTTTGTGTTATAACCATTCTTAGCATTGTTGTTGATATGAGCAAAATAGCTATACAACATTTACAAGGTCTGTTCAAAAAACTCCAGAACTTTATCCACAAAATTTTTCTACACTTACCTTTTAGTTATTGTGCATGGTCTCCTCCAAAATACTCTCCACAGTTGATAAGACTGCTCCCAATGCCATTTGCACTGCCGGAAACAATCTTGGTATGCCTCTTGCTGGATCACCACCTGCGAATTTTCCTTTATCTCATCTATCATTGCAATGTTCACCCCTTTAATGAGATTTTCAACTTGGGGAATAAAAAAAAGTCTGCAGGGGCCAGGTGTGGAGCACACAGAGGATAAGGCAGCACAGTGATTTCTTTTTTTGTGCAATAGTCACACACGAACAGGGATGAATGTGTGGGTGTGTTATCACGATGCACGAGCCACAAATTGTATGCCACATTTCAGACCATTCCCTTCTTACGTTTTCTAATGTCCTTGTGGCATCATGAATTCATAATGAAATAATCCTTCCAAGTCAAAGAAGACTATCAGCTTGGCTTTGACATTTGCCCTGAACTGACGAGCTTTTTTTGGTCTTGGAGAACCTTTCCCAACCCATTGTGCAAAGTGGACCTTGGTTTCAACATCATAAACATACACCCCATCAAATCACCAGTTATGATTCTCATATTTAACATCTCGTTCACATTTGTATAATGCAAAAGCTCTTCACAGACTGTGAGGCACAGGTCTTTCTGGTCTTGAAACATGAGTTATGGAACAAACTTGGCGGTAAAATGATGCATTCCAAGATGCTGTGTCAGAATTTCAGGACATGATCCAACTGAAATTTTGCATTCTCCTGCAATCTCTCAGACAGTCAGTCTTTGATTGGCAAGCACAATTTCATTGACATTCGTGACATGAGCATTGATGGTAGATGTTGATCCGCATCCTGAACAAGGGTATCTTTAACTGCTGTTGGCCCATTTTTAAACACCGAGTATGGCTTAACCACTAATCACTGTACGTTCCCTGCGTCATTTGGTGTGTCTCTCTAAAGGTTTTCTTGAGTTTCATCCAAAATTTAATGCAGACGCATTGCTCCTCTAATTCCGCCATCTCAAAATTCACAAACTGTGTTGACACCATTTTCCACTCAATATAGCACTGAACAATAACTAACAGACACACATCAATGAAACTTCGGGTGAAACTTCTGGTGGTTATACATTAAACACAGGCGTGTGCAGGGATACCAACTGCATTTCGCTCTGACACACCATTGGTGCGAAATTAGAAATGTTCCGGAATTTTTTGAACAGACCTCATAATTCAGGTTCACTTCTGTTTTACAAGGACAAAAATGAGCAACAAAGTAAAGAAGATTACACACTTTGCCCTTGAAGTGCTAATGAAAGATAACAAAAGGACAAGGGAGTTAAAGCACCCCATTGTAAGTGAAACACAAATGCAAGTCAACAGTATAGAGGAACAGCCATCAACCCCACACAGTGAAATTATAAAAAGACAGGTAAGCAAGGTGGAGTCATAGACACCAACGTCAAAATGTAAGTTCAGTGTCACACAAATATCAGTCTCAAATGTGTATGTGGTTGAAAGAGCAAGTGCAATGTTAAGATTTTTCCTGTTTAAGTGACATTTATCAACCATTAAGCAGCAATGAATTGACAATTTCAAGTGAAAGGACACTCACTCATAAAGAAAAATCTACTATCAAAAAAACTTTTAAAAAATGTGGAATGTTACCAGTTGGGGCAGAGGAAAAGCAAAATTGTTGAGAAACAATGGTAAAAGCTATATATCATGAGTGGGTAAATTTAATAAGACTTGAAGAATGGGTGCTGTGTGTGCTAAAAAATGTATCCTCCCTTGTACAAAGAAACCATCATAAAACTACAGGCATCAGCTATTCATGAATAACTGGGCACTAGTATCATTGCAGAGACAATGAGATTCTCTTGATTCATGCATTGAAATGCTCATTCTCAAATATCACTGCATTACTGTCTGAGAATCTAGACTGTCTAGTAGCACTTTCTACTTGATGAAATATTAGCAGAAGATTCATGTGTTCAAAACATTTCTAATGAACATGTAGGGAATAACCGAATGGAAAATCTGTACTGTTATCAAAGCCAAAATGAGGGCACCTTTTTGACAAAAGGGGGCAAGATGGAAAACATTGTAAGTTGATCCAGGAATCCCGAAGTCAGTCAGGAATCACATGAACTTAATTCCCCATACTGGGCGTCATTATCTAAGGAGTGGCACAAGAAACTTCACTGGTGGTGTCTTATTCATTGCAGAAGTGCACAAAAATTACTCTTCAGAGTGATCTTCCGCTAACATGCCAACGGTGAATTATGAGATCTACACACATATATACAATACCGAATTTAATATTGGAGTTTCTGTGCCAAAAAAAGATCTGTGCAATCAATGTGAAGCTTACAAAAATGCTACAGGTGAAGAGAAGGTAAAGCTACAATATTCATTACAAGGACACAGGAAGAAAAGGAATTATTCTCACAGAGGAAAACATGGGCAGGGGAGTTAACTCAAAATAAGAAGATATAACTACTGATTTACAATTTACAAGCTGTCTTACTAGTGCTAGTGGGACAAATATCTGTCTTTTTAGACAATTCAAAACTATACTGTCACAGTTCCACAGTTTTAGACTTCAGATACTTATTTTAAAGATTATTGATGTTAATATGTGCTGTTAAAGTAACATATTAGTGGATTTTCATTTATCTCAATCTTTCTTTTTGTGTTAGTGATTTGGTGCCTGTTATTCGTGTGTGCTTACATCGTTCATGGAGGTCTCAGCAGTTGTTTACATTTCATGGCATGCAGTTGCAGCTGCAGCAGTTCTAAAGCTAAGTCCTGACAAAATTGTTAGTGCACTGTTATTCAGTTATTAAATTTAGTAGTTTTCAATAGTGCCTCGTGCTGTTTCTTTCGAAATAACAGTTTAATAAACTTTGGAAACTTTTGCCCTCTGTGTTTTTTAGAGTTGTTTGTGCATTGAAGTCATTTATTAAATTTAGTTCAGTACTTTTCAGCGGACATTTCTTACTGTTTGTAGTGAAATATTTCAGTAAAACTTTTGTTCACTGTGTTTAGTTACATTGAGTGTTCCAGTGGTTGCTTGAATTTTTGGTTGTGGATAAGAAATTGTATGAAGTTCTTGTGGTATTGGTATTAGTTGTGGTTTAGTAGTATTAACAAAATTTGTTGCTTTCTTAGTAGAGAGTGAAATCTGAGATCACTATTGTTAGTTCTTTAATAGTTCTACTGTTGTAATTGGACTAAGTTAACGTAGATGTTTTATTTCTTCAGTGAATGTTAAAATCTTATGATGAGTGAGAAGTGTAGGCTTTGTTGTAGGTTTGTGAGTAGTGGGTTACTGTCTGAGATTTGTTCAAAGTATTTTCATTGGGAGGAATGAGGTGGGGAAGCCAGAGGGCATTCTAGTGGAGTCCTCTCCTGGAAATGCAGAATTTGTAGCAGAAATAAGTTGACAGAGGAGCAGGAGCATAAGATCTGTGCCCTTTAGGTGCAGTTACAAGACACAAAGGAGAAACTAGATAGGTTCAGGAGGGTGAAGGGTGACAGGAAATGGGAACTGGCAGTTGGTAAGAGGGCAGCTAGGAGGAGGAGATAATCAGACAGTTTTACTTTGCGGATAACCAACAAATTTGACCAACTCTCTGTGTTGAGTGAAGAGGACCCTCTTGTAGCTGTAGGTGTGAAAAACATGCAGCAGTCCTCAATAGTTAGCGAGTCTAAGGCAGTTGCAAATTCTAACAGTAGGAAGGAGGTACTGCTGTCAGGTAGTTCACATAGCAGAAGTGTGGGCCAGCATGTTGGGGAGTGAGTAACAGGTCACCAGCATTGTGAAGCCTAGTGCGGAGTTGGTTCTGGTGACTGTTAACATAGGGGAGTTATGTAGGAATTTTACAAAACAGGATGAGGTACTGATTGTGGGTGATGCTGGGAATAGTCTTGTTAGGGACAGGTGGTATGATGTAGGTGGTGACCTGGCAAAGATAGCTACTCAAACTGGTGGCACTAATGTGCACTTAGTGCAACTGTTTCAGCATCATGATTGTCCTCATCTTAATACTGCTCTTAGACGTGTTAACATGGGGCTGGAGAAGACACTGATGGTGGAGTGCATGGCTCACATTGCAATGGTGCCAGTTGAGTCTGTCAATAGATAGGATTTCACTAGGCATGGCCTGCACCTCAATAGGTATGGAGAGGGGAGGCTGGCAAAGCATATATGTGACAGTGTAATGGGTGGTGGTGGGATCACTCATGGAAAAATTCCTGTAGTAGTCGATGTTAGAGATGCACCTTTTTTAGATTGAAATCAACTGATAGGTATCCCTGCTTAAAGGAAGTCCCTCTAACAAAAGAAGCACCTTCAGAGGAGGCCAGGTATCCAAATAGTGAAGGAATTAGAATACATCATTGCACTATAAAAGGTATTAGAGATAAAGTTAGTGGACTGCTTCTAGATGTTGACTCTGACATTACTGGAATATTGAAGCACCACTTAAATAATTTGACAGTTCAGAGGCTTCCTTTATCAGGATATAGATTAGCTGGCTGTTTTTCCAGGAGTTCTTTGTGGAGTGGGGGAGTGGCCATGTACATAAAAAACAATATCCCATTTGAGCCCCTAGACATATCACAGCACTGCACTGAACAGGTATTTGGATGTTCTGGAGGGGCAGTTGAATTCAGTGAAATTGTTGTTGTTTATAGGTACCCTAACTCTGACTTTTCTGCTCAAGTTATTGAGGGGTCTTGGTTCACTTTATAGGAAGTACCAAAAATTAGTTATACATGGTGACTCAGTATTAATTTTGTATGTAATTGTGCAAGAAAAAGAATGTTGGAAGATCTTGTAAATTCATATGGTCTGATGCAGACTGTGTTTTTTCCAACCAGCGTGCAGGGGAACAGTAGCACAGCCATAGACAATATTTTCATTCATTCTTCATTACTAGATGGGCATTCTGTTAGTAGAATGGTGAATGGCCTTTCAGACCATATACACAAATTTTAACACTAAAAGGTTTTTGTACTCAAACAGATGTTATATGTGATTACGAACTATGTAGAAAAGCTAATCCTATGGCAGTAGAGTGTTTTTTAAACCTCTTTGAGGAACAAGATTGGCAGAATCTTTGTTGCTGTTGTTGTTGTGGTCTTCAGTCCTGAGACTGGTTTGATGCAGCTCTCCATGCTACTCTATCCTGTGCAAGCTTCTTCATCTCCCAGTATCTACTGCAACCTACATCCTTCTGAATCTGCTTAGTGTATTCATCTCTTGGTCTCCCTCTACGATTTTTACCCTCCACACTGCCCTCCAATGCTAAATTTGTGATCCCCTGATGCCTCAAAACATGTCCTACCAACCGATCCCTTCTTCTAGTCAAGTTGTGCCACAAACTTCTCTTCTTCCCAATCCTATTCAATACCTCCTCATTAGTTACGTGATCTACCCACCTTATCTTCAGCATTCTTCTGTAGCCCTTTGAAAGTTGCTTTCAAATAGAATGTTCTAAACAGGGTACTAGCAGTAAAAGGCAGCGTGGGTGGCTGACTAGTGGGTTAAGGATATATGTAGAACAAAGTGAAAATCATATTAAAATGTTAGAAGTAGTCACAATCAAACTACAGTAACCCATTACAAATAGTATTGCAATGTTCTTAAAAGTGTTGTTAGGTAGGCAAAGAGTATGTGGTATGCAAATAGAATAGCTAATTCACAGGATAAAATTAAAACCATATGGTCAGTCATGAAGGAAGTGTCTAGTGAGCAGCAAAATGTCAATGATATAAAGTCAGTTTGTAGATAAAATATTTCTGTCAGATATATGTACAGTATTTTCAATCACTTTCTGAGCATTGCTTGTGAATTAAATAAAAACTTAGTTCCTACAGGGAATCATATGACTCTCTTGGAAAATGCCTTCCCAAAATTGATGTCTGAAATACTCCTCTGTGATACTGACAAGGGAGAGACTGAGTCAATAATTAAATCACTGAAGACAAAGCACTCTCATGGGTATGATGGTGTGCCTAACAGAATATTAAAGTACTGTGCTGCAAATGTTGGCCCTGTACTTAGCTGTATTTGTAATTTTTCCTTTAAGAATGGCCAGTTTCCTGAATGATTAATGTACTCAGTAGTAAATCTGCTTTATAAATAGGGAGAAATAGATAATATAGACAATTTTAGACCTATTTCTAAGCTATCAGTGTTTGCTGAAGTTAATGAAAAGTTTTTTGTATTCAAGGATAATCGATCATTTTACTTCACATACTTTGCCATCAAATGTACAGTTTGGTTTTAGAAGTGGTTTAACAACTGAGAATACTATATTCTCTTTTCTCTGTGAGATACTGGATGGACTAAACAAAAGTTTTCAAACATGAGACATCTTTTATGATTTAACTGAGGCATTTGATTGTGTTGATCACAAAACATTGCTCCAGAAGTTGGACCATTATGGAATATGAGGAGTAGCTCACAGATGGTTCACTTCTTACTTTAACAACAGACAGCAAAAGGCTATTGTCCACAGTGTTGAGAATGGCTATGATGTGGGGTCTGAATGGGGCATGATCATATGGGAGGTGCCCCATGGATCAGTGCTGGGGCCACACCTGTTCCTTATTTATGTAAATGATATGCCTTTCAATATTACAGGTGATTCTAAAATATTTCTGTCTGCTGATGACAGTAGCATGATAGTAAAGGATGTTGTGTCAACATTGGCACTGTTTCAAATAGTGCAGTATATGACCTAAGTTAATGGCTTGTAGAAAATAAAGTAACACTAAATCATAGTAAGAGTTAGTTTTTACAGTTTCTAACACATGATTCAACAAAATCCGATGTTTTAATGTCACAGATTGGGTGTATGATTGGTGAAACTGAACAGTTTAAATTTCTAGATTTTCAGATAGATAGTAAACTGTTGTGGCAATCCTACATTCAGGATCTTGTTCAAAGACTTAATGCTGCCATCTTTACTATTCGAATGGCATTCGAAGTAAGTGATAGTTCAACATGAAAAGTAGTCTACTTTGCTTATTTTTATTCGCTTATGATGTATGTTATTATATTTTGGGGTAACTCTTCCCATTCTCAAAGGATTCCTTTGGCTCAGAAACCGATGGTTCAGGCAATAAGTGGTGTAAGTACACGAACATCCTGTCGACACTTGTTCATTAGTCTGGGTATTCTGACATTGGCCTCTCAATATATATTCTTTACTGTTATTTCTTGTTAACAATATCAGCTTATTCCCAAGAATTAGCAGCTTTCACTCAGTTAATACTCGGCAGAAATCCAATCTGCATTTGGATCACACTTCCTTGACTCTTGCGCAGAAAAGTGTGCAATATACTGCTGCATCCATTTTCAATAAGCTGCCACAACAGTCCAAATATTTTAATAGTAATCCACACACTTTCAAATCGAAACTGAAAAGCTTCCTCATGGGTACACATTCTATTCTGTCGAGCAGTTCCTTGAAAAATTAAGCTGATACCTGTGTTGTATTGTTGACTGTGTTTACATAACTTGTGGCTTGTCTTTTTTGGGTTCATAAACATTTTATTTTATCTGTTATTACTTTTATGTTGTAATTTGATGTACTGACATGTTCCATGACCTTAGAGATTTGGTCCTGTGGAAATAAGACACTCAGCTACCAGGGGCAGACTAAAATAAAATAAAAATAAATAAGTGTCCATCCATACATTGTTTTCAAAATCTGTTAGTACTCGTGTAGTCTGCTTTAGTTATTTTTGCTGTTTGTTGCAGGTGTTTGAGGTTTGAAATGATCTGCATCTTATGAAGGAATTGCAAACAGAGGTGTGGTAGAAATAATAACTTGACTCTTACAATATCTTGAAGAGTTATCTAAGAACCTTCCTGGGATGAATGTTATAATGTACTCTGACAATTGTGAAGGACAACAGAAAAATAAATGAGTATCAAAAATTCACTTTGTGATGCACAGAAATCATTTAACAAATTGTTTCTGTGGAATAATCATGTTGATTGAAATTTTCTATTTCTGTTGCAGATAAGTGATTGCAATGTATTTGTATGCAGTACAATGGCTGGATATTGGGTCCATTACACACAAGTATGATTTGTGGTCACATCCAGAAGAAGGGAGATGCAGTTCCCAGCACCACTGAGAGATCAATTAAGAGTGCTAAGAAGTCAGGGCCATTTATGTACCCAATCAAGACATGTCAGTCACATAAAAAATAAAAAAATGGAAATAAAAAGAGAGAGAGATTAAAGATTTGCATGATGAGATGGCTCCTTACATGGCCAAGGTCACTGACGGGAATACATCAAAATATCTGAAATTAAATTATTTTGATGTGGAAAGGGAAGTGATATGTTTCAATATAAGAATAGCTATAAACAGTCCAAGTGATGACAAGTTTAGTTTACAGGTAGAAAGAGGTGTATAATTTGGATGTCAAACCTGCTTATACTACAAAAATGACCCTTTCAGGAAATGAAATTCAAGATTTAAATAATTTGGGTAACAGCAATGTCATTTTTGTATGTGATTCTCTTTCCTTATGTACATACTGTGGTGTCACCGCCAGACACCACACTTGCTAGGTGGTAGCTTTAAATTGGCCGCGGTCCATTAGTACATGTCGGACCCGCGTGTCGCCACAGTCAGTATTTGCAGACCGAGCGCCACCACACGGCAGGTGTAGAGAGATGGACTAGCACTCGCCCCAGTTGTACGACGACTTTGCTAGCGACTACACTGACGAAGCCTTTCTCTCATTTGCCGAGAGACAGTTAGAATAGCCTTCAGCTAAGTCCCTGGCTATGACCTAGCAAGGCGCCATTAGCCTTACAGTGCTTGTAATTAGTCTCATTTGTATCGTCAAGAGTGATGTACCACAATGATGGATTAAAGATAAGTATTATACAAGCTACGTACTTTTCTTATTAGCATTCATTACTTATCCTGTTCCAGACTTCACGCCCGTCTGTGTTAGACAGCGTGCATTTCGGCCTCCTCTATCTACAAGGTGTTGGCACATTTGCCAACACATCACATACATTGTTGCTTTCCATGCTATTTGTCTTGTAGTTCTTTTTTTTATCAATGTATTACTCCACTTCATTTATAAGATACAAATAGTAACACAACAATACAATGAACAACGAAACTCTGTCACAATGACTTAATAAAATAATGATTCAGAGAGAAATTTAAGTTTTTCCAACATACCTTTATAGGCGTTTTTATTTTTGTTCATAATGTTAGAAGAACAATGATGTATTTGTCAAAAGGGTTGCCAGTGAGTGGATGGAGCGAAATTTAGCGAAAATAATTTCTGTATTTTGTAGAGAACAATAGTTTCACAGTTAGCCAGACTTTAAATTCCACAGATAATTTTACTGTAGATTAATGAGATTTTTAAACAATGTTGACCCAACTTTCAATCCCACTGATAATTTTACTGTAGTTTCATGATGTTTTTAAACGTCATTTCATTTTCTGCATTTCCTGCAAACTCCTCATTTTGCGATTATACCATTGTCCTTCTGGAACAGCAATATGAAGTTGAGCATTATGACCTGTCACATATAAGACAATAGTGGAGAGATATTGTCTATGTCCTCTGTACGGGCCCATACTACAATCCAGAGAGGTATGAAACTGAAGACCCACTCGTCCCGCCCCAAAGCAGGAGCGACTATCTTTGACACTTATTGTAGTGAAGAGGATGTAATAACACAATCAGAACACAAGGATTCATCAACACCACCATACAGAGGACCATTAACAAGATCTAGATTCAGGGTCCTATAGTCGGCTCCAATAAGAATTTCTGAACAGTGGGCCACTGTTTCTCCAGGAGATAAGAGCAATACCACAAGCTATGGTGCATGCAATGGTTAGCATCGTTGGTTGGCATTCTGGTTAGCATCGTTGGTTGGCTTTCTGTGGGTCGCCATTTCAAACCTCATCATCAGCAATTATTTGTTATTTATTATTACTGGAATATTCTTTAAATATCTTATGGTTGTAATGTTAATACACCAAAGAGTCAAAGAAACTGGTACACCTGCCTAATATAGCGTAGGGCTCCCGCAAGCACACACAAGTGCCACAACATGACGTGGCATGAACTCAACGAATGTCTGAAGTAGTGCTGGAGGGAGTTGACACCATGATTCCTACAAGGTTGTCCATAAATCTGTAAGAGTATGAGGGGGTGGAGATTGCTTCAGAACAGCATGTCACGAGGCATCCAAGATATGCTCAATAATGTTCATGTCTGAGGAGTTTGGTGGCTGGCGGAACTGTTTAAATTCAGAAGAGACTATAACACCATGTTCAAACTCACTTAAATCATAACAACCTGCCACTGTAGCAGCACTTGTTGTCTTATATAGGTGTTGGCGACCACAGTGCCATATTCTGTCTCTTTACAAATCTTTGTAATTGAGTATGTATGACTATACTAGTTTCCTTGGTGCTTCAGTGTATATTTTGGAATATTCATTGTTTATATAAGCAACTCTACACTCCGTCCATGAGTTACAGTTCTGTATTGCCTGTACATTGGTGTCAGTAAGAAAAATGCTTTCATTTGTGTTGTACTTTGTTAATGAGCCTACCTTCAGAAATGGACTTGATTATGATTTTGATGTTACAATATGAGTACATGATTTTGTTTAATTCTTATTTCAGTTCATTACATGTCATTCAATGCTATATTGGGCTTGATTATCTGATCTCACTTACAAAGCATATGATGCCAGTGGTGTCTCAAAATGATGACAGTATGTGGACAGAATTCACAAGCTTCTATGGAGTTTTCCAAGCACCTAAGAGCTCAGAATTATCATGGGGAATCCAGCAGTCCTAATATGCTCACAATACTGAAGATGCTATCCAAACATGATCAATGGGTGGCAAACAAAATCAAATACCAGCTTAAAAAATTAACAAGAATATGCAGAGGCATTGACATATCATTGCAACATCATTGCAACACTTAGAACATTCTAAAAGTGCATGGAGAGATTATACTGAGTTGTTACTGCTGTTGTGATCTTCAGTCCAGAGAGAGATTTGATTCAGCGCTCCATGTAAGTGCCTTCATCTCTGCACAACTATCCCCCCCCCCCCCCCAACCCCTCCCCCCCACACACACACTTCCTTCTATTACCAAATCAACAGTTCTTTGACACCTCAGAAATAAAATCAGCTCTTTTAGTCAAGTTGTGCCATAAATTTCTTTTTCCCCTAATTCGATTCAGTACCATATTTTTGTTATTCACTCTACCAGTCTTAATTTTCAGTATTCTTCAATAGCATCACATTTCAAAACCGTCTATTCTTTTCTTGTCTTGACTGCTCAACATCCATGTTTTACTTCCAAGCAAGGCTCTACTCCATACAAATATCTTCAGAAAGGCTCCCTAAAACTTAAATTGATACTAGATTTTAAAAAATCTCTCATGTTTTCATGCTATTGCCAGTCTGCATTTTATGTCCTCTCTACTTCGGACGTCACTTATTTTTTCTGCCCAAGTAGGGAAGCCTATCCACTTTTTTTAGTGTCTCATTTCCTAATCTAATTTCCTTTGCATATACTGGTCATTTAAGTACTGGTGACTTAAGGGAGGTGCAAATAATGTTGATTATTTCAACGGGTGTGACTGGTGGATACTTTCACAGTTCAGACAGTTCACACCTAAGTCCAGACCACCACAGTCTTTCGCTACGATTAGCACTGAAACAGTTTAACTGATTTATACATTTAATACGTTAATTCTCCCTTTAACAGAATGATATTTACCTGTTCTTTCTTGGAGAGAAGAGAACATTGTCCCTTGCCATGACAAGGAATGAAGTTGAAACAATCATAAATGAGAGTGCCATTATACTCAAAGATTGCAGGTTGCTGTGCTTCCAGGTATCATTTTATGGATGAATAATTTAGAAATGAAAGACACTGGCACCCTTTCTTGAAGATATATTCTACTTATTAAATGACATATGCTTTATGGGTAAACCAAAATAAGATCTGTCACAACTGCTCCACTACTGTATATTGATATTGTTCATGATTATTGGATGACAGTGTAATACTGTGGTGCAGTTTATAAACACACATAATATAAAAAATAAAATTTCATATTAAAGTACCATTTAAACTACTTTTTGGCCTGGCTGGGGATCAAATCCCTTTATTTGTGGCCAAGTTTGTATCTTATTTATCCCCTGCATGTGTCAGCTTTATTTATATTAAAATTAATGTCCATGACATTTACAAATCTTTGAAAGTTCAGTTTATAAGAGATCATGTCTACAAAACTTTTTCTCTGTTACTGATGCATAACCACTACCCATAAGTTGTGTGGACACATGTCCGTATGTTAAATGGTGTTCATTGTGCACATGCCTTGCGGTACCATTGGAGCAACTACAGAGAATACGTTGGCCTTGGGTCTATAACTTTGTAGACAATGACAAACTGCATGTCATTATAGTGTCCAGAGGATAGCTCCGTAGGATAAGTGCACGTTGATGTGTGTTTGGTTAAAAAGTTCAATGCTGCAATGGAGAAGTTGTAAAGTTCTGACCAAGGTTATATAGCCCACATCATCCATCACATATTTCAGTGTCCAAAAGGCCCTCCTGTAACAGCGTTACCACATTGAGAGCTCACCATATTCCAGATAAGTCCATAAGTTACTTGCTTCAATTCCTCCTTCCAAGTAAAGTTTGACATACAGTGCCACTACAGGGGGCACTTACAACGTTTTCTTCATTGTAGGCATATGCAGGTTTCATTGCTGCTTCACACAAGTGTGTATTCCTCATTTAACGCATGCTAAATTTATGACATGTGGACAGTTTTTTCTTTTCACGTAAGTTAAACACCCTTTTCACATACAGTATTCCCTACATGTCTTTGTATAAGTTCATAAGGTTTTACATTACTTGCATAAAGGAATTAGACATAAATTCGCAACTTATTACAACACACAAATGGTATTTTAATATTACCTGACACAACAGGTCTAATACATTTCACTTATACAGAATTTCATACATGAATCTGTAACATTATTTTCAATGTTTGCATGATAATATTTAAATACAAATAAATATCATTTAAGAACTCATTTTTGCCTTCAAAATTCATGAGGCAACATTTCAGTGACAAACTATTTTATATTTATTTTCATCATTAATGAATCATTTATGTTTACAACTTTTATGATGAGCTAGTACTATCTTTAACTTTTAAACTCAGGACATAATCTTTATCTAAATACATATTCATATCTAGATATATTTTTCCTTCGTGGAATGTTTCCTTCTATTATAACCATATTCATATCTATATACATATACATATCTATATACATATACATATCTAAAAACAAAGATGAAGTGACTTACCAAACGAAAGCGCTGGCACGTCGATACACACACACACAAACAAACACAAACATACACACAAAATTCTAGCTTTTGCAACCAATGGTTGCCTCGTCAGGAAAGAGGGAAGGAGAGGGAAAGACGAAAGGATTTGGGTTTTAAGCGAGAGGGTAAGGAGTCATTCCAATCCCGGGAGCGGAAAGACTTACCTTAGGGGGAAAAAAGGACGGGTATACACTCGCACACACACACATATCCATCCACACATATACAGACACAAGCAGACATATACAGAGGCAAAGAGTTTGGGCAGAGATGTCAGTCAGGGCGGAAGTGCAGAGGCAAAGATGTTGTTGAATGACAGGTGAGGTATGAGTGGCGGCAACTTGAAATTAGCGGAGATTGAGGCCTGGTGGATAACGGGAAGAGAGGATATATTGAAGAGCAAGTTCCCATCTCTGGAGTTCGGATAGGTTGGTGTTAGTGAGAAGTATCCAGATAACCCGGATGGCATAAAACTGTGCCAAGATGTGCTGGCTGTGCACCAAGGCATGTTTAGCCACAGGGTGATCCTCATTACCAACAAACACTGTCTGCCTGTGTCCATTCATGCGAATGGACAGTTTGTTGCTGGTCATTCCCACATAGAATGCGTCACAGTGTAGGCAGGTCAGTTGGTAGATCACGTGGGTGCTTTCACACGTGGCTCTGCCTTTGATCGTGTACACCTTCCGGGCTACAGGACTGGAGTAGGTGGTGGTGGGAGGGTGCATGGGACAGGTTTTACACTGGGGGCGGTTACAAGGGTAGGAGTCAGAGGGTAGGGAAGGTGGTTTGGGGATTTCATAGGGATGAACTAAGAGGTTACGAAGGTTAGGTGGACGGCGGAAAGACACTCTAGGTGGAGTGGGGAGGATTTCGTGAAGGATGGATCTCATTTCAGGGCAGGATTTGAGGAAGTCGTATCCCTGCTGGAGAGCCACATTCAGAATCTGATCCAGTCCCGGAAAGTATCCTGTCACAAGTGGGGCACTTTTGTGGTTCTTCTGTGGGAGGTTCTGGGTTTGAGAGGATGAGGAAGTGGCTCTGGTTATTTGCTTGTATACCAGGTTGGGAGGGTAGTTGCGGGATGCGAAAGCTGTTGTCAGGTTGTTGGTGTAAAGGTTCAGGGATTCCGGACTGGAGCAGATTCGTTTGCCACGAAGACCTAGGCTGTAGGGAAGGGACCGTTTGATGTGGAATGGGTGGCAGCTGTCATAATGGAGGTACTGTTGCTTGTTGGTGGGTATGATGTGGACGGACGTGTGAAGCTGGCCATTGGACAGGTGGAAGTCAACATCAAGGAAAGTGGCATGGGATTTGGAGTAGGACCAGGTGAATCTGATGGAACCAAAGGAGTTGAGGTTGGAGAGGATATTCTGGAGTTCTTCTTCACTGTGAGTCCAGATCATGAAGATGTCATCAATAAATCTGTACCAAACTTTGGGTTGGCAGGCCTGGGTAACCAAGAAGGCTTCCTCTAAGCGACCCATGAATAGGTTGGCGTACGAAGGGGCCATCCTGGTACCCATGGCTGTTCCCTTTAATTGTCGGTATGTCTGGTCTTCAAAAGTGAAGAAGTTGTGGGTCAGTATGAAGCTGGCTAAGGTAATGAGGAAAGAGGTTTTAGGTAGGGTGGCAGGTGATCGGCGTGAAAGGAAGTGCTCCATCGCAGTGAGGCCCTGGACGTGCGGGATATTTGTGTATAAGGAAGTGGCATCAATGGTTACAAGGATGGTTTCCGGGGGTAACGGATTGGGTAAGGATTCCAGGCATTCGAGAAAGTGGTTGGTGTCTTTGATGAAGGATGGGAGATTGCATGTAATGGGTTGAAGGTGTTGATCTACGTAGGCAGAGATACGTTCTGTGGGGGCTTGGTAACCATGGGTATCTCTGCCTACCCTCTGGCTCCTACCCTTGTAACCGCCCCCGGTGTAAAACCTGCCCCATGCACCCTCCCACCACCACCTACTCCAGTCCTGTAACCCGGTAGGTGTACACGATCAAAGGCAGAGCCACGTGTGAAAGCACCCACGTGATCTACCAACTGACCTGCCTACACTGTGACGCATTCTATGTGGGAATGACCAGCAACAAACTGTCCATTCGCATGAATGGACACAGGCAGACAGTGTTTGTTGGTAATGAGGATCACCCTGTGGCTAAACATGCCTTGGTGCACGGCCAGCACATCTTGGCACAGTGTTACGCCGTCCGGGTTATCTGGATACTTCCCACTAACACCAACCTATCCGAACTCCGGAGATGGGAACTTGCTCTTCAATATATCCTCTCTTCCCGTTATCCACCAGGCCTCAATCTCTGCTAATTTCAAGTTGCCGCCACTCATACCTCACCTGTCATTCAACAACATCTTTGCCTCTGCACTTCCGCCCTGACTGACATCTCTGCCCAAACTCTTTGCCTCTGTATATGTCTGCTTGTGTCTGTATATGTGTGGATGGATATGTGTGTGTGTGCGAGTGTATACCCGTCCTTTTTTCCCCCTAAGGTAAGTCTTTCCGCTCCCAGGATTGGAATGACTCCTTACCCTCTCTCTTAAAACCCAAATCCTTTCGTCTTTCCCTCTCCTTCCCTCTTTCCTGATGAAGCAACTGTTTGTTGCAAAAGCTTGAATTTTGTGTGTATGTTTGTGCTTGTTTGTGTGTCTATCAAACTGCCAGCGCTTTTGTTTGGTAAGACTCATCATCTTTGTTTTTAGATATATAAATACATATTCTGCAAAACATGTTACATGTCAGCACTGAAAATACAATATACATAAAATGCAATTTGATGAAATGCTTGAACTACTACCATCCTCTCACTTAACTCGAGCGTTTGTAATTCCAGATAGTTAACAAAAGAAATAGATAACTTCACTCTAGAATTTCCAATGCAAGCAAGCATAACTATGCTTAGCCATACCTCCCTCAGTTCTACCAGTAGGTGGTCTGCAAATCTACTGGGAGTTATGATAAGGAATGGAAAGAAGCATTTATCTTCTCCTGCTGAAATCCACCGTTTACACAGCACACAATAATTGAGCAAATTCTCTGTGAATGCTTCTTTGTGTTTTGTGAAAAACTATTTATGCAGTGTTTGCAGCAATATAGATAAACTTCTAATATCACAGGGTCATACAAGTTTATTAATGTCATCTGCTTAAAAGCACCTGTAATGATTGTATTTCAGTGTACTTATCTTATACTTTCCTCTGCAAGATACAGCTCCTATGTACTATGTTTATACGTGAATACTTTGCTACGAAAATTGTGTGAAAAGAAATGCTCATAGAATCAGATAAGCCATGATCATGAGTAATTGTGTCCTGACCACTTGTATTCTGCCTTCATATCTGTTACTTGCATTCTTCAATGCACTGTCTGACCCCTTGTTTTTATACCTTGGTAGCACAGGACCTCAATTTCATCAACATTTTTTACTTCTTTATATTCACATGTAACATTCACACTATTACTTTCATACATATATTTATTTATAAATAATTACTCACATCTTGGTGTTGCCCATTTCTTTCAGTACCAGCTACCTAAATTATTCTTCTTCTCAGTACCAGATGAGTCCTTGCTTGCATCGTTCGCTGAAAAAAAAGAAAAAAAAAAATCACCTATGTAGTTGGTCCAAGGCCAACCGACCTGTCATTCACACTTATAACACATATATTTTCACTCAGTATTTTCTTGTTCAGTATTTTTCTGACAGGTTTTCAGAATTCAACCCTTTTTTGTGAGAGCGCAAATATTAACAGCATGTCTATTGCCTTGTCTTGCCTTTTCCATCTCTTCTGTATTCATACAATGAGTGCACATGAAGCTAGGAGGTATCCTCCTAGAAGAGGCACAGTGTTATTACCTTCTCTCGTCGCTTTTGGAGCATGAGCATTGCGCAAGAATTATTGATTCCTTCACGGTATATACAGCTTTCCTATACTATAGTGCTTAATTTCTTTTGTATACAGCGATAATGTAGATTTTTGGGTATATGTCATAAATAGTAACCTAGTGTGTAGACATCTTCCTGTAGTTAGTTCTTTTTCTTTCCTTTCCTTCCATGTAAATATTTCCTTATCATAGTTCTCTTTCCTTATATTAATTTTATTCTTATAGTGCAGACATTGATATTTACTTTAGTAATCAATTTATGTTCATAATCTTTTGGGTACATTCTACTTGGTATACAAACACTAATGTCAGCTGAGCGTCTGGAGATTTAAGCAGTGTGTTGGACTAGCTTTGCCTTTGCACGTGCACCGCGGTCACTGTCCTGCAATCTACTGCACCTGAGCGTTACTTTCGCCACAATGCTACATCATTTATTCCTCCCCATGAAATTTATCAATTTGCAGTTGGAGGGTTCTGTATTTTAGTAGTGAATCTGCATTGTGGTGATCAAATTCAGTTTATTACTGATATTCACATCATCTATTTGGCGGTGAACAAAATCTTAAATAACTAATGACTTACCTTATTTCTATTTACACACTTACACATAACAAGAGAGAAACTTATCCTAAAACTAAGTAAGTATCCTTCATAAATCATAGTGAAATATTTTCGCTATACTTAAGTGTAACAACTTCATGAGTTGGTTTAACCTTTTGTCAGACCCATTCAGCATACAAATTTCTTTAAGTCCTTGTGTGGATAAAGGTTCTTGTGCTTTAACTTATAGGGTAAGCTGTTCTATATGATACTGGGTGAAGGGCCAGTGTATAAGAGTTGCCATTTGTGGTTAAGTTTTCTATATTTGGTAGACTTCGGATGCATTTGCAGCAATACTTCTTGTCCTATGTGGAATTGTACAGTGTGCCCTAACCTTTTGTTGTAAGACTTTTTTCTCTCATCGATCTTTTCTCCTGGATTAATAAAGGCCTGATGCACTTTTTCTTCTAGTGGAATATCTCCATTAAGTACTTTAGGAAGTCATCTATATCACTTTGGAAGTGGTTTTTCCCACTTGTCCATTTCTCAGACATGTGTAGCAGCATATAATTCTGTTAAATTCCTTAGATATCCTTCTATTGGGCTTGCTTCGGGGTGGAATCATGCAGGATACCGATGTGTGTTTCATTTTATTTGTGATCGTAATTCCTTCCATCTGTTACCTGTGAAGTATGATGCATCATCAGTTAACAGTATCTGAGGCTTCCCTACTCTCTGGATAGTTGTCTGTAATTATTCTAATAATAACTGGCAGCCACTGACCTCACTACATACAACTTAAAATACTTGGAAAAACGTCATATAAGGCAATTACATACTCAACATCTCAGCATCCCTGGCAGCATCCAGTGATACTAATTCTAAAGATTATGTGTGAACTAATGGATGCAGTTCAATTAATTTTGATTTGTTGGAGTGTTTGGTCTTCTGAAAAGTAATAAATTTTTTAACTACTTCGAGACTTTGGTGCTGCATGTTGGGGAAGTAGCAGCATGTATTTAACTCATTGGTTCATTTAGAAACATCATAATGACCCGACACGTTGTGTGTGTATAAAGAATGACATCTACAAACTTTTCAGGTAAACTTATGCACCACCATTCTTGATTATGTGTACATCAGTGAAACAGTACTCCTTTATAAATAGTATAAAGATTTTTTAAGTTATTATATCGTCTCCTTCACATAGTTTTGAGTCACACCTTTTACCATCATGCAGCCTCTTCTTGCAGTTGCTCCAAGCTATTGGACACTTTTACATAATATGGTTGGTGTGTTATGTCTTGCATAAGTAGAACATGGATTTTAGAAATCTGTTTGGTGAGTTGTAGAAATTCATTTAAACATGGCATAGCCTCGACAAGGCAACAGCAATTATGTTTTGTTTAGTTTTGATGTATGCTACTTCGGAACTGAATTCCTGTAAGTAAAGACAACATCTGGCTATTCTTCTGTGCAGCAGTTTGAGAGAAAAGAAAGTGCTTGATGGTCACAGTAAATTTTGGTATGTTTTCCCCACAAATAATATTCGAATTTCTTAAAAATCCGCACTATAGAGACAGCTTCGAGCTCCTTTACTGAATGTGATTGCTCACATTGCTGTCTTGATGATTTGGAATATGCATACCTCCAGATCCTGAGAAGACGAATCAGTGGTTAAATAAACTTTTGTGACATGTCTGGGTGATACAATATATATCTGCATTGAGTTGAGCTTCTTTATGTTTTCAAAATCAGTTGGCCATTCATTGGTCAATAACCATGTGTTATTCTTCTGTAACTATTTTAACAGGGCATCGCTGTTCAGCAACTGGTCCGGATAAATTTTCTAATGAAAGACTCTAAGCCCAGATAAGCTTTAAGGTGCTTTTTGTTCTGAGACAGGAGAAAGTGTCTGATTGCATCTAGTTTCGTTGGATATGGCAAAATACCTTGAAGTGATATGATGTTTCCTATGAATTTAACCTTTTCCTTCAAAAATTCTGACTTCTTTGAATTTACTGTAACACCATATTCTGAGAATTGATATATTACTTGTCCCAAAAGTCACAAATGCTCTTCCCTGGTATGCACTTCTGTTAACAAGTCATCCTCGTAGACAGTGACTTTCTTTAGTAGTTCTCAATCTAAAACTTTCTCTAACATGGAAATGGTGACACCTGCACTCACATTTAAGCCGAAAAGCAAGACCCAAAATTCATAGCTTCTGCCCCCACACACAAAGACTGTATATTGCTTACTGTCTTCTCGGAGAGCTATTTGCCACTATGATGCCTTTAAATCGATTATAGTGAGGTTATTGACTTTACGGAACTTTAGTAACCGTTCTTCTAAGTTGTCGGGATGTGTCCTAACAGGAACAATGATCTTGTTTATATTTTTTGTGTTGGGTACAAGCCTGATGCTACCATCAAATTTAGCGATAGCTAAAACAGGATTACAATATGATAAATATGAGTGTTGTATGACATCCCAATCTATCATCCTCTCAATTTCCTCCTCCTTGGACCAGAGTATGGGATTTGATGAAAAACAGAATGTTTTGTGTGGGTAAACGTTCAGATTTTATATGTGTAACCTTATATTATTCCTGGGCACTTTTCAAATACATGCTGTAAGAGGACATCATCCTCTAGCATTACTTTTCCTTAACAGTAGTTGTTGATACCATTATGATATTGGACAGGCCGATATTATTTCAGTTGCTTTTCTGAAAAATTTATGAAAATAAATAACTTAAAAAAATAGTTTTGATATTATAATCGATAAGTACTAGTTCTGAATGTACAGTTAAATTTTTTTTTAAACATTTGAAATTATGAAGTATTTGCACACTTAAAATTTTTATTATTATTTATGCAATCCTGCACTGTCTACTATGTTTATTTATGGATTCATTTACGAGATAATAATCAAAATAATGTAACATAAAACTAACAGGAAATAATTTGTTAAGAAAAATTGTAAACCCTTTGGAATATAGTTGTTTCCACAGAGTGTGAGAGTCATAAGCTTGCCTCTGATGTGATTGGACATATTTTTGTGTGGACAATGTAATTTCGGCTTTTTTAACGTGAAAAATCAAAATACTGTATGATATACTGAAATGTGAGATAATCAGTGGAAAATATATTTATGTAAAAAAAAGAAATTCTGCAACAACAATATTCCAATTTATTTAGTTCAAACCAACTGTGAGGACCTGATGTTAGATTTTCAGCTTCAAGAATCAGACCCCTAGACAAGAAGAACTGGAGCCATCTCAACATGACAAGCTAAGTAAACTTGAAAGTTTACCGTAATCTTCCCTCCTCTCAAATCTTCATAAAAGACTTTGCCTATTAATTACTTGGACTAGACACTGTTTAATGTGGACAATAAGTGGGGCATCATTCGTGATTAATTGACTAATAACGAAGTTTCATTTGTTGCAGAAATTGTGTTATTTCATTTATTTTTGAAATTTATGTACAATTCGATCCCATGGAGCAAAACTGAACACTGCCCAACAAAGGATCTTTATACCAATAGTGATGATGCCACTACCCATAATGATGGACTGGATCTAATGGAAGCGAGGAGGACTTTACTGCTACAACGAGGAACATCAGAAAGAAAAGATAAGTACAAACTATTTGTGAAGTTAATTTGTTTGTGGACTCGTGTGCTTGTTAACAAAATGAAAGCACAAGTGAGGTAGAAATGGACGCTGCAGGACACAGTCTGGACATGTTTGAGCCAAGGAAATTGTAGACAGTAAAGAAACAGTAAAGACTGATTTTTGGTGTTAATTTTGGCAAAACTAGAGGAAATGAAGACACATAATAATAATAATAGCAAATTTTGTGGCAGTTAGTGATCAGTTAACTGAAATAAGAACAGATAATGATAGCAAATTTACTTCACTACAAGAACAATTAAATGACTTGAAAAGTTAAAACAATACTAAAATCGACAGGGTACAAGAACAGATAGGTCAATTTAGTAATCAAGTTTCAGATTTGAAAAATGGGATGGCAGAGTTGTTAAAAAGTGAGAATAAAAAAGTTGATGTTTTAGAAAATGAGTTTGTAGCTGAGTAAGCGGAACAATTACAGAATGTTGATGATATCAGAGTTGAACAGAAACCGTAGCAGAAAATCTGTGCGAGTTGGGAGCTACCACCCACCAAAATGTCACCAATTTAAACCAAAAAATTCTAATGCAGAAAATAATTTGAAAACTAATGTAACTGTTTTAGATCAAAAAATTGCAGCAGTTCAGGAATCTTGTATTAACACAAATCTATGGCAAACAATGGTATTGCATGGTACAACACTATCAAAACTTTTCCATTAGATAATTTACATCCAGTGGATTTTCTGAACCCTGCAGAGATAGCTCTGTATCAGGTATGAATGACAATCAAAAAAATTGTATTTGTTAAAAGATTTCTTGAAGGCAAAGCTCTGTCATGTGTAAATTTAAATTTAAGTCATTGAGAAACATATCAGAGTTCCAAGAAAAGTTTTTTAATACATTTTCGTCAGAAGCAGATCAGGGGAGAATCAAAAGTGAATTTTTGAATGGTCCTAATTATAGGAATAGGAACGGCACTTTGAAAGAGTAACTAAAAAAAATTAGCACATCTTGACAAACCATTGGACAAAGGGACCTTGATTGATACACTTAAAAGCAGATTACCAGAAAGACTGCAGTGGTATTTGGCATACGGACCTAATGATTGTCTTGAACTGTTATAACGATATACTGACAGGCTGGATAGGGCAGCAGAAAGAAGTATGTACCATAATAATAAGCATGATAGAAATCACAATGGGAGTAATCGTGGAAACAAAGATATGGGTAACTTCCATCAGGATCAAAGTGACGATAGAGAGAACAATTCTGCACAGCAGCAGGATTGTAATAATGGGAATAACCATGGACATTTCAACAGAAGAAACAATCAAAGAAGTAACTACTCAGGAAACAGTAGTTTGTCTCAATGCAGGTCCACAGTTTTGGAGTGAGGAAACAAAAGAAGCACAGGACCCGTAAGTTACAATTGCAATTAGACAGTAATAACAGGGTTAATGATATGGCACATGTATCTGAAATTGAACAGAAGGAATATCAGATTTCTCAGTTATGTCTTGATCAAAAGTTTTGGGATACTATGTTTAATTATGGTGATGTAAGTGCTAATCACAAACCTGAATGTGAGACTAGAGAGAATTTTGGTGTAGTATGTACTAATGATTTCTTGTCTTGGGGGAAAATGGTGTTGTTAATGTATGTAAATCAGGAGGTGACTGTATTGGATCTCAACTAAGTAGTATTTTTGATGTAGATGTGAATGAGAGCTGTGAAGGAACTGAGGTTGGTAAGTCCACCCGGCTTATTGCAAATGAATGTAGGTGAGGTAAGTGACTTTGATGAATATGAGACTTGTATTCTCACTGATGTTGTTGATGATGTAATTTTGGAGGAAGAAGAAGAAGATGATGATGATGATGATGATGATGATGATGAGTATCAGTTATTTGTGTAGTTTAAGACTAATGAATTTTCAGAGTTATTTGTAAATGATGTTGACAATACAGGTAAGCAAGTGATATATGTAGTGTTGTAAGTGAGGGTCATGGAATACCATTCCAGTCAAAACAGTTTTTCCATTAATGTCATGCAGAGTAATGATCCAGACAGTGAAGGTGATGTTTCAGTGAGCCTGGAGAATAAAGTTGAAAACTTTTTCAAGTTTGTTTCGGACCAGATTGATAACAGCTTACATAAAGGTGCATTCTGGAATAAGTTAGCTGTGGTTAGTCAGAATTTGTATCCCAGTTGGTGGAATGAAGTGAAAGAGGGTCCAAGGTGGAAGTGTAATTTTGATAGTAACATGTTTTGTGTTCCTTCTGCAACACGTGATGTCGGTTGGGCCATGGAATCTATTCATTGTGTTCAATTTTTACCTGACAACATGAGTAATCAAAATAATGTTATGGTACCTGTAACATTGATAAAACCTTGTGAAGACACTGTGGATGGAGCATTTGATGAAACTGAAAGTGATCTTTTGCATGAAGTGTCTCACAACTGAAAGGATGATTCAGATTTTGGATGTCTTTTCATTAAAATTAAGACTTATCCGTGGGAGGGCAACTGTTTGATTTATACAGGCAGCCCAGTTTGTGATATATCTGATCAATTTAGAGACAAGATTAAATATAGTAAGAATTTTGTGGAAATGCCCATTGTAGGTGTAAAGATAAGAGGAGCTAAGCTACAGGTAAGCAAAGCAAATTGGTAAAATCTCAGGTACTTTTAACTTTTAGGATAGAAGACAAGACCTTTGAACATGGATGCTTAGTGATCTCTAGTATGGAAGAAACTATAATTCTCAGTATGGATTGGACAGTGAAAGTTGAGGCTTGTTTTGGATAGAGTGCTAAAGAATTGTTTATTTTGGAACCTAAAAGTAATACTTATGTGAAAACTAATTTCTGTCTTTTAAATTGTGGAAAAACTGTTCCACATGTTTTACGAAGATATAAATTTTTATTAGACTGAAGATCAGGATTTTGAAAGTGTAGTAGATTCTGAAGTGAGGGAAGCTAAAACTCTTAATGACTAACAAAAGGAACAACTTAGGAATTTGTTATTGGAGTTCAGAAATGTGTTCAGACCAGGGTGAGTGAAAGGTTATCAGTGCTTTAACTTAGGGGTCACCAACCTTTCTTTCTCAAGCCATATAATATACCATTTTCAAAAAGGAAAGGTGTAGAGAAAGAAATTCAGAAAATGTAAATGTGGGGAGTAACAGAGAGAAGAAGGAGTGCTTACAAAAATCTTCTGGTTGCGGTAAGTAAGAGAAATAGTGGAATGAGAATTGTTTTGGACTCTAGACATTTTAATAATTTTCTTATCATAGAGAATGAGCATCCTGAGAACATGGATGAAATGTTACAGAAATCTCAATTTGTAAAATTCATGAGTAGTTTGCACTTGACTTCTGGATTTCAACAGATTGCACTTGAAATTAGTTCTAGAAAGTATACTGCATTTTTGTATGGTGGTAAGTGTTTTCAATACTGTATGATGCCATTTGGGCTAAGTGTATCTGTAGCTGAATTTCTTAGGGCTCTGGATTCTATCTTGGGAAGTGAAGTGAGTTCAAAATTAATTGTGTATTCAACGACATTTTGGTTACCGAAAAGACTTTGGAATAACATTTGGATCTGTTAAGAGATGTATTTTCAAAACTGGAATTAGGAGGTATGACTCCGAAAATAGGTAAGTGTAAATTTGGTGTGGAAGTACTAAACTTTTTAGAAAATGTTATACCTGAGAAAGGAATTGCACCTGATAAAGAGAAACTTAATTCTATTGCTAATTTTCCTGGTCCTCACTCAAAAAACAGCTTAAATAATTTTTTGGATTAACTGGATTCTATAGAAAATTTTTGTAGCAGCTAGGCTTTGAATGCTTCATGGCTATGTGAACTTTTGAAGAAGAATACTGTTTGGGATTGGAATCAGGAATGTCAAGATGCTTTCGATGAGATCAAAGGACAGTTGTGTTAATGTCAGATATTGATAAGACTGGGTTTCTCTCTTCCATTTTGTATTATGGCAGACAATAGTGATGTTGGTTTGGGTGCTCATTTATTTCAGGAGGTTGAATTTGAGGTGTTATTTAACATAGATCACTTACATTTGTTAGTAGAGTATTGCAGAAGCATGAAAAGACATACACTGTAACAGAGAGAGAACTTTTGCATTGGACATTCAACAAGTTTAAAATTATTTACTAGGTCACAAAGTCATCACCTATACTGATCACAAAGGAGTATAAGCTGTACCATAACAGAATTACTCACTGGGCCTTGTTTTTACAGCAGTTCATGTATGAAATCAGATACTTTAAGGGCAAAGACAATTTTGTTGCTGATGCTTTGTCTAGGCTACCTTTAGGGAGTGAATCATCCTTGGAGAAGGAGAGAAAGAGTCTAAAATTATGTACTTGAGAGGTGTGAAAGAGGAAAACGAGATCTTGAAAATTTGCAAAAACATCCACAGGTATCAAAATTGGAAATTGGTTAAGAGCATGTTGGGTAGGAAATGAGGAGAAAAGACTGAATAATATTGTAAGGTACAAAAGAGTATTTTATCCAGGAGGCATAAGACTGACTCAGATGATTGGAAACGACATTGGCCGGAACAGTGTACTTATACTTTAATTACTTAAATGCATGAGAGTTTTGGTCATTGTGGATCAACCAAAAGCACACAAAAGATTCAGAAAAACATTTATTTTTTATAACATAAGAAGGAGAATCAAGAAGAAGAATGCCAGCTATCACAGATGTCAAAAAGTGAAGGTAAGTAACCAAACAAATAGAGGTCAAATGCAAAACATACTGCCTAATAGTAACCTATACCTCATGTCTGTGGACGTCTATGGGCCTTTGCTTAACTCTAAAAATGGATTTTGTTATGTTTTTGTCATGGTCGATGTATTTTCGAAGTTCATAATGCTGTTTCCTCTTAAGAAAGCTACCAGTAAGCATATCATTTCTTAGCTTGAAAACACATTTTTTAATCAAGTGAGTATTCCTAAAACAATTTTATCTGACAATGGTTCTCAGTCAGGGTGTATATGTGGACGAGGAAAAAAAATTCCTGGAATTCCCGGTTAAAAGTACACTTCCTTCCGGGTGAAAATACACTTTTTCCGTGTTAAGTGAGAGTATACTTTTCCTCGGAACTGTAAAAGTTACCTGTATTTTGAATGGTTATGGTTTTATACACCAGTGTAGAATTTCCCAGCACTTTCGCAAAAGAAACTCAGGTAACAAAACATGTTTTGGGAAGATTTCTGACGTGCAGCAACATGTACACCGTATTTTCGTATTACGAAAGTATAAATTCGAATTCCACCAAACACCGCGTGTTACTTCCCAAAGTATTGAAATTGAGATTGCGATCTTTTGTAAGCCAGTCATAGCTCACGTCATGTGATCTCGCCAGCCGATAACAACGGATATTCAGAACATAGGACACGTAATGTAATCAGCCAATAGCAACATATCACTGTTAAGCCGCGTGAACACACAAATAGGAAAAGTTAATGGATTAAATTAATATACATAGTGTTGCCACAAGAAATGATAAACTTTCACATATAATGTTGCCCCTTTTTGCATGTGTTACACTTTAAGATACATCACACAAATGGGCCAGTAAAATTTTTAAGAACAACATAAATGTCAGATCTTCTGGGCTTGAAATTATTCTAAATCATCGTAATCAAAGAGTTGATTTTTAAATGAGAGTCAAATGCTCTGTGATTTAAGAAATTCATCGTACATTCTCACACATCGTTCATCTTGCATAAAACGAAATTTATTTTGAAAGTAACAGTTTTCAAAGCACCATTCACAACATTTTCCCGTGACCTGTTAGAAATAGGTTTCAGCAGTTGCCAGATAACAAGCGTCACAGGAAGCCCGTATGTTCATACGTGTAAAACATTAAAAGATCTTACATAATGCCATAAAAGAAACAAGGCATTAGAGGATACTCCAAGAGCATGGGAATTTCATGCACGATATTACAATGCATAATTCAGCTGAAAGTGCACATTCATATGTAAATTTTCTTGGAGTACCAGTACTGTATTATCTCATGTTTGGTTCTTTATTTTGGCATAATGCCATACATGCTAGAAGGTGAAAACGTGCACTTGAAATGCAGCGAACAGCTGAAACTAGCCAATAGTGTGGAATTAAACTCTCCGTTTCAAATAAATTGGCTGGCTCAGTGGAAAAGATTAATTAAAGCCAAATTTCTTTAGCAAATCGACAAAAATAACTTCATTGTCCTGCGAGGCAATTAATGCTTGACTGTCAGAAAGAGGACATAAAATAAAATCTGAAACTAATAATATATTTTAGCCTTCCGTAATTATGCAAATGTACAGGGTTATTACAAATGATTGAAGCGATTTCACAGCTCTACACTAACTTTATTATTTGAGATATTTTCAAAATGCTTTGCACACACATACAAAAACTCAAAAAGTTTTTTTAGGCATTCACAAATGTTCGATATGTGCCCCTTTAGTGATTCGGCAGACATCAAGCCGATAATCAAGTTCCTCCCACACTCGGCGCAGCATGTCCCCATCAATGACTTCAAAAGCATCGTTGATGCGAGCTCGCAGTTCTGGCACATTTCTTGGTAGAGGAGGTTTAAACACTGAATCTTTCACACAACCCCACAGAAAGAAATCGCATGGGGTTAAGTCGGAAGGCTGTGGAGGCCATGACATGAATTGCTAATCATGATCTCCACCACGACCGATCCATCGGTTTTCCAATCTCCTGTTTAAGAAATGCCAAACATCATGATGGAAGTGCGGTGGAGCACCGTCCTGTTGAAAGATGAAGTCGGCGCTGTTGGTCTCCAGTTGTGGCATGAGCCAATTTTCCGCGGGCTACGCGTGAATCTTGCCCGCACGCGTTCAACCGTTTCTTCGCTCACTGCAGGCCGACCCGTTGATTTCCCCTTACAGAGGCATCCAGAAGCTTTAAACTGCACATACCATCGCCGAATGGAGTTAGCAGTTGGTGGATCTTTGTCGAACTTCGTCCTGAAGTGTTGTTGCACTGTTATGACTGACTGATGTGAGTGCATTTCAAGCACGACATACGCTTTCTCGGCTCCTGTCGCCATTTTGTCTCACTCCACTCTCGAGCGCTCTGACGGCAGAAACCTGAAGTGCGGCTTCAGCCGAACAAAACTTTATGAGTTTTTCTACGTATCTGTAGTGTGTCGTGACCATATGTCAATGAATGCAGCTACAGTGAATTTATGAAATCGATCCAGTCATTTGTAATAGCCCTGTATTTTAATTGACTTGATAGCTCCCGGCCACAGAAATCCATTTTGTTTTCATTTGACGTGAGAGCAATAAACGAAAAGGTAACAGCAAAATCACTAAATGTAAACACGGGTCACGTGAGACTACCCATCTCCCCATTACAACTTAATACTGCTCTGTGGATCAGCCCCGGATCTGCGGTATTTCTGAACCGGGGCAATACTACACTCCTGGAAATGGAAAAAAGAACACATTGACACCGGTGTGTCAGACCCACCATACTTGCTCCGGACACTGCGAGAGGGCTGTACAAGCAATGATCACACGCACGGCACAGCGGACACACCAGGAAACGCGGTGTTGGCCGTCAAATGGCGCTAGCTGCACAGCATTTGTGCACCGCCGCCGTCAGTGTCAGCCAGTTTGCCATGGCATACGGAGCTCCATCGCAGTCTTTAACACTGGTAGCATGCCGCAACAGCGTGGACGTGAACCGTATGTGCAGTTGACGGACTTTGAGCGAGGGCGTATAGTGGGCATGCGGGAGGCCGGGTGGACGTACCGCCGAATTGCTCAACATGTGGGGCGTGAGGTCTCTACAGTACATCGATGTTGTCGCCAGTAGTCGGCGGAAGGTGCACGTGCCCGTCGACCTGGGACCGGACCGCAGCGACGCACGGATGCACACCAAGACCGTAGGATCCTACGCAGTGCCGTAGGGGACCGCACCGCCACTTCCCAGCAAATTAGGGACACTGTTGCTCCTGGGGTATCGGCGAGGACCATTCGCAACCGTCTCCATGAAGCTGGGCTACGGTCCCGCACACCGTTAGGCCGTCTTCCGCTCACGCCCCAACATCGTGCAGCCCGCCTCCAGTGGTGTCGCGACAGGCGTGAATGGAGGGACGAATGGAGACGTGTCGTCTTCAGCGATGAGAGTCGCTTCTGCCTTGGTGCCAATGATGGTCGTATGCGTGTTTGGCGCCGTGCAGGTGAGCGCCACAATCAGGACTGCATACGACCGAGGCACACAGGGCCAACACCCAGCATCATGGTGTGGGGAGCGATCTCCTACACTGGCCGTACACCACTGGTGATCGTCGAGGGGACACTGAATAGTGCACGGGTCATCCAAACCGTCATCGAACCCATCGTTCTACCATTCCTAGACCGGCAAGGGAACTTGCTGTTCCAACAGGACAATGCACGTCCGCATGTATCCCGTGCCACCCAACGTGCTCTAGAAGGTGTAAGTCAACTACCCTGGCCAGCAAGACCTCCGGATCTGTCCCCCATTGAGCATGTTTGGGACTGGATGAAGCGTCGTCTCATGCGGTCTGCACGTCCAGCACGAACGCTGGTCCAACTGAGGCGCCACGTGGAAATGGCATGGCAAGCCGTTCCACAGGACTACATCCAGCATCTCTACGATCGTCTCCATGGGAGAATAGCAGCCTGCATTGCTGCGAAAGGTGGATATACACTGTACTAGTGCCGACATTGTGCATGCTCTGTTGCCTGTGTCTATGTGCCTGTGGTTCTGTCAGTGTGATCATGTGATGTATCTGACCCCAGGAAAGTGTCAATAAAGTTTCCCCTTCCTGGGACAATGAATTCACGGTGTTCTTAGTTCAATTTCCAGGAGTGTATATAGTGGCGCCCCTCCTCCCTCGAGCATTTGAGGTAGGACGCCAAAAATTTTAAAAATCTAGTTTTCAAAAATATGTCCATTTTGTAGCGCACATCTCTCTGAAGAGTCTGATACATAAAATGTAGGCGTTTGAGGAAATGTTTGGTCTTAAATGTGCCAAAGTGCAGTGCCACACCTCTTCACACAGTTTTCTTCTATTGCATGTCACTGTATTTCGCTCTGTGGAACTCAAATGTGTAACAAGTTCACGGCAGTGGAAATTAAAATGTCCTGTGGAGCCTCTCCTGCTCCTAGTCAGCCGGTTTGACAACCTGCCCCTGTTAAAAAAAAACTCACAATTAATACTGGATGGGATTATTTGTAACCTGGAGAACAGGAACTCTTCACAAAATTTGCACTCTTTATAGCCTATTAGTTAATAACTTGATGTTTTGTGTGACATAAAATTAAACGTAGGATACATAAAACTAGTAAAGACAATAGACAAGCAAGACAGTACACATTTCTTCAATCTTTAAGTGCTAGCATTGCTTTTCTCACTAACCTTATTACAGCTTTACATGGCGTGCTTTCCTTTTGGGAAAGAATTCATTAGCTCATCAAAGTTCATTAAAGGTTTCGCTACATGCAAAAACCAAATGCCATTGCCTAATTCTGAAAAAGCTATTAATACCTATGAATAGTACCCAAGACTGGTGTGCTTTCTCGATCTGATTACGTGTATTTTGTCACTGTCTGCTAGATAACACGAAATAGGTCTCCCTAATATTGCAGCAATTGTAACACACACCGCCACTGTTTTGGCACAAATGGTCATTTTTTATAACACGACAGAATATAATCACAAAGTAACAGTATCAAATGCCTATTAGGCCTCCTACAAGCAAAAAGTTTCATGTTAGGAAACAGTTTCACATTTCATTCATATGCTCTAGCTTCTGAAGCATGAGATTGAAAAGTAGTAGTACAAATTTTTTATAAATTTGGAATCGTCATATTCTTCCATAATTTGTGTGACGTCCCCATTTCTTCTCCTTCCTCGTTCTAACAAACAATCTTGTCATCACTAATTCTGTAACTATTCCTGCCAGGGTTGAAACTTATTCTCTGGTTTACTTGACTAACCCTGCAACAATCACTGGTGTAGTTATCCCGCATTTATTCTACGGTTAGGCGTTATTACGCGTTCGTACAACATGTTTTCCGTGCTACTCCCAGAATAGAACTTTAGTGGCTGCTAACCGGGGACTGTACAACTGGCCCTTACCAGTGTAGCATTCTGGCAAAAATTCTCTGCCAAAATTTCATTTTCTTGGTCACACCGAGAAGATAATACGTAACCTTTCTTACCTGTTATTCAACAGGGATGCGTTTCAAAATCATATGAATAATCGATAGACCGATGTGTGCTGGATGCTAGGCGCTTTGTGAAATAAGGTCTTTCCTCCCCCCCACCCAACAGAAATTGTCGCCCGGGGCAGATACCCCAGTTTGGCCCCCTGACCCCTAGGCCTGTTGCACATGCGTGAATCTGACAGCTTGGGCGCACCAGTCAAATTTTTTCCAGGCAGCATCTATCTGGCTGCTTGCCGCTATTGCTTATACAGCTAACTGCCACACTTCTGTAGCTAGAAGCGGGAGAAGGTACTACTCGTACGCGACTCAACTGCGCATGCGCTTGCTCGCAACTGCTCAAACGAACCAATGTAGACAGTTGCGACACCACGCTCATCGGAGGCAATTTGTTGTTATGAAGCATTGCATCGTCTTCCTAAAGCCGTTGACACATTTTGCTGTTGGCAGACTCTTATGTGTGAACTTTGTTTTGTTGCCGTATATGGCACATTTCCTTGGAACTTAATTTTATTTCCTTTTTTTTCTTCTCTTTCATGTTTTATTGCTGCAGTATTATTCTGCAGTAGCGAGATACAGTAATATCCTTCGTTAGAGTATTGGTTCTTACCAGTCAATGTTACAAAAATTTAACTGAAAACTAAAACAATGAAAAATTCCCGGAATTCTAAAAAAATCCTGGGTTTTCCCCGGTTTCCTCCCGGATTAAAAAATTCCCAGGTTTTTCCCGGATCTCCCGGTTGTCCCGGGTCATATACACCCTGCCAGTTTACATCAAAAGCTTGGAAAGACTGTTGATCATGCAAAAATAAGGAATACCCTTACCTCTGTGTACCATCTGCCAAGTAATCCTGCAGAAAGATATATGAGATAAATTGGAAGATTGTTTGAAACATATTGTAGTAAGAATCACATCAGTTGGATAGACTATGTCAGGGATTTTGAGGATATTATGAACAGCTTACAATGTTCTTCACAGGTGTTTCACCTTTTGAAATCATGTTTCATCACAGAACATCTAACTTTACTTCTGAGAATGTAAAATTCTGTCACCACAAGAGAGAGAGAAGAGTATGTCAGGAAGATGATGGAAAAACAGGGGGACAGGAGAAGGCAGAGACATGATGGTAAAGGCAGATTTTCTAAGTGTGAGGTACTCCTACGCTTGTGTTGCTGAAAGCCGAAGAGAAATCTAAAGTGTTGACATTCTTCGATATTTATATAGGACCATTTGAAATTCTTGAAAATCTGCATCCTAATGCATACAGACTTGTGTGTTCTAAATCTAAGATCTGATCCATAAGTACCCCCTAACTGGGGACCAAACCAAACAATAACCCTAGGTTCGGTGTGGGGCGGCGGTGGGGTGGGTGGACTGCTGTGGCCTGTTGCGAGGTTGTGAACCACTGGGGGCTAAGGTGGCATGAAGCCTCTCCGTCGTTTCTAGATCCCCAGTTCAATACACAATGTGTGTGTACATTGCTTTACTAGTTCATTTTTTCATTGCATTTAGCTCTGTTTATTAATGTACCATATGTGAGAACACTTTTTAATCCATTCTGACGTACACCCTGAATACTTATTTTTTTCAATATACATAGGCAAAACATATGCCATGTGATGTTTGGGATTATACTTAGTACATAAAACAATGTTTCAGGATTCGATGAGAAAGCTACACAGAAAGTTACCTATCTGTTGGAGCATGTGATGAGAAATCTGGGGAGGAAACTGAAAGCTGTGGGTGGATCCACTCCCATACTCCTGTATGGCTGCACCCTTGTTGGTCCAATCAACTTTCAAGATATTATAGGTGCTGGGTAATGTACTCAAGCATATGTCAACTACATCAGTATTGTGACTGAAATATGCAAACTGTTAGCCAAGAAATTATCCTATATGCAAAATTCTTGTATTTATATAAATTTCAAGGTACTATTTTTTTTTTTAGAAAAGAATTCACTGCTACAGACAGTGTTATTTCACATAATTGTATGTTTTATCAAGCAAGGGGATTAACTTCCCAACACATTATGTAACTTTCAATCTTGTTTGACTTGGATTCAATGCTGCGGAAGGTTGATGTTTTATGACTGATGATTTTTTACGTTCAACACAGAAAAGTGAGAACTTAAAAAGTTCAGGGATATGTTCTATGAACCATGTTGTAAATAATTTATCAGAACCTGATAAAATTAGGCACTGTTGGGTTAGTAGTCATACATCTCAATGAATTTTAGCATTCAGTATGTAATTTTTTTATCAACTGTAAATGAATCTTCTAGGTTACTATGTACATAGGTTAGTCTGTATGAACAATTAGCAAATAGTGTGGAGGACATTTATGTTTGTGATCATAAATTGTGAATAGACTGTATAACAAGATGTATATATTTCTGATTTCACACACACTGAGTTTGGTCCTCGTGCTATATTGCTTAATGAGACATAAAAACTGGTGTAATCAATATTCTTGGAGTTAATATATTATTTATCAGATACTTCTATACATGTGAAGTCTGCTTTATGATGATTAATATGCTTACACTTGGGGTATGTACTATGTTTTGTAGGAACAATGATTCACGTTTGTATTATGTTCATTAACATTAGGTTATTATGGTAACATTTTTCTATAATACTTTATTATTCATTTTTACGTAACATTAACAGACACTGAAGAGGGGCAGCAGCCTTTTCAGTAGTTGCAGGGGCAGCAGTCTGGATGATTGACTGATCTGGCCTTATAACACTAACCAAAACGGCCTAGCTGTGCTGGTACTGCGAACGGCTGAAAGCAAGGGGAAACTACAGCCGTAATTTTTCCCGAGGGCATGCAGCTTTACTGTATGGTTAAATGATGATGGCGTCCTCTTGGGTAAAATATTCCGGAGGTAAAATAGTCCCCCATTTGTATCTCCAGGTGGGGACTACTCAGGAGGACGTTGTTATCAGGAGAAAGAAAACTGGTATTCTACGGATCGGAGCATGGAATGTCACATCCCTAAATCAGGGAGGTGGGTTAGAAAATTTAAAAAGGGAAATGGATAGGTTGAAGTTAGATATAGCAGGAATTAGTGAAGTTTGGTGGCAGGAGGAACAAGACTTTTGGTCAGGTGAATACAGGGTTATAAATACAAAATCAAATAGGGGTAATGCAAGAGTAGGTTTAATAAAGAATAAAAAAATAGGAGTGCGGGTAAGCTACTACAAACAGCATAATGAACGCATTATTGTGGCCAAGATAGACATGAAGCCCATGCCTACTACAGTAGTACAAGTTTATATGCCAACTAGCTCTGCAGATGATGAAGAAATTGATGAAATGTGTGATGAGATAAAAGAAATTATTGAGGTAATGATGGGAGATGAAAATTTAATAGTCATGGGTGACTGGAATTCGAGAGTAGGAAAAGGGAGAGAAGGAAACATAGTAGGTGAATATGGATTGGGGATAAGAAATGAAAGAGGAAGCCGTCTGGTAGAATTTTGCACAGAGCATAAATTAATCATAGCTAACACTTGGTTCAAGAATCATGAAAGAAGGTTGTATACATGGAAGAATCCTGGAGATACTAAAAGGTATCAGATAGATTATATAATTGTAAGACAGAGATTTAGGAACTAGGTTTTAAATTCAGAGATTGTAGAGAGTTTCAGGGAGAGCATATGGGAACAATTGACAGGAATGGGGGAAAGAAATACAGTAGAAGAAGAATGGGTAGCTCTGAGGGATAGAGTAGTGAAGGCAGCAGACGATCAAGTAGCTAAAAAGATGAGGGCTGGTAGAAATCCTTGGGTAACAGAAGAAATATTGAATTTAATTGATGAAAGGAGAAAATATAAAAATGCAGTAAATGAAACAGGCAAAAAGGAATACAAACATTTCAAAAATGAGATCGACAGGAAGTGCAAAACTGATAATCAGGGATGGCTAGAGGACAAATGTATGGATGTAGAGGCTTATCTCACAAGGGGTAAGATAGACACTGCCTACAGGAAAATTAAAGAGACCTTTGGAGAAAAGAGAACCACTTGTATGAATATCAAGAGCTCAGATGGAAACCCAGTTCGAAGTAAAGAAGGGAAAGCAGAAAGGTGGAAGGAGTATATAGAGGGTCTATACAAGGGCGATGTAAATTTCAAGAACTAGAAGAACTAAAGGAATAGAGTGAAATAAGAAAGTTCTATCATGCCATAGGCAAAATGAAGAATAGATTCCAACCAAAAACAATGGCCTGTTCCAGTAAAGATGGGAAAATGATAAGGGAAGAAGAACAGATAGTGGGAAGATGGGCAGAATATTTCAAAGATACACTAAGTACCAGCCTAGAAGATGAAGAGACAGCTGCACAGGAGGGAAGAGTGGAGCTGGAAGTAGACAATGAAACCAATGAGGCAAGAAAGCCAACACTACAAGAGGTCTTGCAGGCTGTGCGCACAAGTCAAAAAACAATCGAGCCCCTGGGGAAGACAGCATAATTGCTGAATTAATAAAAACTGGTGGTGAGGCTGTAATAAAGGAACTGCACACATTAATATAAGATATATGGGAAACAGAAACTATGCCAGATAATTGGAAAATTGGAATAATAGTCCCCATTTATAAGAAAGGGGACGGAACAGCATGTGAAAACTATAGAGGTGTAACACTCCTAAGTAGAGCTTATAAGATCTTCACAAGTATATTAAACGAAAGGATACCGAAGTGTGCAGAAGGCATACTAGGGGAATATCAGTGTGACTTTCAACCGGGCAGAGGAACAACTGATCAAATATTTGTGATAAGGCAAATGATGGAAAAGTTCTATGATATGATATAGATCTGCATTTCTTATTCATCGATTTCAAACAAGCCTTTGACAGCATAAATCGGCAAGAACTATACAGAGTACTGAAAGAAGTTGGTATATGTGCTAAATTAATAAGACTAATCAGAATGACAATGACAGAGACAAGAGCAAAAGTAAAGGTCCTTAGCAGAACAAGTGAAAGCTTTGACTTTAATAAAGGTGTGAAGCAAGGGAATAGTCTCTCCACTGTCCTATTCAATATTGCCCTGCATAGTGCAGTAAATAAAATCAACAAAAGAGGCACCATATTTATGAAAACTAGCCAAATATGTGCATACACTGATGACATTGCTATAGTAGGAAGAAATACCAATACACTCCTAGAAACATACCAGGCAATGGAAACAGAAGCCTTAAAAATTGGCCTCATAGTAAATGTAAACAAAACAAAACATATGGTAGTGTCACAATCTGAGGCCAGAAGAACCCCTAAAAACCTAAACATCAATGGGAAATGCTTCAATGGAGTGTCCTCTGTTAACTACTTGGGAGCCCTAATAACAAATGATAACAGTATTGGAAAGGCTATAAGGGAAAGAATACAAGCAGGAAACAGAGCTTACTTTGCAAATATGCAGCTTTTCAAAAGTAGCCTTGTTACAAGAAAAACTAAATTGCTAATATATAATTCCCTAGTCCGCCCAGTTATCACATACGGTTCAGAGGTATGGATGTTGACAGAACACGATAAAAATGCTCTAAGAAGCATTGAGCGGAGGAGAGAATGGCAGAGGATAGAATTCCAAAGAAAATGATGAAAGGTATGATCCATTCAGTTAGGCGAAAAGGGAGACCTATAAGAAGATGGATCGATGAGGTAATAATGGATATCAGCAATATGGGAGTCCGGGGGTGGAAAAGAGCAGCAAATAACAGAGAAGTGTGGAGGAAGATTGTTGAAGAAGCCAAGGCTCACCAAGGTCTGTAGAGCTACTGAAGAAGAAGATGGAAACCCAGTTCGAAGCAAAGAAGGGAAAGCAGAAAGGTGGAAGGAGTATATAGAGGGTCTATACAAGGGCAATGTACTTGAGGACAAAATTATCGAAACGGAAGAGGATGTAGATGAAGATAAAATGGGAGATACGATACTGCGTGAAGAGTTTGACAGAGCACTGAAAGATCTGAGTCGAAACAAGGTCCCAGGAGTAGACAACATCCCATCAGAACTACTGACGGCCTTGGGAGAGCCAGTCCTGACAAAACTCTACCATCTGGTGAGCAAGATGTATGAAACAGGCGAAATACCCTCAGGCTTCAAGAAGAATATAATAATTCCAATCCCAAAGAAAGCAGGTTTTGACAGATGTGAAAATTACCGAACTATCAGTTTAATAAGTCACAGCTGCAAAATACTAACACGAATTCTTTACAGGCGAATGGAAAAACTGGTAGAAGCCGACCTCGGGGAAGATCAGTTTGGATTCTGTAGAAATGTTGGAACACGTGAGGCAATACTGACCTTACGCCTTATCTTAGAAGAAAGATTAAGGAAAGGCAAACCTACGTTTCTAGCATTTTTAGAAAGCTTTTGACAATGTTGACTGGAATACTCTCTTTCAAATTCTGAAGGTGGCAGGGGTAAAATACAGGGAGCGAAAGGCTATTTACAATTTGTTCAGAAACCAGATGGCAGTTATAAGAGTCGAGGGGCATGAAAGGGAAACAGTGGTTGGGAAGGGAGTGAGACAGGGTTGTAGCCTATCCCCGATGTTATTCAATCTGTATATTGAGCAAGCAGTAAAAGAAACAAAAGAAAAATTCGGAGTAGGTATTAAAATCCATGGAGAAGAAATAAAAACTTTGAGGTTCGCCGATGACATTGTAATTCTGTCAGAGACAGCAAAGGACTTGGAAGAGCAGTTGAACGGAATGGACAGTGTCTTGAAAGGAGGATATAAGATGAACATCAACAAAAGCAAAACGAGGATAATGGAATGTAGTTGAATTAAGTCGGGTGATGTTGAGGGAAGTAGATTAGGAAATGAGGCACTTAAAGTAGTAAAGAAGTTTTGCTATTTGGGGAGAAAAATAACTGGTGATGGTCGAAGTAGAGAGGATATAAAATGTAGGCTGGCAATGGCAAGGAAAGCGTTTCTGAAGAAGAGGAATTATTTAACATCGAGTATAGATTTAAGTGTCAGGAAGTCGTTTCTGAAAATATTTGTATGGAGTGTAGCCATGTATGGAAGTGAAACATGGACAATAAATAGTTTAGACAAGAAGAGAATAGAAGCTTTTGAAATGTGGTGCTACAGAAGAATGCTGAAGATTAGATGGATAAATCATGTAAATAATGAGGAGGTATTGAATAGGATTGGGGAGAAGAGGAGTTTGTGGCACAACTTGACAAGAAGAATGGACCAGTTGGTAGGGCATGTTCTGAGGCATCAAGGGATCACAAATTTAGCATTGGAGGGCAGCGTGGAGGGTAAAAATAGTAGAGGGAGACCAAGAGATGAATACACTAAGCAGATTCAGAAGGATGTAGGTTGCAGTGAGTAGTGGGAGATGAAGAAGCTTTCACAGGACAGAGTAGCATGGAGAGCTGCATCAAACCAGTCTCAAGACTGAAGACCACAACAACAACAACAGACACTTAAACCTCATTCATTGCAATGCCGAAAGACTTAAAAGATTACACTACATTAGACCATTCTGTATGAAGCTAGATATGTTAGAGCAAATTGATGTGAATTTTGTCCATAAATTTGGAAATTGTCACTATATGTTAATTTTGCCATTTCACTGCTCACGTTTCACACTTATTTGAACTATAGACAAATTGTAAGCAAGAAGAACCCTGTTTGTTGTAATCAGAAATTTTTCAGATGTTATGTATTTCCTTGTATACCTTTTGCAGTTTTTTGTAAGCTAACGTATGCTTGTGTTCATAGGGAAGTGATGATCATATAACATAAAATCTTCTTGTAATTTTGGAAATTAACTTTGGCAATCTGTATTCTATGTTTTGGCATCATTTTTTACACCGTTTCGCAAACTGTATAGTAGGTCACGAAATATTGTAAACACACTGTTTCCATATTACGTGAGGGGGATGTTGTAAGGGGACATCCTCCTCTAGCATTACCTTTCCTCAACAATAGTTGTCAATTCCAGTATTATTTTTTGAATTTTCGACAGGTTTCAGTAGCTTTTCTGAAAACTTTCATATAATTTTATACACAGTATATTATATTTCAAGCTAAAATTTATGAAAAAGGAATAACTTTATAAAATATTTTAGTTCGGTGTTATAATCGATAAGTTCTAGTTCTGAATGTACAATTAAATTTTTTTTTTAAACATTTGAAATTATGAATTATTTGCAACACTTAAAGTTTCTATTATTAATTACACAATCCTGTACTGTTTACTATGTTTATTTCTGGATTCATTTATGGGATAATAATCTAAATTAATAATATAACAAAAACTAGTAGGAATTCTTTTGTGAAGAGCAAACTGTAAACCCTTTGGAATATGGTTACTTCTGCAGAGTGTGAGTGTCATAAGCTTGCCTCAGATGTGATCAGACATATTTTTGTGCGAACAATGTAATTTTGCCTTTTTTAACGTGACAAATCAAAATACTGTATGACATACTAACATGTGAGAAAATCAGTGAAACATATATTTAAGTGAAAAAATTCTGAAACATTAATCTTCCAATTTATTTAGTTCAAACAAACCATGAGGACCTGATGTTAGATTTTCAGCTTCAAGAATTGACCCCTAAGACAAGAAGAACTGGAGCCATCTCAACATGACAAGCTAATTAAACTTGAAAGTTTACTGTAATCTTCGCTCCTCTCAAATCCTCATAAAAAACTTTGCTTATTAATTACTTGGACTGGGCATTGTTTAATGTGGAAAATAGATGGAAGAAGGAATGAGGGGGAGATTACAATGTGCATACCGTAGTAATAATTCCTGTACTCCTCTTTCTGGTCTTCTCACATACAACTTGTGCTAGTGCTAGATCCATGTTTCCTTCATGTAGCTGTTCGTCTTTTTGTGCAACACAGAACAATACATCTGAATAAGACAATTGTACTTTAATGTATGTATTTGTCAGGAGTTTGTTTTCAATTGTACTGGTTCTGATTAAATCTACTGATAATCTTCATTCACTAATTGTAAAGAAGCAGTTTCTCTGAGCTATGTCAATCTGTACCTTATACTGTCGGAAGGTATCCATACCAATAAGGCAGTTACCTACACGTTTTTCCACAACTAGAAAAATGCATTTTAAAGAAATTTTTTCAATAATAATGGGTATTAATGCTTGAAGTGCCACCACGTTAGATTTGCTCCCTACTGCAGGCAAGATTCGACAGTTCTGCACAGTGAAGGTTGTTATGTGTGTTCGTTTTTGTAACTCATTAAGTACACCTTCTGAGATTACATTTGTCAATGCACCTGAATCCAGTACAATGTGCATATCAGGATCAGCTGCTCTGGCATTTATTAAGGCCTGTGCAGACTTTCTTCTGTTCTCTTCCAAATTGTACACATTTTCCTGACACAAGTCTTCCTTGACATCTTCTTCTTTGTAATATCACAGAAAATAATTAGGAATTAAATGTATATCCCCATCCCTTCATCAGTCTGACAGCAGGGGCCTATAGTGACCTGTTTTGGTTTTCCTGATTAGTCAGGGAGAGTAATCTCTCCACTCTGGGTTACCTCCACTATATGCACAGTGTGGTCTTGACTTCTACATCTACATCTACATCCATACTCCGCAAGCCACTTGACGGTGTGTGGTGGAGGGTACCTTCAGTACCTCTATCGGTTCTCCCTTCTATTCCAGTCTCGTATTGTTCGTGGAAAGAAGGATTGTCGGTATGCCTCTGTGTGGGCTCTAATCTCTCTGATTTTATACTCATGGTCTCTTCGCGAGATATACGTAGGAGGGAGCAATATACTGCTTGACTCTTCGGTGAAGGTATGTTCTCGAAACTTTGACAAAAGCCCGTACCGAGCTACTGAGCGTCTCTCCTGCAGAGTCTTCCACTGGAGTTTATCTATCATCTCCATAACGCTTTCGCGATTACTAAATGATCCTGTAACGAAGCGCGCTGCTCTCCGTTGGATCTTCTCTATGTCTTGTATCAACCCTATCTGGTACGGATCCCACACTGCTGAGCAGTATTCAAGCAGTGGGCGAACAAGCGTACTGTAACCTACTTCCTTTGTTTTCGGATTGCATTTCCTTAGGATTCTTCCAATGAATCTCAGTCTAGCATCTGCTTTACCGACAATCAACATTATATGATCATTCCATTTTAAATCACTCCTAATGTGTACTCCCAGATAATTTATGGTATTAACTGCTTCCAGTTGCTGACCTGCTATTTTGTAGCTAAATGATAAAGGATCTATCTTTCTGTGTATTCGCAGCACATTACACTTGTCTACATTGAGATTCAATTGCCATTCCCTGCACCATGCGTCAATTCGCTGCAGATCCTCCTGCATTTCAGTACAATTTTCCAATGTTACAACCTCTCGATACACCACAGCATCATCTGCAAAAAGCCTCAGTGAACTTCCGATGTCATCCACCAGGTCATTTATGTATATTGTGAATAGCAACGGTCCTATGACACTCCCCTGCGGCACACCTGAAATCACTCTTACTTCGGAAGACTTCTCTCCATTGAGAATAACATGCTGCGTCCTGTTATCTAGGAACTCTTCAATCCAATCACGCAATTGGTCTGATAGTCCATATGCTCTTACTTTGTTCAATAAACGACTGTGGGAAACTGTATCGAATGCCTTGCAGAAGTCAAGAAACACGGCATCTACCTGTGAACCCGTGTCTATGGCCCTCTGAGTCTCGTGGACGAATAGCGCGAGCTGGGTTTCACATGACCGTCTTTTTCGAAACCCATGCTGATTCCTACAGAGTAGATTTCTTGTCTCCAGAAAAGTCATTATACTCGAACACAATACGTGTTCCAAAATTCTACAACTGATCGACGTTATAGATATAGGTCTATAGTTCTGCACATCTGTTCGACGTCCCTTCTTGAAAACGGGGATGACCTGTGCCCATTTCCAATCCTTTGGAACGCTACGCTCTTCTAGAGACCTACGGTACACTGCTGCAAGAAGGGGGGCAAGTTCCTTCGCGTACTCTGTGTAAAATTGAACTGGTATCCCATCAGGTCCAGAGGCCTTTCCTCTTTTGAGCGATTTTAATTGTTTCTCTATCCCTCTGTCGTCTATTTCGATATCTACCATTTTGTCATTTGTGCGACAATCTAGAGAAGGAACTACAGTGCAATCTTCCTCTGTGAAACAACTTTGGAAAAAGACATTTAGTATTTCGGCCTTTAGTCTGTCATCCTCTGTTTCAGTACCATTTTGGTCACAGAGTGTCTGGACATTTTGTTTTGCTCCACCTACCGCTTTGACATAAGACCAAAATTTCTTAGGATTTTCTGCCAAGTCAGTACATAGAACTTTACCTTCGAATTCATTGAACGCCTCTCGCATAGCCCTCCTCTCACTACATTTCGCTTTGCGTAATTTTTGTTTGTCTGCAAGGCTTTGGCTGTGTTTATGTTTGCTGTGAAGTTCCCTTTGCTTCCGCAGCAGTTTTCTAACTCGGTTGTTGTGCCACGGTGGCTCTTTTCCATCTCTTACGATCTTGCTTGGCACATACTCATCTAACGCATAATGTACGACGGTTTTGAACTTTGTCCACTGATCCTCAACACTATCTGTACTTGAGACAAAACTTTTGTGTTGAGCCAACAGGTACTCTGAAATCTGCTTTTTGTCACTTTTTCTAAACAGAAAAATCTTCCTACCCTTTTTAATATTCCTATTTACGGCTGAAATCATCGATGCTGTAACCGCTTTATGATCGCTGATTCCCTGTTCTGCGTTAACTTTTTCAAATAGTTCGGGTCTGTTTGTCACCAGAAGGTCTAATATGTTATCGCCACGAGTCGGTTCTCTGTTTAACTGCTCAAGGTAGTTTTCAGATAAAGCACTTAAAAAAATTTCACTGGATTCTTTGTCCCTGCCACCCGTTATGAATGTTTGTGTCTCCCAGTCTATATCCGGCAAATTAAAATCTCCACCCAGAACTATAACATGGTGCGGAAATCTACTCGAAATATTTTCCAAATTATCCTTCAGGTGCTCAGCCACAACAGCTGCTGAGCCAGGGGGCCTATAGAGACATCCAATTACCATGTCTGAGCCTGCTTTAACCGCGACCTTCACCCAAATCATTTCACATTTCGGATCTCCGTCAATTTCCTTAGATACTATTGCACTTCTTATCGCTATAAACACGCCTCCTCCTTCACTGTTCAGCCTGTCTCTGGGGTATACATTCCAATCTGAGTTTAGGATTTCATTACTGTTTACGTCTGGTTTCAGCCAACTTTCTGTCCCTAGTACTATATGGGCGTTGTGATCGTTTATTAATGAGAGCAGTTCTGGGACCTTTCTATAGACGCTCCTGCAGTTTACTATTAGCACATTAATATTGTTATTCCCTGTTGCATTTTGCCTACTCCTACCTTGCCGCGTCTCAGGAGGCGTCTTGTCGGGCCTAAGGAGGGGATTCTCTAACCTAAAAAACCCCCATGTGCACTCCACACGTACTCCGCTACCCTTGTAGCCGCTTCCGGCGTGTAGTGCACGCCTGACCTATTCAGGGGGACTCTACATTTCTCCACCCGATAGCGGAGGTCGAGAAATTTGCACCCCAGATCTCCGCAGAATCGTCTGAGCCTCTGGTTTAAGCCTTCCACTCGGCTCCAAACCAGAGGACCGCGATCGGTTCTGGGAACGATACTACAAATAGTTAGCTCTGATTCCACCCCGCGAGCGAGGCTTTCCGCCTTCACCAATTCCACCAACCGCCTGTACGAACTGAGGATGACCTCTGAACCCAGACGGCATGAGTCATTGGTGCCGACATGAGCAACAATTTGCAGTCGGGTGCACCCAGTGCACCAGTTTGTGTCTTGCGATGCCCATATATTAAATTCTCTTTGACTTTGACCTCCACCCAGTATATAATTATTGTTCCACTGGTTGTAGCCACCAGGAGGAGGACTACATCTATCACTGGTCAGCCCTCGTCAATTATTATATTGGTTATTACTGCCTGCTGGGGTTACATTTTGAATCTGTTGTCTGAAACCACTCTATTCAACATATGCTGGTCCATTGTAATTAAGGTTGTGGTTTCATTTAAAGCCTTGTTTGTGTCCTTGGTTTCCCAAGTTACCATAGTTACCTCTTGTGTGTTATTACTACATGGGTGGTTGGGTGCCCAGCGTGTTGGTTACTTCCGTCTTAACTACTTTGCAGTCCACTATTTTGCAGGTGTCCACTTTGCACATTATTGTTCTGTGGTTGCAACTGCCTCTCTCCATAAATGAGGTCAATCGAAGCCAGAATAGATAAAAAGTATCCTACATCATTCTTGGGTATAGTGATCAATTTTTCCTTGATATGTGCTGGTAGGTGACTTGAGTATTTTTAGTACATCCATGAGAGACTGGATTTGTCCATATCTTTTTTTGTTTAGGTATTTTTCAAAATATTTCTGCAGTCCTCCATGTTTACCGTTGAATGGTGCAGAGTTAAATAACTCTTGCTTTAGCCTCTCTTGGGTGCTATGGATCAGAATTTGTCCAAGAAGGCACTCTCAAACTGTTCATAAGTATGGCACCACTCGGCCATAGCGGTTGCCCATAATAAAGCATCACCTTGGGTCTACCCCACAACAAACGTGATCTCCTGTGCCTCAGTCCAGTTGCAGGGGGCAATCCCTTTTACCCTCTGTGGTAAAAATCAAAAACTACCTATGCGGTAGTAACCCTTCATCAGCGACAAGAGTAGACAGGCAGGAGGTGCTGTCAGCTATTGTCGTTGCAGCTGGTACTGACATTGGCTCCTTCCACTCCATCTTAAGGAATAGTGTTAAACGGCAGACAGATATTGCAGCTCTCTATTCTGCCAGATTGCAACTGATCGCTAGCAATTAGTGGCTCCTTTGTGATATCAGTACCATTAGTCAAACTGTTCTACAGTTTTCCTTCCACTGCCTTTAAAGCTGATTCAGTCCTGGAAATTAGTTGACTTTCCTTCTCCTTGACTACTTCTTCGATCCCTTCCACATAAGCCTTATGCTCTTGCTTCTGTGCTAGTGTGATACCCTTATCTAGTAATCTTGATTTGGCTCTCTCCATTAAGTTCTTTACATCCCTATCAATTCATTCTTGTGTTTTCTTTATGAACTTACTGTTCAATTTTAAATTATTCAGTTCTACTTACAGTTCCTGTACTTCCTCAGGCAAATCTTTAAATATAGTGGTGTGCAATTCGCTAATAATATCTTGTATCTCCTTTACACTTTTATTAATTTCCGATCAAGTCCCCTGCATTTTTATCTGTGTGTCACTCATGTTTTTCAGCATACCTGCCATTTCCTTCCGTGCTTTGTCAACATCGATACCTTTTTATCTAGCTTACCTATTTTCTAAGAAAGATCTGTGAATAACTCCAACTTTAATTCTTTTCCCTTTTTGGACAACTTACATTTTAAATTATTTGACTGGTCGATGTGTAACTTGTTACTTAGGTCATCAAAGTTTTGCATTTATTCATTTGAAAGTGATGAAATTTTTGACACATGATTCCTAAGATCATTAAATGTTTGTGTTTGTTGTTTTGAAGAATCTTTGACTTTTTGTGTTAAATTATTAAATTTTTATGTTAGATCAGTACTCTCCTGTTATGTTTGTTCTTTAATTTATTGTGTTAGTTCATTCCTAAAATCATTAAGAGTTTTCATCATCCCTTGCATAAGTTGTATCAATGTTGGGGTACAATTTTGAACACCTAGTGAGTCATATCTGATCACATTCAGGTCCATTTCACCTGATGCAGAAGTTTCACATCTACTAGAACCCGCGCTACTGTGCCTTTCACTAGCCTCATGTGAAGAAATGCTTCCCAGTGATATTCGTGAATTTATTTCATCTACCCTATGTAAAGTCACATCATTAATCACAATACTGCTGTCCTCAATCATAGCTGAGCTTAAATAATAATCGCAATTGTTGTCTGATTCACCGACATTTTCACACTCACTCATTTGTCGTTGTGTTAGTTGCGCTGACATTTTGTATTTGTACACTAGTTACTGAATTAATTATCTGCTGTGTCCATTTCCGTCCTTGTCATTTATTAATGGCAAAATTTTAAAATAAATATCCTTTTCTTAATTACTCTAAGAAAATTTGCTAAATTATATTGTGACATGTGAAAATATATTGCAACTCATTGTTGCCACACGTACTCTCATTCAAAATTTCCAGAAAAAAATATTTTTAATAAATACACTCTTTTACCACAGTTTAAAATGCTCCATTTTTTAGGATGGGAGGGAGAGGTACTACTACTATTAGATACAAGTGAGGTGCTACCAAGTGCAGCCAATGCAAGCTATAAGTTAGAATTTTCCTACCTTCTCCACGGGCTTCACAATTTCTTTTTATGGTAGTCTACATACAAATTTTGTTCTCTGTCCATGCATATCCTTCTTTATGATCCTTACTCTCTTTCTCCTGGCAACATTATTCGTTTCATTCAACAAAGAAAACAAAAGATGATTGATACAATGGAAAATTTTGACAATATGTCTCATATGTTTTAATTCTTTCAATTATCTATACCTGGCACCATCCCTTTTATAGTCGCCAGTTACAATGCTGGGGCCATAAGGAGGTGTCTGACTAATGTGGATTATTTTGAGGTGTGTGGCTGGCAGATACTTTCATGAGCAACAATTTACACATCTAAAAGTTCGCACCTCCACAGTCTCTCACTACGATTACCACTGAAACAGTCTAACTGATTAATGTATTTAATATATTTATTTTCCTTTTAACAGGATGATATTTATCTCCTCTTTCTTGGAGAGACGAAAACATTGTCCCGTGCCGTGACCAGTAATGCAGTATGATACAATCACAAATCAGATCACCCTTATACTTGAAGATTGCAGGTTGGTGTGCTTCCAGGTATCATTTTACAGATGAATAATTTAGGTATGAAAGAAACTGCCTCCCCATCCATAAGATATATTGTAAAAGCTTTTACACAACTACACATAGTTCACACATGCAGCACGTCCACCCAGAAACCCAGACAGGAAGAGACAGATAGTTGAAGAGTGAAAAATTTATTAGCTTAAAGAATGTTCATTTCTCCTTTCACACATTCATACACCTCGCTTTTTTGAGCAGGCATGTCTATATTATATCTTTGGCCCACACAGTGTTCCAGATGTTATTAGATGACAAATGCTTTATGAATAAACCAAAATAAGATCTATCAAATGCATGATCTGACTTAATTCAATTACATTCCGTTGACCTTGTTTTACATTTGATGATATCAGGCCTGCTCCTCCATTACCCCTATTTGTTTTTGTTTGATACAGCTGTACATATCTTACCAGAAATTCTGTTCTTCTTGCCACTGCACTTCACTAATTGCCACTATGTCTTTTCAACCTATCGATTCCCCTTTTTAAATTCTCTAACCTAACTACCCAATAAGTGATCTAACACTCCATGTTCCAACCCACAGAATTCCAGTTTTGTTTTTCCTGATGACGACATCGCCCTTAGTAGTCCCCACCCAGAGATCCAAATGGCAGACTATTTTACCTGCAATATATTTTACCGAAGACGATGCAATATATTTTACCCAAGATGATGCCATCATCATTTAACCCTACAGCAGAGCCAGATGCCCAAGGGAAAGGTAATGGCATTAGTTTCTCCCTGCTTTCAGTCATCTGCAGTACCAGCACAGCAAGTCTATTCTGGCTAATGTTACAAGTCCACATGAGTCAATCATCCAGACTGTTGCCCCTGCAACTACTGAAAAGGTTGCTGCCCCTCTTCGGGAACCACATGTTTGTCCGCCTCTCCACATATATCCCTTTGTTGTGACTGATTACAGCTATCTAGCCTATATCGTATGGCATGCAAACCACCTCACCTCAGCAAGGTCTGTAGTTCACGAAAATATGCCATACAAAAAATACTAGAAAAGGGTAGAGAAAACTGTAAGAGGTGGGTGGAAATAAAGGAAAGGGAAAGCAGAACTGAATGTCAAACATCAATGTTAATAGGGGGCAAGTCTTTACTTCACTCGAATTCTCCTCTTCTCATCACTCTTTTCAAAATGTCAAAGTTAAAATTCTGAAATGATTGGTAATGTTATACTCACACTATATGATGATTACTAAAATTTCATTTTCTTATTTTTAATAAGATCCACTGTTAATGAATCATGAAATATATATGCAAATAGTACAAAACACATTCATACACATCACATACAGTAAGAAAATAGACAAGCATGCTTCATAATAAAAATTGTAACACTGAACACATACAAATGTCTGTAATACAACACGATCACTCATGTTCGCAGTTTAACATTCAACAAGGCGTTCCATTGCTAATACGTTCACTAGATTCCTGTGACTGATTTAGAAAAACAACATTTGAAGTCTTGATGCGTGCTGCAGAATTTGCTGCTGCTGAGGGACATGGTGAAATGCACGGTGTGGAACAATGGCTATTGCTGAGATCACATTGATCAAGCAGCTTAAGCAGTTCTTCAGCTGTTGGCCCTCCTGACATCTGATTCACTGAAATCACAAGGGTTCCATGCTGATTACAACAAATGGTTGACAGTTAATACTATGCATACTGCAAATTATATGAAAGATAAAATAATCTCATGTCATCCAAACTTTAACATTTGACTTGTATTATACTGCATAAGCTAATGTACAAATACATTTTCTGTACCCACTCCATTAAATTCCCCCACATTAATCACCTGGTTCTCCACGACTAGAGAGATCAAGTGCTGTTGTAAGATCCCACATCTGGATTGCTCCGTTGCTATGACCAGTGAATATAAATCGTCGTGGTCTGGAGCCCATACGACTTGATCCTTCACACTCATGAACACAAAATGATGTTATAGTGCTACCATCTACAGCTTTTATAACACACACCCTATAAGAGAAACGAAAGAAACACATTGAAGAAGAATTAGTGTTACATACTCTGGATGTTAGCATTATTTCTAATTTATATTTTACAGTGAATTTATCAATAAATGATTTTTTTCATTTTTGTATGAAGAGAAAAATTTATGTGTAATGATAGCCAGTCATGCAAGCTGAGAGATTCAAGATGATTTAAGATGTACACAACAACATCCACTGCTGCTTACAACGGGAGAGTCTGACGTGGGGCTCCAATTTTGATCAAGTTTTGCAATGATGTTCTACATTGAAAATAATGACATAAGTGCTTCGGCTTTTTGCCAGACACTCCCTAGTTTTTGAAAAATGGAGGTCCAAGCCGATGACAGAAAATCGTATTTTCAATGCTATACATCAAAAGAGTGTCTAAAACAAATATTTTTTATTAATATTATGTGGGGTCACAAGTTAATAATGTTCAAATTATTAGGGTGGTTGTGTTTTAAAACTACCTGTCAGTCATTCTTTGTGTCTAGTACAGCGAAGTCGACAGCCACATTGCTGAGACGTTATGACTACTAAAACTGCTGGTCCAGTTCAATTCTTCGTCATGGCTATTTTTTTTTATTTTTTTCTGGCATATCTAGTAATATTTTGATAATCAGAATACTTTTCTTTTCCTTTTTTCGAACCAAAACATTGCCAGGTGTGATTATTAATCAAATAAGTATATATAATGTTTTTAAACAGCAGGAAAAGATAGATTGCTACTTACCATAAAGAAGACACATTAAGTTACAGACAGGCACAATTACAAAACACTCACATAAAGCTTTTGGCCACAGCCTTCTTCAGCAAAAGAGAAGCACAGAACCACAAACCATTCAAACACACGAGCAAGCACACCTCACACACACACACGACCGCCAACTGTGGCAGCTCAGGCCAGGATGTTACTATCACAAGGGGTTGCAGCTGGGCAGGGAAAGGGAAGGGACAGTAGTGTACAGGTGTGGTAACAGAGGAACACTGTCTGGCAGAGTGTGCAGGAGCTAGAAAGCTAAGAGGCGTGGCGTCAGAAGCTTGTGGGACAGGGATGTGTGGGGGGAAAAAGGAGCGAAAAGGAGAGGATCGGGGAAAGATGGGTGGGAGCATTGACAGAGGATGACAAACAAAGAAGCTGGGAGATGAGAGTGGGAAGGTGATGATAGAAGAGAGTGTGTGGGAACTGTTGAGCGGAGGGTGTGAGGACAGCATGTTACCGTAGGTTGAGACCGGGATAATTATGGAAACGGAGAATGTATTGTAAGGTTAACTCTCATCTGCGCAGTTCAAATAAGCTGGTGGTGTAGGAAAGGATCCAGATGGCTCAGGTAGGTAGTGAGGCAACCACTGAAATGAAGCATGTTGTGCTCGCCTATATGTTGTGCCACAGGGTAGTCTACTTTGCTCTTTGTGCCACAGGGTAGTCTGCTCTTGGCCACAGTTTGGCGGTGGCCATTCGTCCTGATGGACAGCAAGTTGGTAGTCATACCAATACAAAAAGCCATGCAATGGTTTCAGCAGAGCTGGTAAATGACATAGCTGTTTTCATAGGTGGCCTGGCCCCTGATGGGGTAGGATAAACCTGTGACAGGACTGCAATAGGAAGTGGTGAGTGGGTGGTTAGAGCAGGTCTTGCACCTGGCCTTCCACAGGGATATGATCCTTGTGGCACGGGGTTGGGATTGGGAGTGGCATAGGGATGGACTGAGGTGTAGTGGGGATTGGGTGGGTGACGGAACCCCACTTTGGTGGGGGGGGGGGGGGGGGGGAAGGATCTTGGGTAGGACATTCCTCACTTCAAGGCATAATGATAGGTAACCAAAGCCCTGGTGAAGGATGTGGTTCAGTTGTTCTCATTGCGTGGGAGTGGGGGGTCTACTGGGTGATGAATGGGGCACTCCTTTGTGGCCAGTTCTTGGGGGGTGGTGGGAGTATTGTGGGTGTGAGGGGGAACTGGCACAGTGATTTTTTTGCAGACTGGATCTGGGGAATAGTGCCTGTCTTTGAAGGCCTTGGTGAGACCCTCAGCATACTGGGGAAGGGAATTCTTGTCACTGCAGGTATGCCATCCCCAAGTCGTCAGGCTGTTTGAGAGGGATTTTTTTGCGTAAGAGGGGTGACAGCTGTCAAAATGCAAGTATTGTTGGTGGGTTTAATGTGGACATAGGTGTAGATGGAGCCATCAGACTGGAGGAGGTCGACTTTCGGAAGGTGGCAGGCTGAGTTGAGCAGGACAGGTGTTGAGATTGTGCAGGAATGAAGGCAGGGTGTCTTGACCCTGAGTCCAGCTGAACCAGACTAAGGGTTTGGCATTTTGGGAGCTAGGAAGGTATTTTCTAGATGCCCCATAAAAGGTTGGCATAGGAGGTTTCCTTCTGCTCTCTATTGCTCCCTGTTGCTGCTGTTTTTCTCCAGTCTATTTTTATGGCATGTTTTTCAGTTTCTTCCATTTGGTATCGTACCTATACACTGAGGTGACAGAAGTCAGGGGGTAGTGATATGCGCATGTACAGATGGCGGCAGTATCACGTAGACAAAAGGGACAGTGCACTGGCAAGGCTGCCATTTGTATTCACGTGACTCACATGAGAAGGTTTCTGACCTGATTATGGCTGCACGATGGGAATTAATAGACTTTGAACACAGCACGAAATGGTAGTTGGAGCTAGATGCATGGAACATTCCAGAACAGAAATCATTAGGGAATTGAATATTCCAAGAGCCACACTAAAATGTAAAATATTAGAATAAAAATGCAAGTGCATGTAGTTTGCATCATATAAGGTCAGAAACTATGTATGGAGACATAGACAGTAAAGCTCATCGATGCAATTGCTGTACAATAAAAGTGAAATTTCTAAAAGCAATAATAAAAGAAAAGACCCGACAATAAATATAAAGCTAAAATGAAACAATGAAGATATACAGTTGTAAATAATACTGACCTTGGTCATACGGAATAAGAGGAACTAAAAACTCATAAGCTCTTTACAAATGGGAAACATGGAGCCATAGTAGGCTTGATTTTTACTGGTCAACTGGTCATTAAGCAACAAATCCTATCTCTTTAATAAGTTTGAGTCTCTTCCCTTTGGGAGTGTGGTGTGAAAACCTTTAGGTTTCCATGTGTGGGTGGTTGATGGTAACTGGATTTGAGATGTTCTGCAAAGGTAAAATTATGTTTCTGTCAATTCTTTGTGAGTAGATGTTCCTGAAACCTAGTTTTGAAATCCCTCCCTGTCTGGCCAAGTTTATATATGCCAGGGCAGCAAATTACTGAGATTGGATTTTACTGGAGCTGGTACATTCTGACCCCCAAAAAGTTTGGCAAGCCCATAAGACACATTAAACGACCTTCACCTAAAGACTGAGAGCAGTGGCGTTTGCGAAGATTTGTCAATGCTAATACACAAGCAACACTGTGTGAAATCACTGCCGAAATTAATGTGACATGTACAACGAATGTGTCCATTAGCACAGTGCAACAAAGTTTGGCATTAATGGCCTATGGCAGCAGACAGCTGATGCGAGTGCCTTTGCTAACAGCATGACATCACTTGCAGCACCTCTCCTGGGCTCATGAACATATCGGTTCAACACTAGATGACTGGAAAACTGTTGTCTGGTCAGGTGAGTCCTGATTTCAGTTGGTAAGAGCTGATTGGAGGGTTCAAGTATGGCATAGATCCCACAAAGCCATGGATCCAGATTGTCAACAAGGCACTGTGCAGTATGTGGTTGCTCCATAATAATGTTGGCTGTGTTCACATGGAATGGACGGGGTCCTCTGGTCCAGCTGACCCAATCATTGACTAGAAATGATTATGTTTGGCTACTTGGACACCATTTGCAGCCTTTCATGGACTTCATGTTCCTAAACAAAGATGTAATTTTTATGGATAACAATGTGCCTTGTCACTGGGGCACAGCTGTTAGTGACTGGTTTGAAGAACATTCTGAGCAATTCAAGTGAATGATCTGGCCACCCAGATTGCCCAACATGAATCCCACAGAACATTTATGGGACATAATTGAGAGAGCCATTCCTGCACAAAATCATGCTCCAGCAACGCTTATGCAGTTATGTATGGCTATAGAGGCAGCATGGCTCACATTTCTGCAGGGGACTTCCAACGATTCGTTGAGTCCATACCACATTCAGTTGCTGCACTACGCTGGGCGAAAGGAGGTCTTGCACGATAGTAGGAGGTATTGAATGACTGTCATCTCAGTGTAACTGATGTATGGTAGTAAATTTTAAAAAAACTTTTAGGTGAATTATCATAGTATATGTATTGCTATGCCATTTCATTCAACTTGTTTTCTCATGCTCACTTTGCTGTTGTAGTAGACCAGATAGGATCATGTCGGATGAACTGTAATATAATCCTCCCTTCATATTTTCAGATAACCAGGTGGTGTCCTACCTGGGCGTAACATGTCGTTCTTGAGTTAATAATGAACACTGTGCAACCTACAACTGTTTTTAATATTAGCCATAATAAGGTTGCTGCATCACAATGCCACAATGGAATAGAATAATTGTTACCTAAGGTATTTGTGAAATCTCAGATGTATCTTCATGAACTAAATTCAGTGCTTTAAAATTCATACAAAGATTCTACAATGAATTAGTGGCCAAGGACAAGAGATTTGCCAAAGTGGCCAACAAAATGGTTTCACACAAAAACTTCCTAATGAGATGATTCTTTCACATTCGAAAATATGATATCTTTTGCTGTCTGTAAATTGGTAAAAAAAGGCAACAGAGAAATGCTGATGCATTTTTCAGTACTGGTGCAATGAGTCTGTGAATTCAACATAAGAATATTGTTTTGGTGCCACAAATTTAATTTTTTTGGCATGTTTAAGTTAGCTGTATAATACCTATCAATTATGTATCTCCTTAAGAGACTTAATTATATTAAGTATGCAGATGATCAAGCAGTGTTGACAGTACTGGTGAAAGCACTACAGCCGATGATGGTGAAGGTCATAAAAGGGTGGAAAAAAGCTATAGAATGAGGGTGAATGTACGGATGCCAAAGTGACGACAATCAGCAAATATGGAGGTTCCTTCAAAATATTGTTTGATGGACAGAGCAAGGAATAAGTAAAACCCTTAAGGTACTTAGACATTTGATGAAATGAAATGGAAGCTGTTTGGAGGAGTCAAGTAGAACATCTATGTGTAAAATACCTTTTGAAGAAGTGAAAATTTTGTTAACAGGAAAAAGAATGCTGCTACATCTAGGAAACAGCTTTGCCAAGTGGCTTGTTTGGAGAGCAGTACAACATGACAGAAGAACCATAGGCAGTCAAAATAAAGAGAAAAATATCTGGATAGCTCTGAAATGTCACAGTAGAGAAAAATATTTACAGTAAAATGGACAGACAAAAAGTGGAATGAAGACATACTTCTAAGAATAGGAGAGGAAATTACAAGAATGAGGAACATGTTCTACCTGAGTTATATATTGAAACAAAAGATTGCAACGAAGAGATGGAGAGGAAGAAGAATGTGGTATGAAAGTGGAAATGAACAAAGTTACAAGTAGATTATGGAAGAAGCTTGGGCAGAGTAGCATGGAGAACATGGATGTTGATCCCTTCGTAGGACACACATATCAAAGGAAAAAAAAAAAAGGCTTCATTAAAATCATAGTGTCTTTATAGACAATATCCCAAATCTACCGGTAATATTGTAAGTGTGGTGCAGGCAATGCCCTTATCTAAGAAGCACTACAGTTATCACCTTGAATGGTTTAGAAATGTCATGCATAAACCAAATTAGGCAACTGGGCTGTAAAACAGTTCAGCTGCTTCTGTCTCCTGCATCACTGCAGTGTCACTCACCTGGCAATGAATTACCCATAAATGAATGATTTAGACAACAGTTCAGCAAGCAATGTGAGGAGTATGCAGCAGAACACATTTGTTATTTGGAATTGATCATTTGGGGCTGGTCATTGATGGCATTCACTTTTTGGAGAAATTATTAAAATAGATAATAATAATAATAATAATAATAATGTCATGTGACTAGGGCCTCCCGTCGGGTACACCATTCACCTGGTGCAGGTCTTTCGATTTGACGCCACTTCGGTGACTTGCGCATCAATGGGGATGAAGTGATGGTGATTAGGACAACACAACACCCAGTCCCTGATTGTAATTGATGCAGTAGAAGTACACATACATAACACAGTAGGGATTAACATTCTTCTTCAGAGGAAGGCAGAGAAAATCATTTTGCATTACAGGACTATATCACACCACAGAATAAACAAGATGTCAGGGGAAATTTAGAAACTAGGGAGAGAAAACAAAGGAACAGCAGGAAAACCAAGTTAAGCAGTGAACACGGCTGGTGAGTCTATATTTGCAATTAAAGAAATATTGATTTAAACACGAAACTTAAAAATGATAATATTACTGCAGGATAAAACCTTATTAGATGTTGAGAACTCCAATATTAGAAGGTGATGGTGATAGGGACTCTGGAAACAGGCATTTTGATAATCAACATGAACACTTAGGAAACCTCGAGAAGCAGACAGACTGCTGGCATATTCGAAAAAGTACCATAACCATAGTGTTAGCGTCTGAAAATGTACTCCAAACACTGACATGCAAGCAAATAAAATAAAAACATGATCAGCAAATTCCATCTGTGATTACATCACACATAAATATTTCATAACACTTGCAACAAACAGAAAGTAAATGACATGATTATAATTAAGTCAAATAAAAAAAAAACAGTATGTATCTACTATCTATCTTATAAAAATTATTGGCATTTAAGATAAGAGTGATGGTAAGTCTAATGTGACAATCAAGTAACTCAGTCAACTGCCAACTTCATAATGACTTTTTAAGTTCCTAAGGTCATCAAAGGACAAAAGTCCACATCTATACATGTGAACCAATGAATAACACCATCAGTTCTGTATCTTGTGACTGGCTTCAGTAGTCACTTCACCTTCATTTGGCTCCTTTATGGTAATTGGTTGTCATATAACCAATAGTAATCAACACCATAAAAGGTTCAAAAACATTGGCATACTCACGTGTGATGCGTCTATCAGTCAATCAGTCAATCAATGGTTGATAGGCTGCACTAGATGCATCACTGTGAACACTGATGTTTTTGATTCTTTTATGATGTTGACTGCCATTGATTATACGACCACCAGTTTCCAGACAGGGGTCTGATGAACGTGGAGTGGACCACCAAAATCAGTTGTTTTTAAATAAATAATAAATACAAATGTTCAAATATGTGTGAATTCCTAAGGGACCAAACTGCTGAGGTCATCGGTCCCTAGAGTTACACACTACTTAAACTAACTGATGCTAAGAACAACACACACACCCATGCCCGAGGGAGGATTTGAACCTCCGGTGGGAGGGGCTGCACAATCCGTGACATGGCGCCTCAAACCATGCGGCCACTCCCTGTGACAATAAATACAGGCACAGAGCTGACAGTGTACTTAATTGGTTCACATATATTTATCAACTGTTGTTCCCCTATCCATCTGAAGATGGATGTATGAAAATATCCATGTCTTTGATTTGTTTTGAAGCCTCTAAAAAGTCAATCATTTAATTAAATTATTAATGATTTATTAATTAATGAACTTTATGAAATAGTTAATTAAAGCTGGAGTACCTTTTCCCATTAGATGCCAACCTTACAAATAACTGATCTGTCTCTGGTACAACTTTCTGGACAAATACTTGTTCATCATCCTGTTCACCAAATGGTCCTGAAATTAAAATGCTCTCACACTATCTTGAAAAGAACCAAATATGCAGCTTAAGAGAAAATGGAATACATTTCTTGGTAGCAAGTTATGTAACAGTCATTTTACAACAACAATTATGAAAAACTCACTGTAATTTGCACCTGAAAGCACTTTGCTGCCTTCAGATATGTTATTAAAGTAAATAGATTGTCAAAGAGTTTTCTTATCTGTATTTTTCACTCCTTTCTGCATTCGAGCTACATTCACTAGAGGTATAGCAGACTATTCCTTTCTTTGGTAAGTGTGTTAATGAATATCTCTATCATTCTCTAATTCAAACAATTTTTAATGTGAATAAATGAACTGTATAAATAGTCAATATTCCCAAATGCTTTAACAGATGCTTACAAGAGATATTTAAATCCCACACATAATTAAAATTATTTTTTTGTCCTGCAGGCCATGACTAATTCAAAATATAAAAAGGAAAATCCAGGAAGAAATATGACAATAGTACGAAAGGATGGATTGCTACTCGCTATATAGAGCTGCACAGTCTGTGACTCAACGTCTCATCCATATGGTGAGTAGCAATCTATCCTTCTCATAATATTGTCAAAATATTTACAATACATTAAATTACTGATTTCTATCTCCAAAATGTGGCAGTAATCCTTGTAGCAAAATTAGCTTAACACATCCATGTGTATCATAACAAGATAAATAGGAATGAGCAATAAAGAGAGAAATTCAAATAGTAGAGACTAAGAAACTAGGAAACAATAATGTGCAGTAAAATTGTACTTCCACCAATCAACACCATCTCAACTGAATCAACCTGGTTAGCACTTAAGAGATAGTATTAAACAAACAGAGAGCACTACAGGGACTGATATGATTGAATGCAAATGCCACATAGAGAGAAGTAAATAAATCAGTTGACCACAGTATGGAATAGATGTGCCCAAGACATCCAACACTGCATATGTATCAAGGACAAGGATGGAAGAAGACTAGCATAAACACAAAATCTTGCAAAGGTGGGAAGCTTAGCAAATGTACCAACTATCCTCTAATTAATCTCCTGTCATATATAATCTACGTCTACATTATTATTCTGCAATTAATACTTAACTGTTTGGCAGACTACCAGTATTTCTCTAACTTTCCACTCTCAAATAGTAATCGAGAGAAATGAACACCTAAATCTTTCTATGCAAGTTCAATTTTATTTTATCGTAATATCATTTCTCCCTTCACAGGTGTGAGCCAACAAAAATTTGGTATTTGGAGGAGAAAGTTGGTGACCGTAACTTAATGATTTTATCAATTTCCTATTTCAGTCCTACCCAGTAAGTAACCATGCCATACAGTTTTGCTTTAGCTTTTTTTTGTTTAGGGTGCGAAAACAACTAGGGTAATATGCACTCATGTCAGAACTGTAGAACACGAAGGCAAAAAAAGGAGGTAAAAACAACTACATGTTAAGCTCAATCAACAGAAGGAATGACAGCTAAAAACAGGGCCTTGGAGAACAGTCCATAAAATATGCCATACAGAAATGAAGGTCCTGAACTAAATATTAAATTTTCTTCACCATACTGCTGCGATGCATAAAAATCAAAATGCAGTCGACAGACCATGTGTTGTTCACTAAAATAACCAGATGACAAACATAAATGAGAATATAAGTGGTTAAAGAAAGGGCACTGTGTCAGTAAATGGCAAATCATCAAAGGCTGAGGGCAATGAGCACGAAGTTGTGAGGGAGAACCACTTAACAAATGGCAATGGCTAAAAAGACAGTGCCCAAAAAGAAATGTAGCCTCATGGCGAGAGGGCTGAGAAGAGGTCGGCCAAGCCACTTGGTGAGGCTCAATTCCCTGGAGCTTGTTCCCATGAAGGGAGGACCAGTGGTGACACCAAAGTGAAACCACCTGCTGACAGATGGCAAAATACAGGTCTTTGGTGGGAATGGAAGAACTAGACAGCTGAGGTACAAGGACTCCAGCCTTGGCTACAGCCTCATTTCCTGTCAGACCGACATGACCTAGAACCCACATAAACATCAAGTGGCTCCATCAGGAGTGAGCAAGTGCAGCTTTCCTGGACCCTTTGCACTAAGGGATGGATGGTGTACAGCACACAGAGGCTCTGAAGGTCACTGAGAGAGTCAGAGCAGATGACACAATTGAAAAGTGTGTGTTATCGGATTTACTGTGTGGCCTGATATAGAGAGAAGAGCTCTGCTGTAAATACTGAGCAGAGTTCCAGAAGAAAATACTGAAAATTGTTGGACCAATGACGAAGGCACACCTGACACCACGGTCAGTCCGAAACCCATCAGTGTACACAAAGGTACTACAAAGAAGTTCTGTACAAAGGTCGCAAAACTTACGGCGGTAGTGCAAGGCTGGAGTAGTGTCCTTAGGAAGTGAAAGAAGGCCAAGGTGAACGTGGCTGGAGTAGTGTCCTTAGGAAGTGAATGAAGGCCAAGGTGAACATGGGCTGCCACACTAAACCAAGGTGGTGAAGGATTCTCACCCACCAGGAAAGTGGCAGGTAGAGTGAAGTTAAGCTGCTGGAGCAAGAGCCGAAAATGGAGTCCAGGAGGTAACAGAGAAGAGGGATGCCCCCCCTACTAGCATGGAGGCATAAGAGGGGTCGCCAGGCATGGTGAACAAATGGGATGCGTATTGGCTAAGGAGAAAGTCACAGCGGTACGACAGTGGTAGTTCGGCAACTTCTGCATACAGACTCTCAACCAGGCTAGCGTAAAAGGTGCCAGTGGCCAAACGGATGTCACAATGGTGGATAGTATTGAGACAGTGTAAGATGGACTGACATCCAGATGCATAAATGAAACACCAATAGTCTAGTTTTGAATGGGCAAGGGACCGGTCCTAATGGAGGAGGGTGGTCCATTTAGAACGGACAATGGACTGATATAAAAGGAGGAGGGTGGCCCGATCTGTTCCCCAGGAAGTACTGCTGAGGATACGTAGGGCACTGAGGGACCACGTAGATGGCGACAAGGTAAGACATGAGGAAAGACCAAGAAGAGCATGAGCTCCACGAATTTTGTAGTTTCAGTGAATGGAAGAACAACAGGCCCAAGATGTAAAGACAGTGGAAGAAACCCATTGCGCCACCAGAAATTCATACAAATGTTCAGCCTGAGTGCTGACTAGTGGGATGAGGATATTACGTAGGACAAAGCGGGAATTATATCAAACTGTTAGAAGTAGTTCAATCAAGTTCCAGTAGCCCATTACAAACAATATTGTAAGGTGCTTAAAATGTTATTAGGAAGGCAAGGAGTACGTGGTATGCAAATAGAATAGCTAATTCACAGGAAAAAATTAAAACCATATGGTCAGTTTTGAAGGAAGTGTTTGTCAGCAGCACACGGTTGACGATATAAAGTCAGTCTGCAGATAAAATATTTCTGTTGCTGATAAGTCAGATATATGTACAGTATCTAACAATCGGTTTCTGATTATTGCTGGTAAATTAAATAAAAGCTTAGTTTCTACAGGGAATCATACAACTCTCTTGGAAAATGCCTTTCCGAGATTGATGTCTGAAATACTCCTCTGTGATACTGACAAGGGAGAGACAGAGTCAATACTTAAATCACTGAATACTAAGCACTCTCATGGATATGATGGAGTGCCTAGCAGGAAAGTATTGTGCTGCATGTGTTAGCCCTGACTTAGCCATATTTATAATTTTTCCTTTAAGAGTGGTCAGTTTCCTGAACGATTAAAGTACTCAGTAGTAAAGCCACTTTATAAAAATGGACAAAGGGGTAACACAGACAATTTTAGACCTATTTCTATGCCATCAGTGTTTGCTAAAGTTATTGAAAAGGTTGTGTATGTAAGGATAATTGATCACTTTATGTTATATAATTTGCTATCAAATGTACAGTTCGGCTTTAGAGTCGTTCAACAACTGAAAATGCTATATTCTCTTTTTTTCAGTTCTGGACGGATTCAACAAAAGGCTTCTAATGCTAGGCATATTTTTTAATTTAACTAAGGGGTTTGATTGTGTTGGTCACAAAATACTGCTCCAGAAGTTGGACTGTTATGGAATATGGGAAGTAGCTCACAATTGGTTCACCTCTTACTTTAGCAACAGACAGCAAAAGGTCATTATTCACAGTGTTGAGAATGGCTGTGATTTGTGGTTTCAAGGGGGTACGGCCGAGTGGGGAGTGCCCCATGGATGAGTGTTGGGGCCACTCCTGTTCCTTATTTATGTAAATGACATGCCCTCTAGTATTACAGGTAATTCTAAAATATTTCTGTTTGCTGATCATACTAGCATGGTAATAAAGAATGTTGCATGCAACATTGGCGGGGGGGGAGGGGGGGGGGGGGCTGTCCTCTAAGCGAACCAGGAAGATATGGGAAAGCTCAAAGCGATTGTGAGCATGCAATTTTGTTTCCTGCAGGCAGAGAAGAAGCAGATGCTGTGATTCTAACAGCATCCCTAAGTCCTCTTTGTTGGATTGAAGGCTGTGAAATTTCCATTGGAGGACAGTCATGGCAAGGAAAGGAGAGGAGGGAAAAATTGAAGGGGTGTTGCCTCGAAAGCTGCCAAGTACCAGCCTTTGAAGACTCACTGCTACATGGCGCAGAGGCAGTAGGATCCTGCTTCATAAGGTTTACAGATGCACTGGCATTCTCATTCTGTTGGTCTGTGGAGTCCAGGACAGAACAAAGGTTTGTGGGGCATAATGACAACATGGAGGTCGGCTGGGTCAGGGTATCACGTGGGGACAGCACTGAAGAGGATCTCCGAGTCACCGAAGGAGAAAACCACTTGCCTTTGTTTGACTTCTTGGAGCCTTTCCAGTTAGCAGAGGAAGACTCAGATGTTAGTTGGCTGGACGGATGTAGGAAGTCTTCAAAGAGTATTCCTTCTGTCCTTTCTGGTCTGCCGGTTGTGTAGCAAGTGACTTTGCGCCATGTGGTGAAATTTTGGTGGCTTGTTGCACAGCTGGACAAGGAGACGGGGATGCTACCTTGGCAGTGGGCGATTTTACAACCATGGTGCTGACTTTGAGGTTGCATGTCTGCATGGCCAAGTCCTTCGTAGAGCGAGATGTAGCAAGAACAGTACTGTAAGTGCTGGATGGTAGGACACAGGGTTTCTGAATAACCAACAATTTGCGAATGATTGGGTAACGCAATTTTTTCTTCACCTGGATCTCCCGGACAGCCTGTTCATCGAGATACATGGGACGATCTCGGGATGAGGCTGCATGGTCACCACAGCAGTTGATACAGAGGGTAGAAGGAGGCAGACAATCGCCCTCGTGAGCATTCCAACCACAGGTTACACATTTGGCTGAGTGTTAACAAGACATTCAAGAGTGGTTGTAATCATAACACTGGTAACAGTGCATCAGGTTTGGAATGCACGATCGGGCCGTGATAACTTCATAACCTGCTTTGATGTTTGATGGACGCACCACACTATCACAAGTGAAAAAAAGTGTGCTTGTGAACACTAAGGTTGCAATGAATCTTTTAAACCACCTGATGGATTGCAATGACATCCTGATCAGATAGGTACATTTGGATTTCTGCCTCAGACAGACCATCGAGCAGCCTAGTGTAAATAACACCACACAAAGAATTCAGCGTTCAATGGGCCTCGCAACAAACAGAATAGTCATGGAGGAGCGAAGCTGCAAGCAGTTGTGCTTGAGAATCAGAAATAGTCTTCAAAAACAAAGTTTCTTTGCGTAAACGAGAGCAGGATTTCAGAGGGCCAGCAATTGCATTAACACCTTTCTGTATAATAAATGGCCTTACTGCAGCAAAGGAATGACCGTCTTCAGTACATGAAGCCACGAAAAAGCATGATGCAGATGGGAGATTCTTTGAATAGTTAGCCACATTCCATTTACGTTTATTAGACATTGACAGTGAAGATGATTATTTGCTAATTGCGAGAAAATCCCCCATGATTGGCAGTGTCTCTGATGGTGTGCTCCACTTGGGGACTGCCCTCAGAAGGGGGAGCATTCGCCTTAGATGACCGTTCACACCTCAAGTCACCCCCCCCCCCCCCCCCCGAACACCTGACAGAGGGGCCAATCGACAATTTGGGAAGGTAGCAGCCCAGGCAGTCACCCCTCCCATGGCCTGGCCTTTACCAAGGGGTACATACGAACCCTGTCTCTCAACCCGGGGCTGGGAATAACGCATTATCCAGTTACCTGTTACACGTCAGATGTGTGGGCTGGCCTTCAGGAGAGTATAGGGAGGAAGAAGAAAAAGAGGAGCCTCAAATGCTGAAGCAGAGGAAGGATAGGAGAAGGGGAACAAAGAGAGAGAAAAAGAACGAAAAACAGTGGACAGACTGTTGTGATATCAGCTACTGAAAATGCAGAACACATTTCCAAAAACACCCCAGGCATGTTCCCCAAGGAGGGGAGAAAGAACAGCAAGAGGACAGACATGGGAAGAGATGCTGCAAAGATTACAGCCTGGTGGTAGCCAAACACAAATCCACCAAAGACCACTCAACCCCCTGGGGGATAGCAATACACTAGAAGGATGGACAAGTGTAGTGTAGACAGTCTCTTTGGTAGATTTCTGGCAGCTTCTAAATGTTCTGCGAATAAAACAGATTCTATAATTCACCTTTTCCACATCATCATCTACACACTGGTTCCAATTTAATTTATTCGTAATTGCAATCCCCTGGTATCCAACCTTTATCATGAAATCAAAATTTAACTTAACTTTTTTTAGTACTTTTGTAAAGGACCTCACTCTTTTTCAAGTTCAGGGTCAACTGCCACTTTTTGCACTTTGTCTAAATAATTTTGTAATTTGTTTTGATCTTTTGACGAGTTCACTAGATGGTAAACAACAATATAATCTGCAAAATATCTAAGAGTGCTGCTCACATTGTTTTCAAAATCATTTTTATAGCTTAGGAATAGCAGAGAGTTATAATGCTTCCTTAGAGAACACCAAATATAGGTTTGGTTTCAGATAAATGACTTCATGGAACTATTACGACCTGTAACTTTCTGACAGGAAATCATGAATCCAGTCACATATCAGAAACGATACTCCAGAGGCAAACAATTTGATTAAGGCCTGCTCTTTTGGAATGGCATCAAATGCCTTCTTGAAATATAAAAATATGGAATCAACTTGAGATTACCTGTCGACAACAATAACTACTTTAAGTGAAAAAGAGCCAGTTGCATTTCACAAGAATGATATTTTCTGAATCTGTGCTGGTTGTGTGTCAATAGACAATTTTCTTCGAGGTATTTCATAATGGTGGAACACAGAATGTGTTCCAAAACCCTACCATAGATTGATGTCAATGATAGGAATATATAATTCAACAGGTAATTTCAATTCCCTTTCCTATGTGTTGGTGTGATCTGTGCAACATTTCAGTCTTTACGTGTGAATCTTTTGTCAAGATTTGTATATGATTCCTAATAAATGGAGCTATTTCATCAATATGCTATGAAAGAAACCTAAACGGTGTACTATCTGGACAAAGGATGTTCCTTTATTATGTGACTTTCGTTGCTTCACTACACCAAGGGTATCTATTTCCAAATTATTCATGATGACAGCTGCTCTTGATTCAAATTCTGGGATAAATGCTGCAGCTTCTTTGGTGAAAAAATTTCAGAAAACCTTGTTTAATAATAAGTTCCCTTTCATGTTTGTAACATTACCATTACTGACACACAGTGAAGGTATTAATTGTTTCTTGCTGTTCGTATACTTTACACATGACCAGAGAACCCCTTCTGATTGGCAGCCAGACTTCAAGACAAGAGTTTTGGTGTGGGACCTGTTTTGTGTATCATGGTGACCTGTTCTGTCTCTTATTAATGTACTACCAACTCTCAGTTGCTGTCAAAATTATTTCTCTGAGTTTGAACCATATTTGGTTGACACTTAAAAGAAGAAATGGAGACTATGTCATTGCACACTCTACTTGCTCAGGATTGTTTGTCACTGGCACCATCTTCACTTTCCATCAACCTAGTGAAAATTTCAAGAGAAAGCTACAATACTGCCATGGCTTTCTTAGATTTGGAGATTTGACTGGGCCAAAATGCAGTACAAGGGCACGAAAAGGATTTGTCTGTTGTCCAACTGGTCTATTAACAGATTTCTGATGCCAATCACCTTAGTCACTGAAAACTTTGCACAAAACCTACAACAGAAAACAGATTGGGCTTTGCTCCTAACACTGAAGATGATAACAAATGAACTGCAGTGGCAGTTCTGGCCGTTGTATTACCATCTCATCTCAATTGGGACTGTTACTAAATATTACATAGCTTGAGTACTTCGAAACAGTCCTTACTCCTCGAATGCAAGATATCGAATTGAAGTACAAACTCTAAGCAAAGTGGACATATTCTGCTACTTTAAGTTCCGTCTCAAAGTGATAACAACTCTAATAGTAGTTAGTGCAGTCAACTGCCACAGCAATCAAAAATATTTCTATGCCCTTTTTGTGGATGACAGCAACAGAAGCCCAGAGTTGAGATGTCCATGGTGTGGTCAAGTACTCTAGAAGTTTTAAGATGTAGACCTGTTTACTGTCTAGGTGATTTGGAATGTGAGTTGCTTTTGATTGTAGTGCTACCCTACCCAACTCTCATCATATTTTATTATTGGTTCCTAACCCCAACACCTGGAATCTCTATGTACCATAGATGGCTTTGTTACCAATTTGACGTCAGCACTTTCAAAGCACCCAAACACAGTTTGTAATTTGTTGTATACCCAACAGATGATCTTTAAATACAATACATTATGATATTTATCTGATTTATGCAGCATGATTGATTGATGGTGAGCTTTCGGGTAGTGGTTGAGTCCATTTTATACACAATATTTCAACAACTGATATTCACACTTAAAAGAAGAGTGTTGGATATTGTACAGCTATTAGACAAAGACCTTTGTCAGGTGCAGAAAAACATACAAGTGTGCACACCCACCCACCCACCAAACCCCCCCCCCCCCCCCCACACACACACACACACAAACGCAGGATGGGGAAGGAGCTGTGCTGCATGTGCGCTGGGGAAAGAACGCATGCATGAGGCCGGACTGGGAGCAGGGAACAGGATAGAAATAGGAGGACAACTAGGAATAGTGAAAGTCAATGCTGTGAAGCAGTCACTGATGTCACACACAGTGTTGAGCAACTGGATGGTCCAACTGTCACTTAGCTACAGTGTCGCAATGACCATTATTCATAATTTCATGCCAATGGTGTGTCGGAATGAAATGCAGTTGGCATCCCTACACATGCCTGTGTTTAATGGGTAACTTATGGAGCTTTCATTGTTGTATGTCTGTTAGATACTGTTCAGTGGTGTACTGAGTAGAACTTTGTGTAGCACAGCTTGCAAATTTCGAGATGGCACAGTTACAGGAGCAACACATCTGCATTAAATTTTCTGTGAAATTCGAGAAAACCTTTACAGAGAGACACCATATGATGCAGGAAGCCTACAGTGATGCATGCTTTAAGATCTATTTGGTGTGTGAATGGTTCAAATTGTTTAAAAAAGGCTGGACAGAAGTTAAAGATGACCCTCATTCAGGATGCCCTTCAACATCTACTGACATAACGCACGTCAGGAATGTCAGTGTGCCAAACGAAGACTGACTGTCCGAGAGATTGCAGAAGAATGTAACATTTCAGATGGATCATGTCAAGAAATCCTGACAAAGCATCTTGGAATCCATCATGTTGCCATCAAATTGCTCCCATGGCTCACGACTCGAAACCAAAAAGCCTTTTGTCTCACAATATGTGAAGAGTTTTTGGATTGTGCAAATGATAATGAGATGTTCCTTAAGAGAACTATAACTGGTGATGACATGTGGGTCTATGATTATGATATTGAGACCAAGGTTCAATCTTCACAGTGCGTTGGGAAAGGTTCTCCATGGCAAAAAAAACCTCATCAGGTCAGATCAAATGTCAAAGCATTGCTGACAGTTTCCTCTGACTTTGAAGGATTAGTTCACCATGCATTCATGCCACAGGGACAAACTGTTAACCAATGGTACTATTGGGCTGTGTTGCGACACCTGCGAGAAAATGTGAGAAGTAAACAGCCTGAAATCTGGCAAGACAATTCATGGCACTTGCATCAAGAAACCACACCTGCACATTCATCCCTGTTGGTGCATGACTATTGCACAGAAAACGAAATCACTGTGCTGCCTCATCCACCATACTTTGCAGACTTGGCCCAAGCAGACTTTTTCTATTTCCAAAGTTGAAAACCCTGTTGAAACGACAAAGATTTGCAACACTAGACAAAATAAAATAAAGCTTGCAGGTGGCACTTCGCGCGATCCAGCAAGAGGCGTACCAAGACTGCTTCTCGAAGTGGAAATTGTGTTGGGAGTGGTGTATCAATTGTGTAGGAGAGTATTGCAAAGAAGACCATGCACAAGGAGAGGTCCCCAGTGGCAGGATCAACTTTTTGAAATCATACATACAGTGATGTAAGTTAAAGACTTAGTTAGTACCCTGCAACCATTCAACCTGGTGGGTGATCATTAGCAACAGTGGGTGGGGGGGGGGGGGGGGGGTGGGGGGGGGGGGGCAGAATTGGGATTTTGCATTATGCTCTTCAACTTTAAAACAGTAGTGTTTTACACACTGGTTGTGTAGCATAATGTTTACAGTACTAGATTCATATGCAAGAGGTTGTGGCTTTGAATCTCGTTAGGCACTTTGAAATCTTATATTTTTAAAGGTACTTTTTTATTTATATTCCTTTGTTATGTCATTTTAATCACCATACTAACTTTACCAATAGCTCTCATTTTTAATTCCCAATGATTGTCATTTATTACACTGATTTAATTTCTTCTGTTTCATCATCCTACATTTTTGTCCATTTTAATTCTTTTATTATTTATATTCCAAATTTTGCCTGCATTTTTCTGTACTTATAATCCCATCTTTCATTTAAATCTTCATCTGTGTAATTTTGTCCACTGTGCAATAAGTATTTATGTTTTAAATATTTGTATGATTATTACTATCCAAAATTACATTTTTGACACCACTGCACATATAAATAGATTATTTTTTGTCTTTTGTTTTTTAACCGATAGCTTGGCATTTTCAAATGTTTAGATATTATGATAATTTAATAAAAATATTTAAATAATTAACTTCACGTGCACTAGGATTCCAACTGAAAAATGAATGATGAGAATTAAAAATGAGAGTCATTGAGAAAGTTAATATAGTGATTAAAACAACATGACAAAGGAATAGAAATAAAGAAATACATTTAAATCAGTTAACTGAATAAAATAAATTATCAAAATAATTTTGAAAAAGATTTAAAAATGAAAGATTTTGAAGCACCTAACAAGATTCAAACCTACAATCTCTTGCATGTGAAGCTAGTACTATAACCACTATACTACACAAACCAGTTTGCATAACACTACTATTTTCAAAGTACAGCATCAAACAAAATAACCAAGTTTTTTTTGTCAGTTACTCACAAACAAGAGCCCACTGGGGTGAGTGGTTGGAGGGTGTAACTCCTTGGCCTTAACACAGATCACCATAAAGATGGTTTCAAAAATGTCAACCCCACTGCTGAGGACCTTCCCTTGTACGTTTGTAGACCACATAGCTGCTTACACAATTTGCCCAGCCCCTGATGAGATGAGGAAATGCCTGTGACAGGACTGGAGTAGGTGATAGTGGGAGGATGTATGGCTAGGTCTTGCATCTCAAGCTATTACAGGGATATGTGCCAAAGGGCAAGGAGTTGAGCACTTGAGTGGAATAGAAGCAGACAAGGATATTGTGTAGGTTGTCAGAATATGACTGTGGGAGGGATATGGAGTATAGTGTGGAGGATATTTCTTATTTCAGAGCACACCAAGAGGTAGTCAAAACTGTCACAGAAAATGTTATTCAGTTTCTCAAGTCCTCGGTTAGTGAGGATTGTGCTCCTTTCTGGAATGTTAGGGGGTATATGGAGGATGGTAAGTGGCTCAATAGAAAGGGGAGGGAGGTCTGTTTCTGAACAAGACAAGGAGGGCAATTTTTGCCTCTGAGGGACTCAGTGAGATCCTTGGGATATTTGGAAAGGAACTGCTCATCACTGCAGGTGTGACAAATGCAAGTGTTACATATGCAGGAAGCTACGTTGTATGGAAGGGACTTCCTGATGTGGAATATGTGGCAGCTGTTGAAGCTGAGATATTGCTGGTTTAATGTGGATCGAGGTGCCGATGGAGGCATCTGTGAGGTGATCCGCATCGAGGTAGGTGGCTTATTAGGCTGAGAGGACAAGGTGAAGCAAATAGGAGAGAACATGTTAGATTCTGGAGGAATGAGGATAGGATGTCCTCTCCTTTAGTCCAGATCATGAAGATGTCATCACTGAATGTGAATCAGGTGAGAGTTTGGGATTCTGGTTGACTAGGAATGATTTATTCAGAGGGTCCATGAATGGATATTGAATGGATTGACTTGGGTGGTGCCAAGCTGGTGTCCATGGCTGTATCACATTGTTGGTGAAGACACACAGTTGGTTATGGTGACCAGGAAGGCAGTTGCAGGTTTGCATAGTCAAGCATTGGTAAAGTAACTGCTCAATGACAGCTAGGTCATGCGCACTGGGGACGTGGTACCAACAGCGATGAGCAAAGTGTCAGGTGTTCAAGGCACAGGAATGATGGAGAGTTGGCAGATAAAATGGTTAGTGTCTTTTATATACGAGGGTAGGTTACAGTCGTTAGGGTGAAGGGACTGGAGATCATGCTGGATATCTGGAGTGGGGTCACTGTAGCAAGGCTTGCAGGTGGTCATGCCTGACAGCAGGCAGAGCCCTAAGCCAGGTAATCTATGTGGTTCATAACTGCAATGGTGAAGCCTCTGTTAGATGGTTGTATTACAAGGTTGGGATTAGTTTTTAGGTATTTATTGTGGCTCTTTCTGTGGATGCAAGGTTAATTTCCATGATCAGGGATTTAAGAATTAATAGTGAGGCAAGGTTTGAGGTTAGAAAATTCTGGAAAGTTATCGGGATAGGATTTGGGAGAGTAAATTGGGTGAGGCAGGTTTCAGTATAGGTGTCGGGTCATGTCTGATTAATAGGGTTGGAAGTGAAAAGTGTTTCCACCTCTACATTTCCTACTGCATCAAAGGCAGAGTCATCTCTGAAAGTAGTTAACCAATGTGTGGCATTTTATGTGGGCATGACCACTAACAAGTTGTCTGTCTACTTGAACAGCAATTGCCAAGCTGTGGTCAAGTTACAACTAGGCCATCCAGTTGCTGAACATGCTCTTGTAACATGGTGTGTTTGACTTGTATGAATTCTTCATTAGCTGTCCCCATAGATTTTCCTCACCACCACCAGATTTGTTGAACTGTGCAGGTGGGAACTTTGCCTGTAGCATATCCTTTATTTCCGTAACACCCACAGCCTCAACCTTCACTAGGCCCATGGCTCCAAATGCCTCTGTCATCTTTCCTGTATCCACTACAGCCTCACATGCACCTTCTATCCTTCCAGTGCACCTACAAAGTCATTCCCCCTTCTCTACTTATCTTCTCCCCCACAGCACACCACCTGCCTTCGTCATGTCCCTGCACACTCTCACAGGGAGCACAACAGCATCTTCCCCCTACCCTGTTACCCCTCCCCCTCCCCATCACACAACTCTTCTGTGCCCTGAGTACTCACTACAAATCAACACTTGCTGTAGTCATGCCTCAGCAACCAAAGACGAAAGAGGCTGTGATTTTATATATATGGAAACATTCCACATGGGAAAAATATATCTAAAATCAAAGATTCTGTAACTTACCAAACGATAGCATTGGTACGTTGATAGAAACAAAAACACACTCAAATTTCAATCTTTCGCAACCAATGGTTGCTTCATCAGGAAAGAGGGAAGGAGAGGGAAGGATGAAAGGATGTGGGTTATAAGGGAGAGGGTAAGGAGTCATTCCAATCCCAGAAGCGGAAAGACTTACCTTGGGGGAGAAAAGGGACAGGTATACAGCCGCGCGCACACACACACACACACACACACACACACACACACACACACACATCCATCCGCGCATATACAGACACATGAAATTTGTATATATATATATATATATATATATATATATATATATATATAGGGAAACATTCCACATGGGAAAAATATATCTAAAAACAAAGATGATGTGACTTACCAAACGAAAGCGCTGGCACGTCGATAGACACACAAACCTACACACAAAATTCTAGCTTTCGCAACCAACGGTTGCTTCGTCAGGAAAGAGGGAAGGAGAGGGAAAGACGAAAGGATGTGGGTTTTAAGGGAGAGCGTAAGGAGTCATTCCAATCCTGGGAGCGGAAAGACTTACCTTAGGGGGAAAAAAGGACGGGTATACACTCGCACACAAACACACACACACATATCCATCCACACGTATACCGACACAAGCAGACATGCAGAGGCAAAGAGTTTGGGCAGAGATGTCAGTCGAGGCGGAAGTGCAGAGGCAAAGATGTTGTTGAATGACAGGTGAGGTATGAGTGGCAGCAACTTGAAATTAGCGGAGATTGAGGCCTGGTGGATAACGGGAAGAGAGGATATATTGAAGAGCAAGTTCCCACCTCCAGAGTTCAGATAGGTTGGTGTTAGTGAGAAGTATCCAGATAACCCGGATGGTGTAACAATGTGCCAAGATGTGCTGGCCGTGCACCAAGGCATGTTTAGCCACAGGGTGATCCTCATTACCAACAAACACCGTCTGCCTGCGTCCATTCATGTGAATGGACAGTTTGTTGCTGGTCATTCCCACATAGAATGCGTCACAGTGTAGGCAGGTCAGTTGGTAAATCACGTGGGTGCTTTCACACGTGGCTCTGCCTTTGATCGTGTACACCTTCCAGGTTACAGGACTGGAGTAGGTGGTGGTGGGAGGGTGCATGGGACAGGTTTTACACCGGGGGCGGTTACAAGGGTAGGAGCCAGAGGGTAGGGAAGGTGGTTTGGGGATTTCATAGGGGTGAACTAAGAGGTTACGAAGGTTAGGTGGACAGCGGAAAGACACTCTTGGTGGAGTGGGGAGGATTTCGTGAAGGATGGATCTCATTTCAGGGCAGGATTTAAGGAAGTCGTATCCCTGCAGGAGAGCCACATTCAGAGTCTGATCCAGTCCTGGAAAGTATCCTGTCACAAGTGGGGCACTTTTGTGGTTCTTCTGTGGGAGGTTCTGGGTTTGAGAGGATGAGGAATTGGCTCGGGTTATTTGCTTCTGTACCAGGTCGGGAGGGTAGTTGCGGGATGCGAAAGCTGTTGTCAGGTTGTTGGTGTAATGGTTCAGGGATTCCGGACTGGAGCAGATTCGTTTGCCATGAAGACCTAGGCTGTAGGGGAGGGACCGTTTGATGTAGAATGGGTGGCAGCTGTCATAATGGAGGTACTGTTGCTTGTTGGTGGGTTTGATGTGGACGGACGTGTGAAGCTGGCCATTGGACAGGTGGAGGTCAACATCAAGGAAAGTGGCATTTGATTTGGAGTAGGACCAGGTGAATCTGTAGGAACGAAGGGAGTTGAGGTTGGAGAGGAAATTTTGGAGTTCTTCTTCACTGTGAGTCCAGATCATGAAGATGTCATCAATAAATCTGTACCAAACTTTGGGTTGGCAGGCCTGGGTAACCAAGAAGGCTTCCTCTAAGCGACCCGTGAATAGGTTGGCGTACGAGGGGGCCATCCTGGTACCCATGGCTGTTCCCTTTAATTGTTGGTATGTCTGGCCTTCAAAAGTGAAGAAGTTGTGGGTCAGGATGAAGCTGGCTAAGGTAATGAGGAAAGAGGTTTTAGGTAGGGTGGCAGGTGATCAGCGAGAAAAGAAGTTCTCCATCACAGCGAGACCCTGGATGTGTGGGATATTTGTGTATAAGGAAGTGGTTACAAGGATGGTTTCCGGGGGTAACAGATTGGGTAATGATTCCAGGCCTACAAGAAAGTGGTTGGTGTCTTTGATGAAGGATGGGAGACTGCATGTAATGGGTTGTAGGTGTTGATCTACGTAGGCAGAGATACGTTCTTCTCTGCCTACGTAGATCAACACCTTCAACCCACTACACGCAGTCTCCCATCCTTATCAAAGACACCAACCACTTTCTCGAACACCTGGAATCCTTACCCAATCTGTTACCCCCTGGAAACCATCCTTGTAACCATTGATACCACTTCCTTATACACAAATATCCCACACGTCCAGGGTCTCGCTGCGATGGAGCACTTCCTTTCACGCTGATCACCTGCCACCCTACCTAAAACCTCTTTCCTCATTACTTTAGCCAGCTTCATCCTGACCCACAACTTCTTCACTTTTGAAGGCCAGACATACCAACAATTAAAGGGAACAGCCATGGGTACCAGGATGGCCCCCTCTTACGCCAACCTATTCATGGGTCGCTTAGAGGAAGCCTTCTTGGTTACCCAGGCCTGCCAACCCAAAGTTTGGTACAGATTTATTGATGACATCTTCATGATTTGGACTCACAGTGAAGAAGAACTCCAGAATTTCCTCTCCAACCTCAACTCCTTTGGTTCCATCAGATTCACCTGGTCCTACTCCAAATCAAATGCCACTTTCCTTGATGTTGACCTCCACCTGTCCAATGGCCAGCTTCACACGTCCGTCCACATCAAACCCACCAACAAGCAACACTAACTCCATTATGACAGCTGCCACCCATTCCACATCAAACGGTCCCTTCCCTACAGCCTAGGTCTTCATGGCAAACGAATCTGCTCCAGTCAAGAATCCCTGAACCATTACACCAACAACATGACAACAGCTTTCGTATCCCGCAACTACCCTCCCGACCTGGTACAGAAGCAAATAACCCGAGCCACTTCCTCATCCTCTCAAACCCAGAACCTCCCACAGAAGAACCACAAAAGTGCCCCACTTGTGACAGGATACTTTCCGGGACTGGATCAGACTCGGAATGTGGCTCTCCAGCAGGGATACGACTTCCTCAAATCCTGCCCTGAAATGAGATCCATCCTTCATGAAATCCTCCCCACTCCACCAAGAGTGTCTTTCCGCCATCCACCTAACCTTTGTAACCTCTTAGTTCAGCCCTATGAAATCCCCAAACCACCTTCCCTACCCTCTGGCTCCTACCCTTGTAACCACCCCCGGTGTAAAACCTGTCCCATGCAACCTCCCACCACCACCTACTCCAGTCCTGTAACCTGGAAGGTGTACACGATCAAAGGCAGAGCCACGTGTGAAAGCACCCACGTGATTTACCAACTGACCTGCCTACACTGTGACGCATTCTATGTGGGAATGACCAGCAACAAACTGTCCATTCGCATGAATGGACACAGGCAGACAGTGTTTGTTGGTAATGAGGATCACCCTGTGGCTAAACATGCCTTGGTGCACGGCCAGCACATCTTGGCACAGTGTTACACCGTCCGGGTTATCTGGATACTTCCCACTAACACCAACCTATCCGAACTCCGGAGATGGGAACTTGCTCTTCAATATATCCTCTCTTCCCGTTATCCACCAGGCCTCAATCTCCGCTAATTTCAAGTTGCTGCCACTCATACCTCACCTGTCATTCAACAACATCTTTGCCTCTGCACTTCCGCCTCGACTGACATCTCTGCCCAAACTCTTTGCCTCTGCATATGTCTGCTTGTGTCTGTATACGTGTGGATGGATATGTGTGTGTGTGTCCGCGAGTGTATACCCGCCCTTTTTTCCCCCTAAGGTAAGTCTTTCCGCTCCTGGGATTGGAATGACTCCTTACCCTCTCCCTTAAAACCCATATCCTTTCGTCTTTCCCTCTCCTTCCCTCTTTACTGACGAAGCAACCGTTGGTTGCGAAAGCTAGAATTTTGTGTGTATGTTTGTGTTTGTTTGTGTGTCTATCGACGTGCCAGCGGGAGCGGAAAGACTTACCTTAGGGGGAAAAAAGGACAGGTATACACTCGCATACACACCCATATCCAACCGCACATACACAGACATAAGCCAACACTTGCTATGGTTTAAGAGAGACTTGAAATGTTTTTCCCAGTGAGTCAAGATATGCTGACTGTCAGTGAGGATGGCCATACTGTTGGCTTCTTTCAGAGTCCCTGAGGATTTTATTCCAATGTAAAATCTCCGCAAGTACCTGACATCTGACAGACTTTGGAGTACCTTGACTTTTTGTTCCTATCAGTTGTTCTTGATTGTTCTTTATTTTAATTTGACATTTTTGCTTGAGTTCATGAAAATGTCTTTTCTTTTCCATCCTGGATGGATTCTGAGAAAGCTCCCACTTTAGACAGCAAATAGATGCAAAGAATCAGTTCTACCATCAACTGAGCAATGTTCTCATCAAGATACCAACTAAATGTAAACTCTTAATACTTGACAACTTCAGTGCCAGAGTGGAAAGAAAGAATTGGTTTTGGGGGAACATATTGGGTAATCAAGGTGTTGGAAACTGCAATGCAAATGGACTGCTACTTTTTGGTCCCCATGCTGTGCATGACCTTTTCATCACCAACACACAGTACTGCTTACCTAGTTGTTATAAGACTACATGTTCCAAACACTGGCATCTCACTGACTGTGTCATCAATCAGCAAAATGACAAGAAAGATGTCCTGCTCACAGAAACAGCTCGAAACACTGATGACTGCTTAACTGATCACAAACTACTGGTTAGCCATCTGAGGAACCTCGTCCATTGTAAACCACAATCCTCCTCCTCGAATCCTTCCAGCAGAAAATTCAACATCAACAGCCTGCAGAATGAAACTGATTGCTCTATGTTGCAAGACAAATTTTTGGATTGATTTATCAATACACCACTTAACACAGCAGATGCTGAACAGGAATGAATCATTCTAAAAAACACCATTAAAAAGATTGCAAAGATGCAAAGAAGAAAAATACCTGATTTGACAGAATAATGAAGTGATTAAGGACCTCATAAGTGTCAAGCTGTCAGGCAGGATGCTTACCTACCTCATCCATATACCAACTGAAGAATAGGGAGAACTTTATATCCTATTAGTACATCATATTAATCAAAGACAGGGTATTCTCCATAGTTCAAAACTGAAAGAACTGTATAAATTGTGAGGCTTTCACAGCATGACTGACAGACGCTATGTGTCTGAATTTCCAACCAAATTCACAACTTCATTTTTACACAATATTCCAAAAACTTAACTAATTGCAATTTTGTCATATGATGACATGTTGGAGACCGTGGCTGTTTTTGAAGACAAATGTTGATGGTGTTAGAACTAATTGCCTACAGATGATAGAAGTGGTAGTCTAATATGTGCTTGCTGACTGGATTTCAACTGAAAGGTATGGTAGCATCCTGGTCTATAAACAGCCTATATCGCTAACGCCTATTGTGCATTTATTTATCTATGCCCATTTCATTACCTTGTGTTTTCCTGCTCTGATGGAATATTAATAAATTGAGCCCAAGATACAAACCTTGCTTAAGCTTTTCTGTAAGGTTTTCTGACATATTTATTTCAACATACTCATCTATTATACTATCCCAGAAACAAGGAAACTGCATATTAATACTGGTCTTGTATCTATTTATTTATTGCCCTAAACATCTGCTTTCTGATGACTAAGCAGATTGTTCAATATGTTGAATATCCTACACACACACACACACACACACACACACACACACACACACACACACACACACACACCTCAGAAAGGTTGTGACAAACTTCTAGTGTGAGGAACATCATAATGATTGAGGACTGCTTAGCAACGCATGGAGACAAACATCATGGGTAAGTGACAGCAGAGGTCAGAGATCGGAAAGGAAACAAGAGAGTAATTCAACTAAAACATTTATTTGACATAACGAGTACACATGGTAGATGACTGACTACATCTCTAACGTTATACAGATACTTTAAGTTTGCACCATCAGACGCTATGTATTACTGACACCAACAGAGTATTGGCTGCCAGATACACAGAGTATAGTAGCTAGTAGCTGTGCAGATGATTCTTGCAACAAGATCCATTTCAAACCCTACAGCATCACAATACATGAGAGATTTCATGGCCATCCTCAGGAAGAAATCAAGGCTCAATAAATTTGGCGAGCGTGTGAGCCAGGGAACTAGTCTACCACACCCACTCCATTGATGCAGGCATGACCTGTTCAAATGCCTATGAACAGGCATTACGAAATGAGCAGTGCTTCATCATGTTGAACCATATGCTGCACCTTTCATTATTTGAAACATCTTCAAGCACACTGGGAAGAACCTGTTCTAGAAAAGTCTGATAATTTGTGGTGGTCTAGTGGAGTGGTATAAGGTACAGCCCAACTAAGCGATCACCAACCAAATCTGCCCACATATGAACTGTGAAGTGATGCTGAGCCGCATGGTACCACTTATTGCGAGGGTTTTCTCACAAACACAAATGCTCATTGTGGTGATTGAATACGCCATCCCTAGTAACTGTCACCTAATCAGGGAACAACACATAAGCTGGGAAATGCACATTTCAGCCACTTTGTTGCGGAAACCACTGTGCAAAATGCACAAGTGCAGATGGTCATCAGGGTGCAACAAGTGAATCCTTTGAAGATGAAACACATGTAGGGACTCGGCATTTAAAACACGCTGGATACTCCTATGAGACATTCTTAAGACTGAGGCAGTAGCATGTATGCTGATGCTTGGGTTGCTTCCTCGGTATCCAACACACTTTCTTCTCTAACAACTGAATGCGGTGATTGTGTCCTGCTGTTTCTAGCCTTGTCACTTCTTTCAATGCAGATGCACAAACAAACTGTGGTACCACTGACGTCTGTCTGGGAAGTGTTCTTGATTCACGTGTCCAATGGCTGTTTCATACATTAAGTGCACTCAGCTGTTCCATACATTAAGTACATGTCTGTAGAGCTCACCGGTCATATACTGTTCCATCCTCCCAGTATGATGGCTAGTGCTTGAATCAGGAAATCCTCACATTTCTCTCCAGTATTCTCATGTACACTGAGATTTGTGACCATGGTTTGTTACACATTTCTCAGTTCTTATGATGTGCCCCAGCTCCCCTAGATGTTTGTCACAAAATCTAGGACACCCGGAGTGTTTCACAATTCCTGTTACAGTCTTCTAGGGGTTGTAGAGAGGCCTTTACAAGGGAAACTTCCCATTGCATCTGCCCTCAGATTTAGTGGTAAGATGGCTCAGTGGACAGTGTGTCAAAACTGAAAACAGATCAAGCATAAAAACAGGAAGGAGGTCTACTGAACTGTGAAAAAAGAAACAAACTCGGAACACTGAACATTACAAGCCTATGATATGCAACGAGTGCATATAACTAGCCGCTGTGTAGTGGTGCTATTGCCATCAAGTTAGATTGGAAAGTGGGGGATATATGTTCAAACCTACCACATGCCCCATTTTTGGTTCCACAAAATTATGAACTGTCCGCCGGATCACTGACGTGTGTGTTCACTGTGTTCAAATTTGTATCTGTGTCGCTGTGTAACATCCGTTTGCAACTGTGAAATGTAAGAAAGTGGCCTCCAGGAGCACATATCTCCTCTTTATTCTACACAAGTATCACATGCTGTGACTCTTGAAATCCTTTGTTGTAATATATTTCACACCTGTTTATTTGTTGTTTCTGTTTCTGTAAAAGGTCTAAGCAGTTTGTCACCTGCTCTCACTACTCATCACATTTATCTGTGACGGTAATAACTTACCATATGACTCATATCCCAGCTATCCAGGGTATGTATGCAAGCCAGCTGTCTTCCTTCTTCAGCCCTGGTGATGCAGACCGTAATCCTGAGTGTTGTCTGACTGAAATGGGAACAGTGTGTAGTGCCTCGAGAATTTCGGTGTAAATTCTAGAGACACTCGGCCTCCCACTGTCTCGAACACTCGATATTTAAAGTATGAGTGTGGACGAGGGGAAGCGTATCTACTGTGCCACCCGTTTCTGTGTGCAGGTTGGAATTTTGTAATGAGAAAACGACAAGCGGGGCAGTCGAACGACACCGGCAAGTGTTTGCCGCAAGTGCCACAGACGCTGTGTAAGAGGACGCGGAGTAATTAAATGCTATTCTTTGATGTGTTAGTGAAAGTGATTATTGTAGAAAAAGAGAAACGAACATTTGACTATAGACTTTTAACTTACTTCATGTCTTGGCTCTGAATGAAGCAAGACGCGTCGGACGTCTATAAATTATTTGGTTATTAAACCCACCACATTGTAATTGTATTTAATAGTATCTAATGCTCGAAATACAAGTGAAATACAAAAAGATGGAAATATTTACATGTGAAATGAGATAATGTTATTCTGCATAATCCAACACATCATTAATTGGTGAAAACATGAAAGTTTGTATATTTACTCCACACGTTCTATCATCGGAAACTGTTAGAAAATGGTGACCAACGTGATCAGGACTCAAAGAAAGAGGAATTTTGAAATGAAATCAAGATAAAAGGATATTGTGAATTGCCATAGCAACCATTAGTGACAAGACAGGGAAATGGTTCACAGATTTGTATTCGGCATAAACGGTAAAAAGGAGTGAAAATTAATGAATACCATACAAGAAGAAGACGCAAGGAAAATCTCAATAGTTTAGACTAAGCAGAGTTACGACGAGATCTATTCGACGACGAAGATCCAGTGTGGAGAGTAAGCAGCCCTCACACACATCGTGGGGGCGCTGCTGCTCACCAGTGCTGACTACAAATCCGTTCATCAACACCGACGCTGAAAGCAGCCTTTGACGCTGCCAGTGCCCGTGCTGTTCACCGGTGCCGATTCCAAACCTGCTCACTGACGCAGCCTAAAACTCCACGCTGGGTGAGCGAAAGACAATTATTTGAGTGTGAAGTTAAGGACACTGTTCAATAATAAACTGTTAGTATATTTATTATACTCAGAGGTGAATTTTTTAAATGATAACTCGATCTAAAAGTAAGAAAAATATGGATAATACTCAAAAAACTGGGGAAACATCAGAACCAGCCACAGCCATGACAGTGAGAAACAACATGCCAGACTGGACTGAGGTAGCAAATTTAATTGAAGCATTAAGTCTTAAATTCGATAACAAAAGAACAGAGTCAAATGCCCAAATTATTCAGTGAATACTCAATTAAATGCTAGATTGGATGACCAAAGTGCAGCTGCAAATGCTCAATTGCAACTTTAAGTGAAAAATTTGATGCACATAGTGCAAATTCAGCTACTTTAAGACAAGAACTAAGTCTTCAGTTAGATTCAGTAAATGCTCAGTTAAATGATAGATTAGATGAACAGAAGGCGAATTCAGCAGCCATAAGAAAGGAACTAAGTGCTACTTTAAGTGAAAAACTAGAAGCACAGGGTGAGGTTTTAAATGCTAAGTTCAATGCCTTAAATGTAGTGTGGAGAGTCTGAAATTAGATTTAAAAAATGAATTAAGTAATTCCTTAACTATCCAGATGAACCACATTTTTGCTGACCTTAACCAAAAGCAGGATGACAAATTTCAGAAGTTGGCTCGGAAATTAGAATTCGATATTGAAGACAACTGTAATAATAAAGAACCTGATCTTAATGAAAAATTAGAATCTTGTGAAAATGTATGTAATGTTAAATTTAATTCTGTAAGACAGGAAATGAATACTTTGACAGAGAGCACAAATCAGCCTAAGGAATCAATGTTGATTATTCATTCACAAATTCCAGGTGTTAATGCACGAGCTGTCAGTTTGGCGGAACTATTTGAACTAATTATGGATCAAGAAGTTACCGAGACTATAAACTCCAGAAACATTTTGACTACTGCTTCTTCCAAACTTCATAATTCCAGCAAGGTTATGGATGGCTTGTGGAAAGAATTCAAATTTATCCATGACAAAGTAGAACATAGAATGACTTTATCTAATGTTGCATTACCGAGTGAAGTAGTGATTGTTTTGCTGTGGGGAGACTTTCACATAAAATTTAACGAGAAGTACTGGTCTACGCTTGCTCAAGTAAAGCTAATATCAGATCCATGGGGATTCATGGGATCTGGGTGGAGTCACATCTGTTCTCCAGGGACTTTAACATTCTTGGTTAACTGGCGGAGTGGCGACCGTTGGGTCCCAAGTTGTTTTTGGTGTTTCTTCTGTACTATTTTTCCTGCACCGAATTCCCTTCAAATTTTAAACTATTTTGTTATCTATTGACGAATTCTTAAACTATCCTATAATGTTAGTACCTAGGAAACTAAATATGACTAAAAGATAATAGACTTAACAAATACTAACAAAGACATAGAGGGGCTGGCCAGTACTTACCTCAGCTCAGTACAGCCGATAGATACACATAAAACAGAACCGAAAATTTACGTTCCTAGCTTTCGGAACAAATGTTCCTTCATCGGGGAGGAGAGAGGGGAAAGAAAGGGAAGAAGGGAAAGGAGATTCAGTTACTCACAACCCAGGTTATGAAGCAACAGGGAAAGGAAAATAGGGAGGGTAGCAAGGATGGAGGCATGGTTGTCATAGGGAAGCCAAAGATATTCTACTGTAAGTACTGTGCCAGCTTCAAACCAAAGAGGATGCATACAGAAGTAATGAGGTATATAGTATAAAGATAAACACAACTATGTAGGATGAAAAGATGCGTGAATGGCTAAAGAGAAAAGGGAAAGAGGAGAAGACTGAAGAGTAAATGGGAGTGAGGTTGCTTAACGTAGGTTCAGTCCAGGGGGATGGCGGGATGAAAGGATGTGCAAGTTCCCATCTCCACAGTTCAGAGGGACTGGTGTTGGGTGGGAGAAGCCAAATGGCACATACAGTGTAGCAGGTTCCTAGGTCCCTAGAATTATGCTGGAGGGCATGCTCCGCTACTGGGTATTGGGCATCTCCTAGGCGGACAGTTCGTCTGTGTCCGTTCATGCGCTCAGCCAGTTTAGTTGTTGTCATGCCGATGTAAAAGGCTGTGCAGTGCAGGCATGTCACTTGATAAATGACATGTGTAGTTTCACACGTAGCCCTGTCTTAAATTGTGTATGTTTTACCAGTAGCGGGGCTGGAGTAGGTGGTTGTGGGGGGATGCATGGGGCAGGTTTTGCAGCGGGGTCGGTTACAGGGGTAGGAACCGCTGGGTAGAGAAGGTAGTCTGGGAATATTGTAGGGTTTAACAAGGATGATACGGAGGTTAGGGGGGCGACGAAAGGCAACTCTGGGTGGTGTGGGGAGAATTTTGTTAAGAGATGATCTCATTTCAGGGGTTGACTTGAGAAAGTCATATCCCTGGCAGAGTAATTTGTTGATGTTTTCAAGGCCAGGATAATATTGGGTGACAAGGGGGATGCTTCTGTGTGGTCTGGGGGTAGGAACATTGTTGTTGGACGGGGAGGAATGTATTGCTCGGGAAATCTGTTTGTGGACAAGGTCTGCAGGATAGTTGTGGGAGAGGAAAGCACTGGTCAGGTTATTGGTGTAATTGTTGAGGGATTCGTCACTGGAGCAGATACGTTTGCCATGAATACCTAGGCTGTAGGGAAGGGAGCGTTTGATGTGGAAAGGATGGCAGCTATCAAAGTGAAGGTACTGTTGTTTGTTTGTGGGTTTGATATGGACAGAGGTGTGGATGTGAGCTTCAACAAGATGAAGGTCAACATCCAGGAAGGTGGCTTGGGTTTTGGAGAAGAACCAGGTGAAATTCAGATTCGAAAAGGAGTTGAGGTTATGGAGGAAATTAAGGAGTGTTTCTTCACCATGAGTCCAGACCACAAAGATGTCATCTATAAACCTATACCACGCCAGGGGAAGCAGCTTTTGGGTCTTCAGGAAAGCCTCCTCCATGCGGCCCATGAAGAGGTTGGCATAGGACGGAGCCATCCTGGTTCCCATGGCCGTTCCCCTGATTTGTTTGTAGGTCTGGCCTTCAAAAGTGAAGTAATTATGGGTGAGGATGAAGTTGGTAAGTGTGATAAGGAACGAGGTTTTTGGAAGATCTTCGGGTGGGCATTGGGAGAGTTAGTGCTCAAGGGCAGAGAGGCCATGGGTATGTGGGATGTTTGTGTAAAGGGATGTAGCATCTATGGTGACAAGAAAGGTTTCAGGTGGGAGAGGAGTGGGAATGGATTTGAGGCATTCTAGGAAGTGGTTTGTGTCTTTGATGTAGGATGGGAGTCTGCGGGTGATACGTTGGAGGTGCTGGTCTACCAGAGCTGAGATACGTTCGGTTGGGGCTTTGAAGCCTGCTACAATGGGACAGCCAGGATGGTTCTCTTTGTGGATTTTGGGTAATAGGTAGAAGGTAGGGGTACGTGGCTCAGGTGGAGTGAGTAAGTCTATGGAAGCCGTTGTGAGGCCTTGTGAGGGACCTTGGATTTTTAGGATTTTTTGCAGCTCAGTCTGGATGGAGGGAATGGGATCCTGGGTAACAGCTTTGTAGGTTGAGGTGTCGGAGAGTTGACGCAGTCCTTCTGCCACATACTCCACACGGTCAAGTATGACAGTTGTGGAGCCTTTATCCGCCGGGAGGATGACAATAGAGCGGTCTATTTTCAGCTCCTTAATGGCACGGGATTCAGCTGGGGTGATGTGGGGTTGTCGGGATGCTCTTCAAGAAGGACTGGGAGGCAACACTGGATGTGAGGAATTCCTGAAATGTCTGCAAGGGATGGTTTTGAGGGAGGGGATGAGGATCCCTTTGAGAAGGCAGTCGGAACTGTTCTAGACAGGGTTCAACACTGGGTCTAGTATTCGGGAGCTGTGTTTGGGTAGTGAAGTGATATTTCCAGTTGAGGTTCCGTGTGAATGAGAGGAGATCTTTAACCAGGGCAGTGTGGTTGAATTTAGGCGTGGGGCTAAAGGTTAAGCCTTTTGATAGAACAGATGTCTCTGGAGGAGAGAGGGATCTGGATGAGAGGTTTAGGACTGAATTGGGACTGGTGATATGTGGCATTTGACTGTGGTTATAGTTGAGATTTGGTCTGTGTGGGGTATGTGCTGGGATGGGGAGATTGAGTAGGGTGGATAGGCTAGGTTTGTTGGCTATGAGGGGGGTTTGTTGAAGGTTCTGTTGTGGTTGGTGTTTGTGAGGGATAGGGAGAGGGACTCCACTTCTTAGGTGTTGCACTAGCACTATGGATAGTTTTTTCAGGTGGTGTGTGGCATGGAACTCAAGTTTGCAGCTGGCTTCTAGGATGATGTTCCTGAGTGTGTTCTCCAAGCAAGGGTTTGAGAGGTGGAGGACTTTGAAGAGAGATAGGAGCTGTTGGGAGTGGTGGTTACCTGAAGTAGTGTAGAGATTCAGGACAAGTTGGGTAAGGGCTAACGATTGAAGGTTCTGGAAGTCCAGGAGAGACTGGTGGAAGGAGCAATTGCACCCGGAGATGGGAACTTTTAAGGTAAGCCCTTTAGGGGTAATTCCAAAGGTTAAGCAGGACCGGAGGAAAAGTATGTGGGATTGCAGTTTGGCTAAGGTGAATGCATGTTTCCGGAATGAATGTAAATAATGTGGTATAGGATTAGGGTACATAGTGGGTAACTGGTGGGCAGGGAAATTAAATAACTAAAGTTGAAATAGTAATCATAAGAAGGAATAAAACGCGGAGGGAAGGACGAGAAAGAAAGAAATTGTGTTGGTAATGTTCAATACCAAAGGAAGACCACTAAATGAGAAAAATACGGAAAAAGTTGACCAGACCAAGCAAGTATGTCCAGATCAGGGGAAAAGAACACATGTTGCTCAAAAACAGATATAGCGAGTGGCGAAAAAAAGATCGCGCGTGCCGCAAAAGAGATCGCGCGTGCCGCAAAAAAGATCGCGCATGCCGCAAAAAAGTTCGCGGGTGGTGCAGAAATGTCCCAAAAAAATTTTCTTGTGGCAGAGAAAGATAGCCAATGGCACAAAAATATCGCAGGCAACAAGAAATCGACGGAAATGGATGATACTGGTAGGTGTGGAAGAGATTGTTGGCTGTGATTGTTGGATGGAAAACAGCGAATAATGAACGTTAAAACTATGGAATGTTGAATAAATAAATCAATAAATAAAAAAGAGAAGAGGACTATAAACGGAACAAGATAATAGGAGGAAGATGAAACTAGCACAGTTGGTGATGAAAATATTTATTTATGTATATATAAAACACTGAAGAAGAGAAAGTGTTAAGATGACAGGCGTAAGTGATAGCTAACAAAAGGGACAAAACAATGAAGGATGTGGACCATATAGGTGATCTAAATGATTAATGGAAAATCTCATATAAAGATGTGAAACAAATACTAACAAAGAGATAGAGGGGCTGGCCAGTACTTACCTCAGCTCAGAACAGCGGATAGATACACATAAAACAGAACCGAAAATTTATGTTCCTAGCTTTCGGAACATGTTCCTTCATTGGGGAGGAGAGAGGGGAAAGAAAGGGAAGAAGGGAAAGGAGATTCAGTAACTCACAACCCAGGTTATGAAGCAACAGGGAAAGGAAAATAGGGAGGGTAGCAAGGATGGAAGCATGGTTGCCAGCCACCTTCCTGGATGTTGACCTTCATCTTGTTGAAGCTCACATCCACACCTCTGTCCATATCAAACCCACAAACAAACAACAGTACCTTCACTTTGATAGCTGCCATCCTTTCCACATCAAACGCTCCCTTCCCTACAGCCTAGGTATTCATGGCAAACGTATCTGCTCCAGTGATGAATCCCTCAACAATTACACCAATAACCTGACCAGTGCTTTCCTCTCCCACAACTATCCTGCAGACCTTGTCCACAAACAGATTTCCCGAGCAATACATTCCTCCCCGTCCAACAACAATGTTCCTACCCCCAGACCACACAGAAGCATCCCCCTTGTCACCCAATATTATCCTGGCCTTGAAAACATCAACAAATTACTCCGCCAGGGATATGACTTTCTCAAGTCAACCCCTGAAATGAGATCATCTCTTAACAAAATTCTCCCCACACCACCCAGAGTTGCCTTTCGTCGCCCCCCTAACCTCCGTAACATCCTTGTTAAACCCTACAATATTCCCAGACTACCTTCTCTACCCAGCGGTTCCTACCCCTGTAACCAATCCCGCTGCAAAACCTGCCCCATGCATCGCCCCACAACCACCTACTCCAGTCCCGCTACTGGTAAAACATACACAATTCAAGGCAGGGCCAAGTGTGAAACTACACATATCATTTACAACTGATATGCCTGCACTGCACAGCCTTTTACATCGGCATGACAACAACTAAACTGGCTGAGTGCATGAACGGACACAGACGAACTGTCCGCCTAGGAGATGCCCAATACCCAGTAGCGGAGCATGCCCTCCAGCATAATTCTAGGGACCTAGGAACCTGCTACACCGTATGTGCCATTTGGCTTCTCCCACCCAACACCAGTCCCTCTGAACTGCGGAGATGGGAACTTGCACATCCTTTCATCCCGCCATCCCCCTGGACTGAACCTACGTTAAGCAACCTCACTCCCATTTACTCTTCAGTCTTCTCCTCTTTCCCTTTTCTCTTTAGCCATTCACGCATCTTTTCATCCTACATAGTTCTGTTTATCTTTATACTATAAACCTCTTTACTTCTGTATGCATCCTCTTTGGTTTGAAGCTGGCACAGTACTTACAGTAGAATATCTTTGGCTTCCCTATGACAACCATGCCTCCATCCTTGCTACCCTCCCTATTTTCCTTTCCCTGTTGCTTCATAACCTGGGTTGTGAGTAACTGAATCTCCTTTCCCTTCTTCCCTTTCTTTCCCCTCTCTCCTCCCCGATGAAGGAACATTTGTTCCGAAAGCTAGGAACGTAAATTTTCGGTTCTGTTTTATGTGTATCTATCGGCTGTACTGAGCTGAGGTAAGTACTGGCCAGCCCCTCTATCTCTTTGTTAGTATTTGTTTCACATCTTTATATGAGATTTTCCATTAATCATTTAGATAATAGACTTAAGAGAATCACAGATACATCGTGATCTCTAAACATGAAATGCAATGAATAGTATATAGTATTAGTGGAAAACATAATATGATGGTACTATTCAAACAGAATGATATCTAGATGACATGAACTGAACACATTCTTTTATGTGTGTATAAAAATATAGTATAAGCTTAATGACTAAACAACTATTTTATCGTAGTGTATAATTTTCTATTTAGTATAGAATATTTTATACCCTTTATGAAATGTGATGTGGGGATCCTGGGGAATGGGGGTGGGAAGGGCTTCCTGTCTTTGGGGCTATCTTCTTTCCTTCTTCAATCTTAGCAACCATTTCTACTTTTTCATTTCTTACTTCTCATACCTGTCTATCTTTCCCCATTTACACATTCATATACTTTTATCGCTGAAGTCCTTTTTATTTTCTGTGGTTTCCTATAACCTTCAACTTATTTTATGTAAATAGGTCGAAGAATCAGACTACACAAACACACTTACACATATACACACACATACAACAAAAAAACGATTACAGAAACAATGATCTTACACATCAATAGGAGAGAACCGTCAAGCGTTGTAGGGGGAAAGGAATGTGTACATCGGAAAATGATGCACACATTGTCATTTACTGTGATGGTTCTACATTGTACACATGGTTATATAAGAATACTTAAGGGACATATGCACACATTGTCATTTACTATGATGGTTCGACATTGCCTAGGTACGTGAAAGAAACTATCATATAGGAAAATATGTGTATAAGAACAATGTCAATTCTATATTGCATATGTACATAAGGATATAAAAACTATGATAATTCTACATCAGGGATACATAAAAAGGAAGTGTGAGTAATTAAGGAGAGCATAAACCTAGGATGAACTAATGAGCATAAGCCAGGGAGGAACTAATTGTGATAATTATTCAGGAATGTCAGTCGAGCCATGAGTCCTACTCAGGAAGGATAAGAGGAGGACGCACCCAGCATTTATTGAATATAATGGGCAGATGGGCAGACCTAAGAAAGGCTGACCTATAATGTGCGGACAGGGGCACCAAGAAGGGGATTGACCTGAACCATAGGAGAAAAAAAAACTAAGAGGGGCGTACCTACTGAAACAGAAGGAGGAAGTGCACTCATAGGGTCAACCCGTATGTAAGGTATAGGTACTGTTCCTAAAGGGAAAAGGACAGTATCGTGACAGAAGTCACACATTTTGTAGGAATTATTCTGGTAAATTTGAATTCTGTATTCCACTAGCATTATTATGTTTTATGTTTATGAGTGTCAGAAAGAACAATTTCATTTGCCCAGAGTTCCTCCAGATTACAAGCTACTGTAGGTAATGAAACTATTACGTACCAAAGAAAAAATAGTACAGAGAATTAGAATGAAGAATGAAATAACCAAGTGTCTATGAGACCTGGAGTTTGTGACTGGAAATCAAGAATGTTGTCCACACGATTCCTAGATATTAAAGTCCTAACTCCAACATTTGGTGAAATGCTCAGATAGTTATCATCAAAGCGAAAAAAGAAGAGCTAGATATTAAGTAAACGACTACTAAAAGAAATATAATGTATACTGATTAAAATGCAAATTAGTGTTATGTGGGATATTAAAGTACATAATGAATAGGTATAAAATATCGTGTGTTCGAGCTACGGGAAGGGATATGTAGTACCTTGAGAATTTTGGTGTAAATTCTAGAGACACTCAGCTTTCCACTGTCTCAAACGCCCGATATTTTAAGTATGAGTGTGGACGAGGGGAAGTGTATCTACTGCACCACCCGTTTCTGTGTGCAGGTTGGAATTTTGTGATGAGAAGATGATAAGCGGGGCAGTCGAACGATGCCGACAAGTGTTTGTCGCAAGCACCACAGATGCTGTGTGAGAGGACACGGAGTAATTAAATGCTATTCTTTGCTGTGTTAGTGAAAGTGATTATTGTAGAGAAAGAGAAACGAACATTTGACTATAGACTTTTAACTTACTTCATGCATTAGCTCTGAACGAAGCAAGACCCATGGGACATCTATAAATTATTTGGTTGTTAAAACCAGGCAATTGAGATTATGTTTAATTGTATCTAATGGGTATCGGCGTAGTTGACTCACAAGAGTTTGTAAGCTTATATGAAACTTGTGGAAATGAAAATATACCTGAGCTGAACTGAAAGTATGAGAGTACAGAGTTATTTCAAGTGAGAGAGATAGTATTTTTTCTTGGTTCCTCTAACCAGCATTAGTTCTTTGGAGAAGAAGTTGGGGAGACTGACATGGCCGCATGTCCAGAGAAGAGGATCGGCCAAACGTTGCAAGTAAGTCAACTGTAGTAAAAGAAGTGTGAAGTTTTGCACCGCTTTTGTTGCCGAAACCATTAGAAGTGTATATATTATCATTTTGGCCTCGTTACCAAGGAACAGAAAGAATGGTGTGAAGGCTACATTGTCTTGCTTTGTTATGTTGTATGCTAATGTCAAGGCATAGAATATTGTATCCCAATGTCTTCGTTAAAAATCAAGGTTCATCAAGAGCATATCTGGCAGTGTCTTAGTAAAGGGTTCTGTCAGACCATTTGTCAGTGGGCAGTAGGCAGTTGTCATTCTGTATATGATGTCGCAACAATAAATTACCTCTGAACCTAGTTTCTAGCATTTGTAGACTTAGAGAAAGCTTTTGACAATGTTGACTGGAATACTCTCTTTCAAATTCTAAAGGTGGCAGGGGTAAAATACAGGGAGCGAAAGGCTATTTACAATTAGTACAGAAAGCAGATGGCAGTTATGAGTCGAGGGCCGTGAAAGGGAAGCAGTGGTTGGGAAGGGAGTGAGACAGGGTTGCAGCCTCTCCCTGATGTTATTCAATCTGTATATTGAGCAAGCAGTAAAGGAAACAAAAGAAAAATTTGGAGTAGGTATTAAAATCCATGGAGAAGAAATAGAAACTTTGAGGTTCGCTGATGACATTGTAATTCTGTCAGAGACAGCAAAGGATTTCGGATAGCAGTTGAACGGAATGGACAGTGTCTTGAAAGGAGGATATAAGATGAACATCAACAAAAGCAAAACGAGGATAATGGAATGTAGTTGAATTAAGTTGGGTGATGCTGAGGGAATTAGATTAGGAAATGAGACACTTAAAGTAGTAAAGTAGTAAAGGAGGATTTGGGGACCAAAATAACTGATGATGGTCGAAGTAGAGAGGATATAAAATGTAGACTGGCAATGGCAAGGAAAGCGTTTCTGAAGAAGAGAAATTTGTTAACATCGAGTATAGATTTAAGTGTCAGGAAGTCGTTTCTGGAAGTATTTGTATGGAGTGTAGCCATGTATGGAAGTGAAACATGGACAATAAATAGTTTGGACAAGAAGAGAATAGAAGCTTTCGAAATGTGGTGCTACAGAAGAATGTTGAAGATTAGGTGGGTAGATCACGTAACTAATGAGGAGGTACTGAATAGGATTGGGGAGAAGAGAAGTTTGTGGCACAACATGACTAGAAGAAGGGATCGGTTGGTAGGACATGTCCTGAGGCATCAAGGGATCACAAATTTAGCACTGGAGGGCAGCATGGAGGGTAAAAACCGTAGAGGGAGACCAAGAGATGAATACACTAAGCAGATTCAGAAGGATGTAGGTTGCAGTAGGTACTGGGAGATGAAGGAGCTTGCACAGGATAGATTAGCATGGAGAGTTGCATCAAACCAGTCTCAGGATTGAAGACCACAACAACAACAACAGTTGCAATTGGAAAACTTTTCCATGATCAGATATCATTACAGTCTGGTTTAAAATAGTAGTCACTTGACATTTGAGCCCCAAAGTTGTGGCATCATCGTGTCAAGTACAGTCTGCAGACACCTGCCACAGCATATCGCTCTTGCAGGGATAAAAAACCACTTTAAAGCCTCTATCTGCCACAAAAATGAAGTACAAAATCTCAAATTCACAGACAACATAGACCTCTTTAGTGTTTCTCAGCTTGTCAAAGTCTATCAAAGAAATTTCAACAACCGGCTTTAAATGGTTACGCTAGAAATATACAACAACCCCCTACATATCACTCACATAGGGATCGTGTGGATGAGATTAGAATAATTACTCCAAGCACAGAGGCATTCAAACAATCATTCTTCCTGCACTCCATATGTGAATGGAACAGGGAGAAATCTTAATAAGTGGTACAATGGGACATACCCTCTACCATGAACCTCATGGTGGTCTGCAGCATATATATGTAAATGTAAAAAACATCTTGGTGTCTACACAAAATGAAATATATTTAAAATGCAGTCTAACTTAATGATGGGAGGTGGCTAAACATTCTTCCTTAGTCTCATGACAGAAAAGAGAACTGATCAAAATAAAGTCACAAAAAGAAGATTTAATTGACATAAGATCTTCACTGAAGTACACTATAAACTATATACTGGTCAGACAATGGAAAGACACCACTTAATTCAGAGGCAAAGTCAGTGGAGCTATTAAGTGTCACTGCTGTAGTGACAGATACTATCAAGTCTTCAATGCACTGTTGCAATACACTTTCATTGTTCCATGTTCCTGTATCACTCCTTTTACATGATTCACTATCTTTTGCCAGTCTTCTGGTGTCACTTTCTCAACTGCATCCTTCAACAGCTGTTTCACTTCACTCAATGTAAATTGTTTATTTTCTGCAGCAATATAACGTTTAATGTGGTGTCACCGCCAGACACCACACTTGCTAGGTGGTAGCCTTTAAATCGGCCGCGGTCCGTTAGTATACGTCGGACCCACGTGTCGCCACTATCAGCGATTGCAGTCCGAGCGCCGCCACATGGCAGGTCTAGAGAGACTTCCTAGCACTCAACCCAGTTGTACAACTGACTCTGCTAGCGATGGTTCACTGACAAAATATGCTCTCATTTGCCGAGACGATAGTTAGCATAGCCTTCAGCTACGTCATTTGCTACGACCTAGCAAGGCGCCATTACCAGTTACTATTGATATTATGAATCATGTACAGTCAAGAGCGATGCTCATCATTAATGGATTAAAGTTAAGTATTCCACCAGCTACGTCTGTTTTTCTAAAGTCTAATTTCCTTGTCCTGTTCCAGACCTCACGCCAGCCTGCGTGAGCTAAAACGCGTGCCTTTCGGCTTCCTCTAGTACCCGGTGTTGGCTCTCCTGCCAACCCACAACAATGGCGACGAGGCCACACCGCGTTCGTAACTATACTGCCCTGATTTACTTGTGTAATGGCTTCGCCACCATCTACGGATGTACTGTCCGAATTTTATCGCTTACAGAATCAGCAGATGCAGGCCTTACTGGATGCCCTTGGACAGCTCGTTCAGGGTCAACGTGCGCTGCCACACGATGCGGCAGCCGCCGCTCCACCGCTAACGCAGCCACTACACGCAGTTGCACCTACTTTTCGTCCTTTTGATGCTGCACTGGAAAGCTGGACAGAGTGATCACGCTAATTTGGATTCCATCTCGCCGCCTACAGAATTCAAGGTAATGAGCGGCAGCCTTTTTCATTGTCCTCCGTCGGGGTGCACAGTACCGTGTGATAGTCAAATTATTTCCCCGACGCGACGTAGCAACTCTGTCCTACGAAGAAATTTTGTCTGCATTAGACGCATATTTCAAAGAATCAGTCAATGTCGTTGCCAAATGGTATACCTTCTTTTGTACAAAACTTACGGCAGGTCAGACTAATCGGGAGTGGGTTGCAACCTTGCAAGGCCTTACTAGGGATTGTGCTTTTGAGTGTCAATGTGGACTCCCTTATTCAGATACTTTGGTACGTGATGCAATTGCACAGAATGTTTCTGATGTTCGTATAAGGGAACAGATTTTGAAACTAGTCAATCCCTCCCTTCAACAAGTGATGGACATATTGGATTGGCAGGACACACTTGACTTTGCTCAGGAATCATTTGAAACTTCGCCACCCGTGTGTCAGGTTAATCGGCCTGCCGGGCGAGCTGCACGGAACAGTAAACAGTCCTCGCGCCCGGCCACGCCACTGCCACCAGGCTCTCAGCCACGTATACCGCGCCGGCAAGCAAATGCAGTGATAAAATCATGCCCGCGGTGTGCTACTAGACATTCGCGTTAGAATTGCCCGTCACGCCAAGCTATTTGCTTTTACTGTAATAAAAAAGGACATGTTCAAAGTGTTTGCCAGAAAAAGCTCAGATCGGAAGCTCAAAACCTTTCCAGGTCCTTTGCTTCGCGCCGGAATCGGAATCGGAATCGACCCAAGGATACTCAGGCTCACGACACTTCGCCCATGGAAATTCATATACACTCCTGGAAATTGAAATAAGAACACCGTGAATTCATTGTCCCAGGAAGGGGAAACTTTATTGACACATTCCTGGGGTCAGATACATCACATGATCAAACTGACAGAACCACAGGCACATAGACACAGGCAACAGAGCATGCACAATGTCGGCACTAGTACAGTGTATATCCACCTTTCGCAGCAATGCAGGCTGCTATTCTCCCATGGAGACGATCGTAGAGATGCTGGATGTAGTCCTGTGGAACGGCTTGCCATGCCATTTCCACCTGGCGCCTCAGTTGGACCAGCGTTCGTGCTGGACGTGCAGACCGCGTGAGACGACGCTTCATCCAGTCCCAAACATGCTCAATGGGGGACAGATCCGGAGATCTTGCTGGCCAGGGTAGTTGACTTACACCTTCTAGAGCACGTTGGGTGGCACGGGATACATGCGGACGTGCATTGTCCTGTTGGAACAGCAAGTTCCCTTGCCGGTCTAGGAATGGTAGAACGATGGGTTCGATGACGGTTTGGATGTACCGTGCACTATTCAGTGTCCCCTCGACGATCACCAGTGGTGTACGGCCAGTGTAGGAGATCGCTCCCCACACCATGATGCCGGGTGTCGGCCCTGTGTGCCTCGGTCGTATGCAGTCCTGATTGTGGCGCTCACCTGCACGGCGCCAAACACGCATACGACCATTATTGGTACCAAGGCAGATGCGACTCTCAACGCTGAAGACGACACGTCTCCATTCGTCCCTCCATTCACGCCTGTCGCGACACCACTGGAGGCGGGCTGCACGATGTTGGGGCGTGAGCGGATGACGGCCTAACGGTGTGCGGGACCGTAGCCCAGCTTCATGGAGACGGTTGCGAATGGTCCTCGCCGATACCCCAGGAGCAACAGTGTCCCTAATTTGCTGGGAAGTGGCGGTGCGGTCCCCTACGGCACTGCGTAGGATCCTACGGTCTTGGCGTGCATCCGTGCGTCGCTGCGGTCCGGTCCCAGTTCGACGGGCACGTGCACCTTCCGCCGACCACTGGCGACAACATCGATGTACTGTGGAGACCTCACGCCCCACGTGTTGAGCAATTCGGCGGTACGTCCACCCGGCCTCCCGCATGCCCACTATACGCCCTCGCTCAAAGTCCGTCAACTGCACATACGGTTCACGTCCACGCTGTCGCAGCATGCTACCAGTGTTAAAGACTGCGATGGAGCTCCGTATGCCACGGCAAACTGGCTGACACTGACGGCGGCGGTGCACAAATGCTGCGCAGCTAGCGCCATTCGACGGCCAACACCGCGGTTCCTGGTGTGTCCGCTGTGCCGTGCGTGTGATCATTGCTTGTACAGCCCTCTCGCAGTGTCCGGAGCAAGTATGGTGGGTCTGACACACCGGTGTCAATGTGTTCTTTTTTCCATTTCCAGGAGAGTAGTTCATGCCACTCTGCCCATTGCCACTCTCTCTAACAGTGACTGTGTTCGTTCCACAAATAGTGTACGTCGACATCGCAGGAACTCCCGTCAAGTCGCAAGTGATGTTGTACCAGTGTCAGTTCACACTGCACGAGACAGTCGCTCTTTTCGTCAGCAAGACAATAGACTTTTTGTGGACTTGGACATTAACGGCAAAGTGATACCATTCCAGCTCGATACCGGGACTGCAGTTTCACTGATGAATCAAGACACTTACAAACTGCTGGGCACACCTCCGTTGCGTGCCGCAACTGTTAAGTTAACTAGCTATTCAGCTCACAAGATCCCTGTGTTAGGACAGTGCAGCCTTCTTGCAACATACAAAGGACAAACAAAACTTGTGTCATTTTACGTCCTTTGTTCTTCCTCTGCAGTGAACTTGTTTGGTTTCGATTTATTTAAGTTGTTTAACTTGTCTATAGTAAATCAGGTCCTATCAGTGAACCAGACTGTGCCTTCAGACAGTGTTTCTCGTCTCTGTGAAGAATTTGTAGACATTTTTGCACCAGGCCTCGGTTGCGCTAAGAACTATAAAGCACATTTGGAACTGAAAGTAAATGCGCAACCGAAATTTTTCAGAGCGCGCAATGTTCCCCACGCATTGCGTGATGAGGTCACAAAAACATTACACGATTTGGAATCACAAGGTGTAATTGAACGTGTGCAGGCTTCTCTCTGGGCATCACCCTTAGTAATTTTACCAAAACCTTCCGGAAAATTGAACCTTTGTGTGGACTTCAAGGCAACAGTGAATCCACAACTAGTGACCGCAACTTTTCCTTTACCCCGCCCGGAAGATCTTTTTGACAAAATGTGCCCGAGTAAATATTTTTCGAAGTTGGACCTAGCAGATGCGTACTTGCAAATACCAGTGGACGAAGAATCCCAGCGCGTTTTGGTGGTTAACACGCATCTTGGTTTGTATCGATTCAAACGACTGCCATTCGGGTGTGCATCCGCCCCTGCATTGTTTCAGCAATATCTACAAACTGTTTGTGCGTCGGTCCCTACTGCAGCAAACTATCTGGACGATATTGTGATCTCCGGAAAGACAGAAGAAGAACATTTAGCCAATCTCAGAACATTATTTCAGGTCTTGCGACAAAATGGTCTTCGCTTGCGGAAGGACAAATGTGTGTTTTTTGCTCATGACTTACCCTATCTGGAACATGTACTCAATGCCCAAGGCATATATCCCAGTCCAGAGCACCTCCGTGCTATACAAGACTTGCCTTTGCCGCAGAATTTGAAGCAGCTACAGAGTGTGCTGGGAAAAATAAATTACTATAACAAATATGTTCCACAGGCCTCTTCCATTTCAGCTCCGCTTCATTGCTTACGCCGTAAAGGTGTTCCGTTCGTCTGGACGGCGGAATGTGAACGCGCCTTTCGCCAGTTGAAATCGGCGTTGCTTTCCAATACTTGCCTTACGCCATTCGATCCCCAGAAGCCCCTTTTGTTGATGGTGGATGCATCGGATTTCGGGATCGGTGCTGTGCTTGCGCACAAAGATGGTTCACACGATCGCCCTATTGCCTTTGCGTCCAAATTGCTCTCGTCTGCGCAATGAAATTATTCACAGATCGAGAAAGAAGCATTGGCTCTCGTATTTGGTGTTACAAAGTTTCGTGATTTCTTGTATGGTCGTCATTTTACCATCATCACAGACCACAAACCTTTGACATCGCTTTTTCATCCGACCACGCCAGTACCTCCACGTACAGCGCATAAATTCATTCGCTGGTCTATTTTCCTCTCACAGGACCGCTACGATATCTTGTATTGGTCCACTGGTACGCACGGAAACGCCGATGTGTTGTCCCGTTTGCCTGTTGCTGAGGATAGATCATTCGATTCCTCCGAACTTGCTTGCATGTTCATTGATTCGGAAGCCGATGACGTGGTCGAATCGTTTCCGATTGATTTTCATTGTGTAGCTACAGCCACAGCTGCCGACCCGGTCCTTGCTACCGTTCTGCGCTTTGTTGCTACGCAATGGCGCTTGTCAAAGTCACGGATCGGGGATCTGTTGGTTCGCCGATTTTTTGCTCATAAGGAGAGACTTTTTGTATGACGTGGTGTTTTGCTGTTGTGTTCTGATAATGATCAGTCCAGGGTCGTGGTCCCACGTCCAATACAGTCCTCTGTCTTACAGCTTCTCCACCAAGGACATTGGGGTATAGTGAGAACAAAACAACTTGCTCATCAGCACTGTACTTGGTTCGGAATCGATGCCGCGATTACGAATATGTGCTCTTCTTGCATGGTGTGTGCCGAACAACAATCGGCACCACCACGGAACTTCTTTGCATGGCCAAAAGCCACTTCCCCATGGCAACGCTTACACATCAATTTTGCTGGTCCATTCTGGGATGCTCGATGGTTGGTTGTGGTAGATTCATTCAGTAATTTTCCTTTTGTTGTCCGGATGTCTTCCACGACGTCATCTGCCACCATCCAAGTGTTATCTGCTATCTTTTGCATCAAAGGTCTTCCACAGACTATTGTTTCCGACAATGGCCCACAATTCATGTCCGCAGAATTTCAGTCATTCTGCAAGGCCAATGGTTTTCAACATCTGACGTCCGCGCCATTTTCGCCACAGTCAAACGGTGCCGCTGAACGATTGGTCAGGACTTTCAAGTCACAGATGTTGAAGTTGAAAGAGTCGCATTCTCGGGAGGACGCGTTATTGCTTTTTTTGTCCTCGTATCGCTCTCAGCCCCGAGATGGTCGCTCGCCGGCTGAGTTGCTCCACGGTCGCCCTCATCGAACCTTGATGTCTTTGCTACATCTGCCGCATCAGGTTCCTGTGCAGCGGCAGACACCTGCTTTTGCCCCAGGTGACGTTGTCTACTACCGTCACTATCGAGGTTCACGGCGTTGGCTCAAAGGGTGCATTCTTCGCTGCCTCGGCCGCGCTATGTATCTGGTTTTGGGGGCCTCTGGTGAGAAGCAACGACATCTCAATCAGCTGCACCTCTGTCGTCGCACGGGATCTGCCGCTCCCCATCTGCTTTCAGCGACAGTGCCGTCCGGTCAGCGCCCTGGGGACCCATCTACTGGCTCGCCTCAGCCCCAGGTGTTACCGACGCTGCCTTCCATTTTGCCCCATGGCGACGCGCTGCCGCCACCTGTTCTCCCGCCGGCGACGCCCGCAGTGGATGCATCGCTGCAACCGCCGGGCGCCTCTCTGGGTCACGCACCGCCGATCGCTTCCCGTGTCCAGTTGTCCTCCAGCATGGAACTCGTGCCCACTCCGGACCATATGTCGTCTTCGCCCGTCGGGTGCCCCGGCCCGATAGAGGTCGACCCTTCGGCCCCTCCTGTCTCTCTACGGGCGCATACACTGCATGTTGGCGTGCACCCTGGAGCAGGTTTTCAGGCATTTCCTAGCTCCCTGCGGTCCGAATGGCAGGGTGCGGGTGGGACAGCCTCGCCTGTTGTTAGGCGGACTTTAGGGACGTCGAACGGATGTGCAGAACTATAGACCTATATCTCTAACGTCGATCAGTTGTAGAATTTTGGAACACGTATTGTGTTCGAATATAATGACTTTTCTCGAGACCAGAAATCTACTCTGTAGGAATCAGCATGGGTTTCGAAAAAGACGGTCATGTGAAACCCAGCTCGCGCTATTCGTCCACGAGACTCAGAGGGCCATGGACATGGGTTCACAGGTAGATGCCGTGTTTCTTGACTTCCGCAAGGCGTTCGATACAGTTCCCCACAGTCGTTTAATGAACAAAGTAAGAGCATATGGACTATCAGACCAATTGTGTGACTGGATTGAGGAGTTCCTAGATAACAGGATGCAGCATGTCATTCTCAATGGAGAGAAGTCTTCCGAAGTAAGAGTGATTTCAGGTGTGCCGCAGGGGAGTGTCATAGGACCGTTGCTATTCACAATATACATAAATGACCTGGTGGATGACATCGGAAGTTCACTGAGGCTTTTTGCAGATGATGCTGTGGTGTATCGAGAGGTTGTAACAATGGAAAATTGTACTGAAATGCAGGAGGATCTGCAGCAAATTGACGCATGGTGCAGGGAATGGCAATTGAACCTCAATGTAGACAAGTGTAATGTGCTGCGAATTCATAGAAAGATAAATCCCTTATCATTTAGCTACAAAATAGCAGGTCAGCAACTGGAAGCAGTTAATACCATAAATTATCTGGGAGTACGCATTAGGAGTGATTTAAAATGGAATGATCATATAAAGTTGATCGTCGGTAAAGCAGATGCCAGACTGAGATTCATTGGAAGAATCCTAAGGAAATGCAATCTGAAAACAAAGGAAGTAGGTTACAGTACACTTGTTCGCCCACTGCTTGAATACTGCTCAACAGTGTGGGATACATACCAGATAGGGTTGATAGAAGATATAGAGAAGATCCAACGGAGAGCAGCGCGCTTCGTTACAGGATCATTTAGTAATCGTGAAAGCGTTACGGAGATGATAGATAAACTCCAGTGGAAGACTCTGCAGGAGAGACGCTCAGTAGCTCGGTACGGGCTTTTGTCAAAGTTTCGAGAACATACCTTCACCGAAGAGTCAAGCAGTATATTGCTCCCTCCTACGTATATCTTGCGAAGAGACCATGAGGATAAAATCAGAGAGATTAGAGCCCACACAGAGGCATACCGACAATCCTTCTTTCCACGAACAATACGAGACTGGAATAGAAGGGAGAACCGATAGAGGTACTCAAGGTACCCTCCGGCACACACCGTCAGGTGGTTTGCGGAGTATGGATGTAGATGTAGATGTAGATGTAGGCTCCCCACCTCGTCGCATACGTCAACATGGGGTCCTCCCCACGGCAGGCGGAAGCCTTATGCCACAACCGTCCGCCGATTTGCGGGGGAGGAATGTGGTGTCACCACCAGACACCACACTAGCTATGGTGGTAGCCTTTAAATCAGCCGCGGTCCGTTAGTATACGTTGGACCCGGGTGTCGCCACTATCAGCGATTGCAGACTGAGCGCCGCCACACGGCAGGTCTAGAGAGACTTCCTAGCACTCGCCCCAGTTGTACAACCGACTTTGCTAGCGATGGTTCACTGACAAAATACGCTCTCATTTACCGAGATGATAGTTAGCATAGCCTTCAGCTACGTCATTTGCTACGACCTAGCAAGGCGCCATTACCAGTTACTATTGATATTATGAATCATGTACAGTCAAGAGCGACGATCATCATTAATGGATTAAAGTTAAGTATTCCACCAGCTACGTCTGTTTTTCTAAAGTCTAATTTCCTTGTCCTGTTCCAGACCTCACGCCAGCCTGCGTGAGCTAAAACGCATGCCTTTCGGCTTGCTCTAGTACCCGGTGTTGGCTCTCCTGCCAACCCACAACATTTAACATGAGCCCACATCAGTTCTATGGCGTTGAAGTGGCAATGGTAGTGAGGCAATATGAGCACTTTATGCCCATATTTTTTTGATATTTCATCCACACTGTAAATGGGGTTCTTTGCTTTGCGTTGTGACACAAGTTCTAATAATTCTGCCCTTGTCAAGTTACTGTTAATGCATATCTTACATTTCTCTAGTCAGCAAACAATGTCACTTTTCTTTACTGCCATTGTCGGCGGCTTGTCTTGTATAACTGAATGATATGGAGCATTATCCATGACAGTTACAGAGTTTTTTTGTTAAGTTTTGAAGCAAAATGTCTTCAAATCATTTCACAAAAGTATTGTGCTTCATCTCTTTGCTGTAGGTGGAGGTCATATTTGAGGTGAATAACAGCAGACAATTAGAAATAAAACCTTTTGAATTTCTGGCAAGTGCTACAATTATTGTCTGTTAAGCCTTTTTTTAAACTGTCCCACATTCATCCATGTTTCATCAAGCCAAACAATATCATTAAAATTTGTGCCTACTAATTTTCTAAGTGGCATTGCCAAACTGCAATAATATATCTTGGCTTTCCATTCACAACTTTTGACCTGAAATGGATTCATAGTGGAATCCCAATTTTTCCACAAGTCATAACAAGGACAATTTACTACCCTGAAATAGGTCTGCCGCTACAAGGGTAGCATGTAGCTTTTTGAGTGCCACACACTCCTTCCTTGAATAATACAAATAACATCTTCCTTGAAAGTGTTGAGATTTGTGGCCCTCTTCTCGAGGCACTTCTTCTTCCCAGGTGTCTCTAACTTAGAAGATGCACCTGATTCTTCTTTTGCAAATTTCTCCTTGCAGATTCTTATCATTGATCATTTGCAAATTTGTAGAGCAGTTGTAGTTCACTCCAGCACTTTATCCAAAGAAAATAGAGATGCTCCTGCATCCCTCTCTCTCTCTCTCTCTCTAAAAATAGTCCCTCATGGAACACACAAATTCATGTGACTGACTGTGTATAATCACACCATGTCTGACACTTTTTGAAAGTTCTTAGGAGAGTGAAGCCTCGGTCTACCCCTCTTTCGACTACTTTGATCACACATCGTAAGGCACACGAAGACGAAAGTCGCCCAAATCTTTCCCTACAAAGGCCCATTGAGGACAGGCTGGCACAATGCTTTAGGCAGAGCAACTCAGTGCAGCAGAAGTGGCAACATAGTGGGAGCCAACCGTACCAGGCTTCCATTGGTGTATAAGTGGCAGGATCCATGCAGCCTGCTACCTGTCAAGAGACAATTAGCTAAATCAGACTATACATAGCATGCTCTGTACTCTAAAATGAAGTCTTCCACAAGGATTGCAATTTCTGGAGCTCTGGCGGTTGTCAGAGCTTTGGTGACAGTGTAGTGGGTTATGTAGTCAGTGGTGACTATTAACCATCAATTCTCATTTGTCAACTTCAGAAACACTCCCAAGAGGTCAATTTCATTCTGGTGGAAAAGGTGCTGCTGCAGGCGGAATTGGTACCAGATGACCCAGAGATAAGTGTGGCACATGCTTCCATAACTATCATTCCTTACAGTGGCTCACACAGTGTCTAACAAATCTGTAGAGACCTGGTCAGTGATACCTGCTTCTAATTCTGTCTACAGTCTTCACAAATTTCAGGCAATCAGAAGTTGGAGTGTTGTGGAAAAATTTCATGATAGCAGGCCGTAGATGAGCTGGGATGATGACTAACCATTTCTGCCTCATCAGATCATAGTTCCTGTTACATAATGTTCTATTTATTAACTGGAATTCTCCTTTGGCCAGTTCCTCAATCTTCAAGGCCTCTGCGGGTTTCAGCAATGCTGGATCTTCCCTCTGTTCAGCAGCAATGTCATTTAATGCAATGACGACTGAACTTTCATCAGTTCTATTGGATTCCTTGAAATGCAGTCAGTATCCACTTTTGTGTAACTCTATGGTATCATACTCCTGAAGCCTCAGTCCCCGTCTCACCAGTTGATCTAACAGACCCTTAAGGATAGTCAGCCAGCAGAGAGAATGGTGATCCAGCAAAACAGTGAATGGTTTGCCAAATAAATATGTACAGAATTTGTTGCTGACCCAAATAACTGCAAGGAACTCTTTCTCAGTTGTAAATCATTTCCTCTCAGATTTGTATGGTATTCCAGAAGCATACACTATCACCTTTTCAGCATCTTCCTGGATTTATACAATAACTGCATCTATCCCATAACTGCTAGTGTACGTGTTAAGTTCTGTCCACGAATTCTCATCATACAATTCTAGGACGGGAGAGGATGTTGGCACCTCCTTAAGTACAAGGTAAGATCTTTCTTACACCTCATTTCATGAAAATCTGCATCCTCTGCAGCAATCCTTCCTAGGAATGTGCTTCAGTATAGCAATCCCTTATGAATTGTTGGTAGTAGGAGCACATCCCAAGAAAATTTCTCACATACAAATGTGCTAAGAAGTGAGAAAATGTGTGACTGCTCTTATATTCTCTGGATCGGGATGGACTCCATCATCATTCAGTAGGTGCACCAAGATTTTTTTTTTCTTGGGTGGTGGAAAGGCACTTTTTCATATTCAAGTGGGTACGTGCAGTCTGAACACACTTCAAGCGACTGTCAGGTGACTTAGATGTTTTCCAAATGTCTTTCAAACAATGACAAGATCATCCAGACAGCAAACATACATTGTCCATTTAAGGTGTCAAAGCAGGTTTTCCATCATACCCTCGAAGATGGCTGGTGTGTTACATAGTACCTATGGTGTAACTATGAACACATAGAAGCCGTCAGGAGTAACGTGAAGGCAGTCTTTTCCCAGTCAGCTTTGTCAACCTCAATTTGTTAGTGACCTGGATTCAAGTCCATAGCTGAGAAATACTTTGTTCCCTCCAAGCACTCTAGTGCACTATCAATGAACAAGCTTAAAATTTTTGTTCCTCTGCAGGGCGTGATAGTAGAGGAGTTGGTTGTACCTGTGTTTATCGTGTCTGGGTTGTCCTCTGATGACTGTGGCATCAGTCCTAGTTTGCCAGTTCTGTTCTTCTTGGTGTGTTTGACTGGTGACAGAAACTAACACTGAAGATCGATACACATTTTCTTCAACAGTGTGTCTTACCTCCTGATGTATGGGGACAGCACTCATGGCTACTATCCCTTGCTTACTGGGTCCAACAATCCTGGTTGCCATAAACTGCAGTTTCTCTTCCCTTACAACCTGGCGTATGAGAGATGTGGCCTTTCACCAACTGCCACAGGAACTATATTTGGGAGTTGATCATACCTCTTTTGTCGAACTCTTTTCTGTTGCATTTCCTCGAAGCACTGGCACCAGCCAATGAATTCCTCTGTTGCTGTGGTATCCTTTACCAGAAGAGCTTGGTACATGTTCACTATGACTCCCTTCATCACGTATGAGATTTTGTCAGCTTCTGTCACATCTGAATTCACAATGTGCCTTAGGGTCAAAACTTGTTGTATGTAAGAATGTGTCATCTCCCTGTGATGATGACACCTTTTCTTCCACTCAGCGCATTTGCTGCTGATTGTTCGCAAATGTTTCCTTCAGTTTGACCTGGAATCTATTCCAGTTATTGAGCTTCTCTTTGTTGCTCTTGAACCACTGTTTAGGGCTAAGTATGTATCTGCCAAATACATCATGTCATCCCGTCTGATGACTCGGTCAAATCCTTTCAGCCATTGTTTCAGGTCCTGAGCAATATCTCCAGTAAACACTGAAGGGTGTTGGAAGTACAGCTAATTTGCTGCTTTTTTGGACTCCACTGATCTCTGAGTAAATGTTGCTGTTGTTGTTGTTGTTGTTGTGGTCTTCAGTCCTGAGACTGGTTTGATGCAGCTCTCCATGCTACTCTATCCCGTGCAAGCTTCTTCATCTCCCAGTACCTACCGCAACCTACATCTTTCTGAATCTGCTTAGTGTATTCATCTCTTGGTCTCCCTCTACGATTTTTACCCTCCACGCTGCCCTCCAATACTAACTTGGTGATCCCTTGATGCCTCAGAACATGTCCTACCAACCAATCCCTTCTTCTAGTCAGGTTGTGCCACAAACTTCTCTTCTCCCCAATCCTATTCAATACTTCCTCATTAGTTATGTGATCTACCCATCTAATCTTTAGCATTCTTCTGTAGCACCACATTTCAAAAGCTTCTATTCTCTTCTTGTCCAAACTATTTATCGTCCATGTTTCACTTCCATACATGGCTACACTCCATACAAATCCTTTCAAAAATGACTTCCTGACACTTAAATCTATACTCGATGTTAACAAATTTCTCTTCTTCAGAAACGCTTTCCTTCCCATTGCCAGTCTACATTTTATATCATCTCTACTTCGACCATCATCTGAGTAAATAGACCATGGGAACTATGTACAGCTTATATTCCAGTTCCCAGTTTTGTCCATGTAGCTTATGTTGTCTAGTTGGAACCATGCTCATGTAGATATTTTGAGGTATCTGGCACCTCCAGCAAACAATGTCATGTCATAAGAATCAAGTCCAAACCCGAAAACAGGGTTGTCAATGAAATACAATATTTTGCACTTGAAGCTCGTTTATTATGAACAGCAACATAGAGCCATAACAGAATTGATCTCCTAGATGGAGAGTGTTGCTATTTATGCAAATATTGAAATTCTAGATTATACAAACATTATGGACATAAGAACTTCCCAGAAATGATAAATATTAAATGAAAAATAATTGTGGGTGATCGACCTGTTAAATGCCAGCCAGTGACGTCAACTGTTACATCACACACTATGTAGCACAGTTCATTTCATCAGTAGTTTATACACTATAACAATAAGTCCTTGATTCTCAGGAATAAATTAAAATTAAAATAACTAATGACACAAAATGAGAGTATTAATTTATTTTTAAGGTTTTAATCTACATGGAATCCTTTAGACGCTCTTCAATTTGTGGCTACCTTAGTGTGCCTCGAGATTTAGCCACAATGAGTGGGAAAATCTCCTACATTTACAGCCAAATCAGCATTTTCTATTACTCTTATCCTGTAACAACACTATTTTAGATGTTTGTGGCTACCTCAGTAGTCTCACATTTTAGCTTCACCAAGTGGGGGAAATCATCTACACTTACAGCCGCGTGACCATTTTTATACAAATTTTACTGCATAACAACACTGTCCGATATCTTCTAGTATGAACAGTCCTCTATGAGCCAGCACTGTTCTGTACAGTTTCCATACATAATCTGTTTGTATGCTATTTACTTAAATAACATATGATACTGCAATTAAAACAACTTGTCATCATAGTTATACATGGATAAGATACTATTCTATTACTAGTTAGTAATGTTTCAATATTAAATCAAACTGCAATTACGTATGAGACTATTCTGGAGGTGCTTTCTTCAAGAAACAACACTTCACTATTCTCTGTGGTTCTACATTAACTTACACTCATACATTTATTCGAGGTCACAGCCACTTTCACATGTCATATCATATTAGATGTTTACCATTCTTAGTATACTAAAGTACAGAGAGAAACAAATAATTTTCAGTATTATTTTTAAGTGGGAATAATAAAAATGGAAGACAAAGGAAGACAAGTTCATGTTACAGTGATTTAAGATAAGGTTGCAGCTTATAACCACTGTGTTAAACTTTTACTTCAAAGAAATAACAAAATAATGTAATTGGATAGATAAGAAAATCTATTTGCCAAGGGGCGGCAGGAGAACACACACATAAAAGAAGTATGCGAAAGAAAACTTTGCAACAGAAATAAAAGTCAAGGGGACAGATATCAACACTAAGATTTGCAGATGTCATAACCCTACTGACTGGATGTAAAGACGACATAGAACACATGCTGATAGGATGGGATAATATAATTAGAGGAAAGTATGACTAGCAGATAAACAAAAAAACAGGTGAAGCTGATGATGAGTAGCATAAAGGAGAATTACAGCAAAATAGTGGCCCACACAAAGTGGAAGAAGTTAAAGAATCTACTATCTATGAAGTGAGTTTACACAGGGCAGCCAAAGCGAGGAAGATTCAAAAATAAACTGATGCAGGTAAAGAAGACTTTCTTCAACAAAAGAGCTTCACTGATACCAGATACTGATTTGGAGTTGAAGAACCAGTTCCTGAAAGTGTGCATTTAGAGCACAGCAGCATTTGGAAGTGAAAAGTGAACCATCAGAAATTTAGAGATGAAGAAGCTAAAAGAATTTCAAAGGCAGTGCTATCTAAGAATATTAGAAATGTAATGTTTTTGCTCATAATTCATATTTTGGAATAACTGCCATACTGTCTTCCTTGGAGAAAAATTTATGAGGAGATATGCAGCCTGTGGTTCATGTGTTACAATATAATGTAACACTAGTTAGCAGAAAAACATTCAATGGTAATGATGCTGCTGGATCAGCATGACAGCAAAATTCCATTAATATGTCCTAGTTGCAGCTTGAGCAAGGCACAAATTAAAGTTTTTACAACATCAAATGCACATAAACCTATGGTATGTAATGCATATCCGATATAATACATCATTCATACGTTGGGCAACTAAATTTTCAAATGTAGTTGACAGTTACAGGAATTGCTTGTCTGTTACCTGATAACGTGCAATCGAAATATAACACCAACACTAGAAAAAACTGAGACACACATACCACAGTCATTTCCTGCTGCATAACTGATATTTGGTTCCACTTCATCCAATGAAACAATTTTAAATGAGGCAACAGGTGTGGAGCCAGGCTGGGTGGAAAGCATTCCTCTAAATCGAGTTACACTCCAGGTACGAACATGGTTATACTCACTGCACACAGATACTAAAAATTTCTCTGACAGTGTGACCTGAAAGAAAGGAGGGGAGAATAATTCCACTATCATAAGTCATCTAACAGGAATATTTAGGTGACCACTAAAGAAAAAAAAATCAGAAAAATTGCATACCTTTGTGACAGGACTCTGATGAACTGTGAATGTCTGGAAAAGCTGGGGCCCATGTCCTACAGTTTCTGGGTGCTGAACGATAACACGCACTGTTCCTGAACTTGTTCCATATGCTATTTCAATCCAGTTACCACACAAACCTGAAGGCAAAAAGATACCAATAGCTGTGTAAGAAATGGATAAAATAAAAGTTTTCATGTGAAACGCATATAACAGAACTAGGAGATCTCTCCAATTAAAATATGAGATAAACCAAAATACCAATAATTTATACAAAATAGGATTCTCTGATGTCACAAATAAAAATCAGTTGGATGGTACAAATGAAACACAGAAACAAATGGTATTCAGTTAAACTACAAAGGATGAGATGAGGAAAAAACAGCAGAGCAAATAAATGATCACTTTTATTCATTCAGAACAAAGTAAATAAAACAAAACATCAAATGAAAATTAAAAAAGTGAGAGGGGCAGTGTTCAAAGACAACAACAACGCAACAAGAACACACACGCACACATACACACGAGGAGGGAGGGGAAAGGGGGGGGGCATGTTGCAAGCACCCATCAGACACTTCTACAAATAATTTATTTTGCTGTCTTCACTGATTCCTCTTTCTCAGTTACCCTTTTTTTTCCCTTCCACTATTCTTATTTTCTGTATTGATATTATTCTTCCTATCTTGTTGATCTTCCATTAATGGCCAACATTCCTTAACTCAAAGCCACGTTACGATGTAACAACTGACATTAATTCACCTCTTTTGTTGTCCCATCTGAGGATACATATCTGCCAAAACTGACACTGTGATCATTTCCATCTTGTCTTCCAACACAGAATGACCAACCTCTACTAAGGTATTCATCAGAACTTCAATTTCACAAATGAAATGTCATTTGTGTGTATGATGATATTAGTTTATCATTTATCAGCTCATTGTATACTTCAAAGTCATGCCAAAGACATTTTAAGTTAGAATGACTTGTTTACTTATAAATAATTAAAACTTACTTTTTTTGCAATTTATGGTGAAATGAGCAGCCAAATAGCAGAAGAGATATATATCCAGCATCATACACTTTCTGAGCTCTGCAAGGATAGTAGCAGAACAGTTGCTACCAGATACATTTGTGATGTTTAACCAAGTGTATTAGGCATTGGTAAATGTCACAGATGGTTTTCCAAGTTCAAATTGGGTAATTTTGATCTTTCTGATTCATACTGATCAGAAAGGTCAATAGCTTTAGACAATGACATGTTAAGGGCAAAAGTGGAAGTGAATCCATGTCAGACAATCAAGGAACTGTCAAACACTCTTAGACAACCTTGGTCGATCGTCCAATAACATTTGCAGCAAACCAGTAAAAACAAAGAAAGCTAACCAGTCCACCACATCCAACTTACTGCTTCAGCGGCACAATAAAGAAGCTTTTTTTGATCACATCAATGCAGATGAAAAATAGATCCTCTATGATAATGCAAAATGCAAAGTGTGGTGGTTGACTCTGAATGAATTGCCACTAATTGTTTAAGTACAGTAAAGCCAGGTTTACACATAAAAAAGGCACTTTTGTGTGTCTGGTAGAGTATTCAAAGGGTCATTCATTTTGAAGAGCTAATTAGATATACTGTGAATGCAGGACATTTACTGCGAACAACTGGATCATAATTACCAGGCCTAAACCTGTGGTAACATACTGTTACTACACCCTCCACCCAACAGTTTCCACCCTCTCTGTCCCATCATCTCCTCCCCATTCTCATTTCCCACCCTGTTTATTTGTAGCCCTCTTTCAATGCATCTGCCCATCTTTCCCTGCTCCTTTCCTTTTTTTCTCCACCTCCCTGCCCAACAACCTCCTGACATAGCATCTGTTGGCAGTCTAGTCCCTGCATATTCCATCAGACAGCGTTTGCCTCTCTCCCCACCCATACACTACTATACCTCCCCTTCCCAACCCCTCCAGATTGCTGCTTACGTTCCACGGGATGTTGCATTCTGGTCCAAGATGCTGGAGTTGGCTGTTCTGTGTGCCTGAGGTGTGCTTGCCCTTTTTTTTTTTTTTGTGTGTGTGTGTGTGTGTGTGTGTGTGTGTGTGTGTCTTTTACGATGAAGGGATGAAGGTTGTGGCTGAAAGCTTTATGTGAGAGTCTTTTAATTGTGCCTGTCTGCAACTTGACATGTCCTCTTTACAGTAAGTAGCAATCCATCTTTTTCTACATTATTAGTATTTTGTTTTAGTTTGACAGAAATGTAGTCATTGTACAAGAGGTCGAAATGAATAAAAAGAAAACTATTTGAAACATTTGGGGCTCTGTACCTCAAACTCAATATTTTTCAACTCAGTAGTCGTTCCACAGAAGAGCTCAGTTATGACTGTCACACTGCTTAATGCAAAACAACATTGTTGTAAACCCACTGCACACAGTGACTGATCACTCGATACAATTATGCATTTGGCTGGTGAGGTCACTAATCATGATGTGGAAGGATGCATCTTCCAACACCAAGAAATCTTACAAAACATCCATGGCAGATTGAAGCACTGCCTAGGACCAAAACTCTCATCTGTCACAACCTGCTGATTTTTACAGCAAACACTCCAGTGTGCCCGCTGACGATGAATCTGTACTAAGTAGCTTTCTCCTGGACTGTGATCTGTACTTTGTTTTTACCTACTATTGATGTTTGGTTAGCACAAGGACATGCCTGTCTGCCTAATGTGGGGCTGCAGTCACTCACCGTTAACCCAACGTTGTGTTTTGAGTGAACAAACAAATGGTGTATGGGTGCACTGAGAGTTTGGTTCGTATCCATTTGCTTCCCAGTCCGCATCCAGGAGTGTCTTATTTTCTGCATTTCCATGAGACTCAAGAACTATTACTTTCTGTCATGTAATTGTAAATATGTTGTGCTGAACAAATTCTTTATTGTTGAAGAAGCAGACAAGTAACAAATACCTTCCTTCTGTTTCAGGTAAGTTAGTTGTAAATTAATACAATCCATATCACCTATTGGCAGGTAAATTAATAAATAAATATACTAGACAGGGTGTGCGTGCGTGCGTGTGTGTGTGTGTGTGTGTATGTGTGTGTGTGTCAGTCTGCATTAGCTGCCTTTATTACTTTCCTGAATGCTAACATTAGGGGTTAATATGGTTATAAACGTGAACCTTTCGTCATTCATTTGTTAGAAGTTTTACAAACACAGGAAAGTACACGAGACATCTGTAACATTCTTCTCCTAAAGGAGAGGTAGTATTAATGTTTGTAAAATACTGCAATGTTTGGAAAATACAACTCTGTAGATTATGTGCTTTGAAGTTTAAGTGACAGACATTTGGTTGCTTCACTATGCACACTATGAAATGTTATGAAAAGCTGGTGATACTTAGTTATAAGCTGATATACAGAACTTTGTTTTATTACATTTAACCTCAACAGAGAATTTATATTCAACACTAAAGGTTTATTCCCCTTAATTTTCTATCATTAAAAAATGAGCTGCTAAATTTAAGCAAAGCCATGCATCAATTGACAATGACAAGAACACAGGACATCCAATAATCTATGTAACTACATCTGTGGCAAAACTTCACAAGCTGTACTAATGGAAAGATTATTAATATTACACAAGCTAACTGATATTCCATAAGTCATGTCCACTAAGTTTCGTTCTCCATGGTTGCTGCAGTCATTAAATGTCAAGCTATAACACATTTAAATTAATATTTCTTAAGAGTGTGTGGACATATTTAAAAACAATTCCAATCACTGTCTCCAACGATAACTGTCTGCAATTTATGCAGTAGCTGAAACATGTATTAATTGTTGTGTGCCAGAGATGTTGCAACAACTGAAACAATGGGTGACAGAAGGTGAAAGTGGCTCCAAGAAAATAAAAAATGATTCCACCTGTGGTAACAACATAACTAACACCTCATATCACTGTTGAAAAACCACAGTAAATGACATTCACTTGAAAATGCTTTCACATGTTTTGCTCCAACTATTACTTTTGTTTCCAGATCTCAAAACAATGGTAGGGTATATGAAGATTTACATCAAATTACAACAATGAGCTTAGAGTTTTTCACAGATGGAAAAATCTTATTTTACTGATATTAAAAAAATTGCAAGACATTGGCATGTACTAGTTTGTGTTTCCTTTGTCACCCCACGAATTTGCTGAGCACCTACTACAATTGTGGAAATAAATGCGATTATATCACTGCTTGGTCATACTTATTATACATGGTATGTTCAACGGAGTTCTGTAATATTATTAATTCCAACTGTGTCAACAGACGTACACAATAATGAAAAATGATTCTAAAGTTATTCGAGAATTTGAAGAAGAGTTTTCATCATGAACAGTTAAAAATTATTACAGTATTTCACTGAAAAAGATCATTACAGTGTGAGTAAAATTGACTTTACTTCATTAAATTTTAACATTATCTGTTACTTCATTTAAGATTTTTAATTTTGCGTATATGAAACTGTTAAAGGATTGGTATACCTAAGAAACATATACAACTTTGCGTAACAAAGTACTGCAACATAACGGACATCAGTCAATACAGCCAAGTGTAATGTAGAAGCATAATTCAATTACAATATTTGCACTTCCATCTGATGAATACTGTTTTCTGTGCAGGAGTGAAATGTGCCTGGTTTTGTTCAGTCATGTTAATTTACTGGTTATTTTTACTTAAATTTATTACAGCTTTGTGTCTACACTCCCTGAAGAATTAGTCATTTTTTTAATATTTTTGTTCATATTTGTATTTAATAGGATCTTTACTCATTGTGTGTAAATGCAATATGGAGAGGGGAGTGAGGGATTGGCCATTGTCTGAAATCAGCGGGAAGCTGCATAACAACTGCAGCACACTTCGGGCTACTGCCATCAGTTGAAGGGGTATTGAGTACCTGGAGTGATGTTTGTGACACTTCTGATGCCTCCAACATAAGCTGGGTCCTGATAAATGACAGGGACAGGCATAAAAATTAATGCAGCACTTTATTCTTTTCTGCAAATTATTTTGTGCAGTTGTGCAGCACACTTTTGAAAGTAACAATTTAGGTCTCCTGGCAACAAACAGACCTGAACTTTTGGATTTCAGTGAACACAAAGGCAGCAAACAATAAAGATAAGGATTTTATAGCACTAATTAATGAGATATATGTAATGGTCAGCAAGTGTGACAAAAAATTTATTTCTAATTATCTGAGCGGACAGTATCAAACATTCACCTCTAAGGATAAAAATATGAAGGAAATGTGAGACAAACTCAGCACTGTTGTAAGACAGGTGTTATTCTAGGAAAGACAATGAGGGGTAGGAAGGAAGATCTGTCATGATTCAATAGTAAAGTTAAAAAGTTGCTACAAAAGTAAACTTGCATTCAGAGGGAAGGGTTTCAAATTCCTGTCCACACATACAGTTTTAGGTTTCTGTGTTTTCTCTCAAATGAATAAAGTAAATGCCACAATGCTTTGGAATGGACATGCCCAGTTTTCTTCCCTAGCTTTGTCCTCTCTTAACTTGTGCCACAATTCTAATTATGTCATTGTTGGTGGTACATTAGACCCTACTTTTCTTCTTCCTTCAATGAAGGGAAGGAAAGGAAATGCCCTAAGCTAAATTTTGCAAGAAGTAGTGACAGAGATTATTCTTGAATAAAAAAAAGTTGTTTAACAACACATTTTATCAGAATCAACATTAGCATATAAGAGCATAAACATTAACAGCTACAATGTTGGATGGTGTCAAAACTATTGATTCTGACCAAAGTGATGGAAATATTATGGAATTATGCAGTTACTGCAACGAACGTATGGCGATGTTTTCCAAACGCCATTTGTATGTAGTTACCACCTCAAAGGAAGAAGAAGGAAGATTAATCTCCCTTCAAGGTAATTGGAAAAGGAACACTCTTGTGTTTTGCCATGCACATTTAAATGGACCATTCTGATATTTGTCTTAAACAATTTAAGGAAACCAAGGACATCCTAAATCTGTATGGCCAGAGGGGGAATTTGAACCAGTGTCCTTCCAAATGTGAGCCCAGTGTATTAAAAACTATAGCACCTTGCTCAGTGACTGCCATCTTGTAGGTTCCTGAACAAACATGCGCTGGGAAGAGCAATGGACTGCTTTTAGGATTCACCACAAACTCTCCTCTGCTTTTACGTTTCACCACAAACTCTCCTATGTTTTGTTGACTGTGTCCCACAGACAAAGTAGCTGCCAATAATGCAGTAGTAGTTAAAACCGACAAAGGTAATTCAACCGTTATCATGAACAAATCTAACAGAAAAAATGATAACATTTTTTCAAGATATTATCGACATATCTTTGCTAAGGTGATCCACCATCCACGTCTGATCTGCTTACATACTTTTGTTACCATAACACGTGTCTACAATGTCACCAGGTGGCATCCAACATCACAGTGGCCAGTGGTCATACTGTTTTGGCTAATCACTGTATACAGGACAGTTTCACAAGCCAGTAAAAAAATATGTACATGATACAAACAGCATTTTAATACCAACAAAAGGAACCCATCAACATTCACTATGCATTTATGTGATGAAAAGCATGTAGTGGATACAACTGAAAATATTAGTACTGTCTTACATAAGAAGAAGAAAGAGATATATAAAGGCAAAGAGTTTGGGCAGAGATGTCAGTCAGGGCGGAAGTACAGAGGCAAAGATGATGTTGAAAGACAGGTGAGGTATGAGCAGCGGCAAATTGAAATTAGAAATTAGCGGAGATTGAGGCCAGGAGGATAGCGAGAAGAGAGGATATGCTGAAGGGCAAGTTCCCATCTCCGGAGTTCTGACAGGTTGGTGTTAGTGGGAAGTATCCAGATAACCCGGACGGTGTAACACTGTGCCAAGATGTGCTGTCCGTGCACCAAGGCATGTTTAGCCACAGGGTGATCCTCATTACCAACAAACACTGTCTGCCTGTGTCCATTCATGCGAATGGACAGTTTGTTGCTGGTCATTCCCACATAGAACGCTTCACAGTGTAGGCAGGTCAGTTGGTAAATCACGTGGGTGCTTTCACACGTGGCTCTGCCTTTGATCGTGTACACCTTCCGGGTTACAGGACTGGAGTAGGTGGTGGTGGGAGGGTGCATGGGACAGGTTTCACACCGGGGGCGGTTACAAGGGTAGGAGCTAGAGGGTAGGGAAGGTGGTTTGGGGATTTCATAGGGATGAACTAAGAGGTTACGAAGGTTAGGTGGACGGCGGAAAGACACTCTACGTGGAGTGGGGAGGATTTCGTGAAGGATGGATCTCATTTCAGGGCAGGTTTTGAGGAAGTCATATCCCTGCTGGAGAGCCACATTCAGAATCTGATCCAGTCCCGGAAAGTATCCTGTCACAAGTGGGGCACTTTTGGGGTTCTTCTGTGGAAGGTTCCGGGTTTGAGGAGATGAGGAAGTGGCTCTGGTTATTTGCTTCTGTACCAGGTCGGGAGGGTAGTTACGGGATGCGAAAGCTATTTTCAGGTTGTTGGTGTAATTGTTCAAGGATTTCGGACTGGAGCAGATTCGTTTGCCACGAAGACCTAGGCTGTAGGGAAGGGACCGTTTGATGTGGAATGGGTGGCAGCTGTCATAATGGAGGTACTGTTGCTTGTTGGTGGGTTTGATGTGGACGGACGTGTGAAGCTGGCCATTGGACAGGTGGAGGTCAACGTCAAGGAAAGTGGCATGGGATTTAGAGTAGGACCAGGTGAATCTGATGGTCCTACTCTAAATCCCATGCCACTTTCCTTGACGTTGACCTCCACCTGTCCAATGGCCAGCTTCACACGTCCGTCCACATCAAACCCACCAACAAGCAACAGTACCTCCATTATGACAGTTGCCACCCATTCCACATCAAACGGTCCCTTCCCTACAGCCTAGGTCTTTGTGGCTAACGAATCTGCTCCAGTCCGGAATCCTTGAACCATTACACCAACAACCTGAAAACAGCTTTCGCATCCCGTAACTACCCTCCCGACCTGGTACAGAAGCAAATAACCAGAGCCACTTCCTTATCTCCTCAAACCCGGAACCTTCCACAGAAGAACCCCAAAAGTGCCCCACTTGTGACAGGATACTTTCCGGGGCTGGATCAGATTCTGAATGTGGCTCTCCAGCAGGGATACGACTTCCTCAAATCCTGCCCTGAAATGAGATCCATCCTTCACGAAATCCTCCCCACTCCACGTAGAGTGTCTTTCCGCCGTCCACCTAACCTTCGTAACCTCTTAGTTCATCCCTATGAAATCCCCAAACCACCTTCCCTACCCTCTAGCTCCTACCCTTGTAACCGCCCCCGGTGTGAAACCTGTCCCATGCACCCTCCCACCACCACCTACTCCAGTCCTGTAACCCGGAAGGTGTACACGATCAAAGGCAGAGCCACGTGTGAAAGCACCCACGTGATTTACCAACTGACCTGCCTACACTGTGAAGCGTTCTATGTGGGAATGACCAGCAACAAACTGTCTATTCGCATGAATGGACACAGGCAGACAGTGTTTGTTGGTAATGAGGATCACCCTGTGGCTAAATATGCCTTGGTGCACGGCCAGCACATCTTGACACAGTGTTACACCGTCCGGGTTATCTGGATACTTCCCACTAACACCAACCTGTCAGAACTCCGGAGATGGGAACTTGCCCTTCAGCATATCCTCTCTTCTCGCTATCCGCCAGGCCTCAATCTCCGCTAATTTCTAATTTCAATTTGCCGCCGCTCTTACCTCACCTGTCTTTCAACATCATCTTTGCCTCTGTACTTCCGCCCCGACTGACATCTCTGCCCAAACTCTTTGCCTTTACAAATGTCTGCTTGTGTCTGTGTATATGCGGATGGATATGTGTGTGTGTGTGTGTGCGAGTGTATACCTGTCCTTTTTTCCCCCTAAGGTAAGTCTTTCCGCTCCCGGGATTGGAATGACTCCTTACCCTCTCCCTTAAAACCCAAATCCTTTCGTCTTTCCCTCTCCTTCCCTCTTTCCTGACGAGGCAACCATTGGTTGCGAAAGCTAGAATTTTGTGTGTTTGTTTGTGTGTCTATCGACCTGCCAGCGCATATATATATATGGACCTCGTTGCACAGCTGCAAATTTTATGACATTATGATGAAGAACAAAATTTTATTTTGAATGAACAAATCAAAATTTTAAAAAAAATGAAATACACACACAGACAATGCCTGCACTGCATTTGAGCAGGTAGACTAGGTTGAGGCATTAAACTGGATAGAGTGGATGTGGAAAGAAAAGAGGGAGGTAGTGAGAGAGAAGACAATTGGGGAATGGTGGTTGATGGCTCAGGGGGAAGCGGCAGTCGTGTGAAATAGGCTCATGGGAGGGAGAGTCAGCAACTGCAGAAGATAAGAATACAACACACGGCCCCTGGAGCTGGTGAATTCGTGCTGTGCACGATGATCATAATGACATGGAAATGTGGATTGGGCATGGTACCTGTGTCAAAGTCCTAAGCTGGGCACCTGCTGCCTCCCTCTGAGCCGCCAGCCAACCTTCCCCAATCCTCCTTCCTGTTCCTTGCTTCTTTTCTCCTGTCACCCATTCCAGCCCAATATGAACCCTCAAGCTAATCTAACCACCAAACTGCAGTCCCAGCATTCAGACAAATAATTTAACTGTGTGTGTGTGTGTGTGTGTGTGTGTGTGTGTGTGTGTGTGTGTGTGTTTGTGTGTCTGTCTGTCTGTCATCTAGCTCAAAACAGGATTTGCCTAAAAGCTAGTTAAGTTTTCATTCTTTTTGTGTGCCTGTCAAAGAATCAAAACTTCCACTACACAATGAGTTGTTACCTTCACTCTTAAATTATTTACATTACACTAGAAATTTCCGTATCATTTTTATATTGCCAAGAGGCCCCCTTCTGTCCTAAGCCTGGTGTCGTTCATACTTTGTTACTGTGCAGTCATTTTTTTGTGGTGACGGTCGTGGCCACTTCGACTGTAGTGTACGCTATCCTACTAGTCACATCTCCACAAAATCACAGTTAAAAATCTTGCCACTCACCAAATAGCAGAGATGCTGAGTCGCATTTAGGCACAACAAACAGACTGTCACTAATAATAGCTTTCGGCCAGTAAGGCCTTCTTCAGAATTAGATGGCAAATACACATATACATACTCACGCAAACGCTATTTGGTGAGTGGCAACTTTCCTTTTCACAATATTGTTACAAATCACAGTTAAACATTATCCAAGCTCCAAATAATTGCATTTCACCTCCAAATAGTTCCATCCATCCTCTACACATTACTGCTGTCATCATATTACATCTGCCACTAACTTTGTCATATGTGATTCCAAATGTGCAAATGAATATCCTCATGTCCATTAATGTGCAAATGAATATCCTCCTGTCACATATCTACTCTGCAGCCTGATGATTTCTACAGCTTGTTAGCCTGTGTTTTGATTTCCCAAATCGTGACTTGTTATCCATAGTTCCTTCTACTATCAGCTAACATTTTCATTTGTCCATTTACTTTACATTGTCTCCCCCCCCCCCCCCCCCCACCAGCCCACCTCCTCCCCCAAGCAATATCCCACGTAAATGGAGCCCCACTCCATTTATGTGTGTCAGTTTACAAATGTATCCCTAACTGTAACTACTGTGCAATCCCAACTACCTACAACATATCTCCCAAATCGAAACCCTTGCCCTCCAACATCTGGAAGAGCAGTCCAGACATGACCTCCTCTAACACCCATCATACCTCCAATGAGACCCTCATCAACCTTCTCACAACAATCATACCCTATCTTGCTGATCATTTCTACCTGTAGCATCCTTCAAAACTCCCTCCAAACATCCCATAAAACCTAGAATCTAAGCAAAAGCAAAACACTGCTGTCAGTGTATCCATCAAAAACCTCAAGCCTCAAGCCACTCCCATCCCAAGGCCTCACCTTCTCCCCACACCAAAGTTCAACCATGTTGGATTCATCAAAAGGCTATTCTCTTTCTATAACTTCCTGCAATGGAAACATTTCTTAGCTACCCATTTCTCTAACCAAAGCCACCCTAATCCCAATACTGAACTTTGCCTCTCTCTGTTCATACCACTTTCCAGTTGTGACCTTCCCCCACCAGCACCTTCCAAGAATTCCTTAATTCCAACTTGCTCTCACCGTCATTCTCCAGGCCCATTTACAAGAGCAAAAATCTCTCAACGGAGGAAAGAATAGTCATACGCAGCATCAAACAGACGCCAATTAATCATCCTTCCTTAAGACAAAAACTCCACCAATGCCACGATGTATCATAGTGATTATCTGCCAGAAGAAATCTGCCAATTGGCTGACTCCTTCATCGAAAGCTTTGCCATAGTGATCCCATCCAAGAGGTCCAGCACAACCTCCAATCCCTACAAAAATCCTTAGGCCCCCCCCCACCATCTACATGCTTCCCAAAATCCGTAAACCTGACAATCCTACACACACCACTGTAGTTGGTTACTGTGCTTACACTGAAAGTATCTCCACTTTTGTAGACCATGAACTCCAACCAATAGCACATAACCACACCTCTAATATTAAAGATACAAACCATTTCCTTCATCAACTCTTGACAATTCCCATCCCATTATCACCTAAATACCTACTCGGGACAAGTATATTTATGCCATCCCCATACAGAACAACATTCCCTGTGCCCATGGCCTTTCTGTTTTCGAACACTAGCTCTCCCAATGTCCTTCCACTCCAAACCTTCTACCTCAGTTATTATACAAGATGTACAAGTTTGCTTCCGCCGTTTGCCAATAGGTGGCGACAATGGTAAGTAGCAGTCAAAAGAAACAGATCACAGACATCAGGCAGTTAGCTTGGACCTCGATCAACATAACCTCATTCAAACATTAGACGATTTGTGTCTGCATCATAAAGTTGTTCTTGATTGAAAATGTCAGTTTACGAGCCTAATTCTCGTCATTTGTGGGAGGTGTTACTGTTTTGTTTCAATATGAAGAAAACAGCGGCTGAGTCTCATCGAATGCGCTCAAGTACGTATGGTAAGGACGCTATTGGTGAAAGAACGTGTCATGAACGGTTTCAACCCTTCAAGAACGGTGATTTTAACATCGTAGACCGACATAGTGGTGGAAGAGAGAATGTTTTCAAAGATGCAGAATTGAAGATATTGCTGAGTGAAGACTCGTGTCAAACTCAAAAATAATTTGCACGATTAGTGGGAGTGACACAGCAAGCCATTTCAAAAGGTCTCAAGGCTATGGGCATGATTTAGAAAGAAGGAACTTGGGTCATGTGTGAGCTGAAACCAAGAGATGTTGAACGGCATTTGTGTGTTTGTGAACAGTTGCTTCAGAGGCAAAAATGGAAGGGATTTCTGCATCACATTGTGACCGGGGATGAAAAATGGGATTATTACGATAACCCCAAAAGCAAAAAATCATAGGGATATCCCGGCCATGCTTCCAAGTCGACGGCCAAACCGAATATTCACGGCTCCAAGATCATGAATTATTCAAAATGACGGTCACAATCAAATTATTTATTTTGCCACCAACCGGTTTCAACCCACGATGGGGTCATATTCAGGGCAATTTACACCATTTGGTTGCTCGCTGGAGTTGTCACACTGCCTGTGCACGGTTGGTAACTATCCACCATGCACAGGCAGGGTGACGACTCCAGAGAGCGACCAAATGGTGTAAATTGCCCTGAAGATGTCCCCATCGCAGGTTGAAACCGGTTGGCGGCAAAATAGATAATGCGATTGTGAGTGTCATTTTGAATAATTGATTATAAGCAAATTAATTGCTGTTTATCTCGCTACAACTATAGTGTCTAAAAATCCAAGATCGTGCTCGTGCATTTGGTGGGACCAGCTTGGCGTCATGTACTATGAGGTGTTAAAACCAACTGAAACAATCACAGGTGTTCATTATTGAGCGCAATTAATGCGTTTGAGCAGAGCATTAAAAGACAAACGGCCACAATACAGTGAGAGGCACAATAAAGTGATTTTGCAGTACAACAATGCTTGACTCCACATAGCAAAAGAGCTCAAAACGTACTGGGAAACGTTAAAATAGGAAGTCCTACCCCACCCGCATTCTCCAGACATTGCTCCCTCTGACTATCATCTGTTTGGCCTGGCTGACTAACACTTCCGATCTCACAAAGAAGTCACAAATTGAATGGATTCATGAATCGCTTAAAAAAATGAACAATTTTTTCAACATGGGATTCGTACACTGCCCGAAAGATGGGAGAAAGTAGTGGCCAGTGATGGGAAATACTTTGAATGATACATGTTGTTTCATTATAGCCTCAAATGTTGGGGTAAAAACGGCAGAAGAAAAGTTGTACACCTCATACATTGAACCACTTACAGTCACACACAGAACTACTTCTACTTTGAGGGGAAGATATATAAACAAATCCGTGGCACGACCATGAGTGCTCATCTGGCACCTCCATTTGGCAATCTGGTCATTGGACATCTAGAAGAAACCTTCCTAGCCTCCCAAACTCCTTGTCTTGTTCAGGTTCATTGATGAAATCTTAATGATCTGAACTCAGGGCCAAAAAATCCTATCCTCAATCCTCCACAGTCTCAATACCTTCTCTCCCATTCACTTCAGCAGACCCTCCTCAGCCGAACATGCCACCTTCCTGGGTACTGACCTTCACCTCTCTGATGGCTCCATCCCTAATTTTGTCCATATCAAACCCACAACTGACAGCACCAGAAAGTTGTCATCCCTCCCATACCAAAAAATCACTCCCACCTAGTCTAGTCACCTATGGACAGTATATGTACAGTTTCCTTGCCCAGTATGATGAAGGTCCCACATCATATCCTCACACGCCCCTAATCCTCCCACCAACCCCTAGAACCAGCTCCAAAGGAGCAACCCTCATCACCTAACACCATTTCCGGCTGGAGCAGCCAGGGCCTCAATTATCATAGTGCCTGGAAATGAGGAACATCCTACCCATAATCCTTCCCATCCTTCCTAAAGTGACATTCTCCTGCCCACTCAACCTACATAATGTCCTGGTCCATCTCCAAGTCACTTCCATTACCAGCCCCTTGCCAGTTGGATCATATGCCTGTAGAAGACCCAGGTGCATGACTTGTCCAATTCACGCAGCCAACATGTACTAATCCATTCTTGTCACAGCCATGTCTAATCCCATCAAAACAGGGCCACCTGTGAAAGCAATTTCTGCGCATAATTGTTTGTGGGCATAGCCACCAGTCAACTGTCCACTTGACTGAATCCCACTGCCAAGCTGGGGCCAAGAGCACAGTTGATCATACAGCGGCAGAATACACTGCTGAGTACAACATCCTCGATTTCAATGGCTACTTCACAATTCATGCCATCAGGATGCTTTCCCCAAGCAACAGGTTTTATGAACTACGTACATGGAAGTTATCCTTGGAACACATCCTTCGCTCCCACATTCCTTCTGGCCTCAATCTGCACTAACCTCCTGCACCCACACCCTCTTCCCAAGAGTTTACACTTCCTCTATTTTCTATTCCCACGCCATTGTCGTCATACACGCACAAACTCACCAACTTCAATGCCCATGTATCAAATTCCTACCCCTTGTACCTCTTGTCTCCCTCTGTGCTGCTTTCACTATTTGGTGAGTTGTTATTTTTGCTTCTGAATTATTTATATTCTGACAGAACTTCCTATATCATATGAAAAATAAAAATGTTGAAAGCTTTTGGGATATCTTGTTATAAAGGTATTGCTAGTCATGAGGGCCAATTGATTAAAATACGATCTATGGCATTTACAGGCTTGTGATGTCTTACACTAACAGTGTATTTTGTGTTTTCCACCAATCATTATCTATAATCGGCGTTCCCTGCATCTACAACTGCATGGCTATGCCTCACTTATAAATATTATATTGTTTTTGACATTTTGTTCACACACACACACACACACACACACACACACAGAGAGAGAGAGAGAGAGAGAGAGAGAGAGAGAGAGAGAGAGAGAGAGAGAGGGAAAGGGGGGGGGGGCTCTTCCCGTTAATCCAAGTTGTAAATATAAGTTTCTAAAACATCCTTTCCGGCTGAAAATTTTCTGTATTCATTACATCTGTGCTACAGGTGTTGGATTGGTCATAAATTAAAGAAAATTTTAAACTGTAGCTTAAAGTGTTATTTAATATCATTTATAAAAATCTTCTGACTATTTTTAATCACATATCTGGACTTTGCCCTTGAACCATTCATCTTAGAGGTTCTATGGAAGTGCTCTGAATCTGGGACATCATTGTGTATCTCTTAACATTAAATAATGATTCTCATCACAAGAAGCAAAGTTTCTGCTTTAACCTGTGTACATGATAACAATCAACAATACCTATCAATTATTTTAAATAAGCTGTATCACCAAGGCTGATAGAGCAAAATGAAATACAGACCACACAGTAAGAATGACAAAATGTAGCACAATTCAGAATGTGCTAAATCTTCCACAAATAACAATATTACAATTTCATTTACAGCCTCTCAGTACAGTGCAATATCTGATACTGCATCTGCACCTACATCTACATACATATTCCACAAGACACCGTATGGTACATGTAAGCCGTTACGCTGTACCACTACCAGTCATTTCCTTTCCTGTTTCACTCATAAAACGAGCAAGGAAAAAATGACTGTCTATATGCCTCCCACCAGCCTAATCTCTCTAATCCTACCTTCAGGGTCATTACATGAAATGTACATTGGCAACAGTAGAATCGTTCTGCTGTCACCCTCAAATGCCAATTCTCTAAATTTTCTCAATAGCGCTCCTCAGAAAAATATCTCCCTCCCTCCCTCCAGGGATTCCCTTTTGAGTTCCCAAAGCATTTCCATAACACTTGCACGTTGTCTGAACCTACCAGTAACATATCTAACAGTCCATCTCAATGTCTTCCTTTAATCTGCTTGATGCGGATCCCAAACACTCGAACAGTACTCAAAAATGGATCATTCTAGTGTCCTACAGGTGGTCTTCTTTACAGATGAACCACACTTTCCTAAAATTCCTCAATAAATCGAAGTCGACCATTAGCCTTCCATATTACAATCCTTACATGCTCATTCCATTTCCTATTGCTTTACAACACTACGCCTAGATATTTAATTGGCATTAATGTGTCAAGCAGTACATTTCTAATGCTGTATTCAAACATTATGGGTTTGTTTTCCTACTCATCTGAATTAACTTACATTTTTCTACATTTATGGTGAGCTGACATTCATCACACCAAATTGAAATTTTGTCGAAGCCTTCTTGTATCTTCGTACAGTCATTCACCTTCCTGTACACCACAGTATCATCAGCAAACAACAACAGATTGCTGCTTACCCTGTTGGCCAGATCATTTATTTGTATAGAAAATAACAGCAGTCCTATCACATTTCACTGGGGCCCGCCTGACAATACCCTTGTCTCTGATGAACACTCTCCATCAAGGACAACATACTCGGTTCTGTTACTTAAAAAGTCTTCAAGCCACTCACGTATCTGGGAAACTATTGCACGTGCTTGTACCTTAGTTAACAGTCGACAGTGTGGCACCATGTCAAATGCTTTACGGAAATCCAGGAATATGGAAACCACCTGTTGCCCTTCATCAATAGCTCACAGGATGTCATGTGAGAAAAGGGCAGGCTGAGTTTCACTGAGAGATTCTACCTTAAACTGTGCCGATTTGTGGACAGAAGCTTTTCCCTCTCAAGGAAATTTACTATCATTATCAACATCTACATCTACATCTACATCTACATCCATACTCCGCAAACCACCTGACGGTGTGTGCCGGAGGGTACCTTGAGTACCTCTATTGGTTCTCCCTTCTATTCCAGTCTCGTATTGTTCATGGAAAGAAGGATTGTCGGTATGCTTCTGTGTGGGCTCTAATCTCTCTGATTTTATCCTAATGTCTCTTCATGAGATATACGTAGGAGGGAGCAATATACTGCTTGACTCTTCGGTGAAGGTATGTTCTCGAAACTTCAACAAAAGCTCGTACCGAGCTACTGAGCGTCTCTCCTGCAGAGTCTTCCACTGCAATTTATCTATCATCTCCGTAACGCTTTCGCAATTACTAAATGATCCTGTAATGAAGCGCGCTGCTCTCCGTTGGATCTTCTCTATCTCCTCCATCAACCCTATCTGGTACGGATCCCAGACTGCTGAGCAGTATTCAAGCAGTGGGTGAACAAGCGTACTGTAACCTACTTCCTTTGTTTTCGGATTGCATTTCCTTAGGATTCTTCCAATGAATCTCAGTCTGGCATCTGCTTTACCAATGATCAACTTTATATGATCATTCCATTTTAGATCACTCCTAATGCGTACTCCCAGATAATTTATGGAATTAACTGCTTCCAGTTGCTGACCTGCTATTTTGTAGCTAAATGATAAGGGATTTATCTTTCTATGAATTCGCAGCACATTACACTTGTCTACATTGAGATTCAATTGCCATTCCATGCACCATGCGTCAATTCGCTGCAGATCCTCCTGCATTTCGGTACAATTTTCCATTGTTACAAACTCTCGATATACCACAGCATCATCCGCAAAAAGCCTCACTGAACTTACGATGTTATCCACAAGGTCATTTATGCATATTGTGAATAGCAACGGTCCTACGACACTCCCCTGCGGCACACCTGAAATCACTCTTACTTCGGAAGACTTCTCTCCATTGAGAATGACATGCTGTGTTCTGTTGTCTAGGAACTCTTCAATCCAATCACACAATTGGTCTGATAGTCCATACGCTCTTACTTTGTTCATTGAACGACTGTGGGGAACTGTATCGAACGCCTTGCAGAAGTCAAGAAACACGGCATCTACCTGGGAACCCGTGTCTATGGCCCTCTGAGTCTCATGGACGAATAGCGCGAGCTGGGTTTCACACGACAGTCTTTTTCGAAACCCATGCTGATTCCTACAGAGTAGATTTCTAGTCTCCAGAAAAGTCATTATACTCTAACATAATACGTGTTCCAAAATTCTACAACTGATCGATGTTAGAGATATAGGTCTATAGTTCTGCACATCTGTTCGACGTCCCTTCTTGAAAACGGGGATGACCCGCGCCCTTTTCCAATCCTTTGGAACGCTAAGCTCTTCTAGAGACCTACAGTACACCGCTGCAAGAAGGACGGCAAGTTCCTTCGCATACACTGTGTAAAATCAAACTGGTATCCCATCAGGTCCAGAGGCCTTTCCTCTTTTGAGCGATTTTAATTGTTTTTCTATCCCTCTGTCGTCTATTTCGATATCTACCATTTTGTCATCTGTGCGACAATTTAGAGAAGGAACCACAGTGCAGTCTTCCTCTGTGAAACAGCTTTGGAAAAAGACATTTAGTATTTCGGCCTTTAGTCTGTCATCCTCTGTTTCAGTACCATTTTGGTCACAGAGTGTCTGGACATTTTGTTTTGATCCACCTACCGCTTTGACATAAGACCAAAATTTCTTAGGATTTTCTGCCAAGCCAGTACATAGAACTTTACTTTCGAATTCATTGAACACCTCTCGCATAGCCCTCCTCACACTACATTTCGCTTCGCGTAATGTTCGTTTGTCTGCAAGGCTTTGGCTATGTTTATGTTTGCTGTGAAGTTCCCTTTACTTCCGCAGCAGTTTTCTAACTTGGCTGCTGTACCACGGTGGCTCTTTTCCATCTCTTACGATCTTGCTTGGCACATACTCATCTAACGCATATTGTACGATGGCTTTGAACTTTGTCCACTGATCCTCAACACTATCTGTACTTGAGACAAAACATTTGTGTTGAGCCATGAGGTACTCTGTAATCTGCTTTTTGTCACTTTTGCTAAACAGAAAAATCTTCCTACCTTTTTTAATATTTCTATTTACGGCTGAAATCATCGATGCAGTAACCGCTTTGTGATCGCTGATTCCCTGTTCTGCGTTAACTAGTTCAAATAGTTCGGGTCTGTTTGTCACCAGAAGGTCTAATATGTTATTACCACGAGTCGGTTCTCTGTTTAACTGCTCAAGGTAGTTTTCAGATAAAGCACTTAAAAAAATTTCACTGGATTCTTTGTCCCTGCCACCAGTTATGAACGTTTGAGTCTCCCAGTCTATATCCGGCAAATTAAAATCTCCACCCAGAACTATAACATGCTGGGGAAATCTACTCGAAATATTTTCCAAATTATCCTTCAAGTGCTCAGTCACAACAGCTGAGAATATATTCAAGGATTCTGCTGCAAACCAATGTTAAGGGCATTCATCTGTAATTCTAAGGGTCTATTCTTTTGCCCTTCTCATATACAGGAATCACCTGCATTCTTTTCCAGTTGCTTAGGCGTTTGTGCTGGGTGAGAGATTCACAATAAATGCAAGTTGTTGAGTACTCTTTGTAAAACTGTATTGGTATTCCAGCACAATGTGGCGTCTTATTTGCTTTCAACTCTTTCAGTTTGTTTTTTACACCAGGGATGCTTATTACTATGTACTCCATAAAAGAGTCTGCACTTTGGTCAAATGATGGTATTCTTGAACAATTCTCCTGCATGATTCTTGAACAATTCTCCTGCATGAACAATTTCTTAAATGCAAAATTTGAAACTTTGACTTTACTTTTGCTATCTTCTACTGTCACACCAGACTGCTCAACAAGTGACTGGATAGAAGCCTTAGACCCACTTAGCGATTTTACATGGGAACAGAATTTTCTCGCATTCTCAGCAAGATCATTTGCTGAGGTATGATAGTGGTAGTTATTGTAAGCTTTGCGCATCAATGTTTTTACAGATGCACAAATTTCTATTAACTATGGTATTTCATCATTTGCATCACCTCTTTTAAATCACGGTGGGTCTTTCCATCTTTAATCTATTTACTTAGCACATACTACTCCAGAGTATGATTCACGATCTGTTTAAACTTTGCCCATAATTCCTTTATACCCATTATACCATAACTAAATGTCAGTTCATTGTCTAAGTGGAATGTTAACAATTGTCTGTCTGGTCTTTCTGGGAAAAATGCCATCCCAGTCTTCTTGACTGATTTATTGTCTGTCTGGTCTTTCTGGGAAAAATGCCATCCCAATCTTCTTGACTGATTTATTAACTTCAGAAACCAAAGTTGCTATGATGACATCATGGTCACTAATCCCTGTCCCTATACTGAAGACGTCGATTAGGTCAGGCCTTTTTGAAGCTATAAGGTCTGACATATTTCCATTGCATGAGGGCTGTGAAACTAGCTGCTCAAGACAGTTTTTGGAAAATGTGTTCAAGAGAACTTCTGAACACAGACTGCCTGTACCCCATACAATGAATCCATAGACATCCCAGTTTATACTTTGTAGGTTAAAGTTGCCTCAAACTAATATTGCCTAATCTAAGTATTTAGACATTCTCTGAATGGCTCTAAACATCACAATGGAATCAGGTAGCCAGTAAAAATATCCAACAGTTAATTTGATTTCATCTAGACCTGTTACACGCGACCAGATAATTTCACTGTCACACTCAAATTTGACCTCAATAGAGACAATATTTTTGTCTATTGCAAAGAACACATCCTACTGGTGTCTAATCTGACTTTTCGACACATTTCATGAATCGTTAAAAATCTCAGAGCTTCCCATTTCAGGTTTCAGCCAGCTCTCTGTCCTGAAAATAACCTGAGCACGAGAAGGCAGTAAATTTGGGAACTTTGTTATAAATACTTTGACAATTTACTGACAAAATTTTGACAGTCAAAGTGTCTTCACTCTGAATGTGGTCCGATTTCACAATCTGTGACTTGGCTGATGAGTCCTGATCAAAGTAGCTCATCCTACCACCTAGCATAAAAAAACCTCATGACCGCTCCACAAGTACTATGCTACCTGAGTAGCTGCTTCCTCTGTGTAGTGCACCCCTGACCTGTCAAGAGGAGTGCTACAATTCCCCACCTGATAACATAAGTCCAGAAATTTACAGCCAAGACTGTCACAAAGTCGACGAAGCATTTGGTTGAGACCCTACACTCAGCTCCAAACCAAAGGACCCCAATCAACTCAGGGAACAATGCTGCAAACTGTGAGCTCTGCTTGCACTCTGCACAAGGCCAGCAGTCTTTACTGTCTCTGTCAACTGTCTGTGTGAACTGAGGATGGCTTCGGAACCCAAGTGACAGGCATCATTGGTGCCAACATGACCCATAACTTGCAGATGACTGCACCCTACACCCTGCCAAAGGATGATCAACATACAGTAATAAGACTAGTGAAAGTTACTATTGTGTCTTTAAATACAGCTGAGTACAATATGAGTCTGCTAGCTGTTTGCTTACACCTATACCTACACAATACCTACACAAATAGAATATTTGGGGCACATGGCAGAGGGCATCTAGTATCATAGATAGTCATTTGCTTCCCTTTTCCATTTACATATGGAGCAAGAGAAATGAATGTCTACATGCTTCTACACAAGCCTTGATTTTTCATATCTTGTCTTCACAAACTTGGCAAGAGAGTCATCCTGCAGTGTGTCATAAATGCCTGTGCTCAACAGTCATTTATTATACAAAACATCATCATCTTTCCAGGGATTCCCATTTGAGTCCAAGAATTATTTCCATAACATTTGCATTTTGACAAAACATACTGACAAAAAATCTCGTAGCATGACTCCCTATTGCTGCAATGTCTTCCCTTAATCCCATCTGGTGAGAACCCCAATGTTCAAACAGTAATCGATAATAAGTTACCCAAGTGTTCTGTAAGTGGTCTCTCTTATAGATAAACTACAATTTTTATAGTACCGCTTTTTTCTCCAGATTTAAATATTTCCTTTCTAAGATTTCCACCACTCAGAATACCAAGCGACTTATTAAAATTTTGTGGAGAATTAAGAAAAGGACAAATTTACACTGAAGAGCCAAAGAAACTGGTACACCTGCCTAATATTGCTTAGGGCTCCTGCAAGTATGCAAAAGGACTTGACTAACGTCTAAAATAGTGCTGGAGGGAATTGGCGCCATGAATCCTGCAGGTCTGTCCATAAATCCATAAGAGTAAGAGTACGAGGGGCTGGAGATCTCTTCTAAACAGTAAGTTGCAAGGCATCCCAGATTGCTCAATAACGTTCATGTCTGGGGAGTTTGGTGGCCAGTGGAAGTGTTTAAACTCAGAAGAGTGTCCTTGGAGCCACTCTGTAGCAATTCTGGATGTGTGAGGTGTCACATTGTCCTGCTGGAATTTCCCAAATCTGTCAGAATGCGAAAGGGACAGGAATGGATGTATGTGATCAGACAGGATGCTTATATACATCACCTGTCAGAGTCGTATCTAGATGTATCAAGGGTCCCATATCACACACCCCACGCCATTACAGAGCCCCCACCAGCTTGAACAGTCCCTTTCTGACATGCAGGGTCCATGGATTAATCAGGTTGTCTCCATACCCATACATGTCCATCCGCTCAATGCAATCTGAAACAAGACTTTTCTGAACAAGCAACATGTTTCCAGTCATCAACAGTCCTATTTTGGTGTTGATGGGCTCAGGCAAACTGTAAAGCTTTGTGTTGTGCAGTCTTCGAGGGTACACGAGTGGACATTCAGATCCGAAAGCCCATACTGATGATGTTTCATTGAATAGTTTGCATGCTGATGATGGTTCAGCAATGAAATCAGGAGCAATTTGCAGAAAGGTTGCACTTCTGTCACATTGAATGATTCTCTTAAGTTGTCATTGTTCCCGTTCTTGCAGAGTCTTTTTCCGGCCGCAGCAATGTTGGAGTTTTGATGTTTTACCAGATTCCTGATACTCATGGTACACTCATGAAATGGTTGTATGGGAAAAACCCCACTCCATCACTTCCTTGGTGGTGCTGTGTCCCATTGCTTGTGTGCTGACTGTAACACCAAGCTCAAACTCACTTGAATCTTGATAACCTGCCATTGTAGCTGCAGTAACTGATCTAATAACTGTGCCAGACACTTGTTCTCATATAGGCATTGCCGACCGCAGTGCCATATTCTGCCTGTTTACATATCTCTGTATTTGAATATGCATGCCTATACCAGCTTCTTTGGTGCTTCAGTGTATATCTTATAATGTATGTTAATTTTCAGAATGAAATTTTCACTCTGCAGTGAAGTGTGTGCTGATATGAAATTTCCTGCCAGGTTAAAGCAGTGTGTTGGACCAAGGACTCAACCTTGGGACCTTTGCCTTTCGTGAGCAAGTGCTCTACTTACTGAGCTAACCAAGCATAATCCACAACCCGCCCTCACAACTTTACTACTGCCTGTAACTCATCTCCTACCTTAATTGTAGTTGTAATTATTTTGTACAATGCCTCAGTGAAAGGTGGCCAGATCTATTTAAGTCTTACCTTGTGTAGGAAGTTGGAGACTCAGACATTTTGTGATGTAGAAGATTGCATCCATCTATGTTAATATGTGGGAAGATATTTAAGGGAGTGTATTTTAATTCTCACATTAGACATGGTGTTTGAGTATGAATGGAGGAATATTGGATAGTATCATATTGGGAGATGATTGTTAAGTGGAATCGCCTGAAGAGGAAAAAGGAAAAACTCTTTTTTTCTTTCATTTTTTTATGAGTAAGCTTAGATTGGATTAGTAAACAAGCAGTTGATAATCAGATACTTCTTACTCAATATTATGCTGTTCAATGTCTGTCTTTCGATGAAACAAATGTATATGTGGTTCAAGGTACCATGTTCCAACATCATCAATCATGAAGATTCTTTTAATAAAATTATACTGATCTGACTATAATTATAACTTCCCCCACAGGGGTATTGGATATCACTGCTTAAAGTCATACAGGGCCAAAATTATTGTTAGATCATGCGACATATTTGGCTTTTGTTGCCACAACTATTTTTAAGTCGTCAGAAATAAAAGAAAACTATGCTACCATAATTTGGTGTTACTTGGAACTATTGTGGTCAATGGTAACACTTCGCCCATTCCAACAAGTCATCGTTACTGTAGAATGATAATTTATTGTTATTAATGGAAACCACTTACCATAGTCAACAGAGATATTAGTTGTTACAGATACATAACGATTGTGCATGTCAAAGATGTTTGCGATTTTTTCTTTAAAGAAAGAATATTTTTTAGTGTAAAGTTCCCTGTTTCCTTAAACTCGGAAAACAAACTTTTGCATAGCTACAATGGTAAAAAGGGTTCTCTGCCACTGGCATGTTAACGACATCTATCAGTCAAGCTGTACGAAAAGTTTGTTTCTGTCAGTTTTTAGTTACAAGCACAAATGTTCAAAGTCATTATTTCAGGATGAATTGGAACATGCCATGAATGATGAAAAGAAGATTGAGATGATTGGACCAGATAGTTATAAAAATGTAGTGATACAATCCTCTATAGAGCTGTTAATGAAGTAAGGGCAAGTGAAATCTCTCTCTGGAATGCTCTGCTAGTACACTCTCAAGGAAGTTAATAATAATAATAATAATAATAAAATTCCTTTGAAAATAAGTGAACAGACTATCTTTACAGTAGAAGAGGAGAAGATTTTAATCAGTGGTTTATTTAAAAATGCAGAATGTGGCCAGTCAGTTACAGCAAATGAAGTTAGGGATAGTGCTAAGTGCTACTTGGACTGAAGTGGAAGAGCACAAATGAGATTTCAAGACAATTGGCCTGGATATGAGTAGGTGAATAATTTGCTCTCACGTAATAAGGATGTAACCATACGTTTTAGTGAAAATATGGAGAGAGCTAGAGCTCAAGTGGCTAGTGAAGTTACAGTACACTATTTTTAAAGTTGGAGGAGACTATGATAGGTGCCCTGCCTAGTCACATAGTGTTGGTCAAGAAGGGATGTAGACATCCACACAGAATCACAAACTCACTTAAAGAACTGGAGCAAAACACACACACACACACACACACACACACACACACACACACACACACACACACACACACAAAACGTGGACAGAAAGTGGAGTCAATGGTGGAGCCTACAACAGAAACCAGTGTACGATATGACCAAACTATATTTAGGAGACTGGCTTCAGACAGTAGATTTGCCATGTCTTAGACTGCTTGAGGAGGTTCAAGTTCTGACAGGGGGACAATCTCTCAAGCCACATTTCCACGTCTCTAGTTCCCCAATGTGAGGAGAAAAATATTAAATTTATCTAGTTCCTCCCCCCCCCCCTTTCCCATTGCAACAAACATATGCCAGTCTCTAGACGTGGCTTTCTTTTCTTCAATGAAGGTAGTTTGGTGGAAAGCATTGACTGATTGGATGAAAGGCAGTAGGGGTGTTCTTCCAAAATGCAATTTACCTAAGATGTTGAAAGCTACATTTGGAAATGTTTGTTAGGAAATTCTAAGACAAAATTGTTGCACGATTTCAATACCCTTGTCTCTGATAAACACTCACCATCAAGGACAACATACTGGATTCTATTACTTAAGAAGTCTTCAAGCCACTCACTTGTCTGGGAGCCTATTCCTTATGCTTGTACCTTAGTTAACAATCAGCAGTGTGGCACCATGTCAAATGTTTTACAGAAACCTAGAAACATGGAAATCACCTGTTGCCCTTCATTCATAGTTCACAGGATATCATGTGAGACAAGGGCAAGCTGAGTATAACACGGGAGGTTCTATCTTAAAAAGTGCTGATTTGTGGACAGAAACTTTTCCCTCTCAAGGAAATTTATTGTATTCGAACTGAGAATATCATCAAGGACTCTGCTGCACAACTCTGTGGAACACCTGAAAGTAGTTTGTTAATGTTCTGTAAATTTCCAATTCAAAAACGCTGTGGTAGAAAACTTGATGTTCCACCTGGCAAAAGTGTCATGTCACAGACAGAAATTCCAGACAATATTGAGAAACAGGTGAGGAAGGGGATGATCCTCAAGTTTGGGAGCAAGAAACTGTAATACATGAAACTACCAGTAGGGAGCTTGAATTTCTGAGACTACTGTAACAACACTGACCGAAAATGATTCCGTTTTGGTTCAGTCATTTGATAAAGGCACTAACTATTCAAAACTATGATAAAGGCACTAACTATTCAAAACTATAAACAGGCAAAATACGGGAAATGCAAGCACTCAAGTATAGTGCATCAATGCATGGAGCACAGTATCACATAACAGAAAACAGCATTTACAGTAGCTTTCAAGCACTCGGTCTTTTTCTAGCTAGTACACATATTCACACACTCACAACCACAGAGACACCCAAATGCACATTCCCGTGGTCACGGCAAGACTCAACTAATGTTAGGTAGTAAGTCATGAATGTTGTGGTTTGTTGTTTGCAACATCATTTCTAAGCTCGGGGGCAAAACATTTAACACAGCCTGTTTGTAATACAAAAAATGGTAATTGGCACTAATTGTATTCATCTGAATTAATATAAACAGTTTTCATGGAGTGATTTGGAACACAATTTAAATTAAAAGATTAAAAAGGGGTTCTAGTAGATGACTATCATCCTTGCAAGACTGTTGTAAGAAGAAATAGAGAAGCTACATTTAAATTTCACAGTTATAGTGCAGTATTTAGACTTTAATTTTCAATAACAAAAACTTCATTTTCTGTTCCAATTCACCCCAAGTTATGGTGTTGGATAAAGTGTCAATGTACCTGTCAGGATATAAGAAACAATAGTGATATTACTGGCAATTTTATGGTAATATAAGGTGTGGATGTTGAGGACAACACAGGAACAGTAAATATTTAGATGAATTGAATCAGAGAATTTTCCAGTTGGAGGTGAGACAGGGCAGGATTGCCAAAGAAGTAGCAGTGACAGAGCATCAGAGGGATCAGAATTCTGTCTGGATTAAATCAGCGGCAAAACATACAGATAACATCAGTGAAAGAGAACAACGAGTCATAACACATGTTAAGCAATTCGAAGATTGTGTTGATGGCAAAATTGCCAAGACTCAGAGGTGGTCTTACATAAGTTATAATCAAAAAATAATACCCTTGACTGTGTTTGGTATGACTCAGAGAGATGAACCTATGAGCTTGCCAGTAGTGGGTGGTTCAATATTTTTATCCTCTTCTCCTTATGAAGAACATAGTGATTTTAAAGAGCCTTATCCTGTTGAAGGCAAGAAGCTGGTAGAAACCAGTCTCACGCTAATCTTCCAATGGTGAACAGCATTTTGGAGGGAAACGAAGTTAGTACAGACAAAACTGATGTTTTACATAATATTAAATACGAAATAAAGACGGGAGGTATATACAATTTTCCACGTTTAAACCAAATGGTGATTTCTGTCCCATTGCATTCTTAAGATTTTTTTCATAGGGTAATACTGAAATCTTAGAGCATTCAGAAAAGTTACTGATTTATGGTGTATCACCTTGAGGAGGACAATGCCCAACAGGGTAAGAAAACTTAGAGAGTTTTACCTCAATTGAACAGCTTTCAGTTTTCACAAAGATTCAAATATAGGTATTGATAGGAAGGAGTACAAAGACACATATGCTTTGAACCGTTTAGCCTGAAGCCATATAGAGAAGGAATGAGTGTTCACCCCCATTTTGTAGAATACAGTCTGAATGAAGCAAAGCATTTAGATGAACTGGTTAACGAAACCCATTTAACAAAAATACTCACCAGTCAGTTATCTAAGAGAGTGAAGGGGTATCATAATAATTTCAACAAATGGAACAACAATAGGTATACAAACAGGCAGAACTATAGTTACCAACAATAATATGCACCACAAATAACAGAAATTAAAGAAGAGGGATGACAGCAAAATTAGTTGTGCCAGCCAAGTACTTCAAATGTCAAACAGTCACATAAAACAGCGTTAATAAGATTCCAGGAAAAACAGTTGTTAAAAGGATGAGTTGCTGGAATTGGTGGAGAGAGAAACCCCCCACAGTAATTAATTTGTGTGTGACAGGAACAGTCATAAAGAAAAGAGTGGATATTGATATGGATACTGGGTGTCGAGCTAGTTTAAATCCAAAGGATTTTGGGAGGAAAATCACAAAAAAACAAAGTGTCCTTCCCTTCCAGCAAACAATGTCCATTTTACAAGGGTCACAGGTTCCAAAAGGAAGATCGAGGAGGAAATTTTACTTAGATTCAACATTGATGGTATGTACTTCCAGCAAACCAGTTAACGGTAGTACATTTGAATCTGATAATTTTATTGGGTCTTCACCTGTTGGTGTCTAAAGGAATAATACTTGACCTTAAGGGAGGAGTAATGGATATTAGTACTGAGGCTAAAGTTAAGAGAATCACATTAAATAATGCAAAAAGTAAAAGTCAGAACACTGATTCAACTTTTAACAGTGGACAGGCAGCAACTGATAAAGCTAGGTATGAAGACAAGAAAAGCATTGAAGGTAGCATTCTCAGAAATGAAACAAGAAATTCTTTCCATTTTTAACAGGTTTTCGACAATAATACTGCTTTTTATTTTGATGCTGTGTGCTATCTCTATAATAGTAAGAGCCTTCATTCTAAAGTGGTAGTATTGGCCCATGCAAATTCAGGAAGAATGGAAGACTTATACAGTGCATAGGATTTAAAGAAATACTTACCTACACAGCAGAAATACAGTATAGACAAAATAGTTTCACTTCCAGCAAACAAACATTTATGTTCAGCATAACATATAGACGCTGGTAATGAAGGTATGATTAAACGAGTTCCTACAATTAATAGAGTATGCTTGGATATGTATAAGTAGGAAAAGTTACCTGTCAAGAACAAAGAGCTGAGAAAAGAACAGAGAGTTTGGTAAAATTGCCTTTGGAAAGGATTAAGGATAAACTGCGAGAAATATTTTCGCTGAGTTACATGTAAGCAATCAGATAAGAAGGTGAAAATGTACAAACTAAGGGACAACATACTGTCAAGAAAAGTTGCTCAAGCAATACAAGACTGTGATTAGAACGACGACAATTAAAAATATTTTGTAAAAGTTAGCTGCGTCTGTCAGGCCATACAAACTATTTACTGAAACTTCCTGGCAGATTAAAACTGTGTGCCCGACCGAGACTCGAACTCGGGACCTTTGCCTTTCGCGGGCAAGTGCTCTACCAACTGAGCTACCGAAGCACGACTCACGCCCGGTACTCACAGCTTTACTTCTGCCAGTACCTCGTCTCCTACCTTCCCAACTTTACAGAAGCTCTCCTGCGAACCTTGCAGAACTAGCACTCCTGAAAGAAAGGATACTGTGGAGACATGGCTTAGCCACAGCCTGGGGGATGTTTCCAGAATGAGATTTTCACTCTGCAGCGGAGTGTGCGCTGATATGAAATTTCCTGGCAGATTAAAACTGTGTGCCCGACCGAGACTCGAGCTCGGGACCTTTGCCTTTCGCGGGCAAGTGCTCTACCAACTAAGCTAGCTCAGTGCAAAATGGCTAAGCAGGGATGCTTAGAGGACAAATGTAAGGATGTAGAGGCTTATCTCACGAGTTTAAGATAGATACTGCCTACAGGAAAATTTAAGAGACCTTTGGAGAAAAGAGAACCACTTGCATGAATATCAAGAGCTCAGATTGAAACCCAGTTCTAAGAAAAGAAGGGAAAGAAGAAAGGTGGAAGGAGTATATAGAGGGTCTATACAGGGGTGATGTTCTTGAGGACAATATTATGGAAATGGAAGAGGATGTAGATGAAGATGAAATGGGAGATATGATACTGCGTGTAGAGTTTGACAGAGCACTGAAAGACCTAAGTCGAAACAAGGCCCCTGGAGTAAACAACATTCCATTAGAACTGCTGACAGCCTTGGGAGAGCCAGTCCTGACAAAACTCTACCATCTGGTGAGCAAGATGTATGAGACAGGCGAAATTCCCTCAGACTTCAAGAAGAATATAATAATTCCCATCCCAAAGAAAACAGGTGTTGACAGATGAGAAAATTACCGAACTATCAGTCTAATAAGTCACAGCTGCAAAATATTAACGCGAATTCTTTACAGACGAATGGAAAAACTGGTAGAAGCCGACCTCAGGGTAGATCAGTTTGGATTCCGTAGAAATGTTGGAACTCGTGAGGCAATACTGACCCTATGACTTATCTTAGAAGAAAGATTAAGGAAAGGCAAACCTATGTTCTAGCAATTGTAGACTTAGAGAAAGCTTTTGACAATGTTGACTGGAATACTCTCTTTCAAATTCTGAAGGTGGTAGGGGTAAAATACAGGGAGCGAAAGGCTATTTACAATTTGTAAAGAAACCAGATGGCAGTTATAAGAGTCGAGGGGTATGAAAGGGAAGCAGTGGTTGGGAAGGGAGTGAGACAGGGTTGTAGCCTCTCCCCAATGCTATTCAATCTGTATATTGAGCAAGCAGTAAAGGAAACAAAAGAAAAGTTCGGAGTAGGTATTAAAATCCATGGAGAAGAAATAAAAACTTTGAGGTTCGCCGATAACACTGTAATTCTGTCAGAGACAGCAAAGGACTTGCAAGAGCAGTTGAACGGAATGGACATTGTCTTGAAAGGAGGGTATAACATGAACATCAACAAAAGCAAAACGAGGATAATGGAATGTAGTCGAATTAAGTCGGGTGATGTTGAGGGTATTAGATTAGGAAATGAGACACTTAAAGTAGTAAAGGAGTTTTGCTATTTGGGGAGCAAAATAACTGATGATGGTTGAAGTAGAGAGGATATAAAATGTAGACTGGCAATGGCAAGGAAAGCGTTTCTGAAAAAGAGAAATTTGTTAACATCGAGTATTGATTTAAGTGTAAGGAAGTCGTTTCTGAAAGTATTTGTATGGAGTGTAGCCATGTATGGAAGTGAAACATGGACGATAAATAGTTTGGACAAGAAGAGAATAGAAGCTTTCGAAATGTGGTGCTACAGAAGAATGCTGAAGATTAGATGGGTAGATCACATAACTAATGAGGAGGTATTGAATAGAATTGGGGAGAAGAGGAGTTTATGGCACAACTTGACTAGAAGAAGGGATTGGTTGGTAGGACATGTTCTGAGGCATCAAGGGATCACCAATTTAGTACTGGAGGGCATCGTGGAGGGTAAAAATCGTAGAGGGAGACCAAGAGATGAATACACTAAGCAGATTCAGAAGGATGTAGGCTGCAGTACGTACTGGGAGATGAAGAAGCTTGCACAGGATAGAGTAGCATGGCGAGCTGCATCAAACCAGTCTCAGGACTGAAGACCACAACAACAACAACAACAACAACAACAGTGTGAAGCCAGGCCAACACTGAAGGAATGACTGCAGAAACATAGAGCAGCAAAGAGGGGCATTGATTAGGCCACCAGCTGACTAAAAATTGTAGAGGAATACTTTTACAAGTACTTTCTCTCCTCCCTTTCCAATTGTTGCATCTAAAGCTAGTTTGGGTTTCCTAAAAAGCAAAAGTGATGATTTGTTTTATCTATCTACATCTATAATATGCATACCACTGTGAACTGAAAGGCAGCACGAGAGGAATGACTAGAATACTTAAGCAATATTTTAGCATTGGTCGGACGAATGTTTTGTACGATCTCTCCATTGCAGACTCACTGCGTTTTCCAAGTACTCTATAAGTAAATCACAGTCTGCCACCTGACCCAAAGAGAATATTCAACTTCATAATGCAATTTCCACTCTGCAGCAGACAGTGCACCGATATGAAACTTTTGGCAGATTAAAACTGCATGTCAGACTAAGACTCGAACTCAGGACCTTTCCTTTTCAAAGACAAATTCTCACCAACTGAGCCACCCAAGAATGACTAATGACCTTTCCTCACAGCTTTACTTCTGCCAGTACCTTATCTCCTACCTACCAAACTTCACATAAGTTCTGCTGCAAAACTCAGTCGGTGGAGCACTTGCCTGTGAAAGGCAAATGTCCCAAGTTAGAGTCTCGGTCCAGCACACAGTTTTAATCTGTGAGGAACTTTCATACTGGAAATGTTCTCCAGGCTGTGGCTAAGCCACGTCTCACTAACATCTGTTCTTCCAGGAGTACTACAACAAAAGCTTTGCAGGAGAACTTTTCTGGAGTTTGGAAGGTAGGTGATGAGGTATTGGTGGAAGTGAAAGTGTGGGGACGAGTTGTGAGTCATGCTTGGGTGGCTCAGTCGGTGGAGCATTTGCCCGTGAAAGGCAAAGGTGCCATTTTTTGTGTCTCAGTCCAGCGCACAGTTTTAATCTGCCAGGAAGTTTCATTCAGTTTCACATCACTACTAATAATTACACCCAGGATGAGCTGACTGGTTCCACTGACACTGTAGTCATATGACACTATGTTTTTAAATTCATATTTCTGAACATTTAAGAAAAGTTGCCAATCTTTACAACACTTTGAAATATTACTGCTGTGTACCATGCTTAAGAGCCCACCACCACAAAGGCACAACCATTCGCTTGCCGCCTCTCAGTTCCGAGCAGCAGCCTCCAAGGGGGCGCTCACATATCGTGGTCACTTTCTGCTTCTGCACCACATCCATCAGTGCACTGTACTTTTAAATGTTGCCAGCTGCCAAAGAGAGTGGTCAACCTGGAACTATTTTGCTTCTGCCTATTAATGGTGGAGATGGACATCCTTCCCTCAACAGGCAGAAAAGACGATGCACTGCAGATTCACTCTCAGTTCTGATCCTGCAGTTAGACAGTACATTTCAGAGCCAGCAGCCAGCTCAGTACAGCTCCCACAATTTTGCTATGGAGCACAGTTCTAAGAGTTCTTTTCTGAAGACAACCTTCTGATGTAGCAGTCGCTTTTTAAGGGGTAACAGGGAAGTCAATTATAAGTATCTGGTTAATTACTTTCAGTCAGAGTGACAATGTCACAAACTAACAAAAAACAGAAACATTATTTGGATTTCATTGTATTAGGTATCAGACATCAAATGCTAATTACCAAACTGTTCCCACAGTAAAGTAAGTTGTGTAACAATATTATGAGAAGTAAAGTTGTTACTCGCCATTGCTGAGTCGCAGATAGGCACAACAAAAAGACTCTCACAATTATAGCTTTCGGCCATTAAGGCCTTTGTCAACAACACACACACACACACACACACACACACACACACACACACACAAAACAGCAGTCTCAAGAATTTCAGTTGTCTGAGACTGCAATCGCATGTGTGAGTTGCAATTGTGTGTGTGTGTGTGTGTGTGTGTGTGTGTGTGTGTGTGTGTGTGTTTCTATTGCTGACAAAGGCCTTGATGGCCACGAAAGATATATTTGTGTCTTTTTGTTGTGTCTATCTGTGACTCAGCATTTCCACTATATGGTGAGTAGCAACTTTCCTTCTTATAATATTGTAAGTTTTGTAACATACTCTCAATAAAAGTTATTTGTTATTTATTACTGTGTTGCCACATTTCTATTCTAGTGCCAACCAGTCAACCAAGTTTATAATCTGATAGTACTAGCATGCAACCCACCATTCATTTTAATGAACTACAGCAATAAACAAGTTTTCTGCTACCACGGATATTTGGGCTGAATTAATAGCTGCACTCAGTTACAACATCTCAACATTGGTGATGAGGTCAAAGTTCACAGACTGCTGAAGAATTTCGACCAATATCCAACACTGTCAACTGACACTATTTTCGTTAGTTCGCAACAGTGACAATGAGACAGTATAATTCTCATCAACATGAGTAATGGGCAAACAGAAACAATGGACTAAGCAGAAATTTTATTTTCAATTCTTCTTTTAAGTTCATTTATTACTTTGACTTCATGTCAACACTGCTTAGCTTACATAATAGAGTGTAGGACTGCCAACCCATTTTCTCTCCAAGAAAATTTTCATGTATGTTGTAAAATACCCTGAGCACATCTTTGAGACATGGCCCAACTGGAAATCAACACACTGAAGTCCACAATACATTTACTACAATTTTCAACAAGCCAGAAACTCATGATGGTGCACTTGGTAAGACTTGAAGAAAGCAGGGACAAAGACCAAAAACAAGTGCTGCAATTCAAGATGCTGCTGAAAGCCTTTACAGCATTCCATCAGAAAGCTGAGGCCTGGAGCAACTATATAATACAGCATCTGGAGCAACCCTATCATGAGATGTGGAACAAAAACCCTTTTTATTAATATGTGCAGGCCCCACTGTAAGTCAGTTTCTTCAGAAATTGTCACCTACTTGTGAACCAGTGACTCTCTCGTATTATGACATTAAAGAAACATTTCGACTCGCAAGACCATTGTGCTGCTGCAAGATACAGAGTTTTTCAATGTTTCCAGAAGTCATATCAAAGCTATAATGATTGGATTATTCAATTACAGGGCCTGACTGGGGAATGTAAATTTCATTGTGAAAATGACCACTATAATACACCTCATGCAGAGTCACTAATTTGTGATATGTTTATCATGCACTTCCCCAACAATAAATTAGATGACGAGATGCTTAGACTAACAAATCCATTTTTGCAAGACTGGTTGCCACTGATTTTATCATACAACCAAATGCATATGTCTGCTGAAAGGTCCCGAGTTCGAGTCTCGGTCTGGCACACAGTTTTAATCTGCCAGGAAATTTCTTATCAGTGCACACTCTGCTGCAGAGTGAAAACATCATTCTATTCACTAAATATCTAGAAGGTGACATGGCCAAACTACTGGCAGAACCAGACTCAGGAAACACAGGGCGTGCACACTACATGAATCATACAGCCATCAACAAGTTTAGAAATACTAAATTACAATCTTGTTCATTCTGTGGTATAAACCATAAAATCAGAATGCACATTGCAATTACTGTAAAAAGACCAGACATGGAGCTGAGGTATGCAAAATGAAGCACAAATGACAAAAAAAGTTAGACACTCAAACATACTGCAATGGTTGTTACTAAAAGTCAAATAACATTCCTACTGAAAATGTGCAAATTCAAGCACTTTCACAGTAAAAAAGGAAAGCAAACGACATCTTTTCTGTCAACAATGAGACATTATCTGTAACCCTTTGAGTTAAAAAAGAGGCAATCAGTTTTCAAACTGAAGCAGTGTTATTAATTTCAATTATTAATCTGCAGGCATACCGAAAATTAGGATTGTCAAATTTAACAGATTTTCCAAGTTCACTATTCAATTAAAGCAATCAGGAAAGACCAGTAAAAGGACAATTTTCAATACAACTAAAACGACAATTTTCAATGCCAAAATTTCGCAAAGTATGCAACATTCCTTTTCCTTTAAAAGATAACATACAGCAGTAACTCAACTATGTTCAACAGAATGAGGTTATGGAAACTATAACCAGTAGCTAATGCACTATGCCAGTTATAGTTGTACAGAAACTGAATGGCTCACTAAGCATCTCTGAATATTTCAAAGCTGCAGTTAATGTTCAATCTATTACAGATTCATATACTATTCCCAAGCTTGAAGAAATAACATTAAAATTAGCTGGTGATGGGTACTGTGCCAAATTGGATCTTAAAAATGCATATTTGCACATCCCTTTTGTATGAAGACACACAGAGATTGTTGACAATAAATACTCCATATGATAGTTCATATTGTTACAAAAGGTTACCCTTCTGAGTAGCCAGTACACCAAGTTTTTCCACTGGAATTTAGAACAATTAATTCAAAAAGCTTTGAACACTGTGAACTATCTTACGAATGTAACTATCTAAGGCATAGCTCCTCAGGCACTCTAACTGAATTCCGAATATGTTTTCAAAATCCTACAGGTGGCAAATTTGAAATGCAAAAAAGACAAGTGCATCTTCTTTCAACATGAAGTGCAATACTTGGGACACACACTGTCTGCACGAATTGTCAAGCCAATGACTCAACATACTGATGCGATTCAAGCAATTACATTCCTTATTTGGACAAATAAACTCTTATCAGAAGTTTCCCCCTCTTGCAGCTTTCATTGGTGAACCACTGCACAAAGTGTTATGTACACGTACGAGGTGCATTCAAGTTCCAAGGCCTCCGATTTTTTCTTCTTCTCCGGACTGGAAAGAGATAGAAACATGCGCATTGTTTTAAAATGAGGCCGCGTTCATTGTCAATACGTCCCAGAGATGGCAGCACCGTACGGCAGATGGAATTTTACTGCCAGCAGCGAGAATGAGAACTGTTTTAAACACTTAAAATGGCGACGTTTTCCTTACTTGAACAGCGTGCAATCATTCGTTTTCTGAATTTGCGTGGTGTGAAACCAATGGAAATTCATCGACAGTTGAAGGAGACGTGGTGACGGAGTTATGGATATGTTGAAAGTGCGTTCGTGGGTGCGACAGTTTAATGAAGGCAGAACATCGTGTGACAACAAACCGAAACAACCTCGGGCTCGGACAAGCCGGTCTGATGACATGAACGAGAAAGTGGAGAGAATTGTTTTGGGGGATCGCCAAATGATTGTTGAACAGATCGCCTCCAGAGTTGGCATTTCTGTGAGTTCTGTGCACACAATCCTGCATGACGACCTGAAAATGCGAAAAGTGTCATCCAGGTGGTTGCCACGAATGCTGACGGTCGACCACATGGCTGCCCGTGTGGCATGTTGCCAAGCAATGTTGACGCGCAACGACAGCATGAATGGGACTTTATTTTCGTCAGTTGTGACAATGGATGAGACGTGGATGCCATTTTTCAACCCAGAAACAAAGTGCCAGTCAGCTCAATGGAAGCACACACATTCACCGCCACCAAAAAAATTTCGGGTAACCGCCAGTGCTGAAAAAATGATGGTGTCCATGTTCTGGGACAGCGACGGCGTAATCCTTACCCATTGCGTTCCAAAGGGCACTACGGTAACAGGTGCATCCTACGAAAATGTTTTGAAGAACAAATTCCTTCCTGCACTGCAACAAAAACGTCTGGGAAGGGCTGCGCATGTGCTGTTTCACCAAGACAACGCACCCGCACATCGAGCTAACGTTACGCAACAGTTTCTTCGTGATAACAACTTTGAAGTGATTCCTCATGCTCCCTACTCACCTGACCTGGCTCCTAGTGACTTTTGGCTTTTTCCAACAATGAAAGACACTCTCCGTGGCCGCACATTCACCAGCCGTGCTGTTATTGCCTCAGCGATTTTCCAGTGGCCAAAACAGACTCCTAAAGAAGCCTTCGCTGCTGCCATGGAATCATGGTGTCAGCATTGTGAAAAATGTGTACGTCTGCAGGGCGATTACGTCAAGAAGTAACGCCAGTTTCATCGATTTCGGGTGAGTAGTTAATTAGAAAAAAAATCAGAGGCCTTAGAACTTGAATGCACCTCGTAAAGTCCCAACATGGAACTGGAACAGTGAAGCCAATGTGCATTTATTAAATTAAAACAATGTTTACTTGACACCAAATGCCTTACAGCATATGATCAAAGGAAAATGCTCACAATTGCTGCATATGCTTCAGGCAATGCTATATCGAATGACCCATTGTGTTTACTATTATATTTGCTGTCAAGAAATTTCTTGATTACATTTCAAACCTTGAATTTATTCTCCTCACAGACAACAAACCTTTAGTGGCTATAGTTTGACAAACAATACTATTGCTGCAAACACACAGCTCAACATTTGCACCACTGAACACTTGTTTTGTTGAATTATCACTATGTATACTGCCTACAGGAAAATTAAAGAGACCTTTGGAGAGAAGAGAACCACTTGTATGAATATCAAGAGCTCAGATGGAAACCCAGTTCTAAGCAAAGAAGGGAAGGCAGAAAGGTGGAAGGAGTATATAGAGGGTCCATACAAGGGCGATGTACTTGAGGACAATATTATGGAAATGGAAGAGGATGTAGATGAAGATGAAAGGGGAGATACGATACTGCGTGAAGAGTTTGACAGAGCACTGAAAGACCTGAGTCGAAACAAGGCCCCCGGAGTAGACAACATTCCATTGGAACTACTGACGGCCTTGGGAGAGCCAGTCCTGACAAAACTCTACCATCTGGTGAGCAAGATGTATGAAACAGGCGAAATACCCTCAGACTTCAAGAAGAATATAATAATTCCAATCCCAAAGAAAGCAGGTGTTGACAGATGTGAAAATTACCGAACAATCAGTTTAATAAGCCACAGCTGCAAAATACTAACACGAATACTTTGCAGACGAATGGAAAAACTAGTAGAAGCCGACCTCGGGGAAGATCAGTTTGGATTCCGTAGAAATACTGGAACACGTGAGGCAATACTGAACTTACGACTTATCTTAGAAGAAAGATTAAGGAAAGGCAAACCTACGTTTCTAGCATTTGTAGACTTAGAGAAAGCTTTTGACAATGTTGACTGGAATACTCTCTTTCAAATTCTAAAGCTGGCAAGGGTAAAATACAGGGAGCGAAAGGCTATTTACAATTTGTACAGAAACCAGATGGCAGTTATAAGAGTCGAGGGACATGAAAGGGAAGCAGTGGTTGGGAAGGGAGTAAGACAGGGTTGTAGCCTCTCCCCGATGTTATTCAATCTGTATATTGAGCAAGCAGTAAAGGAAACAAAAGAAAAATTCGGAGTAGGCATTAAAATCCATGGAGAAGAAATAAAAACTTTGAGGTTCGCTGATGACATTGTAATTCTGTCAGAGACAGCAAAGGACTTGGAAGAGCAGTTGAACGGAATGGATGGTGTCTTGAAGGGAGGATATAAGATGAACATCAACAAAAGCAAAACGAGGATAATGGAATGTAGTCAAATTAAGTCGGGTGATGTTGAGGGTATTAGATTAGGAAATGAGACACTTAAAGTAGTAAAGGAGTTTTGCTATTTGGGGAGCAAAATAACTGATGATGGTCGAAGTAGAGAGGATATAAAATGTAGACTGGCAATGGCAAGGAAAGCGTTTCTGAAGAAGAGAAATTTGTTAACATCGAGTGTAGATTTAAGTGTCAGGAAGTCATTTCTGAAAGTATTTGTATGGAGTGTAGCCATGTATGGAACTGAAACATGGACGGTAAATAGTTTGGACAAGAAGAGAATAGAAGCTTTCGAAATGTGGTGCTACAGAAGAATGCTGAAGATTAGATGGGTAGATCACATAACTAATGAGAAAGTATTGAATAGGATTGGGGAGAAGAGAAGTTTGTGGCACAACTTGACTAGAAGAAGGGATCGGTTGATAGGACATGTTCTGAGGCATCAAGGGATCACCAATTTAGTATTGGAGGGCAGTGTGGAGGGTAAAAATCGTAGGGGGAGACCAAGAGATGAATACACTAAGCAGATTCAGAAGGATGTAGGTTGCAGTAGGTACTGGGAGATGAAGAAGCTTGCACAAGATAGAGTAGCATGGAGAGCTGCAACAAACCAGTCTCAGGACTGAAGACCACAACAACAACAATTATATTCTAGTCCACAGCACAATGTGTGACCATACACCTGCTTTCATGTCTGCCAATAGGACAAGACAAACAAAATGACTCAAAAGCGAATTGTTTTTTAATAGCTATCAATAGTCAAGACACTATGGAAAATTTCCCAGTAAACTCCAACTGCCAATCTTGTGCCTACAGATCCTGTTTTGGAGTGGCCTAATGATAAGACATTACTAAACCAACTACAGATTCAATCCTATTGGAATATGAGGCATGCTCTTATGGTGTACGAAGGTGTCATTCTGGTACATCCAGAATCAGGCAAGATACAAGCGAATATGCCTTCATTGCTTAAATCTAAGGTACTACAGATGCTACATCAATGACATTGGGGCATAGTTCGTACCAAAAGCATTGCCAGGGAGCCTTCCTACTGGAAAAATATTGACAAAGACATTGAAATGATGCTGGCTAAATGCCACTTACATAAAAAATACCCATCATCTCCATCTCAATATCACTTTCCATGGCCAAAGGCATCAGAGCCCAGGTCACGTCTACAATGGCTTGCTGAAAATTAATGCCTCCGAATTTTGTATGTGAAAACTCTTAAAGCTTTTTAAATAAAACAAATGTTACTAACATCCTACACCTTTTATTCTTCATGTCTATACACCTGCAGCCTTCTGCTGCAAGAGGGCTCCAAATTACAGTGTGTAATGTGATGGTGTGTAATGTAACTACGTCTGTGTATGAGAAATTGCTTGCTGTAATCCAGTTTCAAATTCAGAGAGTTCGTCCTCACATGGAGCACTCCTCTCCTTCAGCATGACAATGTCAGGCCACACACAAGCACCATGACATCTGCAGCAATCTGTCACCTTGGGCTCATTGTCGTTGATCATCCTACAGAGTCCCAACTTGGCCCCATCCGATTTTCACCTGTTTGCAAAACTTAAGAGAACATCTTGTAGGACTTCACTTTGATAGTGACAAAGCAGTGCAAGCAGAGATGAGATTGTTGGTCCGTCAACAAAATCATACATTCTGCAGTGATGGTATCAACAAACTGGTCTCTCATTGGCAGAAATATGACTATGCTGAGAAATAAATATGTAGACATGAAGATTAAAGATATGGAATGCTAATAAGGTTTGTTTCATTTTTAAAAAAATTCCATTTGTGATACAGATGTCATTGATATCTTCAACAAAGACTATTCAGATTTGTCAAAGGTCTTCTCTATTGAAGGACTGCTGAAATCTATTGTCACTGAAAACGGTACACAATTTTCTTCTGAGGAATTAAAACTATTTTGTGAAACAAATGGCATTTCACACTTCAGAACTGCATCATTTTTTCCTGAGGCCAATGAACTCACTAAAAGATTTGTGCAAACTTTTAGGTAACATATGACGAAGCTGATTTAACACTGCAATAAAGACAATGTTTAGTACAGAGCCACTCCATATGACTCCAGCTGAAAAACCTCACAGAAGACCACCTCAAACATTGATGTCAATTTTAAAGCCGCTTGTGCATCCAAAAGCCAAGGTTTAACAACAGTCAAAAGAAATGTTTTTTTAAACTGAATGTTCCGGTGCTCAGTGTACAAGTATTGGAAAAAGACATGAATACCACACTTAGTCATAGGGCAGCTCAGCAGTATAATGTATAAGGTACCAGGTCACAAGTATTTTCAAGCCCAGTGCATGTCTTAGCCAAGTGATAGAGGATGTAGGATCATTGTGCAAGGGTTTTACAAAGCTGGATATCATGTTTTGGTAGTGGGTGGAGCGGAAAACAGTATTGATAGGGATCAGGTCTACAATATTGAGTGTGACCTGGTAAAAATAACATCTGCAATGAGCTAAGAATGTTGGCTTGGTTCCTGCTTTCATGCGGTACAATAGGCCCCAACTGAACACTCTGTCAGGAGGGTCAATATGGAGCTAGATCAGCTGCTTCAGGCAGCTACTTTATCAAGCATAGGTTTGATTCCTGTTGATGGTATTGGTAGGTGGGACTTCACTAGAGATGGCCTGCATCTCAATAGGAAAGGGAAGGGTAAACTGGCTGGGAGGATGGCAAAATCTTTAAGGGGGCACTGAAACTCAGGGGAGTACTTTTTTAAGCTAAAATCAGTGTCCAATCATCCAACATCGGTTGAAATTAAGCTTAATGAGAAGTTTGGACAGGCAGGTAGTACAGATGTTAAAATATCACAAGATTCTCATAAAAGTACAGTTAAAAATAATGTTAGTATGGCACAAGATTCACATATAAGCAAAGTGAAAAATATTGTTACTATACTGCATCAGAATATCAGGGGTTTAAAAAAACAAAGTAGATGAGCTTCTAGTTTGTTTAAAAGATCTAGAAACTGAGGGTGGAATAGATGTACTGTGCCTGTCTGAATATCATAAAGTCATAGGTATGGAAAGGATAAATGTAGGTGGATATAAGCTTCCAGAACATGTAACTAGAGACACTAAGGAGAGGAGTTCCATATATGTTAAAGTCTGTCATAGTGTGAAAAATATGGAAACTAAAAAATTTTGCGTGGAGCAACGTACAAAAGCATGTGTGTGTGAGCTTAAACTAAATAATGGCACTTTTATAATTGTAGCCATGTATAGGTAGCCATGTATAGGTACCCATCAGGAAATTTTCAACTATTTTTGAAAAACTTGGATTCTTTGTTGAGCTACCTGTCAGACAGAGGAAAAGCAAATTATTGTTTGTGAGGATTTCAATGTAGATTTTCTGAATGAGTTCGATAGAAAGCTTGACCTTGGAGTATTACTTGGTTCTTTCAATCTGACATCAGTTATTGATTTTCCTACTTGGGTGGTACAGGGAAGCAGCACACTGATAGATAATGTTTTCAAAGACCAAGATAAATTTAATCAAATAAAAACTTTTCCTGTTAAGAATGGTCTGTCTGATCATGATGCACAGCTAGTTACAGTGTATGATAGATACAGTAATGCCAATCAGTCCTCCAAAATAGTGCATTCAATTAACAATTTAACAGTTCAAAATTTTAGGGAAAGCTTGTTACAAGACTGGGATGAGGTGTACAGGGAACATGATGCTAATTTAAAATTTAACCTATTTAATTATACCTTTGTGAGTATATTTGAAACCAGTTTCCCCAAGAAAACAGTGAAATACAATTGTAAGAAACCATGTAAAAAGCCATGGCTTTACTAGAGGGATAAAAATATCTTGTAAACAGAAAAGGGAAGAGTATCTTATAGCTAGGAGGAGTAATGATCTCAAAACTGTGAAACATTATAAAAACTACTGCACTGTACTAAGAAAAGTTATTAAAAAGTCCAGAAGATGTGCATTATGTACAAGATTAGCACGTCTGATAATAAAACTAAAATAATTTGGAATAATGTTAAAAGGGAAACAGCGCAACTGAGAGCACAGGAAGATTGTTTTTCTATCAGACTCTATGAAAAGTTTGTTAACAAGAAGTCAGAAGTGGAAAACATTTTTAATAATCATTTTTTAAGTGTTATAGAGAAAATAGGATCCAGCTATTCATTAGAAAATGCAAGGCAGTATAGGGAAGAGGCATTACCTACGCAATTTGATAAAATTTAAATTCAACTCACCTCTCCTACTGAAATTAGGAAAATAATAAATTCACTCAAAAGTAAAAGCTCACATGGAATCGATGGCGTTTCCAACTGGGTACTAAAAGCTTGTTCCCAACAAATAAGTAGGCTTATCAGGCACATATGTAGTAGCACACTGGAACAGGGCATTTTTCCAGACAGACTGAAATACACTATTGTTAGACCATTGCATAAAAAAGGGGATAGGTCTGATGCTAACAACTACCACTCAATCTCACTTCTGACAGCTTTATCCAAAATTCTTGAAAAAGTAATGTATTCAAGAGAATCATCACATATCTGCAAAATGTCAATTTGGTTTTCAGAAAGGCTTTTCAACGGAAAATGCTATATATGCTTTCACTGATCAAATATTAAATGCACTGAATAACCAAACATCACCCATTGGGATATTTTGTGATCTCTCAAAATTCTTCTAGATAAGCAAATTGTGGAATGAGTGGGTACGGTGGACAGATGGTTTGATTCATACTTAACTGGAAGAATGCAGAAGGTTGAAATTAACAGTACAAATAGTCTGCAAAAATTAGCAGAGTCCTCTAAGTGGGGAGGTATCAAGAATGGTGTCCCACGGGGTTCAGTCTTGGGTCCCTTATTGTTCTGAATATATATTAACAACCTGCCACTCTATATTCATGAAGATGCAAAGCTAGTTCTATTCGCTAATGATACAAGTATAGTAATCACTCCCAACATACAAGAATCAGCTGAGGAAATTGTAAATAATGTCTTTTAGAAAATTATTAAGTGGTTCTCTGCAAATGGGCTCTCACTTAATTTTTAGAAAACACAGTTTATACCATTCTGTACAGTAAATGGCATAACGCCATTCATAAATACAGACTATGAACAGAAGTGTCTTGCTAAGGCAGAATACTCAAAATTTCTGGGCGTATGCATTGAAGAGAAATTGAACTGGAAGAAACACATCGATGATCTGCTGAAACGGTTAAGTTCAGCTACTTTTGCTATTAGGGTTATTGCAAATTTTGGGAATAAACATATCAGTAAATTAGCCTACTATGCCTATTTTCATTCAGTGCTTTCATAGGACATCATATTTTGGGGTGATTCGTCATTACGAGAAAAAGTACTCATTGCGCAAAAGCATGTAATCAGAATAATAGCTGGACCCCATCCAAGATCACCTTGCAGACATATATTTAGGGACTCGTGATATCCACAGTACCTTCGCAATACATATATTTGCTTATGAAATTTGTCAACACCGAAGTGCATAGCTACAACACTAGAAGAAAGGATGATATACACTATTCTGGATTAAATCTCACTTTGGCATAGAAAGGGGTGAATTATGCTGCCACAAAAATCTTTGGTCATTTGCCAAATAGCGTTAAAAGTCTGACAGATAGCCAACCAACATTTAAAAGTAAATTAAAAGAATTTCTGAATGACAACACCTTCTATTCAATAGATGAATTCTTAGATATGAAGTAGTAACTGTAAAATTAATTAATTAATTATTATGTATAAAGAAAACTTACATTAAAGTGACACATTCCACATCATTATGAAAAGTCGTATTCATGATCTATGGAACAAGGATTAATGTAATGTAATGTTAAATGTTCACATAGAGTCACAATAGGCCACAAAAATCAGCTCAGGCCATACCATGCTCACATGCACACAGGCAGGACTCCTAGGCTGTTTTCTTTTACAGAATCAGAAGACCTGTATGCAGTCAGCCATCTGAGGGTCCTTCTGATGCTGCCAGCAGCTGCCTCATTCAGTGACTACAGCAGTGGGCATAGCTGCATCCAGCCAGCGGTGAGGTGATGGAAGTGGGCATGCCTACAGATACTGAAATGGCAAATGCTTGACCAGCTGCCCCTCACTGTGGTTTCGAGAGGGTTTCCCCACCATGCTGCAGGTGAAAGCCAGGGAGAGCAACAGAAGTGCGCCTATCAATTACACACCCCAACAAGCGACAAAGCAGGACATTAATGGAGCCAGCTGGCTTCATCAGCTGCCCCCCCCCCCTTCCCCCTCTTTCCATGCCCCCAGGGGAGGCATGCTGTATACCAGGCTTAAGAGATACACAATAAATTCCATAAGGGGCCACCACAACACAGGAGCAATCACTCTCTGTCCCGCGCAACAGCCTCCAGCTAGTGCTCACAAATCAGGACCACTTTTTGCTTCTGTGCCACCCCCACGAGTGCATTGTATTCGCCCACCCTTGAATTGCCAGCCACTATCTAAAAAGAGAGCTTTCAGCAGGAGACTAGTTTGCTCCTGTCTAGAACAGGCTGAGATGTGTGACATACTCCCAGTTCATATCCTGCAGTCAGTCAGTACAGTTCAGTGCCTGGAGTCAGCTCAGTACAGTTCCCGCAATTACACTACGGGGTACAGTTCTACAACTTCCATTCTGAATACCACATCCCAATAAAGCAGTTACTGGTTACAGAGTCACAGGCACTCAATTATGAGTGTTATTTGATTTCTCTGTATTTGGTACAGGACATCAAGTACTACACATCAAACTGTTGCCAAAGTTAAGCAAATTTTTGTTATTTAAGTTACACTTAATAAATGTTACTGGTTATTTCTTACTGTATTGCCACATTTCCACTCTGGTGTTGTGAACGGCAGCTTGCTTTAAATGTACAAAAATGTAAGTTAATGCAAGTGAGTAGGAAAAAAAATCCCCTAATGTACTGCCTGACATGTAATGCCGATTAAAGACTGAAGCATAACCATGCAAAATACATGAAATGGAACAAGCATGTATCGACAATAGAAGGGAAGGGGGATAGTCAACTTCGGTTTATCGGGAAGAGTTTGGAAAGTGTGCTTCATCTTTTAAGGAAGTTGTGTATAGGACACTAGTGTGACCCATTCTTGAATACTGCTTGATAGTTTGGAGCCCCTCTACGTCAGATTAAAGAAAGATACTTAAGCAATTCAGAGGCAGGCTGCTGCATTTGTTATCAACATGTTCACTCAACAAGCGAGTATTACAGAGATGCTTCATGAAGTCAAATGGGAGTCCCTGGGGGAAGACGATGTTCTTTTTATGGCGCGCTACACAGAAAATACAAAGAACTGCCATTGAAGCTGACTGCAGCTATTATTGCCAACATACATCTCATGTAAGGACAACAAAGATAAGAGAAATTATGGCTCATATGCAGGCGTATAGGCAGTGGTTTTTCCCTCACTCTATTTTCGAATCAAGCTGCAAAGGAAAAACTACTACAGTGGTACAAGGTAAACTCTGCCATGCACCATATATTAGCTTGTGTAGTATGTATGTAGATGTAGACATACTGCACCCTACCTGGCAAGTTTATAATTTGATAATACTAGCCTGCAACCTGCCACCTTTTTTAATCAACTATAGCAGTAAACAAGTTTTCTGCTAAAGTGAGTATTTGGGCTGAATTAATAGTAACCTTCAATTATAACTTCCTATAACTTATCAAGATGTGGGTGAATATTTGTGCAGATTTTTTCAGACAATACCGTACTGTAACTAACTGCAGCATGTGCATAAAGTTTAAGGTCACTATTAATATTGTCTGCTAGGTCATTAATACATATCATCATCAACAACAACAACAACGATTCATACAGACTTCCTTGGATGTGCCTGAAGCTATTTCTGGATCTCTTGATGGCTCTCCACCTGAGAAAACATGGTGTGTCCTCTATATCACGAAATTCTCAATCCAGCCAAAACTTTTATTTGGTACTTCCATATGATCATGTTTTCATTATAAGTGCTAGTGTGGTACTCAGTCAAATTTTTGATGGAAGGCAATAAATACTGCATCTACCTTGATCCACAGCTTCCAGGAAGCCAACTGTAAATAGTGTGTGCTGGATCTCACATAACCAATGTTTCCAGTATACATAGTAGTTGGCATGGAGTACGTCATTCTGTTCAAGATACCACATCAGATTTTGGCTCCAAAATATCTTCTACGCTTCTACAACAGACAAGTGTCAGTAAAGCTGAATGATAGCTTTGTGGAGCACTTCTGTTTCACTTCTAGTAGACAGGTGTGACCTATGCAACATTCCAACTACTGTTCACAGTTTTTAGTTTGCATGATCTACAGTACATTATGGTTGAAAGGGGAGCTAATTCACCTGAAAATTCTGTGTATAGCCACTTCCAGGGTTTTCATCAGACCCTGGAGCCATGTTTAATTTGAGTGATTTCAGCTATTTCTCAATACAATGCGTGATATGAATTAAACTAGAACAGTACTCCTGGTTTTTCCTTCACAAAGGAACACTAAAAAATAGAGTTAAGAATGCTTGCATTCACTTTGCTATCCGCAATTTCAGTTCTGTGTCTCCTTGAGTGTAAAGATATTAACTTTGTTGCTGCTGACACCCTTTACTTAAAGGGTTTTTTGGGAGATGTTTCTGTAAGAAAGATTCTTTCACAGCAGTCACTGAAGACCTCATGCATTGCCCACCACATACGTCTCATTTAGCATAACTCAGTCTATATTCCTAAGCTATTTGTTTAGAAGGTTCTTTATAGAAGCTGTGTACCATGGAGTGGTGTTCACATCACAAACCTGTTCTACTAGGTACCTCCTATCCAGTACACGTTCAATCAGTCTAAATTAAAGCCTCAGTTCCTCTGTTTGGTCCTATTTACTGTCATTAGATTTACTGTATTTTCATCTCTAATGGGCTTCAATGTCTCTCTTCAATGTAGTTTTCAGAGAAACCATTTAGTAATGTTTCAGGATGTTGTCTCACCTATCTCTTACATAACCATAATTATTCCAATAGTAATGTTTCAGGATGTCTTGTCACTTCTATCTCTTGCATAACCAGAATTATATCAATTGACTGTTGGATGATTGAAATATCCTACAATGATAACAGTGTGACTCAGCAACATATGTACTATCAAGATGAGGGTTTCTCTAAGGTTTTTGATCACATCTAGGGGCAAGCCTGGTTGTTGACAGAAGGGCTCAATTATAACTTTGTGCCTGCTTGATACTGACTCTTACCCAAACACTCCTAAAAAATGCAGCATCAATTAATCTCTCAGTGTACTTGAATTTTTGCGCTTTCAATATATACTTAGATCCACCCAAAAATTCTCACTTCAGTCAATTCTGGGTTTTAGGATGGTTGCTCCCTATAGCCTCAAAGGCTGCTGGAACAGCCTCTTCATCATGCAGGATCATGCCTCCAAACACACAAACTGAGTGCTGCTATTTTCCTGAGGGGATACCGTTATTTGTCTTATGCTCAAACTAAAGACGATTAATAGACTTTTACCATTTTGCTCCCCCCTGATGCAAGACATACCAGGCTTCCTAACAGGTGCACAGACAATACACCTCTTTATAAAAGTGTTGATCATTCAGTCTCAGCTCTTCTATATTATATTATCTACCAAAGAAAACACTATTTGAATGAAAACTATTCACACATGATGACTATAGTAAGGGAGTATTAGCAGACAATCTCCCATTGCAAAGATACAATTCAATATGGGGCACAAGCTAGAGTGGACTAGGGCACGGAAGAAAATCTGGCAAATTCTTACATTCTTTTCAAAGTTTCTATCCTTAATCAATTTAGGGGACCACAACAAATCTAAGTACAGATGGGTGGACAGACATTGCAGCACATATTGAATGACAGTTCAGTGCCTTAACATTGTACCACCTAGCTCAATAAGCTATAATTGAGTTATATCCCTGACAACTTCATGTATTCTTATTTCTTCTTATTTGTATCTCAAACAGGAAACTGAAGGTCATAAACAGCATTTAATCTCTAAGCAGATATTTCTTCAATGAGAGAAAGTTCAAACAGATGAAAACAGAGGTCATCAAATTAAAAAGCTAATTTACTATGCAATATTATAATTTTACCTCCCTTCATAAAAGCATTTTATACAACTAAAATGTATACATTTTAATGCAGTGCTTTAAGCCGCACATTGTACAAATATTTTCAAAATGATTTTTTTAAAAAATAGTATCAAGTGTATGAGTGCATAATATATTGAAGCTGTGTATGCATTATGTTCAAAGCATTGTGTATTTCCATTTTTTAATTGTGTCAGTATTATTATGTAGTTCATACCTTCCCTCCCCCTCTCTGGTGCTGGCATGAAACACAAGTAAATTCTGTGAAATGCCTCTCTTATGATACTACATTTTGTATTTCAAGTATTTCGCCATTAATACACATCATGACTTGTTTTTTTCTACATCCCAAATACATATACAAAGAATTTGAAAAATTAAATGTACTTTTTCAAGTTATGGCATACACAGCAACAAATCTTTTACAATATTTACAATCACCGTACATCATTTTTTTAAAATATACATATAATTGTTAACAGCAAAATTTTTGGACATCTTTATCAATTTCTATAGGCATAAAAACATAAATACAGTGAATTCCAGACATTCAGCTATCAAAAAACAATCATTTATTCATCAAAACTGTCTGGTGATTGTATATGTGTTTCAACTATTGGAATATCGTCCACATATAACATTGCCACCCAGTCTTGGATGAATTATTTTCGGTCACCCAAAAATGTAGCATTTATCATGTTGCAGTTCTCTTTAAATGAGCTAATTACATTAACAAATCTGAAAGTTTTTCATCAAGTAGTACCATTTCTTATTCAAAAATATCTCGAAAACTCCATTAAGTGCAATAAAAAAGAGAGTGTAAAAAGAACTCTCTACACAACATATTTGTACTTATAATGAATGTTGATTAAACTACTGAGTGAGACAAAATGCATCAATAGGAAAAAAATTAGGTCTGCAGAAGCCAGATTTACATAAAATCTATGAAACATGCAAGTCTTGACATAGATTAGAAATGAAACCTAGATGGCAAAGAAACAAAGCTTGTATACCTAACATATACACTTAAGAATAAATATTGTATACTGCAGTTATGGGATGATGTCATTAAGGACAAAATGTACACCGTGACAGGAAGGGAGGGTGGTAGGGGTGCAGGAGCATTATGAGGAAATAGGAGAATGGTTCACGTCTAAGGATAAACTGACAGAGAAGGAAAAGTAGAAACAGTTATCAAATAAAGAACAGTCACTGTTATGTGTACTTTACAACTGAAAATCAAGGATCAAGTGGTGGTGGTGCTGGTGGTGGTGGCGGCAGCAGTGGGTAAGGAACACAAAACTCATTTGTACACTAAAAGGTGTTTTCAATATAGTTTATGAAATATTGCACCACATTTACAATTTTTGAATAACTGTTTATGACAAGTAGCTGCACAATAAAAATATAAGATTACACAGTCATCACATATCATCTACACCCTGCACATGTATGCAACCCCCCCCCCCCCCCCCCACACGCACACACACCTTTCCATCTACACAACCTTCCTCATCCCTAACTGTACTATAGTAAAGGTGAAGTTTGAGGAGGAAAAGGGGGGAGTGGCTCTAGTTATTAATGTGCCCAGCCTAACAGCCTCAACCCTTTCACGAAAAAAAGACCTCACATCAATTTTTCACAAGGGCTATTTCTCGAAAGGGATTCATAAATGTTCCTTTTGCAACAATCATATAGATGATTGCTTCTTAGTTTCCAGCTTGTGAGAATATATCTAAGTTTCATCTCTTGTTATGATAATGTATACAGATCTTGCATTTTTTCCATTAAATGTTTTGAAAATTTCCTTCCACCAACAGAGAATAAAGTGTTTTAGAGTTTTGGTGAAATTGTGTGGAATCCGCCTGGAACAGATCCTTTCACTAGCTAATCATCATACAAAAGCGAATTAATTTACTGCAGTCTTTGACATACCTAAAGATGTCACCATCTCATTAAAGTCATTTATTAATGTGCCCTGATTAACAACGCACAACCTTACCCCCACATACACGCCAAACACAGAAACAGTATATTTTTGGAACAACAATCAGTTTCAGTTGACTTTCATGAAATTCATTACTGACAGAAAAACAGTCACCACAAAATCCAAAAAATCTTTCCTGAAGGCAATTTATTACAATAAATTGAACAAAGTGATTGCAGTCATCATTGTCGAGTCAGGGCTTTATGAAAATGATCAATATTTTTCCTGCACATTGTCTTTTTAAAAGTAGCCCATAAACAACAGGTGCATATCATCATCTAACAATACAATACCACAAATTTCAGTAGCAAAATATATACGACTGTAAATTTGCTAGCTTTAACATTACAACTGCCTGAGCAGTCACAAAACAATTTCTACGCGCATCTGATATGAACTTCTGTAAATATTTGCTACACGCTCTTCAACAGATTTTATCTTATTACTTTTCAATATAACAATATTATGAGAAGGAAAGTTGCTACTCACCATATAGCGGAGATGCTGAGTTGCAGATAGGCACAACAAAAAGACTCACACATTTATAGCTTTTGGCTGTTAAGGCCTTCGTCAACATACACACACACACAAGTTGCGTGAGTTGCATTTGCATGCGCGCGCACGTGTGTGTGTGTGTGTGTGTGTGTGTGTGTGTGTGTGTGTGTGTGTGTTGACGAAGGCCTTATCAGCAGAAAGCTATAATTGTGAGAATCTCTTTGCTGTGTCTATCTGTGACTCAGCATCTTCACTATATGGTGAGTAGCAATTTTCCTTCTCATAATATTGTTACACTCCATCCAGGATTTTCCATTGTTTGTTTACTTTTGAATATAGTTTTACGTAGGACTATTGATGACATAAAGGCTGACAGGCAATTTTTTTAAAATGTGCTTCTACCTGTTTCCTTTTTGCTTAATTGCTTGCCTTACACATTTTTATTTAATGACTTTTGTACAACCTGGTTATATTTGGTCAATAACTTAGCCATAAGATTTTTAGATGAATTTCTTGTAAATTGGTACACATTATACAAATAAAAATGCCAAGATTATAAATATTTCTGTCTTTTTTTAAAATTCCAAATTAATTTTTTTACTAAAGAGAATGTTCAGTGCATACATCTGTGCCCATTGAATATTTGTAATTTTTTCCCGCCTACTTCGATAGCTGGATAAACAAGATGTAATAAACATTTTATTCAAAAAATATATTTACAGGTATATTTAATGATTGTCTTTCTTAGACTTTTCAATTGCATTGTGAAAATTAATTAACATATGTAGATGCATATGTAATTAGAATGAATGCAGTGTAACAGTGCTTTGATGTGAGACTTTAATGCAATCACATCTGCGTGACTCGAGTAGGAGGACACATATATATGGGTTCACTTCAGGGTTTTCTGGGTTGGTTGTTTTTCTTGGATTCATCAATACATTTGCACTGGAGTTTCATTTTTTTGTGGGGAACTGTTTATCAAAATGTTGCAATTTTGAAAACTTTTAATTGGGGGGTGTATGTGGAGGTCATCCATATCTTAAGTTAGTGGGATCATCTTTCTGTAGCAGGTAATCTGAAATTTTACAGCTTCAGAGAAGAAGTGCTTGGCTTGAGTGTCGTAATGTTATGCATTGTTGTTTGTCTAGTACCACACCTAGATGAAGTGGATATAAACACAGACCTAGTATAAGAGCAGGACAACAACAGTGAGGGATCTGCAGAAAAAATAGCAGAGTTGGACAAAAAAATGTAAGGGTGTTACTCATACGAGGGCAGTTCAATAAGTAATGCAACACATTTTTTTTCTGAAACAGGGGTTGTTTTATTCAGCATTGAAATACACCAGGTTATTCCCCAATCTTTTAGCTACACAACACTATTTTTCAACGTAATCTCCATTCAATGCTACGGCCCTACGCCACCTTGAAATGAGGGCCTGTATGCCTGCACGGTACCATTCCACTGGTCGATGTCGGAGCCAACGTCGTACTGCATCAATAACTTCTTCATCATCCGCTTAGTGCCTCCCACGGATTGCGTCCTTCATTGGGCCAAACATAAGGAAATCCGACGGTGCGAGATCGGGGCTGTAGGGTGCATGAGGAAGAACAGTTCACTGAAGTTTTGTGAGCTCCTCTCGGGTGCGAAGACTTGTGCGTTATCATGAAGAAGGAGAAGTTTGTTCAGATTTTTGTGCCTACGAACACGCTGAAGTCGTTTCTTCAATTTCTGAAGAGTAGCACAATACACTTCAGAGTTGATCGTTTGACCATGGGGAAGGACATCGAACAGAATAACCCCTTCAGCGTCCCAGAAGATTGTAACCATGACTTTACCGGCTGAGGGTATGGCTTTAAACTTTTTCTTGGTAGGGGAGTGGGTGTGGCGCCACTCCATTGATTGCCGTTTTGTTTCAGGTTCAAAGTGATGAACCCATGTTTCATCGCCTGTAACAATCTTTGACAAGAAATTGTCACCCTCAGCCACATGACGAGCAAGCAATTCCGCACAGATGGTTCTCCTTTGCTCTTTATGGTGTTCGGTTAGACAACGAGGGACCCAGCGGGAACAAACCTTTGAATATCCCAACTGGTGAACAATTGTGACAGCACTACCAACAGAGATGTCAAGTTGAGCACTGAGTTGTTTGATGGTGATCCGTCGATCATCTCGAACGAGTGTGTTCGCACGCTCCGCCATTGCAGGAGTCACAGCTGTGCACGGCCGGCCCGCACGCGGGAGATCAGACAGTCTTGCTTGACCTTGCGGCGATGATGACACACGCTTTGCCCAACGACTCACCGTGCTTTTGTCCACTGCCAGATCACCGTAGACATTCTGCAAGCGCCTATGAATATCTGAGATGCCCTTGTTTTCCGCCAAAAGAAACTCGATCACTGCCCGTTGTTTGCAACGCACATCTGTTACAGACACCATTTTAACAGCTCCGTACAGCGCTGCCACCTGTCGGAAGTCAATGAAACTATACGAGATGAAGTGGGAATGTTTGAAAATATTCCACAAGAAATTTCCGGTTTTTTCAACCAAAATTGGCCGAGAAAAAAAATGTGTTGCATTACTTATTGAACTGCCCTCGTAGTTTCCACTTTGGAATGTCCCTAATTTCCTTATGACAACTTGCAGTGTGGAGTATTAGAAAGCAGGTACTGTGTGATCTCACCTGTGTCACTACTCTGCACATATCAATATGTCAGCTAACTCAGGTAGAAAAGTGGTGACGAGGTATAAAATATCTGTAGGAGTATGTATTTTCAAGCATTATAGACTCAGCACTAGTTATATTACTTGAACAATAACTATAAAAAGAACACCTCAACAGCAGCTGATGGCAGAATAGCATATATAATTACTATACGGAAAGTTTTATCGGCAATTGCGATGGCAGATCCAACTGCAGTTGCAGTTTTCTGGTGGCCTAACCATCACCACTGTCATTCCGGACATTCAGATAGGCAAAAACAGACACTTGATGAGACAAAACAGAACTGGAATGCATGTCTTTGTCACCTGCATCAACACTTCCCCGTTTCAAGACATCGGACTCTGTGGTTGAACAAGCTTCCCTTATGTCTTGGGCTAAGTCCAAACTGTTCACTTTGTTGTATAAGCTGTTACCATTGACAGGTTCTTTTTATCTTGTCTTTTGAGGAATTGTGCAATTTGTTAGAGCCCTGTAATATAATTTAAAAAGCCTTTATGTCAATTCATCTCACTTTTAATCAATATGAAAAGTTATCCGATCCACCACATGACACGTTTGTCGCTAATCTTCACGATTTTAGCAAAAAAATCCAAATTCTTTAGTGACAATCCAACATTCAAGAAATCACGTGTCAATAATTTCATTCACAATACAGTGATATAATTCTCACCAGATGACCAGGACTCTTGGAAAATACTGAAACACTGAATCCTAAAACTCTAAGATGTGTTGTGTATCAAATGTCTGACGCTACCATCCTATTCAAGCTATCCTTGACAGAAGTAGCTAAGATCAAATCATGGCATTGACATCAACCATCCTCTTGCATGATGTGATCATCTACAACAAATGACATGAAAGCTGAAGCCCTGTGTCATTTTTGTTTTGCAAAGACCTTTAAATTACATCACAAATTCATCTGCCCACACTACGAAAAAACGTGTAAAGTGTGAATATAAAGACCATCACACTGATGTTTGTCAACAAACTCATTCACATTCTCAGCTATTAACCACTTGCATGGGCCTATGGATGTCAACAGTATTAGACCACATCAACTGGAAACACACAGATTACCAATGGAACACCCCTGCTCCCCTCCACTGATTCATATCTTCTCAGACTCCCTGTAAGAGCCAGAGTGATTAACCTTGGCATTTATTAGTGTTTGTGTTCCCTGGAAGCAGAATATAGTAGTACATGGGAATCACCAAATCTCACTAAACAGAACTGTAGTAAAACCCCTTTCTAACACATCTCTGGGGCTCCAAATATTTTTTCCTTAAATATTCCTTAAATGACTGTTTTTCCAGACCCAGAATCATAAACCAAGTATGTTTAGACAATAAAAGTGCTATTTAATTACAAAATTAACAACATCCTGTGCTACAAATGTAAATGCAGAATATTCTTATACTTTTCACAGAACACATCCTTAATTTTTTAATCAATAAATCTTGTTTATTTTGTTCCTCTAGCATACTGTAGTGAAAGAATTCAGGAAATATATGAGCTCATACCGGACAAACCGCTAGAAACTGCCACAATTTTCTTTTTCTTATAGTCCATACTTTCTAATATATAAACTACTTTCAAAGTGCCAAAATTTACTAGAGTACATAAAATGTCTATAAAACACCGCACTGCACAATGTAATTGTGGTGAGACAGTCGCAACTGCTGAAATCCATCGCCCATGGCTTCTGGCCTGCCGAGGAGCACCACAGTTGCGAGTCCACGGATAAACCACAAAATTCTGCCACATTATGCCGCACACAAACAGATCTGGCCTGCGGGTAGATCGTTAAGACTAGATCCGACGGGCAGGGCTTGTACATTAGTGGGAAACGATGAGCTTCAGATTGGCAGACCCAAACCGTTAGTGATACCCGCAGAAATGGCCTGCAGATTCAGCCCATCATGGAAATCCACTCATGTGGCCAGCTATTTATGTGTCACAGATACCACATTGATGAAATGAGACAGTGTTGACCAATCCATGCAACAGATAACCTGCACAAGGCCTCTGAGAATCAATACTAATGAGGATAGATAGCAACTCACCTTAAAGATGATTGCTGAGCTGCAGACAGGCTCATAGAAAATACAGTCACACTCTCACAACTAAATTTTCGGCCATAGCCCTTGTCAGAAAATGAGAGCACACACACATTCACACAATCACTCAGACACAACTCATGCACACATGACCAATGTCTACATCTACATCTACATCTACATGGATACTCTGCAAATCACATTTAAGTGCCTGTCAGAGGGTTCATCGAACCACCTTCACAATTCTCTATTATTTCAATCTTGTATAGCGTGCGGGAAGAACGAACACCTATATCTTTCCGCACGAGCTCTGATTTTCCTTATTTTATCTTTGTGATTGTTCCTCACTATGTAAGTCGGTGTCAACAAAATATTTTCGCATTCAGAGGAGAAAGTTGGTGATTGGAATTTTGTGAGAAGATTCTGTTGCAATGAAAAACGCCTTTCTATTAATGATGTCCATCCCAAATCCTGTATCATTTCTGTGACACTCTCTCTCACATTTCATGATAATACAAAACATGCTGCCTTTCTTTGAACTTTTTTGATGTACTCAGTCAGTCCTATCTGGTAAGGATCCCACAACATGCAACAGTATTCTAAAAGAGGACGGGCAAGCGTAGTGTAGGCAGTCTCCTTAGTAGGTCTGTTACATTTTCTAAGTGTCCTGCCAATGAAACGCAGTCTTTGGTTAGCCTTTCCCACAACATTTTCTTTGTGTTCCTGCAATTTAAATTGTTGGTAATTGTAATACCTAGGTATTAGGCATCAAGGGATCACAAATTTAGCATTGGAGGGCAGCGTGGAGGGTAAAAATCGTAGAGGGCGACCAAGAGATGAATACACTAAGCAGATTCAGAAGGATGTAGGCTGCAGTAGGTACTGGGAGATGAAGAAGCTTGCACAGGATAGAGTAGCATGGAGAGCTGCATCAAACCAGTCTCAGGACTGAAGACCACAACAACAACAACAACAACAACAACAGGTATTTAGTTGAATTTACGGCTTTTAGATTAGACCAATCTATCGTGTCACTGAAGTTTAACGCGTTCCTTTTAGTACTCATGTGGATGACTTCACACTTTTCATTATTTAAGGTCAACTGCCACTTTTCGCACCATTCCAATATTTCTTCTAAATCGTTCTGCAGTTTGTTTTAATCTTCTGATGACTTTATTAGTTGATAAACGACAGCGTCATCTGCAAACAGCCGCTGTGTCAACAATCTCTGAGAATCAGATCCAAACAAACCATTCCTCACACCTGCACTGACTGCAAGCTGAAGAGAGTGGTAGGAAGGGGAGAAGCAGTAAGAATGAGGGAATAGGGAAGCAGCACACGTACTCAGCTGCGCTCAGCCAACGACAATGCATGACACATCTCAGTAAACAAACCATTTCATCTGCTGAGACAAAAAAAAGATTTTTCCAGTGTTTTTTTTTCACATTTTTCTGATTTCCCTTACATGTTTGAAATTACTGATATTCCCTGATTTTCAGAACTTGTGGCATCCCTGAGCACTGATTTAAAAGCAGTAAATCTCTTCATTGGCAAAAAACGAAGGTATACAATCTTTTTATTAATATTCTTTTCATGTTATTGGCTAAAGGTGCACATGAGAACATGTTCATACAGAGATAACATGTTCTGTAACTCAACTGTGACATCTAAGACACACTGTCCTAGAGCCAAGGCAAAAATTTAAAATCTCAGTGTTGGGGTCTCACAACATTATTAAAAGTTATTAGCAATATAAACCTGGTTGTTACATTGAAGGAAAAGAGTCAGTGAATAATTACATAGCCTTATCTAAATAAACTGAAATGTATATAATAGAGGGAAACATTCCACGTGGGAAAAATATATCTAAAACAAAGATGATGTGACTTACCAAACGAAAGCGCTGGCACGTCGATAGACACACAACCAAACACAAACATACACACAACATTCTAGCTTTCGCAACCAGCGGTTGCTTCGTCAGGAAAGAGTGAAGGAGAGGGAAAGACGAAAGGATGTGGGTTTTAAGGGAGAGGGTAAGGAGTCATTCCAATCCCGGGAGTGGAAAGACTAACCTTAGGGGGAAAAAAGGATGGGTATACACTCGCACACACACATATCCATCCACACATATACAGACACAAGCAGACATATACAGAGGCAAAGAGTTTGGGCAGAGATGTCAGTCGAGGCGGAAGTGGAGAGGCAAAGATGATGTTGAATGACAGGTGAGATATGAGTGGCAGCAACTTGAAATTAGCGGAGATTGAGGCCTGGTGGATAACGGGAAGAGAGGATATATTGAAGAGGAAGTTCCCATCTCCAGAGTTCGGATAGGTTGGTGTTAGTGGGAAGTATCCAGATAACCCGGACAGTGTAACACTGTGCCAAGATGTGCTGGCCGTGCACCAAGGCGATCCTCATTACCAACAAACACTGTCTGCCTACATTGTGACGCATTCTATGTGGGAATGACCAGCAACAAACTGTCCATTCGCATGAATGGACACAGGCAGACAGTGTTTGTTGGTAATGAGGATCACCCTGTGGCTAAACATGCCTTGGTGCACGGTCAGCACATCTTGGCACAGTGTTACACTGTCCGGGTTATCTGGATACTTCCCACTAACACCAACCTATCCGAACTCCGGAGATGGGAACTTGCTCTTCAATATATCCTCTCTTCCCATTATCCACCAGGCCTCAATCTCCGCTAATTTCAAGTTGCCGCCACTCATACCTCACCTGTCATTCAACATCATCTTTGCCTCTGTACTTCTGCCTCGACTGACATCTCTGCCCAAACTCTTTGCCTTTACATATGTCTGCTTGTGTCTGTATATGTTCCGATGGATATGTGTGTGTGTGTGAGTGTATACCTGTCCCTTTCCCCCCCTAAGGTAAGTCTTTCCGCTCCCGGGACTGGAATGACTCCTTACCCTCTCCCTTAAAAGCCACATCCTTTCGTCTTTCCCTCTCCTTCCCTCTTTCCTGACGAAGCAACCGTTGGTTGCGAAAGCTAGAATTTTGTGTGTATGTTTGTGTTTGTTTGTGTGTCTATCGACGTGCCAGCGCTTTCGTTTGGTAAGTCACATCATCTTTGTTTTTAGATATAAACTGAAATGTAAATATACTAGTACTATGAATATTGTTTTGTTGTTCTCACATCATTTTCATGGCCACTGAGCATGATGTATGTTGCCCAACCTTAGTCCTAATGCTATTCTATAGTTGGTTGTCCTGACAAGGAGCTAGAGAATAATTGTTTGTGTGACAGTCTGCAAGGTGCTTTGTGTTTTTTTCTTTTTTAAAGAAGGAAGAAAAAAGCCACACACACACACACACACACACACACACACACACAAAGAGGGACCTTGCATGCTGAGCAGGAACTGACCAACTCTGAGTGCCTACGAATGTGAAATTACAATCTTTTGTGGAAAAGATAAATTACTTTTAGGATATTTATTCCCCACATGGCATCTATTTCTCATCCCCTAAAATACCTATGGGAGAAAAAGTGCAAGGCAAATGGATTGTGGTATTCAACGAGGCTTATAAAATCAGAAAAAAATATATATATCTGAGTGTCATATCTTGCATCATTACAAACTTTCCTTTCTTAATATCTTTGTTTATTCCACAAGCTTAAAAACTTCTGACTCTTTTGGCAAACGATCTTAGGTGATTATAAGGCTCCAAAACTTTCAACAGCAATTTTAATCCAGTTTGGTCACCTCAATTACATAGGCAGTCAACTGTTGGTGAAATAAAGTCTAATAAGTGAAATGAGATAACGTTGATCAGCCCATGTGTTGTATGTTTCTTATATTCCAGCAACGAATAAACAACCGCGCAGCTGCCCACGCAAGCGTCAGTGGACAGCCACAAACAACAACTTAAATGTTAAATAATAAAGAAGTAACAAAGTCACTTAGGAGGCTAGCGACCATTCTAGTACTTATGCATAGATCTGTCGTTAAGCTGGTTAGGTCGCTTAATATGTCATACAGTAGTGATCAATAAAGTCATTCTTCACCTGCCGTATCACTTTTCATGTGACCTACCCAGCATAACAACAGATCTACACATAATCGATTGTTAAAGGTGGAAGAGAATGCTGCTCATTTGCCTGGAAAATGGTTCTGAATAAAATTAACATAGGGCTTACGTTCAATATGATTTTAGCTTGAGAGATGTGCATTTCAGTCTTGGCTTGAGAGTCAATCATTCGGAAGCAGTAATGGGCAGTTGGGAGTTGGCTGCAGGAATTGTGACAGTACGCCAATGACCTATTGAAGTCAGCATTGGTCATTCAGTAGGTCATGTGGGATACGTGACTGACTGATCGGTTAAAAGTTAAAGTTTCAGCCTACCAGCGCTATTGAAATCAGCATTCGTCATCCAGCAGGTCATGTTGGATACGTATCTGACTGATTGGTTAAGAGTTCAGGCTTCAGCCTATCAGTATAGGGCAGTACTAACGGTTTTCCATGAGTGAGGTTAGTGACATGTATCGGAAGTTTGAATGTCAAGATCTTAGTCTACTAAGGATTAACCCAAGAGTAATTCTATGTGATTTAATTCAGTACTAGTTAATGCATTGCAACTGCTGTTGGTCTTTTGTTTGCTGGATGAGGTTAAATTGACTTGTTTGGTCATATTTTGTTTGGGTTAGAGATCCAACTGTTCCAAAGTAAGAAAAATAATGCAGGTGTTTAGCTTATTCAATGTTGGTTGAGTCAAAACTTTTGTGTATATTGTTGGAATGTGGATTTGTGGGCAATGTGTGGGAGTGTAGCTCCATTGCATGGTTAAGTCATTTTTTGACAGACACCACGTACACGTGGGTGGAACATTATATGGTAATAACAATTGGTGATTGATTTGATTCTGCGACTTAAAGTTCAAGGTTTAATTTTGTCCTTACTGGAATTGAATAAGTAACCATGGAACTATGTGACTGAGCAAATACAGCTGGCCCACCCACTTCAAATAGAAAGTTATGAGCGGTTTCAATTAACGTCTTTCATTTTCATGACATATTGGTCCAATACCTGAAGCACCTCAAGCCTAACTTGTCAAATATCGGAGTTTAAATGGTGGTGGCACCTAGTGGTTTATTTTTATTTAATTTATTAATATTCAGTCCACTCACCAGGGAGTTGCCAGGCCTCTTAACATACAACTGTATTGTGAAGGAAAAATAAAGCATTGTTGTTTAAGGAAAATAGTATATCCCAACTTATTAATAAATTGAAATCACCTACTGCCTATCAATACAAGGAAAAGGAAATAGATGATTAAAGAAAGCAAGAATTTTAAGAAAGAAAATATTACATAAAGAAAGCAATAATTTTAAGAAAGAAAAATATGTAAAGAAATCAGAGCAGTTTGCCAAAAGAGTCAGGAGTTTTTTTAAGGTTGTGGAATAAACAAAGGTATTAAGAAGTGATTGTTATTTATGAAAAGAACTAATTTACAAATAAGAGTCTGAAGAGAAATATGAAATAATTCTGAAAGAAAGACAGGGAATATTTTGAGCATTATTAAAAAGAAATAAGATTTTCAACAGCTAACACTACGAAATATTCTATAATAGTAAAGAAAGAGATTATCAATAGTCTGTGTAGCAAGGTTATATCATGACGTGTAGTTACGTTCACCATTTATTTTAAAGAAAGTATTTGTACTCTTTAAATGAAAATATTTAACCTTGAATTGCAGTACAAACCTTGGAATAAAATTACTGGACTTGTCTAACTGAAAAGCATTACTTTAATGGTGAAGGACTTTGTGAGCACTTAGTCTGTGGATTGATAAGTTTTATGAAGTGAATCAACAGTAATGTAATCTTGTGAGGTTTAAAAGTACGCAGCTGACCGCCATTTAAGTTTGACTTGTACTGAATTACAAAAAGAAAGAATTATTATGTATTCAGATATCCAATACTGAGATGGGTTTTGTATAAGAAACTAATATTATTTAGATGCAGTATTATCATTTTGTCAATGCAAAGTTAACTTAACAGATGACATTATCAACAAATTGTTATTTCATTTGCATGAAAGATATAATTATATGAGCAGTATTCCACACAGCATTTGGTCACAAGTAAATGAGGACAGCAAGTACTCAGTGTGACTCCCTTACGAGGCCAGTGGTCAAAAGATACACAGTGATATCATACACATTTACCAGACGTCCGAGTACAGTTTTGCTCACACAGTTAGTGATTTATTTACAGAATGAGATTTTCACTCTGCAGCAGAGTGTGCGCTGATATGAAACTTCCTGGCAGATTAAAATTGTGTGCCGGACCGAGACTCAAACTTGGGACCTCTGCCTTTTGCGGGCAAGTGCTCTACCAACTGAGCTACCCAAGCACGACTCACACCCCGTCCTCACAGCCTTAGTTCTGCCAGTATCTCGTCTCCTACCTTCCAAACTTTACAGAAGCTCTCCTGCGAACCTTGCAGAACTAGCACTCTTGAAAGAAAGGATATGCGGAGACGTGGCTTAGCCACAGCCTGGGGGATGTTTCCAGAATGGAACTAAGGCTGTGAGGACAGGGCGTGAGTCGTGCTTGGGTAGCTCAGTTGGTAGAGCACTTGCCCGCGAAAGGCAAAGGTCCCGAGTTCAAGTCTCGGTCCGGCACACAGTTTTAATCTGCCAGGAAGTTTCATATCAGCACACACTCTGCTGCAGAATGAAAATCTCATTCTGGAAACATCCTCCAGGCTGTGGCTAAGCCATGTCTCTGCATATCCTTTCTTTCAGGAGTGCTAGTTCTGCAAGGTACGCAGGAGAGCTTCTGTAAAGTTGGAAGTTAGGAGACAAGATACTGGCAGAACTAAGGCTGTGAGGAAGGGGCGTGAGTCTTGCTTGGGTAGCTCAGTTGGTAGAGCACTTGCCCACGAAAGGCAAAGGTCCCGAGTTCGAGTCTCGGTCCAGCACACAGTTTTAATCTGCCAGGAAGTTTCAGTGCTTTATTTGTTTATCCAAAAGTAGCACAGTTCATGATCACTATAGAAAAGGACCCAACTGTCCAACAAGTTTAGGGATGGTTCACTAAATTACAGGTTCCACTAAACCCTACTTCTGACATTTTTCTCCCAGAAATGCAGCATTCCACTTATCGAGTTATCGACAAGGTGATTCTGCTAGTCGCATTCATTTCTGTATATTCATTCCCTGGTTGCTAAGGACACAGTCATACATTGGGGTATCTGGGATACGTTCTGCAAAAGAAAACTGATTTACTGGCATGCATATTGGCCACAAATAAGTATCAACATTAAGAAGACAGATCCCAACATGCACATAATGTAATGACAATCAATATGATCCCTTTCAGATTGCTGCCCCACGGTTGATTGGTTGATCAGTTGATTTGGGGGAAGGGACCAAACACTAATTAAGGTCTTCAGTCTCATCAGATTAGAGTAGAATGGTGAGGGAAGTCGGCCATGCCCTTTCAAAGGAATCATTCCGGCATTTGCCTGAAGCGATTTGGGGATCTCACGGAAAACCTAAATCAGGATGGTCGGACACAGGTTTAAACCGTCGTCCTCCCAAAATGCAAGTCCAGTATGCTAACCACTGTGCCACATCACTCATTCTGCCCTGTGGGCACAATCTTGCTGGCAATGAGACAAAATGCAACTTGACTTTTCTAGGCTCTTCCTGAGAAACATATGCGGTGGGTGCTTTATTCAGTTATCTGTACATATGATGAATGTGCAACTCACCACCACAGGGACCAGATTATAAGCCCTAAAGAAAATCTTAGCACTCATGGGCCTTTCCCACTCAACAGTAATCAACAATGGCCCTCAATTCTCATCAGACTTATTTCAAGACTTTTGCCTTCAGAACGATTTAACACGCCTGGAGCACTGTAAAGTTTTCAGCCAATGGAGAAACTGAAGGGAAGCTAGCGTCTTCAAGCAACAGATGACATAGGCCACGAAAGAAACTACTAGCAAGAAATGGGTAATAGAATTTTTCAACATTCATACGATGGCTCTCCTAATGCTGGCAGCCTCCCAGGACTTTCTGGGTCATCAGTCAAGCAATCCCCTAGATCTGCTATCACTGACACCACAGGCAGCTGTGATGACGCTACCACTGCAATCAGATTTTCACATGGGCAAGTCCAAATTCAGTATTTCAGCATTCTCACTGTCATCTTCTATTATTGTACTGGTATGGTTACTGAGTGACTGAATAAATTATTTCAATCCCCTTATTGAATTTACATGTGACCAAAACTACTTAGGATTTTTAGTGAGATCGATTGCCAAATTTCACTTTCGAATACACTAAATGCTTCTCATTTTGGCTTCATTCAGCTCTTGTTTGTCAACTAGGCTTTGGCTTCACTTAAAACACTGATAGCTCTCTCTGCTTTTGTAGAACTTTCTCACATGGCTGTTCAAATGCATTGGGTCTTTCCTATCACTCACAACATTGCTCTGTGGATACTCCTCTAAGGTGTATTGTACTATGTTTTTGAATTATGTAAATTAATTCTCCATATTTCTCATCCCACTCCAGAAACTTTCTTTTCTTTCCATCACTGCTTCTTCAACGTATAGGTTGAAAAGTTGGGACAAAAGACCGCATCCCTGTTTTACTCGCTTTTTAATGTAAGCACTTCATTCTTAGTTTCCAATGCCTTTTTTTATTCTCGGTTCTTGTACATATCATATATTAACCATTTCATATAATTCACATCTATTTTATTCAAGAATTGGAGCATGTTGTACAATTTTACACTGTCAAATGCTTTTTCTAGATCGAAAAGTCCTAGAAAGTTCTAAGAGCTTCTGGTTGTACTGCTAGTCTTGTTGGTGACTGATTCATCATCTAGCCTGTAGGTGCGTGAAATGACTTATGGCTGTGTATACCAACCATATCTTTATTGCATTCACCTAAGGAGTTAAACTCTTTACAAGGCAATACCGAGCTCATGCCTTGAGGAAATACAACCTTAGTACAGATAAAATGTACCTACACTAAAACTATTTCTTGTCACTATGAAAAAGAACAACACGAGAATACATATAAAAATCATAAAAACTCTGTGACAACTTGGAATAACTCCCTATCGATACCCGTGACCCTGGCATCTGACACAGAAAGTCACCTGACAACTGCACTGTAATGACACTTTTGCATATACTTATACATTGGCACGCACAAAACACAATTCGACACAGCATTGCACTACAATGCGAAAAGCTTGGTTGTTACATCTGTCCCCTCAGGGGAAGTGGAGCGCCATCCCAATAGTACACTAGGAAGGGAGCTGTTCTGATAGCACTGTGCATGTCAACAGTGGTTCTGTGATTGGGGGTGATGGTGTTGATGCCAGTGGTGGTGCTGATAGTGGCAGGTGTGGTCGTGGGCCACTGGGTCGTCGAACCTCATGATAAACGTATGCTGGTTTTGCTCTGTTTATGGAGACTTAGTAGGCTTGCCATTTACCAATATCTGGGAGACACATCCCCCTCGTTGCAACACCCTGTGAGAACCGGTGTATGGCGGTTTTAGCTAAAGTCTAACGCAGTCTGCGCGGAGCATGACATGAGTGCAGGTAGGTAGGTAGGTCTCGATGCATGTAGGTAGCAAGGATGCCTTGCTTTGAAGTCTGGTGTGGGCAAAGTCAGGCAAAATGTTCCATCAGTTGACGTACGAAGTTGCTATGATTGAGGCCAGGTAACAGTAATGGTTGCGCTTCAACAAACTCTCCATGTAGGTACAGGGTTTCACCATAAACAAGTTCTGCTGGTGATGCATCTAAGATTTATATGTCGTCTGGAGGTCTAGTAATACCATTGGTAATATTGTCATCCAAACTGAATCTAGGCTCATGATTGCTGCTTTGAGTGAGCAATGCCATTACTGGCCAGCTGGTAAGCTGGTGATCCTATGCTGCATGGCACACAGAACTTTGTCAGTTGGAAGACAGGTCTGACTTGAATCGGTGGCCGCAAGCTGCCATTAGGTGTGGCGGACAACCAAAGCGAGAAATCCAACTTGATGTAGAGGCAGACACAAGTGTTTCCATGGATATGTTATCCACTTCATGCCAGCGTCACTTCATTCCGGCGTGTAAGACAATAGATTATGGTAAGGGTGAATAGTTTACCACTGGAAGAAGATAGTAGATCCACAATACGGACATGGATGTGTGCAAAGCACATGTTAGTAATCAGGAAGTTTACAAGTGGTGAACGTCCATAATGGACGATTTTGCTCCATTGGCATTTGTTACACATGCAGATCCATTCACGGCAGTCTTTTTGTATTCTTGGCCACACAAAGCATTAGGAGACTATGCAAAATATTGACCTGACACCAGGTTGACTTAAGTTGTGCAGGTTGTCAAAGGGCGGGTGTATGGAACACTAGCAGCAAGAATTGTCTTGGTTTTTTCAATCGAGAAGTCAGAGTATATTTTGGCGTTGGCACCGCACACATCAACTAACCTGAATTCCAACTCTGCCAATGGATTGTTAAGGTAGTTTTGAAGCTTTAGGTCACATTTTTGTGCCTTGGCAAATCAGCAGAAATCATAGTGCTTGAGCTGTTTGAAATTCCATAGATACAAGACAGGCAATTGGCCACCAAATTGTCATACCTGATACCTGCACTGAATTAAGCTATGAAAACAAGTTGGTAATGCTGATGAGGAGAGAAGTTGTTGTCGTTCTGCCAGAATGCATATGTCAATGGACTGTGGTCTGTAAAAAACTGTGAAGTCCCTTGCTTCCAGTTGTGGGAGAAAAATTTTATCGTCTCACATATTTCGAGGAGTTCCTAATTGTTAGTGCTCCTCTTTGCTGAGATGATGTCAACTTATGGAAGTAGAAGGCCAAAGGTTGCCAAGTACCCTCACAAAACTGTTCTAAATTGGCCACAATCACTATTTGACTCGAATCAACTACCAGCGTGAGGGATGCTTCTAATACTGGATAAGCGAGGAGCACTACATCCACTATGCTACACTTCGCCATTTCAAAGGCCAAACTCATTTTCTCACTTTTGACAATGCAGTCTGACCAACACATCAATCCAACTACCGTCAGCATATTGGCATGGTGAGCCGTATAAAATCCAAGTTGATTAGTGTTAAATTCTTTTTGATGTTGGTGTTTGTAGTGTTTGTACTGTGTGGTAAACTGCAAGCGGTTTCACAACCAGAGTTTCTGGGCATACTACAGCATCGTGGCCAGCATTATTACAGTATTAAACTAAGTTTAATCAAATACATATTATTGTAGATACTATATGTCAGTTGAGACAAGAAGCAAGGAGTTATGCCAGTGAAGCGGCGCACTATCTTGCTGCCAAATAATGTTGTGTATTTCAGCTCCTTCCAGTTGAAGAAAGAGCCATAATTCTGGCGCTCAAAATAATAAACACCAGTCCATAAACTTTCCGCCATGATGTGCACAAGAAACATTCAATTTAGAACAGTCTCATTCATACTGTATCACCTCATGGGGATATTCAAACCCCCTAGTTGTGCAAATTATGTGTGTTCACATTTCAACTTAGGTGAAATGTGATTTCATCACTGAAGATGACACGATGCAGAAAATCTTCATCATCATGCAGCAACATTTATTTTCAAAGTTAGCACATAAACTGTGCTCTGTATGCTTTAGAGCTTGTAAAAACTGCAAACCATAGGGAGATAGTTTTAAGCGGCTGCTTAAGTCTCCACTGGAATTGATAATTCATGACTAGTTTTCTGAACTGGCTTCTTGGAGCTACGTATGAAAGACTCTGTCATTTGTTCACTTTGCTACTAGCGCTTTCTGAAAGAAGAAACAGTGCATGCACACAGGTATGCAGATTAAACTGTCTGAGTTCCTCTTTCATTTGATGTATTATTTATAATTGTAAGTTGAATGTAATAAATGCAACAAAGTGTTAAAACCTGGAAATTCATTTTGCAATACCCTGTACAAAAGCTCTACAGACTGAGTTAAAGTAAAGTAAGGCCAATTTAAACTCTAGTTTCCAAGAGCAAATTTCAGAATTAAAAAGTGAAATAAAAACAACAAATACCACACTCAAACAAACAAATACCACACTCGAGCGGCACATCAACGGTTCATGTCAAGAAAAACACAAAATTCAACTAAAATATCACAACTGCAGACAACAATTTCCACCTTAACAGAGGAGTTAAATACTGAGGTAATTACATAGTGTGATTCAGTTCATAATGAAGTGAATGAGCAATTTACAGACTTAAACAATAACTTAAAACTCTGTATGTCCACCTTTTCAGAGATGGTTGTGGGACTCAGCTGTTTGATACAGGATGTCAAATTAAACACCTTTCAGCCATCTCGTTTCCAGACTTATTTTATTTGGCTATCAGTTTCGGCAATTTACTACGCTATCTTCAGGCTCCTGACTGACGTGTAGGAAGAGTCCACCTCAGTTCTGATCTGGCTGAAGGTATCGCTACAGCAAGCAGAAATCTACTAATACCAGTATTGCTGGCCCCTGTTTTGATCAGAACTGAGGTGGACTCTTACTACATGTTGGTCAGGGGCCTGAAGATGGCATAGTAAATTGCCGAAACCAGTAGCCAAATAAAGTAAGTTTGGAAAATAGACAGCTGAAATGCAGCACAAGAACAAATCCCAGGCATACCAGTAAGGTAGAAGGCATTGGAACAATGCAAAGGTTTGGATGTGGCTGCTATTTTAGACTCTTACATTTTCTGTAATGGAGGAGCATACAGTTGATTTAGTCGATCATAAAGCATGTGAAAAGACGGAATCACCTGTAGCAATGCCACAACTGTAAAAAATTTGGGATGAATTGACTAATTCATTACTCCCAAGGTCATTTCCACCTCAGGAAACGGTCTTGATACACCCCTTGTTGGATCGCGTGAAGGGTCGTGTGAGAATTTTCTTTTATCTCATCTATCATTGTAAATCTTTGTCCTTTCAACAGGGTTTTCAACTTTTAAAATAAAAAAAGGTCCACAGGGACTGGGTATGGAGTGTACAGAGGATGAGGCAGCCCAGTGATTTCATTTTTCGTGCAATAGTCATGCATCAACAGGCATGAATGTGCGGGTGCGTTCTTGTGATGCAAGAGCCATAAATAATCTCACCACATTTCAGGCTGCTTCCCTTCTCACATTTTCTCAAGGGCGTCACAACATGTCCCAACAGTAAAATTCATTAACAGTTTGTCCCGTGGCACGAATTCATGATGAACAAATCCTTCTAAGTCACAGAAAACTATCAGTGTGGCTTTGACAGTTGACCTGACCTGATGAGCTCGTTTTGGTCTTGGAGAACGTTTCCCAACCCATGGTGAAGATTGAATCTTGGTCTCAACATCATAACCACAGACCCACATCTCATCACCAATTACGATTCTCTTAAAAAACATCTTTCTCTCGTATGTGGGATCCACAAGCTCTTCACAGATTGAGAGGTGAAGGTCTTTATGGTCTTGACTACTCATGAGCCATGGCACCAACCTGGTGGCAACATGATGCATTCCAAGATGCTGTGTCAGGATTTCTTGACATGATCCACCTGAAATGTTACTCTCTTCTGCGATCTCTCTGACAGTCAGTCTTCAATTGACACACACAATTTCATTGAAATTGCTGACATGAGCATCATAGGTAGATGTTGAAGGGCATCCTGAATGAGGGCCATCTTTAACTTCTGTCCAGGCATTTTTAAACCATGTGAACCATTCGTAACACCAACTAAGGCTTAAGCACTCATCACCATAGTCTTCCTGCATCATCTGGTGCGTCACTGTAAAGGTTTTCTTGAGTTTCACACAAAATTTAATGCAAACGCTTTGCTCCTCTAGCTCTGCCATTTCGAAATTTGCAAACTATGCGACACAATATTCTACCCAATACAGCACTGAACAACAACTAAGAGACATACAACAATAAAACCTTCAGCAGTTACACATTAAACACAGGCGTTTGCAGGGATGCCAAGCGCATTTCGCTCCAACATACCACTGGCTTGAAATTATACATGTTCTGGAACTTTTTGAATAGATCTCGTACAGAAGGTATTTTAGCAGGGGAGGATAAGAAGAAATGGTTTTTTAAAGGTGATGCATTATTTTGAAGACAGCAGGAAAAGTCATATCATTGGAAGTTATGTATACCTAAAATGGAATAAAGTGCATCCCACATATGACAAAGTTATCCTATTTTAAACATCTAAGTAGGGAAATCAAAATAATATCAAGATGTTATGATCTCTGTCAGAGGATTAAAAAAAACAGTAGACAAATAACTTATTCATTACATCCAGTAATTCCTAAATCATTACATGACTGAACAGCACAGAACTTTTTTGGCCTTTTGCTAAAAGGCAGGGATGGTGTTTCTTAAATTTTAGTTTAAGTGGAATGTTGGTCAAAATATATAAAGCTACAGCCCATAAAATTAGCAAATACAGCTACCATAATCAATTGTCTAAGAGATTACTTTGTAGATGTGAGCAAATCAAATTGCTTACTCACCAGTAATAGAACTAAATTTACAGGTAATACTTTCAAAGAGTTTTTAGTGTGGGAAACTATGAAACAAGCTTATTTCGAAATACCAACCACAGTCCGAACCATCTGAAAAAATAATGAATGAGATAGGATGATTGTGTTGTATGTATTGCTCTATGAGGTGCACGACCGGGCACAGATGATCCCAAAATTTCAGGTTATCCTTAATGAGTTGCCTCATTTGTCAACTGTATTTTCCCCAGTAGATGTGCTGAACAAAAATTCATTGGAGAACAGTTGTCAAAGTTCTTTTCTTGGCCACAAATAAAGGAGGTAAGTAATAATGATTTACAAGAAAAGGAAGAGTGGAATTAAAAATGACAAGCACAGTGTTGAGTGTGAGAACAAAATTTTAAAACAAGTGCTGCAAATTTTGAACTGAATGCCAAGGTACTAGAAAAAGCTTTTCATCCCAGTTCGCAATTAAAGAAAGAAAAGAGGAAGTTTTCAACTGCTATGAAAGTCAACAAAAAATTATAAAGATTCAATAACCAAAGGCTGTTTTCTTAATAGAGCCTTTGAGTGGCAAATAAAAAGGTGTGTGTAGCATAGATATGATCAAAAGATAGGTGTCCTAGGAAATACACCTGAGATATATTCACATTGTTTGTGAATTTAGTGGATTGATGCCCAGTAGGTACAGAGTTGCCTGCTATTTTTCTCCAGCATTATATTTACAAGTGACAGTTTCTTACCCTTTTCCCTAACTTTTGTAAAACTTTAATTACTTTTAACTATATTATACTTAACAATATATACACTATGAGAGAATTCTACATAAAAAGTGACATATGGTTAAACTCGTACTTTGGACAAGCAAATGGGCTACAAAAACTAGATGAGTTATTTCTTCATGTGGTACTAGCTGTTAGCACCATCACTTTTGACAGGGGAATTAAGGGGGATATGCCCTTGGCTATAAAGAGTAAATATGACAGGTTAACATCGAAATATGATTGCTGAAATGTATAATAGGAAGACATTCAGAGTTACAGTAGCATATAGGTTATATTGAAGTGATTATGTACAAAGGAGTACAATGAATTCAGCACAGAAGGTAGATTAGAAACATGGTAGGAATTCAGGATACAATAGGAGAATGTTACCTCAGTATACATCTACAGAAGGAGAAGACAGAGACGTAGATGATATTAACACAATATTGGACCGTAATGAGTGAGTGAGTGAGTGAGTGAGTGTGTGTGTGTGTGTGTGTGTGTGTGTGAGAAACAATCTGTAGTTGAGATAGTGCAAGAAGATCCATGACAGTTTGCAGCACTCTTGCGAGCTTTCAGCTGCAAAGTGTAAACGGCTGCAGGTGAAAACATTGGCTGTCTATAGAGCTGTGACTACACTGACTCACTGACTCACTGTCATTGTGATTTATACAAGGGGATGTTATGTTCTTGGTTGAGGTAGGTGCAGGAAGCTGCTGCACCCAGACTGTTGCAAATGTTGAGGATCAACTTATGCTGACTCAACTACATCTACATCTACATTTATACTCCGCAAGCCACCCAACGGTGTGTGGCGGAGGGCACTCTACGTGCCACTGTCATTACCTCCCTTTCCTGTTCCAGTCGCGTATGGTTCGCGGGAAGAACGACTGTCTGAAAGCCTCCGTGCGCGCTCTAATCTCTCTAATTTTACATTCGTGATCTCATCGGGAGGTATAAGTAGGGGGAAGCAATATATTCGATACCTCATCCAGAAACGCACCCTCTCGAAACCTGGCGAGCAAGCTACACCGCGATACAGAGCGCCTCTCTTGCAGAGTCTGCCACTTGAGTTTGTTAAACATCTCCGTAACGCTATCACGCTTACCAAATAACCCTGTGACGAAACGCGCCGCTCTTCTTTGGATCTTCTCTATCTCCTCCGTCAACCCGATCTGGTACGGATCCCACACTGATGCGCAATACTCAAGTATAGGTCGAACGAGTGTTTTGTAAGCCACCTCCTTTGTTGATGGACTACATTTTCTAAGGACTCTCCCAATGAATCTCAACCTGGTACCCGCCTTACCAACAATTAATTTTATATGATCATTCCACTTCAAATCATTCCGCAGAGGACTATAGAGGAAAAGGATGATCTACAACTGAGAGAAAAAGGAGAATACATACATAGGGACATTAGTGTTGTGGAGAATTAAATGACTGGGTACAGATAATCTTTCTGGAGAAAGAAGTGTACATTGAGAGTTACTACAGACGTAGGCATAATTAGTTTTGAGGTTCCTCCACAGCAGGAAAGCAGATGAACATACCTGAGTTTGTTCATCTTTTCCATACACTGATTTAAAGGTGGAATAATAAAGACGCAAGTGTCTTGAGTTCTGTATGCTTTTTTTCACGATTGAGGCAACAAATAATTGATTATAGACTATCTGGCAACAAAGGGTTATTTATTGTTAAAAGCATGTAACTTCTCTAATTTGGTAGTAGTCTCATATATACCTAAAGCATTACTTACTTCTATATGCTCTAATGCATATGATGAGTATCTGATGAGGAAACCAGCTTCATAACAATGGATGTAATGTTTCCTGTAACAACTTACATAGGACAACAAGCCATTATAGCTTTGTAAGTTTTGTAGAGTTTTATATACTCTTCCTAAATGGGAGTGGGTATTTAGCTCGCTAAAATTGTATTTGTGGAATATCTATAGTTTTTATGAGAGGTGTTAAGTGACATGGTTGGGATTTACAGGAAAAGTTTTTACGGAAACCTTAGTCCATGGAACTGGTTTAATTTGACTGTTGGGTTTAGTGATGGAGAGGTGATTACTGTGTCATGTTGCTACTCTCTCCAGCAGGTATAAAATAGCAGGAGTTAGAACCACTTTTTGGAAGCCAAAGGAGGTCATGGTATGGAAATGGCACAGATCTTCATTCTCCACCCCATCAGTGAAGACTCTCCCAGGGTGGAACATGTGGGGTGGGGGGTGAGATGGCTATCAAACTTTGAGGTCTACCTTCTTTATTTCTTAGGTTCTAATACTGTTTCTCTCCCCCCCCCCCCCCCCCCTTCCACCTGGAATACCTTGGCTATCCTCGCTCTTTTCCACATGGAATAGCCTCATCACTGAACCCCTCTCATCTCCATTATCAAAACCTGTATTTGCAGGCTTTCCAGAGGTGTAGAACACATGCAGTGAGTTCCAATGGGGTGATGAATAAGGCTAGTAAAGCCTGAGTTTTTCAATAAATATAGTTAGTTAAATGAAATGTGAACAGTTAGATTGAAAGGGCTATCAGACTACAGGTCCTAGTAACAAAATGTCCACACTTATAAAATAAACAGATGTGGTGAAATTGTTAAATGATCTGTATTAGTGATAAATATTTGCTATCCAAGGATTGATATTCATAGTAAGAGAATGATGACCTACTAGTGGTGCAAAGGGACTTAAGAGTGATGTTAGCTTAAATACATTCTAAGATTAATGGTTTATAATTCATTGTGCAGTGTTTTTCATGAAACAAACAAGAATGAGTATATTTATAACAAGTATGATGCAGTTACAGTTGTGATCGTGCATCAAATAGAAACAAGCTGCTGACATTTTTAGTGAAGAAGGTTTAAATTAGTTTCGAACTTCAAATGTTCATACCTTACTTACATTTCTCTCAACTGTTATGATATCATTCACCTAATGGGAGGAATTGTAGTGTAACAAATCACTTTGGTGAAGTGATGTGTTGCACAGGAATCTACTGAACCAACAAATAATGAGGATCATCACCCTCAAAAGTTCATTCAACTAATGAATAGGTACAGCCTGATGTTCAGAAGTGTTCTATTCCATGTCGTCAGGTCCTGCCTGGGAGATATGATATGAGGCATGGAAGGAGAACAGCCGTGACAATCCCAATGACATCACAGGGACAATAGAAAAACTGTTATCTTGATACTGAATTGGAATTTGCTAACATGAGCAGACAGTTTTCGGATATAGTATTGATAATTTGTGATGTTCTGAATAACGAGCAAACCTTGTTACCCAAAGACACTGCAAATGAGAATACAATATATGACACCTTGTTTCTGAGAATCATCATATTTATTTTGAGAATATGGATATTGGACTGTACTCTTAACTTCCAGCAATAACAGTAGTACTTCAAGAAATGAAGTCCATTAGAGAGATACTGGCAAGTGTACAGAAATAACAAGATCAGCAAGTGAATAATAGGAAATTATAATTTCCAAGAAATTTTACAGCATTACTCAATACCACAATAACTAGTCAAAGGAACATCACATGGTACTGAACACAATTTTAGATGGAGCTTGAATCACCTCAGATCCTGAATATTTATGAGAAATCGCTCAGCATGTACTTCAATACATTATTGTGAAACAACACAGTGTTTCATTCAAACCAAAAAAGGTTCAAAAAGTACAACATTAAAAGCACTTTTCAGGCTTTCACATGGGTATTTATCCTACATGTTTGTGTTAAGGAGAATCTTAGTCTCTCCATCCCACTTTGGGATAAAGTTATCAGATCACCCACACAGAGCTAATTTAAATAATAGGAACATCAAATATCACTTGCTTAGGAGATTTGATAATTCTACAGTTGTCAAACATGCAATATCTAAATACAGATACAGGAATCATCACTCAGAGAAACCAAGAAAATTGGTGAAACTTCTTGGTACATTAAAAATGTGTACCAGACCAGGACTCGAAACTGAGGCCTTTGCCTTTCTCAGCCTTTCTCAGGAAAGTGCTGTAGCGACTGAGCTATCCAACCATGATTCATGACCTGCTCCATAGCTTAACCTTTGCCAACACCTCATTTCCTACCTTCCAAGCTTCAGAGAAGTTCTCCTGCATACCTTCCAGGACTAACACTCTTGGATGAAAGGATATTCTGGGGAAATGGCTAGCCACACTGAGATATTGTTTCCAGAATGAATTTTCACTCTGCAGCAATGTGTGCATTGATCTGAAGCCTCCTGGCAGATAAAACTGTGTGCGAACTGAGGCTTGAATTTGGGAGCTATGCGTTTCATGGGCTTCGATAGCTCATTCGGTAGAGCACTTGTCTATGTAATAGCAAGATCCCGGGTTTGCGTCACTGTCCAGCATAAAGCTTAATCTGCTATCTGCAGAGTGAGAATTCATTCTGCAAGAAAACCATTGGTTGCTATCATTTTCTGAATAAAGAATAGACTTCAAAAACAGAAAGATTCTCATCAAGCATCTCTCTTTGGGACAGAGTTATCAGATCATTCATGCAGCTGCTAATTTAAACAATCAGAACATCAGATACCATCTCACAAACGTATGGGATCTAGTATTGGCTTTGTTGAAATCATACTGACTACAAATAGTCTACTCGTCTGGTACTCTAAGTCAACACTGCCAGAAAGTTTAGGGAGAGTATTTATTTATTTTTATTTTATTCCTCTACATTATTGGCGTACAGAAGGGGAATTTGAGGTTTTCCATAAAAAAAAGTGGCTGTGTTTAACGTCCCGTCGACAACGAGGTCTTTAGAGACGGAGCACAAGCTCGGGTGAGGTAAGGATGGGGAAGGAAGTCGGCCGTGCCCTTTCTAAGGAACCATCCCGGCATTTGCCTGAAGCGATTTAGGGAAATCACGGAAAACCTAAATCAGGATGGCCGGAGACGGGATTGAACCGTCGTCCTCCCGAATGCGAGTCCAGTGTGCTAACCACTGCGCCACCTCGCTCGGTCATCACTTAGCGTTCTAGCAAATACCATGACATTTTCTCAGATTTCCCCTAATTTTGCTTGAATTACGTCGAATGGAGATGGCATTTTATGTCCATACACGACCTCATAAGGCGATAATCCCGTCCCTGTACGAGTTTTTGTGTTGCAAGCACAAACGACGACATCTAGGTATATATCCCAGTCCAAAGAAAAGGCAAGGAAAAAGAAAAACCAACATTCTTGTCCGTTTTTGGTTTATACTTCAAAACGTAAGTTGTTATTATGTAAACAGTGCGGTACAAAAATAGGGTGCCTTAAATTTACAGAAACCTATGACTTTTTTGCCAGATAAGTAGTTCAGGCACAGCAAGCAGTCAAAGAATGCAAGACTTTTATCTTCTATCATCCTTGGGAAGACTTCTCCCATTTCACTGCATCATTCATTCTTAAATGTTGGGGATTTCCCATGTCCCTGCCTTGCCACCTGCTTGGCCATCAACGGGTGCAGTTTGGTTTTGTTCAAGAGGCCTTATAATCTGTAATGATTTCATTATGTCTGTGAATGTGTGTTTTAGTTGTTGTGAAGTGCTGCACAACGGAATGAAAATAGTGAACACAGTGGGGAAGTGGGAATGGAGAAAGAGTCAAGCAAGAAGAGGAAGAACAATAAACATATTCATCTAAAATGTTTTTTTGTTGCCCTTCTCAAAAGGGCTGAGCAGGTTGACCACAATCAACAATAGATTCTTGTGATGTACCTTTCCGTTTCAAAACTCAAAGCTTCTGGTGTGGACATTTTATACTGCCTGAATTTACAGAGGAACAAAAAAAGAACAACATTGATCAAAATGTTGGGTTAGAGTTCCAAAGGATGAACAAATTGTTCCAAAACACGTTGAAGAGAATGGTGACAACTTTGGACAAGCCATAACAGAACACAACTTAAAGTTAGCGACTTGTTGGCCATAACCGGTGATGGTCACTATCCATAATTTGTATATGAGAAAACTTTACTATCATCCAAACAATCTGAGAAAAATCACACATTCAATTTACTAGTTGAGATTGAAATAGCAAAGCAAGATGTTTATCCTCTTCTCGAATACAATGAAGAAGAATGGGCCAAATGGATGAGTTTTTCGCTGGATGAGTTAATGGACCAGATCAAAGGCGATTCTCATCCTGACAATAAAATAAAATTTCATTTCCTCAAGAAATATGGAAGCGATATAATTATAAGTGATATAATTATAACAGTTACTGCAAACAACAAACAGCATGTTGTAATATTCAATGTAACATGAATTTTACCTGATAGCTAATATATAAGGATGTTGCTGTCTCAACAAGAAGAAACATGGTGCATTATTGAGACAGCAACTGCTATAAATTGTTGAAGACACACAGTGCTGGGTATATGAAACAACATGATCACTTCACATAAGTGAGGTAGTCATTCCTGAAACTCTTTGTGTATTCACAGATACAGTGATACTACATTAAAAAAACTTGAAGACCATGATAATAAGTAAAAATAAATCTACAGCACTTGCACATAATATAATAGCAGCTGTGAGGCAACATCATCTCTTTCATCAGTCCAGATTGATTTGGCAGCATTTCTGTACAAAAAGCACGGTTCATGGAGACTAACTTAAGTGTTATCATACCTAAAATTTTGTTCATCTTACACAGAAGCAGTACTTTTACAAGTGCTAAAAATCATGGTTATCCACATTTTCTCAATTGGTGTTCGACAATGCTGATTTAAATGTTCAGACAATTGATGGAAACAATACTTTTCATGCAGTGAGTGGCATAGTATGTATCATTCCATGAAGTGTAATGACTCTTCATTACTATATTTCCCAACAAAAACAGATACTATCAACATGAGGTGTTGGAATTTTTGGAGCTGTCCATTTGACGTTTTGAGAGAGTAAATGCTGTAAGTTTGGTATTAATAAAGTTATTAGCTCCCCACAAAAAACACCCACCCATAGACATTTTTAGATAAAATATTTTATAACAGATTTTTTTAAAAATCTGAAAATAGCATACAGCAGACACCTAGCAGACTATACATATTAGGTGCAGTGTACACTCAACATATTTCCTAATATTAAATTGGATTCTGTCATGAACACGCATCAGTTTTGCATTTATGGGTGATTGTGCTTGACAAAGACTTGAATTTTCACTTCACATTAATGCCCACACTATTTGTCCAACAAAAAAAAATCATAGTGAAGTAACTTTTACGAAATTTAATCTTTTTTATCTTTATATCGGGTGGATTTCAAAAATAAGTGCCTATTTTTGGATATAGGTGCCAAAAACTGACAAAAAAGTGATTTTTTTTCACTTTCACTTGTGGTTTTTCAGTGTTCCATCACGTTTTTTGTGGCAAGCATCACGAAAAAACCTAGAGTGATAAAATAAAATAATTTTCTCAAAACTTTCCAGCAAGTATCTCCTGATGACTCGACTAGAGGAACACTACAAGAGGAACAATAAGGCAATTACATAGTGCCTCAAAATCAACAGTCTACAGTTCAGCCTATGTCTGTCATCTTCTAAATGAGATACTTAGTTATCAGGGGACGAAGCTGACACCCACTGCACCACATGACTATTTTAAAGTTGTATTTTTGCTCTCCACTGCCTGAAGACAATTTTCCAGTGTGCCTTCAAAATACTGTACACTCAATGCAATGCCCACAAACAACAGTAACAAGTTAGTGCATCATTTCTAAAATATCTGAAACAAGGTGAAAGTTCAACAAACACTGCAAGCAGAGGTACTTAGTTGTAGTTCAGTACAAAAATAATTACACTGAAAATGGACATCTACTTTCTACAGCAGAAAGTTCACTGAAATTTAAAGATTCATGTTATTGAGTACCAGCTCAATTCCCTTTTAATCTACAATGAAGTTTTAAACAATATATTTGGTTTATAAAATTCTACCGGACTTCCAGCCATGTCCAGCAGTTTAAAATCCCTGAGCTGTTTTTAAAACACTTGACAAGGCTGGAAGCTCGAGAGAATTTTATCAGTATTGACACCAAAAACCATGCAATACATTTGGTTGTATTATTTGTGATCCAGCCATTGCCCATCACATGTCTTTTATGTAGCAATGAACATCATTGTTTATTATTACTATTATTATTATTATTATTATTATATGATTTCAAGTGGCCAACGATTGTTCTGATGGACTATTCAGGAGCTTAACAATACAAGTGTGGTAAACACAATTCAAACAGTTATGGATGTTGACCTGAACTCATCTTTAAAAACCAAGTGACTTACAGACAGACACACGCGCGCACGCGCGCCCACACACACACACACACACACACACAGAGAGAGAGAGAGATTCAAACTGTAAATTGAGTCAGGATATAAAACAAAGATTAATGACTGAAAATGTACAAGTCTGTCGTCACGCAATATACTAATATAGGTTAATAAACAGTACAGACACCCCTCTCCATTTAAACAGCCAATATCCTTCAACCAGTTTGCTGCTGTCCTCTGTACCTTCTTACCAAGTGACAATCTTTTCATCTATGCATACTCAGGGTGGAAAAAAAATCCCTGAGAATTCCATGTATGGGGAGCACCATGGTGTCATAAGTAGTACCTGATAAGATAATGTTGAGGGGAGATGAGCATCTCACAGTAACAGCTTTTCTCTTAAGCATATGTAATTTCTTATAATTAAAACACTTTTAAATATTACTTGTTTTGAAATTTAAGATTTATAAAACTCAATAAAATTAAATTCCAAAGTCACGTTAAAAACATAGAATTGCCTGAGATTTTAGAATTACAGAAACCCCTAAGATTTCCTGATTTTTCCAGGTAAAATGCAATTCCCTGAGAATTCCAGGTTTTCCAAGCATTCCAGAAGAATCACCACCATGATATTACTATACTCAACCATCTTGGATATCTTCCAGATTGAATCTTTTGCTACAGAGCAAAGCATTATGAAATTTCCTGGTGCATTAAAAGAACCTTGCCTCTTGCTGACAGTGTTCTTACCAACTGATCTATCCAGACATGACTTATGACTTGCCTTCAAAATTTTACTTCCGCCAGTACAGCTGTCCTGCTGTTCCGACTCCACAGAAGTTTTCTTGCATATTGTGTGGGACTAGTTTTCCTGGAAAAAAGAACACAGCAGAGAAATGGCTTAGCCACAGGCTAGGGGATTCTTTCTGGGTTCAAATCTCCATTCAACTCACAGCTTTAATCTGCCAGGAAGAGTCATAACAGTGCACACTCTGCTGAAGGGTATAAGATTCATTCTGAAAACAATCCTCTATTCCTTTGTTACACAACTTTTTCTTACAGGAGTGCTGCTCCCACAAGATGTGCAGCAGAACTTCTGTGAAATTTGGAAAGCAGGATAGGTACTCATATCTGCTGTGAGGGAAATCTCAGTTGATAACAGCGTTGTCCACAATATGTGAAATTCCAGGTTCAAGATCTGGTCCTGCACACAGTTTTAATCTGTTAAGAGTTTCCATTACAGATAATCTTCTATAATTTATCTGCCCCAACTTTTTTTCCCCTTCCCTCCCCTGGGCCAATTAGCACATGTTCCACTAACCTGTCTCCCTTTCAGGAACGGTTTTCTCCATGTATTTGTTCCCTTGTCTATCCTTTCTAGTGCCTCTTCCTCCAGTACTTTCTTGTAAATATAATCTTTAGTGGTCTCCAATAGAATTACAACAGTAACCCTTCAATTCTGTAGAGAGTCGAACTCCAACATATAAAACAGCTTAAACTCCTGGTTACTTTACAGATGTGTATCTGTATGTTGAGAGTCAATACGTGCTCTCGTTATCGAACATTGGATGATTACAGTCTGAAAAATTTGCACTCCAATTAAGTAACTGCAAGTCTTTCACGCATCTCAATGCTTATGACATTATGTCTTCTGAATTGTGTTATACAATGATATAATTTTGAAGGTACATTCAGTGGTATATTTGTGTAATGTCTGCAAAATGTGAATAGAGTTAGTAGTAAATAAGTAATAAATCAAAACATCATGGCAGATGCCACAGTTTTTGGGGTGGAGGAGTATCAGGGAGAAAAAGACCATCAAACAGGCAAAATATAGTAAGCAACAAACTTTTCTCATGTCATCTTCTCCCCCCGCCCTTTTTGAGGTTAGGTGGGGTGGTGGAGGAGGTGGTGGTATCAGCGAGAAAATGTTTCATAGAGGTTTGAAAATACGTATAAAGTTTGTTGCAAGTCCTAACTGCTATCATTCTCAAATAGTGTATGAATATACACTCATTCTCATAAATTATGGATAATTGCAGAATATGGTGCCACACAACATGGCACTACAAAAAACTGGCGCTAATAGCATAGACACATAGGGAATACACAACACACAAATCTGCAAGTCCACGGTCTTGGTGATAAGTTGAGAAAACCACCTCAAAACACATGTGCTACAAAACGCCAGTTTCCTGCGCATGTACCCCGACATCAATATGGGATATGATCACCATGCACACATACAAAGGCCGCACAATGGGTTGGCATACTCTGGATCAGGTGGTTGAGCAGATGCTGGGGTATAGCCTCCCTTTCTTGCACCAGTGCCTGTCAGAGCTCCTGAAGTGTCCTAGGGGTTTGAAGATGTGCAGCGATATGTCGACCGAGAGCATCCCAGACATGCTCGATGGGGTTTAGATCTGGAGAACAGGCAGGCCACTCCATTCGCCTAATATCTTCTGTTTCAAGGCTCCTCCACGATGGCAGCTCGGTGGGGCCGTGCGTTATGCATCAGGAGGAAGGTGGGACCCACTGCACCCCTGAAAAGGCGGACATACTGGTGCAAAATGACGTCCCGATACACCTGACCTGTTACAGTTCCTCTGTCAAAGACACGCAGGGGTGTACGTGCGCCAATCATAATCCCACCACAAACCATCAAACCACGACCTCCATACAGGGCCCTTTCAAGGACATTAAGGGGTTGGTATCCGGTTCCTGGTTCATGCCAGATTAAAACCTGGTGAGAATCACTGTTCAGACTATACCTGGGCTCATCAGTGAACATAACCTGGGATCACTGTTCCAATGACTATGTACTGTGTCCTTGACACCAGGCTTTACGGACTCTCCTGTGACCAGGGGTCAGTGGAATGCACCTTGCAGGTCTCTGGGCAAATAAACCATGTCTGTTTAGTCATCTGAGTGGCTGTGGTAAGGTCCCAAGCAAGGCTACCTGCAGTACTCCATGGCCATCTGCGTGCACTGACGGTGAGGCATCGGTCTTCTTGTGGTGCTGTACACTGTGGACATCCCGTAATGTAGTGCCTAGAATCGTTTCCTGTCTGCTGGAATCGTTGCCATAATCTTGAAATCATACTTTGTGGCACATGGAGAGCCCGTGCTATGACCTGCTGTGTTTGACCAGCCTCCAGTCCTCCTAGTATTCTACCCCTCAAACGTCATCAATATGTGTTCTTTGAGCCATTTTCAACACACAGTCACCATCAGCATGTCTGAAAACGTCTGCACACTTACTTGCTGCACCATACTCTTACATGCACCAACACACCTCTGCATATGTGGACTGCTGCCAGTGCCACCGTGCGACGACCGCACGTCAAATGCACCGCATAGTCATACCCCGAGGTGATTTAAACCCAAAAACCGCCCACCAGAGTGTTGTTTCACCATGTATCAGCATTATCCTTTCTTTATGAGCATGAGTGTAATTTCAGTATTTGTGCGCAGTGAATTACACTGGCTCGAGACATATACACAGTTTCTAACTCTAATATTTGTTTTAGAAACCTTTAACATAAGGTTATACCTCTTAATGAGTAGATTATGGTTACATAGGCTACCGACAACTGGGACTAGATTTCCCTGCACCAGGTTGGTCATCTGACAATATAGATGTGTTTTCTTTCTCTCTCCCCCAGCCCTCTTGGTTTTCCCATGTTTTATTCACTTCTGCACAATTATGTACTCCAGGTGTAATTTCAGAATCTTTTTGTTTAGTTCTAGATCAATAATTGGTATCACATAACTCATGTGGATATTGTGCCCATCTGCTTCAAGCAGCACACAAAATTTTAAATGAGTAGATTATGGTTACATATGCTACCGACAACTGGGACTAGATTTCCCTGCACCAGGTTGGTCATCTGACAATGTAGATGTGTTTTCTTTCTCTCTCCCCCAGCCCTCTTGGTTTTCCCATGTTTTACTCACTTCTGCACAATTATGTACTCCATGTGTAATTTCAGAATCTTTTTGTTTAGTTCTAGATCAATAATTGGTATCACATAACTCATGTGGATACTGTGCCCATCTGCTTCAGGCAGCACACAAAATTTTAAATGAGTAGATTATGGTTACATACGCTACCTACAACTGGGACTAGATTTCCCTGCACCAGGTTGGTCATCTGACAATATAGATGTGTTTTATTTCTCTCTCCCCCAGCCCTCTTGGTTTTCCCATGTTTTACCGTATTTACTCGAATCTAAGCCGCACTTTTTTTCCGGTTTTTGTAATCCAAAAAACCGCCAGCGGCTTAGAATCGAGTGCAAAGCAAGCGGAAGTTCTTATAAATGTCGGTGGGTGCCGCCACAACTTAGTTCTGCCGTTGAATATATGTAGCGCTACACAGGCATGCTTTGTAGGCACAAAGATAAATACTGGCGCCAAAACCTCTGCGTCAGTAAATAAATTAAAAAAAAAGGTGGAAGACAAGCTTTTTTTCTCCGCGCCGAGTTTCGACCACTGCATTTTCATACATTATCCAACGAAGTAAATACAAATTCCGTATTGTTCATCTTCGAATGTAGCAGCATTTCAATGTACTACGAAAACCCGACTGGCAAGAATGTTTAGGATGTTTGTCAATATGGCCTACTCTACGTTCTGAATTTTTTCCTATCTGTGAGAAGAGATTGTTGCTAATAGGAACTATAAATTGTGAATCACATGCAGCATTCTCGTCACCATAAGAATAATATGAATATAAACATTTTGCCATATATTGTTTCGTGTTTGCTGCTATCTCATTTAAATCCTGTCTGCGTAATAAACCACAAAACTAGAGTGAGACAACAGCAAACGCGGAAGAATATACATATCAAGTCATGTTTATATTCGTATTATTCTTATGCTAAACAGTGATAGTCAGAAATGAAGCGAGGCAATTGACTAGATTTTTAAATCTAAGATGACTCTAATTTCTGTGCAGAATGTAATGTACTAAAGAGAAAGAGGCGCCTGCATAGTTTTTCAAACGGAGAAAAATTTTCGCTACACTCTCGTTCAGAACATCATCTATCATACGCAGTCTATTATTTGGTTCTTGTTGATCATTATCAAAGAAAGCAGCAGTGTAAGTAACAACAAGTAGCAGTCTCTTGCCATTGTTTCGCTAATGAGACGATTCCTCTCTCTCTTTTTTTTTGTAAGCGGCGGTAGCGCGCACAAAAGCAACCCATGCAGCGATCGGCAACAGGCCGTAAACACGCAGTATCAGAGTACAACAAACAATGCATGACACAGTACAGTAATGCATTTTCAGCGTATAGTGACGTAAACACCTATAACAAAGAAAACTGCGCTTATCAGATCAAAGAAAAATAAGCAATCAATTCAAACCAGACGAAGCATGTGAAAAAGGAAGGGTACCCGTATAAATACGGACGGAGCGCCTGACGCATAGCAACGACTACCTGGTAAAGCTTAACTGCTAAGCTTACAACTCAAACCAAACTACTGTAGCTGTATCGTCATTCATTCGACCTAAATTGTCTCATATTACAGTGGACCAACTTTGTTTCGATTTGGAGATGCTGCCTAAAACTTTTCTCTCCCCTTGAATTTCGAGTCTCAAATTTCAGGTGCGGCTTAGATTCGAGAAATTTTTTTTTCCTAGATTTCGAGTCTCATTTCTCAGGTGCGGCTTAGATTCGAGTGCGGCTTAGACTCGAGTAAATACGGTATTCACTTCTGCACAATTATGTACTCCAGGTGTAATTTCAGAATCTTTTTGTTTAGTTCTAGATCAATAATTGGTATACATAACTCATGTGGATACTGTGCCCATCTGCTTCAGGCAGCACACAAAATTTTAAATGAGTAGATTATGGTTACATAGGCTACCTACAACTGGGACTAGATTTCCCTGCACCAGGTTGATCATCTGACAATATAGATGTGTTTTCTTTCTCTCCCCCCCAGCCCTCTTGGTTTTCCCATGTTTTATTCACTTCTGCACAATTATGTACTCCAGGTGTAATTTCAGAATCTTTTTGTTTAGTTCTAGATCAATAATTGGTATCACATAACTCATGTGGATACTGTGCCCATCTGCTTCAGGCAGCACACAAAATTTTAAATGCACAGGAGAACTGCATCCCAATAAGATAAGAGAAGAAATCTCCAGATCTAGAGATACACTTATGATGACAAAAAGGAAAAAGAGCTAGGATCTTGTTCCTGCTTTTTGCAGCACCAACATTGCGGATGAGGTTTGCTACCTATGCTCTCATCATTAATATCCCCAAAAACAGAGGAGAAAATGTGTGGATAGTAGAATACTTTTGTTTATAGTTGTCACCCTTTGAAACCAGCACCAGTGCACTCAGTGACTTTATGAGAACTGCAATTTTGATTTTGCAGTGCACTTTTATTTTATATATTTCTTATATGCATCCAAGTTGTTACTTTTCACTCTGTTGGTTTCCTACATAATTTCCTCTGTTCTTTAACCTTTTGAAGACTAAGTTTTTATGCACTTGGTTCCTCGTCTCAACTGAGTTATTTTGAGAGTGTTGATTTACACAGGTTTTTGAAATAAAACAAGCCATTGGCTTGCAATTTGCTCATCAATTCATTGTATTGTATTTAATTACTTGATAGCAATGAAAACAATCAACGTCTGACAATATAACGTAATTGGATAGATAAAAAATCTACTCACCAAGTGGCTGCAGAACACACACATAAAAGAAGATTATAATTAGGCAAGCTTTCGGAGCCAGTGGTCCCTTCTTCAGGCAGAAGGATTGAAGGGGAAGGAAGAGGGGTGAAGGAATAATTGCCGGACAGGATGAGAAGGAATCTCATCCTGTCCGGCAAGTCTCCTCTGACCCAACGTTCTGGGTGACTTTTCCAGAATCTACCCTTTTCCTCGACCTCTCCAGTCCTCTTCCTTCACCCCTCTTCATAACTCTTCAACCCTTCCGCCTGAAGGAGCCACTGGCTCCAAAAGCTTGCCTAATTATAACCTCCTTCTTTTTTGCGTGTGTCCAGTCGCCACTTGGTGAGTAGATTTTTTGTCTATCCTATTACAATATAATTACTTGATAAGTATTACAAGGAAGTGTAAAATTACTTTAAAATTTTTCAACGTGTGGTACTCTTAAAAACACGGATTTACACATAAATAGATATTGCGCTTTACACACACAAAAATAGTGTCTTTTCTTTTTTTGTGTCATATGACTGCATACTTGGCACTTTCTTTGGGTCCTGGACCCTTGTGATGCACTCAAAGTGTCACTGTGTGAGACGCAGCAGTGTCTCGTGCAATGTTGGTCTTCCTCCCTTTGCAGACTTTCTGGGAATGCTGTACTTTTCAAGAAATTGTCTCATGAGCTCCAAGTGTATGTCTAGTAGCTGTGGTTTTTCACCAGTGTCCATTTGGTAAAGAACATGCACATTCAGCACAGACAAGTCCAAGAGGTGAAAGAAAACTTTTTGTACCTCCTGAATGTTGACTTTCCCGCACATTCAATAGAGCTGACCTGCATGTCAGTTTTATCTCCTGGCAGTGCTGTGTTTCCTGATTTTCTTGCTAGATCTAAGTGTCAGGAAGTCGTTTCTGAAAGTATTTGTATGGAATGTAGCCATGTATGGAAGTGAAACGTGGACGATAAATAGTTTAGACAAGAAGAGAATAGAAGCTTTCGAAATGTGGTGCTACAGGAGAATGCTGAAGATTAGATGGGTAAATCACATAACTGATGAGGAAGTATTGAATAGGATTGGGGAGAAGAGAGGTTTGTGGCACAACTTGACTAGAAGAAGGTATCGGTTGGTAGGACATGTTCTGAGGCATTAAGGGATCACCAATTCAGTATTGGAGGGCAGCGTGGAGGGTAAAAATCGTCGAGGGCGAACAAGAGATGAATACACTAAGCAGATTCAGAAGGATGTAGGCTGCAGTACGTACTGGGAGATGAAGCAGCTTGCACAGGAGAGAGTAGCATGGAGAGCTGCATCAAACCAGTCTCAGGACTGAAGACCACAACAACAACAACAACAACAACAACAACTGGTGATGAGATGTTGGTCTACAGTTACAATATTGAGACCAAGGTTCAGTCTTCACAAAGGGTTGGGAAATGTTCTCCAAGACTAAAACAAGCTCATCAGGTCAGGTCAAATGTCGAAGTCATGCTGATAGTTTTCTTTAACACTGAAGGATTAGTTCATCATGAATCTGTGCCACACGGACAAACCGTTATTCGATTGTACCATTGGGAAGCATTGTGATGCCTGTGAGAAGTTAATGGCCTGAAATGTGGCGAGACAATTCATGGCACTTGCATCATGATAACGCACCCCTCACATTCATCCCTGTTGTTGCCTGACTATTGCACAAAAATGAAATCATTGTGCTGTCTAATCCTCTGTGCTCTCCAGACCTGGCCCTGTGAACTTTTTTTTTATTTTCAAAGTTGAAAACCCCATTGGAAGAACAAAGATTTGCAACGATAGGTGAGGTAAAAGAAAATTCTCAGATGGCCCTTCGCATGATCCAGCAAGCAGCATATCAAGGCTCCTTCCAGAAGTGGAAAGGGCCTTGGGAGCAGTGTATCAATTGTGGAACAGAGTATTTCGAAGGAGACCATGTACAATAACTAAAAGGTAAGCATAGAAAAATTATGTGGACAATGTTACGGAATTTTTTGAACAGACCTTGTATATCAATATCTACAGTTCTTGCAATCCATAAATGTGGAGTTTTTTATTTATCATAATTAGTATAGTATTTGTAATACTCTTATTTTTAGAGTTTGAATGGAAGTCATCTTAATGGTTGCTTTGTACTGTTTAGCAAAAGTTGTTTGTGAACACATAACACAATGCAAAACTTATAATGATAACAGAATACTAACTCAATATACCAAGTGCAAAATCTTCTATTTCTCTTTTTCTTATTCTTTTTAGGGAAGAGTTGAGAAAACTGGGGTGATGGAATGGAAAGAAACGAAGAAAGGAAGGAAGGGAACAAGCATGAACTGACACCGCCATAACAAATTTTATTTGAACAAAGTTTATATACACGTTTATTCAATATAATAGAGAAATATTGTACTTACTTGTTTTTGGGGTGAGGTAAACAGATATAGCTGTAATCGGATCATTTGATGGATCGTGATACAGCTCTGTTACTAGTAAATCATTATCCTTCATTCGCAATGGAAATTTCTGCATATCTGTAAAACATGTTCACATTAGTAACTATGCATGGAAATAAAAAATATATAAAAACATGATGAAACTGAATGCCACACACTAATGTTTCACGCCGTTTATTGCCCCACACTACATCATCAATGAATACTTTATTTGAAATGTGACATCATCAGTTACATGTCTAATCAGCTTTCAGTTATTTGAAATGCAATCTCAAGTGACAGGATCTGATACTAACATTTGATTGTATCTAATTACTTGGGACCTAACTTTTTTAATACGGCAACACAGAACTTGAGATTCTTTGTGGCTGAACTTGAGATATGAACTGAGAGCCAAACGATCCTGACACTGTTGAGCTATACACAAACTGCTAATTTTTCTTTGTTAAATGTAGACCAAGCAAGCAAAAGTAGTTTAGAACAGTTTGAAAAAATTAATTATTAATTCAGTTTCTAACAACCACTTTCCTTTCTCCTTGCCCACATTGACTCACTCTACACTTTTGAAGGTTTGTTCGTCTTGAATAATTGATTAATTTTCCAGTTAAAGTTGTTGTGTACATCATCTAAACTATACTGAAGATGTTGGGTCGCAGACAGGCACAACAAAAAGACTGCTAAAAAATGAGATTTTGGCCAAAAGACCTTATTCTTAAGTAATGCTTTCTTCATAGTAAAACTGAACTCTGTATTTTTAATGATATAATACCATCTACATCACAAGCATCAAAATATACTACAACAGACTCAGCTATTCTATATAACACATATCTTATTTTACGTCCTCCTTCAGGCTACACTATAACAGAGTCTTACATTTCTTTTTATTTTACCTGCACAAACTTTTGCTAATATGTGCTTCAATCTCTATCTCTCACTAGATATTTCTATAATTTTAATGAGGTCTTTCCTATTTCTGCATTAGCTCATCCTGCAAAATATCAATGTTTATGTCTCTACTTCTGCAAATTTCGTAAAAATGTTCTTCAATCATCAAACCTATTTCATTCAACACATTTATAGCATTCCCATCCAGCTCCAATCATTAGCTCCTGCTGATTATGTCCCATTTTTGGAAAATTCTGTAATAAAATTTATAACTCTAGAAAATTCTCTCATTTTTATAATGGTTCAAGTTTTCCTCCCGAATTTTAAAATGGGAATACCCTGCACAGTGGCCATTAGCAGCAATATATTTTACTGAAATATGTTCCACAACCAGATCTCATTAAAACAGCTGTGAGATGTACAAAAATCCAGAAGGGAGTACTGAGTCCTCCATCTGTGTGCGGCTCATTTATTACGTGTGTATCACAGGGAAACAAATTCAATGAGCTGATGAGAGCATCAATAAATGATGTGCACGGATCTGAAGCAGATGATGGCAGCAGAGACAAAAGGATCCATCTGATATGACATCGAAGTCCCATTTTTATATATGTTGATGGACACTCTTACTGGTATTGAGCAACTACTGTGCCTTCAGCTGTTCTCAGATTGCAGCCATAAGTGGTGGAAAAGCTGAAACAATTACAAATATTTTTTCCAGAAAAAAAATTGACAATCATTTAACTGTCTCCACTTGAAATCCTGGAGACCAAGTGACACCACTATTAGCTAGGAACACAGACCTTTTAGTGGTTTCCTTATGCAAAGCTGTACGACAAATCACCATTTTTTCTAGTTATTTCTGAAGAGTGGCATATCAATCACTTGAATGATTTCAATGACTTTTACTCTTTATTCCTGTTAAAATTTTGGCAAATTTCAATTGCAAGACATTGTGTCTTTTCCATCTCTGTCTACACATGAAAGCTCGTGTTTTTCAAATCTTCATATTTACTATGTTCTGAGAGGTTATAATTACTATGGAGCTACTCACGGAGGTCCAGCGTCGGTTGTAATGGCAGTGAAACTTCACAGATATGCTAATGTGTTACTGCAGAACTGATTTACATTGGAAAAACTTAATTCCAATTTTGGCCACCAGGTGCAAATCTGGCACTGTACACCATCTCATTGACGTTTCCAGTGTTTGTATTGAACAAGAAGCAATTAATAATAAGATCAACATTATGCCTTTCTCACTTGTTTGACTTTTATGCCCACAACACATTTCTAATCCATTACATACGGTAATATTTCTATATGTATGTCTAGCATCCACATCACCAGATTTGCACTTGGTGACCAAGATTGGAACTAGTTTTTTCCAGTGCAAATCAGTTCCACAATAACACATTAGAATATCGACCAAGTATCACTGTCACACAATAATTACCGCCGACACTGGAGCTCTGTACGTAGCTGCACTTTAATTACAGCTATTAAGTACTTGACAATACAGTAAATTATCTATTTCTAAAGCTCAGTCATAATTAGAAATGTGTTGTAAACATTCAAAACTCCCTCAAACTCTAAAAGACAGAAAGATATTACAATTATTTAAGGCTCTTTTACTTTTACATAGCTGGCTAAAATATTTTGCTGAATGTCCTCAGATTTTTAGTTTTTGTATGTTTGCTATTGCAGTTTATTGGTGTCAGGTATCAGGCTGATTGTACCGCGAGGTCTCCACTGACTCATTCGTGTTGCAAGTGAAATTCTTCTTCTTCTTCTTCTTCTTCTTCTTCTTCTTCTTCTTTTTAAAAAACACAGATCTTATCATATCTCTTCTTTCTTGACAAGACAGAGGGAAGTACTCACAACCATCCATCAGTGTGCCTCTTTCTAATACAACCTTGAAAGGGGTTGCATCAGCATCCGCATTTAAAACTAGAAGGAAGGAATATGTTGATCGGTGTTTAGCTGATATTACTTGAGGTATCTTCAAAATTTTAAATTACTTTTTATACTTAGGAATGTAAATTATTTAACAAAAGAGAAGCTTATTGGTATCACCATCATCACAATGGCCATTTGTCATCCACTGCTCTAACCTTCTTTGTGCACTATGGTCATCACCTCCCCAGACACCCATGCTACTTTTCATTTTGTCTAATATCATCCACCTACTTTACATTATGTTGTCATTTAGATCAGTTCTTTCCACTTTGATTCCAGCAAAGCATTCTCTTAAGAGATCCACTACCCAATAGGCTGACTATCTGTCCTGCCGACCTCCATTTTGTTTCAACTGCAGTCATAATGTTTTTTTGTTCCAATTCCTTTTCTGATCCATTTGTTAATTTTCTTCTCTCCCTAAGTTTTGCCATGAACCTCCACACTGTTTGCTATGTAATCTACAGATTTTGAATGATTTTTGCATTTAATAATATGTAAGAAAATAAGATTGTCATTTTTTAAAAGGTTTCTATGGTGCCTTAAGTCATCATCACAGGGAATAAAAATACAGAAAGTCTAAAAAGAAAACATCGCAAAACCATTGAAACTGCACTACACATTTAGCAATGTAGACAGTGTGAATATCAAGTTAATGCTGGGAGTTAGAGGCAGCAAAACATTGACATTCAGTACAGGCGGCAGCAGATCCAGTATCAACAGTCATGGCTCAGACATTAAATATGGTAATATTAGGATTAGGATTAGGAAAGTTAATGTTAATCCACTACCAAGTGGAGGTTGACATCACACACTTGGGCAACGCCACTCGACTCAGAGGTAGGCAGTGCAAGTCCTGATGGCGAAATAAATTTCCCCCACCAGTATCTGACCCACAAGGGGAGAGGAGTTGTGGCATACAATACCTAATCACCAGGCTTTGCACCTATGTCCTGAGTTGAATTCCAAACCTTTCTGCAGTGCCGCCTGGAGTGTGGGCATATGAAACTTATAACATTTTAGACAGTGTGTCAGATAATAAAGCACTGAATTAGGCTGTGAATCAGATAATAAAATACTGGTAGTCATGTACTGGGTGCTACAATCGAACTTTGTAGTACATACAAGTATTGGCAAATAAAACCCACAAATAAAGATATATATTGTGGAACTTCATTAATGGTTACAATGTCTGTGTTAACCCAGTGTCTGTATCTTGACAATACAATGTCCTTCAGACAAGCATGCATGTCTGAAGGAACGGTCATTGTCACTGCCAGTTACAACTGAGGGAAACATTACAAAATAGATTCGCATTCTGCGACTATGCACTGACGTCAGCTGTTTATGGCACACGAAAATTCGTGTCAGACCAGCTCGAACCCATTGTTCTCGCTTATCACGAGCAGTACTTTTAACCAATTTGGCAATCCAAGAATGTCTCCAGAACTGAACAAACTTCCATATCACACAATGTGTGTGTCACAAAAAGCTGATGTTAATTCATAGTTGCAGAGTGCGAATCTATTTCGTAATGTTTACCAGAGCTGTAATCACAGTGACAGTGTGACATTGTACTGTAAAGATAGAGACACTGTATAAACACAGACATTGTAACCATCAATGATGTATCCCTGCCTCAATGAGCTAAAATAATGATATAATAGTTGTCTCACAGTGTGGGAATCGCAAATTGTGCAAGCATAAGGGTTGTGACTATGTGACATAAGGAAGTTTGGATTGGTTCCAGAAGAGTGCTCCAATAGCTGAAATCATTAAGGTGACTGCTCACAGTAAGTAGTACATGTGGTTGCAAATCCAGTACAAATTTTCATGTGTCGCAAACAGCTGACATCAATGCATAGTCTCAGAATGCGCATCTACTTCACACTTAAATACTATCTTAAATATTTACACTTATATAATTTTTATAATGTTCAGTTTATATAATCGCAGATTAATTCAGAAAATAAAGGTGTAGAAGCTATTTAACAGTGGATAATACCCGATTCACTTTGACAATGACAAAATCCTTTGTTTGGTGTTTAAAAAAAAAAAAGGAAAAAAAAAAAAAAAAGAGGGAGAGAAAATGCCATTCAAACTATTAAAGGTTCCATCTGACACATAATCTAACAAAATGGTTAGCTTCAAAATTAACATATTTTTGAAAAGTCATTACCTTTTGATAATTTATACCTCAAAACTTGGAGAATGGAACAGACACAATGCATTTTAGACTGTATCAAAACTGTTGTGTTGGAATAAAATCCAAGTATTAAACATAAAAAATGAGAAAAGGTAGCATTAAACTATCATTTTGGTTTGACAAGTATCAACACAACCACTGAGGTCAAGATCCTTGACCTGTTATAAACAGGAATACTAAAATATAATTTTAAAGTTATCGATCATTATGAAGAACCAGAGATACTAAGTGAGAATTATCAACATGTGTTTAATATTTAGCATAAATTTAAATGATAAGTATTAGTGGTTCACATTAAGAGGCTAAAAGGTTAAAGCCGTACTGACTTTGAACCAAGGTTATCAAGTTTAGTACTGAAATTCAGGTGGGAGAGAGACTGGAAAGATATGTTAGGAGACAGAAATTTTGTGTAAACCCTACTTATATTACGACCAGCTTAGCACCTGCTGCTTTGCTCAAGTAGAGTGTATGGTCATCAGAGATTTTGTTGTTTTTATTTAAGCAATTTTTTATGTTGTTCACAAATTGCACTAGGCCATATAAACAAGTTCTTCTTTGAATGTACTTCTGACCAAGAAATTCTGGTAGCTGGAGTCCAAAGTTTTTGTTAGTCATGCCTTCTGTTTTCTTGTGGAGATATTTCCATAGCAACTTCCATCCCCTACCAAATACTTCTTTACAACTAACTGAGAAGTGAAATACCAATTTTCATAAATTAAGCTTCAAAATTTTTTAATGTAACAAAATATTTTCTTAAGACATTCCATTCCTACTGCACACCTTTAGGGGTTGAATTTCCACAAACACTGAAAAACATTTTTTTTTTTAATTTCTAACCAAGAAAGCAAATACCAATTGTCATAGAGGTACCCTTAAAAATACTTTAGTAGTTCTTTAGTAATTATTTATTTTCAAAAAAATCTTTCACCCACTATTTTACCCCCTTAGTGGCTGAATTTCCAGGAATGCTGAAACACACATTTTTTATTTTCTGACACAGAAACCAAATATCAGTTTTCGTGGCTCTAGTTTCAAAATCGCCTTGATAGTGATGTACTTTCTATAAGCCTTTCATACCCTACTTCACTTAATTAGGAGTGGAATTTTGGACAATCCCTTTTTTAAACAATGCCTACAGTACAAGATTCACACCCTCTCCAAACTTCAAGTTTCTATCAGTAATAGTTTGGGCTGGGCGATGATGAGTCAGTGAATCAGCCTGACCCTATTTCAACCCCTTACGGGTTGAATTTCCAAAAACAGTGAAACATTTTTTTTTTCTAACTGAGAAGCTTTAAAAATGGTATCATGATAAAATATTTTCATAAAAAATCTCATCCCTTATTTCACCCCTTAGGTGTCCAATTTCCAAAAACACTGAAACATGGTGTTTTTTTTTTTTAATTTGTAACCAAGAAGTTAAATACCAATGTTCATAGACGTAGCTTTAAAAATACTTTAGTAGTTTTTTAATAATGATATATTTTCAAAAAAAGAGCTTTTACACACTATTTTACCCCCCACCCTCAGGGTTAAACTTTCAAAAATGTTGAAACACTTATTTCTTGAAACTTCCTGACAGATTAAAACTGAGTGCCATACCAAGACTTGAACTCAGGACCTTTGCCTTTCGCGGAAAAGTGCTCTACCAACTGAGCTACCAAGCATGACTCACGACCCGTTCTCCCAGCTTCAATTCTGCCAGTACCTCATCTCCTACCTTCCAAACTTCACAGAAACTCTTCTGCGAATCTGGCAGAACTAGCACCCCTGAAATAAAGGATATTGCAGAGACATGGCTTAGCCACAGCCTGGGGGATGTTTCCAGAATGAGGTTTTCGCTCTGCAGTGGTGTGTGCACTGATATGAAACTTCCTGACAGATTAAAACTGCGCTCGATTAAGACTCGAACTCGGGACCTTTGCCTTTCGTAGGAAGTGCTCTACCAGGTTCGCAGAAGAGCTTCTGTGAAGTTAAGTTTGGAAGGTAGGATATGAGGTACTGGCAGAACTGAAGCTCTGAGGACAGGTCATGAGTCATGCTTGGGTAGCTCATTTGGTAGAGCACTTGCCTGCGAAAGGCAAAGGTCCAGAGTTTGAGTCTCGGTTCAACACACAGTTTTAATCCGTCAGGAAGTTTCATATCAGTGCACACTCCGCTGCATAGTGAAAACCTCATTCTGGCACTTATTTCTTCATTTCTAATTGAGAAACCAAGTGCCAATTCTTGTAGGTCTAGTTTCAAAATTGCCTTAATAGTGACTTAAAACAACACTCATTCATCCCGTTTCACCCCTTCAGGACTGATATTTCAAAAAATCCCTTCTTCAATGATGCCTACAATATAAGATCTACAGTGTCTCCAAATTTCAAGTTTTTATTCTTAGCAGTCTAGTTAGTCATGATTTTGACAAACTTTTTTTTTATCAAATCCATTATACTTACACAAGTTGCTGCAAAGCTGAGACTGCGAGCCTGGAGAAACTACGTACACAAATTTGACTTCTGCAAGATGATCTAGAACAAAACTAAGTACCCTATGTATTCTTGTTTTACTGAACAGAAACATAATCTGTAGTGCTGAATTCACATGAGGCGTGATGGCACATGCTAGTTCCAGCCTAGAAACTGAGCAGTGCTGACACACTGTTAAAGGTTATCGATCCATCAGACACGAACTTTTACCTTGGTAGACCCCTTGGTGTTATTCGAAAGAAGCAAACTATATGCCAGCACAAGAATTGAAACTCTCTTCTTTCTCTCACCCCTGTCAACAACACAAGCATGACAGTACACTGGATGTGCACCTATTACGGTCACCTACTTTGGACAGATACACTTATGGCACAACACTCGTGCTTCGCAGGAAAGGTGCCACTGTGCACAAAGAAATAAAAAAACTTTTAATTTACATTTACACAAATGTAAAACTTCTTGGGGGGTAAATAGTGTTATATTACTTCAAATTGTTAATGATCATGTCTGAGTACTCTGAGGCAACGTCATGAGATTGCAGATGGTGGTAGTATCTCATAAATGAGGTATAAAATGGCAATCCACTGGCAGAGCTGTCATTTGTACTTAGGTGATTCATGTGAAAAGGTGTCCAATGCTGTTACAGCTGAATGACATAAATTAATACACTTGGAACCGGAATGGTTGTCAGAGCTAGATGCATGGGATATTCCACTTTGGAAATCATTAGGGAATTCAATTTTCTGAAATCTCCAGTGTCAAGAATGTGCTGAGAATACCAAATTTCAGGCGTTACCTTCCACCACAGACAATGCAGTGGCCATCAGCCTTCACCTAACGGTCGAGAGCCGTGGTGTTCGCTTAGAGATGTCAGTGCTAACAGACAAGCAACACTGCATGAAAGAACCACATAAATTAATGTGGGGCACACGATGAATATATCTGCTAGGACAGAGTGGTGGAATATGGCAATAACAGGCTATTGCAGCAGATGATAGTAAGCTAGTGCCATTGCTAACAGTATGACATCACCTGCAGCCCCTCTCCTAGGCTCGTGACCATATCGACTGGACCCTAAATGACTGGAAAACTCTGACCTACTCAAGTGAGTCCCAATGTCACTCGGTAAGAGCTGATGGTCGAGTTCAAGTGTGGCACAGACCCCACGAAGCCATGGACCCAAGACACTGTGCAATCCCGTGGTGGCTCCATAATGGTGTGGGTTGTGTTTACATAGAATGGAATGGACCGAGTCCTCTGATCCAACCGGCCTAATAATTGACTGAAAATGGTTATATTAAGCTATGTGAAGACCATTTGCAGCCATTCAGGCACTTTGTGTTCCTGAGCAATGATGGAATTTTCATGGATGACAATGTGCTATGTCACTGAGTCACACTTGTTTGTGATTTGTCTGAAGAATATTCTGGATAATTCGAGTGAATTATATGGTGACCCATTAAATGTTTATGGGACATAGTCAAGAAATCAGTTCGTACACAAAATCCTGCACCAGCAACACTTTCACAATTATGGATGGCTATAGAGGCAGCATGACTAAACATTTCTGCACAGGACTCCTGACAATTGTTGAGTCCATGCTACACTGAGTTGTTGCACTAGCTGGATAAGGGAGGTCCAACATGATATTAGGAATTATCTCATAACTTCTGTCACCTCAGAGTACTACTGCTGTCTAGAAGCAAGTGTTTCACTAATCAAGAGAACACAGCCTTAACAGCAGCAAATGTGTAGTTCCAGTTGTACACTTTAAGGGGACTAACACATTGTTTCCACCATATGTGCCTCACACCATCACGAACAATAACAAATGTCAACTCAGAGCAAAGTACATTTGTATTCCTCAATGAACTATGGTTTTAAAGTCAATATACTGTGTGCTGATATATTTATGCTTTATTCTTTTGATATGTCCTGTCGTCTGTGTTTTCTAAACAAAAATTAATCATATTGTGATAGTTCAGCAGAGATTTGTTACTACATATTTATCAGATAATTTTCATGTGACACAGGAACAATGTAATTTAAACAATGTTATTTTTAAAAGTCTATGGAATAATTATCTTTCTGAAGAGGACTGTTACCGATATTGTGAGCCTAATCATGTTTCAAAAGTAGCACATGTTACATGAGCAGGAAGGCAATGATGATTAATTTTGCAACATGATGTCCTACCTAGCTTACACTCATACATCAGCAATCATCTCGATGCTGAACATCCATGCTCTTCGACTGAAAATATCCCCTATATGATACTCCTATTCTTCAATGGCCTGCTGGACCAAAAACCATGTGATGGATGTGATGGTCCTCCCCCCCCCCCCCCCCCCCGAACTCAGGATCATTAGATTTTATTATTATTATTATTATTAGATTAACTGGAATGGAAGTCATAATTATGAGCGTAATGAAATGGAGGTGAGTGTGATACATAGCCAGGCGATTGGATGGTATGTGGAACAAGCAAGTGTTTTCTTGAAAATTAAGAGGTAACAAACAAGCAAGATAGCAACCTTATAAAAGGTGCATAGATGGCATGAGAAGACACGAAGAAGCAACATGGATGTGTACCGGTAAAGCTGAAGATTATATTGCAAGGGGCACACAAGAGGAAAGAGGAGACCTTTATCCAGTGGCTGCCTGCAAGGATACTTTCTTATTTGCTACTGAAACTGAAATAACAAAAGTTAATGGCAAACAGCACAACAAATCACTGTGCTCATTGTTAGGGATGGAGCTTGCACAATGATCTCAAGCATTTTATGGTATTACACTTTTAACATGGTACATAAGGTTTTTTATATAGAAATATTGTATTAAGTCTAACATATTAAGTGGTACATGCCTATAACTATTTAAAATGTATCTACTGCCACTGCTACTAACATCAGATCTAACTAGATCCAATGTAACTAACTAATTCTTGCACTAAAGCTACACTTACCTCTACCTGCTACCATTTCATTGCTGCATAAATTCAAGTAGAATAAGTCTCATTCAATGTCTAAGTTACAACTAATATTTCAGATGGCATTTGATACTTACCTATGTAATAGATAGAACCATTGTTGCACCCCAGCAGCAGAAATGATCCAGCAGTATCAAAGGACGATATTGGCACTACATCCTGAATCTGCCAGTGCTGTGTCATTGCATGCCACACACCAATTTTTCCTGTTGGTGAAAGTGCTACCAACTGACTTCCAATGAAGAACAAATACTCAACTCTTACATGTAGGTTGAATGTACCTGCAAACAAATGCACCACAGCATACGTGTAATGAACAGTAAGATAGTATAGGCATCAAAAAATCTGATGAATTTATGTTTCTAGTATCATCTCTCATATTTTATATTGTAACTAATGAAATTTTATGGTGCCATTCTGTATATTTTTGATACTATTTCTTGAAATGGAATACTAAGTCAACTGTGGTGTGATACCTATATACTCCTGATTGATAAATTGATGGTGGAGAAAGATAAATAGTAGAGAACAGAAGGCAGCAGTTGTTGGTTTATGTTTGTCTTGAGATAGCAACAGTTGGGGTTTTGTCTGGATTAAGAAAGCAATTATCAAGAGAAACAAATACAGAATGAGATGTAGTGATGGTGATATTTTTTCCTGGTGGTTTATTCTATTTTTTATTTTACATGTCTAGGACCAAATTGAGGAGCAAATCTCCAAGGTCATGGAACGTGTCAGTACGTGAAATTACAACAGAAAAGTAATAATAGATCAAACAAAATGTTTACAAATCCTAAAAAGACAACAAGCTGTAAGTTTATAGAAATGGAATCAACAATGTAAGAAGGAGTTTGCTTAATTTTTCGAGGAACTCCTCAACAGAATAAAAGAAAACCCTTCAGTTTACACTTCAAGCTCATGGATTACTGCTGAGATTTTTGAATTCTTGTGGTACCTTATTGAAAATTGTTGCAGCAGAATACTGCATGCCTTTCTACATCTATATCTACATCCATACTCTGCAAGCCACCTGACGGTGTGTGGCAGGGGGTACCTTGAGTACCTCTACAGGTTCTCCCTTTTATTCCAGTCTCGTATTGTTCGTGGAATGAAAGATTGTTGGTATGCTTCTGTGTGGGCTCTAATATCTCTGATTTTATCCTCATTATCCTCAAGTCATGGAAGTGTGATCCAAATGCAGACTGGATTTCTGCCTAGTATTAACTTAGTGATTCCTGCTAATTCTTGGGAATAAGCTGATATTGTTAACAAGAAATGACATTAAAGAATGTATATATAAAGAGAGAGAGAGAGAGACCCAGACTAATGAACAAGGACTGATAGGAGATTCACAAACTTACCCAACTTATTGTCCGAACCACCCATCTCTGAGCCACAAATACTCTTTCAGAATAGGAACAGTTACCCCAAAATGTAATACTATACATTATAAGTGAATGAAAATACGCACCTTCTCTCCTGCCCTCCATCTAAACTGCAACACTTCACTGTCCGCCACTCCTACCATACTATCCCTCCCCCTCCCCCACATCCTCCTCCTTACCCTCACCCAGTCACCACTCCCATCATGCCCTGGTGCTGCTTCTCGCAGTGTAGTTTCAGCTCTATGAGACTGCAGACATGTGTGCAAGTTGTGTTTGTGTGTGTATGTGTGTGTGTGTGTGTGTGTCTACTGCTGATGAAGGCTTAATGGCCGAAAGCTATGAGTATGTGAATCTTTTTATTGTGCCTATCGCGACTCAGCATCTCTGATATATGGTGAGTAGCAACTTTCCTCATCTGGTATGGTTAAAGAAAGATCCATTTACTAAGTTTTAAATTCTGTCACATTCTCAGTTAGTAACACCTGATAATCGGATTATCAAAAAGGCACTTTGGACCTATTCAAGAGATCATACCAGTGAGAGTAAGATTTTGACTACATACCAGAGGTGACAATGGAGACTGAAGCAGGTTGTACTGGAAAGTTCAACTGAACAGAACCCCACATTTTCATTACAGTTTCTACAAAAAATGAAAACTTTCTCCAAATACCATATCACACAGCATGGGCATCCACAGATTTTTTTTCCAGGGAGGGGCAAAATTCTAAAATTATTCTGATACAACCTGATTCAGTGACTTTGGATGTTGTTCTCCAAGGACTAAATTTGGCAAGAAATACATAAAACTTACTGTATTTTAAATGACTGATAGTTATCCACATACTAATTTTCAAGCAGACTGCTTTGATACCTAAATGGTAAAAACATTTCAGAAGCATAATAAAAAATACACATTAATAATTCTTGTGGTGAAGAAATAAGGAATGAACACTTAAAGAGAGAGTGAGAGAGAGAGAGAGAGAGAGATGGTCTTATTCACAACTCAAGTCATTTATGCCTGAGAACATGTCCCAGCAACTGATCCCTTCTTCTTGTCAAGTTGTGCCACAAATTCCCCTTCTCCCCAATTCTATTCAGTACCTCCTCATTAGTTAGGTGATCTACCCATCTAATCTTCAGCATTCTTCTGTAGAACCACATTATGAAAAATTTATTTGTTCTTGTCTTAACTCTTTATTGTCCATGTTTCACTTCCAGACATGGATATGCTCTTCCAGAAAAGACTTCCTGACACACAAATCTACATTCGATTTTAAAAAATTTCTCTTCTTCAGAAACGCTTTCCTTGCCATTTCCAGTCTACATTTTATATCCCCTGTATTTCTGCCATTATCACTTATTTTGCTTCCCAAAGAGCAAAACTCATCTACTACCTTTAGTGTCTCATTTCCTAATCTAATTCCCAGAGCATCACCCGATTTAATTCAACTACATTCCATTATCCTCGTTTTGCTTTTGTTGATGTTCATCTTATATCCTCCTTTCAAGACACTGTCCATCCCATTCAACTGCTCTTCCAGGTCCTTTGCTGTCTCTGACAAGGTTTTTACTTCTTCTCCCTGGATTTTAATTCCTACTCCAAATTTTTCTTGTTTCCTTTGCTGCTTGCTCAATGTACATATTGAATAATATTGGGGTAGGCTACAACCCTGTCTTACTCCTATCTCAACCACTGCTTCTCTTTCGTGCCCCTCGAGTGTTATAACTGCCATCCAGTTTCTGTACAAATTGTAAATAGCCTTTCACTTGCTGTATTTTACTCCTGCAACCTTCAGAATTTGAAAGAGAGTAATCCAGTCAACACTGTCAAAAGATTTCCTTAAGTCGACAAATACTATAAATGTAGTTTTGTCTTTCCTAACCTACCTTCTAAGGTAAGCTGTAAGGTCAATATTGCCTCACGTGTTTCAACATTCCTATGGAATCCAAACGGATCTCCCCCATGGTCGGTTTCTACCACTTTTTCATTCGTCTGTAAAGATTTTATTTTAGTATTTTGCAGCCACGATTTATTAAAACTGATAGTTCGGTAATTTTCACACCTGTCGACACCTGCTTTCTTTGGGATTTGAATTATTACTTTCTTCTTGAAGTCTGAGGGTACTTTGCCTGTCTCATTCATCTTGCTCACCAGATGGTAGAGTTTTGTCATGGCTGGCTATCCCAAGGCTATCAGTAATTCTAATGGAATATTGTCTACTCCCGGGGCCTTGTTTTGACTTAGTTTGTTCAGTGTTCTGTCAAGCTCTTCACGCAATATCACATCTCCCATTTCATCTTCATCTATGTGCTCTTCCATTTCCATAATATTGCCCTCAAGCACATCGCCCTCATATAGACCCTCTATATACTCCTTCCACCTTTCTGATTTCCCTTCTTTGCTTAGAACTCGTTTTCCATCTGAGCTCTTAATATTCATATAGGTGGTTCTCTTTTCTCCAAAGGTCTCTTTAATTTTCCTGTAGGCTGTATCTAACTTACTACTAGTGATATATGCCTCTACATCCCTACATTTGTCCTGTAGCCATCCCTGCTTAGCCACTTTGCACTTCCTGTTGATCTCATTTTTGAGACGTTTGTATTCCATTTTGCCTACTTCATTTATGGCATTTTTATATTTTCTCCTTTATCAATTAATTTCAATATCTCTTCTGTTGCCCAAGGATTTCTACTAGCCCTCATCTTTTTACCAACTGCTGCCTTCACTATTTCATCTCTCAGAGCTACCCATTCTTCTTCTACCATATTTCTTTCCCCTGTCCTTGTTAATCATTCCCTAAAGCTCTCTCTGAAACGTCTCTGGTTCTTTCAGTTTATTCAGGTCCCATCTCCTTAAATTCCCACCTTTTTACAGTTTCTTCAGTTTTAATCTACAGTTCATGACCAGTAGATTGTGGTCAGAGTCCACATCTGCCCCTGGAAATATCTTACAATTTAAAACCTGCTTCCTAAATCTCTGTCTTACCATTATATAATCTATCTGAAAGCTTCCATTGTCTCCAGGCATCTTCCAAGTATACAACACAGGAAGAACGTAGATACAGGAACCATCAGTGTAACAGCTGTAAAATGTCGTAGCTGTGTTGGGAAAGTACCAGAGCTCCAAGTGCTAATAGAAAGCACTTATGCTCAAATCATTATAGGCACTGAAAGCTGCCTAAAGCCGGAGATAAGCTCAGCTGAAATTTTTGCGAAGAACCTAACAGTGTTCCGAAAGGAGGCTAAACACGGTTGGCGGTCACATATTTTTTGCTGTTAGAAGTAGCTTATCTTGTTGCGAAATTGAAGTAGATAATTCCTGTGAGTTAGTATGAGCAGAGGTCATTGTAGGCAACTGGAATAAAATAATAACTGGATCCTTTTACCGACCTCTCAATTCTGATGATACAGTTGCTGAAAGGTTCAAAGAAAACTTGAGTTTAATTTCAAACACGTACCAGACTCATACAATTGTAGTTGGTGGTGTCTTTAATTTATCCTCGATGTGTTGGCAAAAATACATGTTTAATTCAGGAGGTGTGCATAAAACATTATCCAAAATTGTGCTAAACGCACTCTCTGAAAATTATTTCAGGCAGTTAGTTCATGAGCCCATGGGAATAGAAAACGGTCGTGAAAACACACTTGACCTCTTAGTAACAAATAATCCTGAGTTAACAACGAGCATCAAAACAGATACAGGGACTAGTGAACACAGGGTTGTTATAGCGAGACTGAATATTGTAACCCACAAATCTTCCAAAAATAAACGAAAAATATATCTATAAAAATTCACTTGATACCTTCCTGAGAGACAATCTCCACTCCTTCCAAATTAATGATATAAGTGTAGACCAGATGTGGCTTGAATTCAGAGAAATAATATTGACAGCAATTCAGAGATTTATACCAAATAAATTAACAAACGATGGAGCTGATCCTCCTTGGTACACAAAATGGGTCAGAACACTGTTGCCAAAACAACGAAACAAACATGCCAAATTTAAACAGAATCAAAATCCCCAAGATTGGCGATTTTTACATAAGCTTGAAATTTAGTGCGGACTTAAAAGCAAAATACTTATAACAGTTTCCACAACGAAACTTTGTCTCAAAACTTGGCAGAAAATCCAAAGAGATTCTGGTCATATGTGAAGTATGTTAGCGGCAAGAAACAATCAATGAATTTTCTGTACGATAGCAATGGAGATACTATCGAAGACAGTGCTAACAAAGCAGAGTTATTAAACGCAGCCTTCTGAAACGCCTTCACAAAAGAAGACAAAGTAAATATTCCAGAATTCTAATCAAGAACAGCTGCCAACATGAGTAACATAGAAGTACATATCCTCAGAGTAGTGAAGCAACTTAAATCACTTAATAAAAGAAAGTCGTCTGGTCCAAACTGTATACCAATTAGGTTCCTTTCACAGCATGCTGATGCATTAGCTCCATACTTGACAATCATACACAACCATTCGCTCAATGAAAGTTGCACAGAAAGGTAGTAGGAGTAATCTACTTAATTACATTACTTAAATACATTTTTCTACGTTAAGGGTCAGTTGCCACTCCCTACACCAAGTGCCTATCCGCTGCATATCTTCCTGCATTTCGCTACAATTTTCTAATGCTGCAACTTCTCTGTATACTACAGCATCATCCGCGAAAAGTCGCATGGAACTTCCGACACTATCTACTAGGTCATTTATATATATTGTGAAAAGCAATGGTCCCATAACACTCCCCTGTGGCATGCCAGAGGTTACTTTAACGTCTGTAGATGTCTCTCCATTGTTAACAACATGCTGTGTTCTGTCTGCTAAAAACTCTTCAATCCAGCCACACAGCTGGTCTGATATTCCATAGGCTCTTACTTTGTTTATCAGGCGACAGTGCGGAACTGTATCGAACGCCTTCCGGAAGTCAAGGAAAATAGCATCTACCTGGGAGCCTGTATCTAATATTTTCTGGGTCTCATGAACAAATAAAGCGAGTTGGGTCTCACACGATCGCTGTTTCCGGAATCCATATTGATTCCTACAGAGTAGATTTTGGGTTTCCAAAAACGACATGATACTCGAGCAAAAAACATGTTCTAAAATTCTACAACAGATCGACGTCAAAGATATAGGTCTATAGTTTTGCGCATCTGCTTGACGACCCTTCTTGAAGACTGAGACTACCTGTGCTCTTTTCCAATCATTTGGAACCTTACTTTCCTCTAGAGATTTGCGGTACACGGCTGTTAGAAGTGGGGCAAGTTCTTTCGCGTACTCTGTGTAGAATCGAATTGGTATCCCGTCAGGTCCAGTGGACATTCCTCTGTTGAGTGATTCCAGTTGCTTTTCTACTCCTTGGACACTTATTTCGATGTCAGCCATTTTTTCGTTTGTGTGAGGATTTAGAGAAGGAACTGCAGTGCGGTCTTCCTCTGTGAAACAGTTTTGGAAAAAGGTGTTTAGTATTTCAGCTTTACGCGTGTCATCCTCTGTTTCAATGCCATCATCATCCGGAGTGTCTGGATATGCTGTTTCGAGCCACTTACTGATTTAACGTAAGACCAAAACTTCCTAGGATTTTCTGTCAAGTCGGTACATAGAATTTTACTTTCGAATTCACTGAACGCTTCACACATAGCCCTCCTTTCGCTAACTTTGACATCGTTTAGCTTCTGTTTGTCGGAGAGGTTTTGGCTGCGTTTAAACTTGGAGTGAAGCTCTCTTTGCTTTCGCAGTAGTTTCCTAACTTTGTTGTTGAACCACGGTGGGTTTTTCTCATCCCTCACAGTTTTACTAAGCATGTACCTGTCTAAAACGCATTTTACGATTGCCTTAAACTTTTTCCATAAACACTCAACAATGTCAGTGTCGGAACAGAAATTTTCATTTTGATCTGTTAGGTAGACTGAAATCTGCCTTCTATTACTCTTGCTAAACAGATAAACCTTCCTCCCTTTTTTTTTATATTCCTATTAACTTCCATATTCAGGGATGCTGCAACGGCCTTATGATCACTGATTCCCTGTTCTGCACTTACAGAGTCGAAAAGTTCAGGTCTGTTTGTTATCAGTAGGTCCAAGATGTTATCTCCATGAGTCAGTTCTCTGTTTAATTGCTCGAGGTAATTTTCGGATAGTGCACTCAGTACAATGTCACTCGATGCTCTGTCCCTACCACCCGTCCTAAACATCTGAGTGTCCCAGTCTATATCTGGTAAATTGAAATCTCCACCTAAGACTATAACATGCTGAGAAAATGTATGTGAAATGTATTCCAAATTTTCTCTCAGTTGTTCTGCCACTAATGCTGCTGAGTCGGGAGGTCGGTAAAAGGAGCCAATTATTAACCTAGCTCGGTTGTTAAGTGTAACCTCCACCCATAATAATTCACAGGAACTATCCACTTCTACTTCACTACAGGATAAACTACTACTAACAGCGACAAACACGCCACCACCGGTTGCATGCAATCTATCCATTCTAAACGCCGTCTGTGCCTTTGTAAAAATTTCAGCTGAATTTATCTCTGGCTTCAGGCAGCTTTCTGTACCTATAACGATTTCAGCTTCGGTGCTTTCTATCAGCGCTTGAAGTTCCAATACTTTACCAATGCAGCTTCGACAGTTTACAATTACAATACCGATTGCTGCTTGGTCCCCGCATGTCCTGACTTTGCCCCGCACCCTTTGAGGCTGTTGCCCTTTCTGTACTTGCCCAAGGCCATCTAACCTAAAAAACCGCCCAGTCCACGCCACACAACCCCTGCTACCCGTGTAGCCGCTTGCTGCATGTAGTGGACTCCTGACCTATCCAGTGGAACCTGAAACCCCACCACCCTATGGCGCAAGTCGAGGAATCTGCAGCCCACACGGTTGCAGAACCGTCTCAGCCTCTGATTCAGACCCTCCACTCGGCTCTGTACCAAAGGTCCGCAGTCAGTCCTGTCAACGATGCTGCAGATGGTGAGCTCTGCTTTCATCCCGCTAGCGAGACTGGCAGTCTTCACCAAATCAGATAGCCGCCGGAAGCCAGAGAGGATTTCCTCAGATCCATAGCGACACACATCATTGGTGCCGACATGAGCGACCACCTGCAGATGGGTGCACCCTGTACCCTTCATGGCATCCGGAAGGACCGTTTCCACATCTGGAATGACTCCCTCTGGTATGCACACGGAGCGCACACTGGTTTTCTTCCCCTCTCTTGCTGCCATATCCCTAAGGGGACCCATTACGCGCCTGACGTTGGAGCTCCCAACTACCAGTAAGCCCACCCTCTGCGACCGCCCGGATCTTGCAGACTGAGGGGCAACCTCTGGAACAGGACAAGCAGCCATCTCTGGCCGAAGATCAAGACAGAGCCTGAAACCGGTTCGTCAGACAAACTGGAGAGGCCTTCCGTTCAGCCCTCCAGAATGCCTTTCGCCCCCTGCCACACCTTCTTAAACCAAGTGTTAGCTTTGATTAAATTATGCCCTGTGCAAAATTCTACAGGTGGCTTCCTCTTTCATTCCTTACCCACATTCCATATTCACCTACTTCTTTTCCTTCTCTTCCTTTTCCTACAATCAAATTCCATTCCCCAATGACTATTAAATTTTTGTCTCCCTTCACTATCTGAATCTAGTCATCCATTTCTTCAATCTCTTCATCATCATCAGAGCTAGTTGGCATATGAACTAGTGCTACTGTGGTAGGCGTGGGCTTCGTGTCTATCTTGGCTACAATAATGCATTCACTATGCTGTTCACAGTAGCTTACTTGCACCCCTATTTTTTTTATTCCTTATTAAACCTAATCCTGCATTACACCTATTTAATTTTGTATTTATAACTCTGTATTCACCTGACCAGAAGTCTTTTTCCTCCTGCCACTGAACTTCACTAATTCCCAATAAATCTAACTTTAACCTATCCATTTCCCTATTTAAATTTTCTAACCTATCTGTCTGATTAACGGATCTGACATTCCACGAACTGATCTGTAGAATTCCACTTTTGTTTCTCCTGATAAGGATGTTCTCCTGACTAGTCCCTGCCCAGAGATCCGAATGGGGGACTATTTTACCTCCAGAGGCACTTGAGGATGTTCAGTGCCTTCCGCGTTCTGGCTTTCAAGTCACGTAGGTGTGGCAGCCATGACAACCTGGAGTCAAAAATTAGGCCCAGAAACCGCACTGTGTCTCTAAAATGTAGGACAGTATCCCCCATATGCAAGGCAGGCAAAGTAAAAACACGACGAGAACGATTAAAATGAACACAAACACACTTATCGGCAGAAAACCGAAAACCCGTCTTTGCAGCCCACTCCTCTAACCGCCGCACTGTTAGCTGCAGCTGACGGCTCACTGTTGCAACACTGGAGGAGGAACAGAAAACAGCAAAGTCGTCCACAAATAAGGAGCACTCTACTGGACTCCTCACTGTAGACGTTATACTGTTGATGGCTATGGCAAAGAGGGTAACGCTTAAAACACTGCCCTGGGGGACACCGTTCTCTTGCTCAAAGCGATCAGACAGTGTGTTACCAACTCGGGTCCGAAAAAACCGCTGAGACAGGAAAGACCGAATGAAAATGGGGAGGCGGCCACGAAAGCCCCATTGATGCATTTGTGCAAGAATACAGTGTCTCCAAGTAGTATCATATGCCTTACTGATATCAAAGAAGATACCGATACAGTGATGCTGACGGAGAAAAGCCTGCTGAATAGCCGCCTCTAGGAGGGTCAGGTTGTCGACCGTGGACCGAAATTTTCGGAATCCACACTGAAAGCGGCTAAGGAGCTGTCTGGTCTCTAACAGCCAGACCAGACGCCAGTTAACCATCCGTTCCAGGGTCTTTCTGACACAGCTTGTCAAGGCGATACTACAATAACTACCGGGACATGTGCGGTCCTTTCCTGGTTTGAGGAGAGGGATGAGGATTGCCTCCCTCCACGAGGTGGGGAACATTCCTGTCTGCCATATGAGATTAAAACATTCGAGGAGGATTTCCTTTGACGCCGCTGGCAGATGTCGAAGCATGGAGTACCGGATGCGGCCGTAACCTGGTGCAGTGTCAGAAGTCTCAGTAAGTGCCGATTCAAGTTCCCACATGGAGAAAGGGGAATTGTAGGCCTCAGAACTGTTCGACCGAAAGTCCAAGGTCGCTCTTTCGACAGTCGCACGGTAGCGACAAAACGCTGGATCCTGATTTGCAGTGGCAGTACTTTGTGCAAAATGTTCTGCCAGCGTCTGAGCAATGGCTCTGGGTGTCGTTTGGAGGCATCCCTGTTTCAGGACAGCAGCTATTGGTAAACGGCTATGTTTACCGGAAATCCTCCGGATGGCTTCCCACACTCTTGTGGAACAAGTGGAACGGCTGATGGAGTCCAGGAACTCCTGCCATGACCTTTTCTTGCTCTCTTTAATGACACGGCGTGCCCTGGCTCTCGCGATTCGAAAGGCGGTAAGATTGACCACTATTGGGCAGCATTTAAATCGGCGAAGAGCAGCACGCCTGTCCCGGATGGCTGAACGGCATTCTTCTGTCCACCAAGGCACAAGGCGCCGCTTAAGAGTGCCAGAAGACTGTGGTATGGACAGGTCAGCAGCATGATGGACCACAAGCGTGATGTGATCCACCCATTCCTGCACGTTATTGTGGCGGTCAAAGACAGCCAACCGAGTGAACAGTGGCCAGTTAGCCCTGCCAATCATCCACGATGGTGGCCGCTGCTCCAGCAATACACCATCCAGGAGATGAATGCGGATAGGGAAGTGATTGCTGGAATGAAGGTCGTCAATGACCTCCCAGTAAACAGAGTCGGTGAGGGTTGGAGAGCAGAAAGATAGGTCAATGGCTGAGAATGACCCTGTAGCAGTAGAGAAATGAGTCGGAGTACCTGTGTTGAGGATGCACAACACTTGAGATGTTAGGAGGCTCTCCAAAATTCGACCTCGAGCGCAAAGAGAAGTGGAGCCCCACAGGACATGATGGGCATTGAAGTCTCCCAGGAGGAGAAATAGGCGGGGGAGTTGGTTGACAAGATCTGCAAGAGCGTCTAAGGTCATTGCATCCAGAGGGGGTAAATAAAGGGAGCAAACGGTAAGCCTCCGAGGTGAATGAATTTCAACTGCAACTGCTTGCAGGTCAGTATCCAGGGGGAGAGCAGAGGAGTGGTGGTCATTATTGACAAACACAGCGACTCCGCCTTTGGCCCTTTCTCCAGTCAGGTCATCTTTGCGGTATGACGTATAGCCCCTTAGTATAGGAGCATCAGATGGTTTTAAATGTGTTTCCTGTAAACGCAAGCACAGGGGTCGTTGCCGTGCTAGGAGGTTCAGTTCCTCCACATGTGCCCGGAATCCATTCATGTTCCACTGTATAATTGGAGCCATCTAACAGGGTGGCAGTACCTTCATCCTCACTTTCTGTCGGGGAGGAGAGCCCACAACAGGTGGAGGCTCAGTTTTGGGGCGAGATGATTGCCCCAGTCTGACATCTACCTCCATCGCCTCAGAAGAGGAGTCAAGAGAGACGTCAGAGAGAATGACATCCACATCAGGAGACTGTATAACTGCAGTCTCCTTTAGTGGGCGAGTCTTCACCTTTGTCTTTGGCTTCGATATGTTCTGGCCTGAGGTGGCATTGGAGCCAAAACCTCAGAAGCAGTAGGGGGTGTAGCAGCACTGGGCAGTGCACAAGACTGGACCCGGGAAGGGGCAGGAAGTTCCACGATGTCAGCTACCATGGCCCGGTCAGAAGGCCGGGGGGGAGGGGGGGGGGGGGGCAGCAGGCTTCACAGGAACGGCAGCAGCACACGTACATTGACAAGCGCAGGTGCTAGTGCTAACAGTAGCAACCTCCGTTTGTGTAGCAGCATCGTTTTTCAAGACTGGTTGTTTGAGAACGGAAGAAAAGGAAGCAGCGAATGTGGGCGGCTGCATGGACTTGTAGATTTTCTTCGCCTCACCATACGGGATGCGTTTTGTAGTTTTTAGTTCCTGGATCTTCCGTTCCTCAAGGAAAACTCTGCATTCCCTACTCCACACAGGGTGATCCCCAGAGCAGTTGACACACTTGGGAGGAGAGGAGCAACCAACTCCCTGAGTAATGTAGGAGGGCCAACCGTGGGCCATTGGGCCATGTAGCGGAGAACCTGCCCCAAGATAGGGTCTCGGCGTGTAGCCATGGCAATGTGAGCAGCCATAAGAGGCAGACTGTTCAGTGCCGCCCGGTGGGCAGAATCAAATGTGAAAGCAGAGGACCTCCTGTTGGTCAAACGCACGATTGGGAGCTGCTGGGAGATGTGACAAAGCTTCCGCGTTAGCATGGTGGACAGTGGGCTTATACCAGATGGTGTAAGTGTAATACTGTAAAAATAACGTCCAGTGCTGGAGACATTGAGCCACCCTCTCTGCAAGGCGAGAGTGGGGTCCAAAAAGCATAAACAAGGGTTTATGGTTCATCAGGAGGGTGAACTTTGCACCAAAGAGATAGATGTGAAATTTTTGGACAGTGAACACAATCCCCAGGGTCTCCTTTTCAATCTGGGAGTAGTTCCGTTGTACTGGGGTTAACGTCTTAGATGCATAAGCAATGGGCTGTTCTTAGATGCTTAAGCAATGGGCTGTTCTGAGGCATCGGTATTCCGATGTGCGAGGACTGCCTCAATGCCGCATGCCAACACAGCCACCACAACCAAGGGGCATGTAAAATCACATCGACGGCTGAGACCCTGCAAGTCCATGACCTAGGAATGACATGATTCACCAGGCTGTTTATGGCACTGGTGGAACTCCAGCTGAAAGGCGATCACTGGTAGTGCTCTGAATAATAATTTGTAAGCAAAAGGCTATCTCCTGGAACAAGAGAGCCACAAGATCGGAAAAGGGTGCCAACTTGCAGAGAAGAAAGAATGTGTCTGGAGAGGCCCAAGACATAAATAATGACTGCTGCAACGGGTCATCCATGACTTGAAAACCTGTGAAATGTTATTTCAGCCAATGTAAGTATGTTTCCCAGCCTTCTTAAGTGTCATTAAATGGTAGGAATGACGATGAACGTGAGAAAGCATTGGACACCCAAGGACTCGGAAACTGTTGTGGTAATGCGTCCGGGGCATTGACTTTGTCCATTAGCAACCACATCGACTTTTGTAAGATGTCTAACTGGAGCTGTTGCTGCTGCATGAGCTGCTGCTGTTATTGTTCCAGAAGACAGACCAACTTAGCCTCCATGCTAACAACTACTACCGTTTACCTCTTCGTCAAAATGTTGTAACCATGACAGGAATGGTCGCGGGGTTGCCACTAACAAAACGAAAGAAGTTAAGGCCCACCGGTGAGTTAAGGCTCACCGGCCACTTGACCATCTTCTTCTTCTGTGAGAATGCACAAACAGTGCCCGAACTCTTACGGGAATCGGCAATGCACTGCGAGTAATGAGTGTAATGGGCGGGGCCACTACGAATGTAGTGCGGGACAATATGTTGAGAATGTGGGTTTCGCGGGAGGCATGCCAGAGATAAATCCCTGCAGTCGCGCTATCCTCTGTATCCTTGGGGGCTCAGATGGATAGAGCGTCTGCCTTGTAAGCAGGAGATCCCAGGTTCGAGTTCCGGTCGGGGCACACATTTTCATCTGTCCCCGTTGACATATGTCAACACCTGTAAGCAGCTATGGGTGTTCATTTCATTGTAATTGTTTCATCCATTGAAAGTCAAATTAAAAAGCTAACAAAAAGAGATTGGTTTTAGGAGCGTTTTCCCCGAGTTCCTCCGAAAAGCGGCCTTAGACGCTATCCAGGACGGCGAAATGTGGTCGCAAAATAAATTTTTATCTATTGGAATATCTGCATTTTAATTAATTTAAAACATAGATCAAACTACAACATGTGTTTTCCCATCCATAAACACACAAATATACAAAAACAAAGAATGACTCTTAATGACATTTTGCTGCCCGAGAGAGCGTTTGTGACGGCTTTTCGGAAAGTGGCAAAAAGTAACGCACCTGAAACTTTTTCTTATGTCTGTGTGACACGATTTAATGCAACCCAAATATAAAAATTAACTGAAAAGAAATGTTCCTTGTTGCTGACAATCTGATATTCGATAACTGGCACATTGCTAAGTGACATATCAGATTATAAAATATAGTTTTATCTATCACCTTTATAGATTATAAAGAGTCATACGATTGGAAACAATTACTTCACTGTACAGCTGCTTGAAATTTTCTTTCAGTTCTTCAAGCTTTGACTGGCATTCTTCTTGCAACAAATTTTCGAACTGACCTTTGTGACAGGTATTAAAGTGCTGTTCAATTAAGTACTTTTTTAAATACATGAGGTTCCGATGACATACTAAACATTTGGCACGATTTTCGAAGCAGTACAAAGGAAATTAATTTCCCACTCAGGTTTCCATAGTGTGGACGCGCCACTCTTCTTTCTTTTTGTCTGCTGCTGTTGACCATCCATCTCGATCCACTGTAGCTTTACGTCCGTTGCCTAACAGCTTTGTGTCACTTTTGACTGCTGCTGGCATGTACAGGGGCATGGCGAGGTGCGGCGGGCGGTCCGCACGGCCAGCTGAGCGACACGGCTCGGCCACTGCGACAACATACGAATTCGCCCGGGACGCTGGCCGCAAACGACTGCGGGCACTGGTGCCCCAGGTGCACACTCTGGATGAGCCTGCCTTAGGCCCATCTCAGAACCTCTCCCCGGAGTCCATCTCTGCTCACCCCTACCAATCCCCGCACACCTACCTTCTACATGCTTCCTCAAGTCCATAAACCTAATCACAGAATTTGGTTATCAGCTCAGCAGCATTCTCACATAAGAAAATTTATTTAGAAAGATAGTACTCACTGGATGGAAAAACAGTCAACCAACTAGATCAATACATGTCATAGCCCCCCCGAGGAATGGAGTATGGGACTGGCCATCTCTAGGGACAGGCAAAACTAGACATACAACAGTTCAGGTTTGACATGGTAAAAGTAAAAAGTGAGGAAAAATGTAAAGAATTTGAGGTAGAAATAAATAACAATTCTGAAATGCAGATGACGAAGAAGACACACAGAAAGTGTGCCACACTGTGAAGACAGCCATAACAGATGCTGCGAGTAAAGTGCTGGGTAGAAAGAAAAGAAAAACAGGGAAAAATAAGATGGTTTAAAGAGAAATGTGAAGATGTAGTTAAGGAAGAAAGCACGAGTTGTGGCTACAGGATGCAGATAATAAAATACTGATGGAAACATACCCAGAAGTGCACACAGAAACATCAAGAGTAATGAGAAGTGAAAAAAGAAAAAATACCTAACAAAAATTCTTCAAAATGTGGAACTGAATTGCTAAAACCTGGACAGTAGGAGAGTCTTTGAACATATGATACGACAAGAAATGGGTTCAGTGCATAAAGTTGTGAGTCAATAACAAAAATGGAAACAAGATTATGGATACTGAATCAGTCTTAGAGCGATGGAAACAATATTTCAGCTACCTATTCAACAGCCCTAACTCAGTGTTATGTTTCAGTGAAAACGGATAAGAAAGAAATGAGACAGAGATTGACATTGTGGTGGAGGACATAGTGAAAGCCACACGGAAGATGAAAAGAAATAAAGTGCCAGGAGAGGATATAGTCTAAGCAGAAATGTTGAAGTACGGAGGAAGCGGACTACAGATAAAGCTGTGCAATGTCTTTTAGCTCATTTGGAAGACCAAGGCATTATTGGACATTTGGAAGAGAGCAGTCATTTGTCTAGTATAGAAGAAAGGACAGAAGATGAATTGCTCTAACTCCCAAGGAATCAGTTTACTTAACATGACACACAAATTCCTTTCTACAATTATTTTAGAAAATCTGAAACCATTTGCAGAAAATATCATGTGAAAATATCAGACTGGATTCCTTACAAACTATTCAACTACTGACAATATGTTTGCTCTTAGGCAAATTCTTGAGAAATATTGAGAAAGAGATAGAGAAGTCCAAGATTTCATGTTCATAGATTTTCAAAGAACTTATGACAGTATTCATCGTGATAGCCTCTACAATACCCTAAAATGACTACAATATGTGTGGGTCAGACAGAACTGGAGGGGCATATTCACAACCTTCCCCCATAAGAACGTGATTAAGACAAAGAGATGCACCATCATCCGTACTATTTAACCTCACCCTGGAAAGAGTCATAAAGAGCAAAGTTGGAGGGTGTAATGGGCTGTGAATGGAAGGTGGCAGTATCCATTTTTTGCTTATGCAGACGACATGGTGTTAGTGGGCAAGAGTCAACAAGATCTTGAAGAGATGTATAAAAAGCTCGCTACAGAAGCATGTAAAGCACAACTATTCATCAATAAACAAAAAAAACCGAACATCAGCAAGTGTGCAGAACTAAATATGGACAAGTTCAAGTCTCTTGACAGTACAAGTACTGGGAAGTTGGTATAATCATTGTAATAAAATACCTTTAGTTGTACAGGTGTCTATATGTCCTAATAGATAAACTGAAGTCTGCAAAAATCGAGATCTACAATGCTAATGTACAGTTCAGAAAGCTGTAAACTAACTAAAAGGAAGACGCAAAAACTTCTAACATTTGAAAGAGAGATGATGAGAAGAATCTGGGGCCTGGCAAGAGACAGAGTTACTTGAGGACCAAGCAAGAATAACTAAATAAATAAGATTATTAACCAGCCCAACATTTTACAATATCAAAAGAGTAGACAAATCCAATCAAAAGGTCACATAACCCATATGCCAGAGACCCAACTAACTATGCAAACTTTCATTGCCCACATTACAACAAAAGAACCCTTTGTAGATCATAAAACAGATGGGAAGACAATGTAAAGAAAGATGCAGAAGCTCTGAATGTAGTCAATTGAGCGAAAACAGCAACAGAAATAATACACTGGAGACTGATTGTAGATGCAGTGCATGCTCTACAGAGCCCGTGACCACTGGATAGGTAACTAATAAATAAGTAACTAAGTAAGTAAGTATGTAAAGAATGACTTTTAAAACAAAACATACACTGAATTAATAAAAGTCATGGGATAGCGATATACGTGTATACGGATGGTGGTAGTATTGCATACACAAGGTACAAAAGGACAGTGTATTGGCAGAGCTGTCAACTGTACTCAGGTGAAAACGCTTCCAACAATATTATGGCCACTCGATGGGAATTAACAGACTTTAAACATGGAATGATAGTTGGAGCTAAACGCATGGGACATTCTACTTTGGAAATTGTAAGGGAATTCAGTGTTCCACAATCCACAGTGTCAAGAATGCACCGAGAATATCACATCCCAGGCATAACCTCCCACCACAGACAACGCAGTGGCCAACGGCCTTCACTTAATGACCGAGAGCATCGGCATTTGTGTAGAGCTGTCAGTGCTAACAGACAAGCAACACTGCATCAAATAATCACAGAAATAAATGTGGAATGTTTGGCGAGCATATCCATTAGGATGGTGTGGAAAAATTGGGATTTCATGGGCTACAGTACCAGATGATTGACGTAAGTGTCTTTGTTTACAGCACGACTTCACTGCACTGCCTCTCCTGGGCTTGTGACCATTTCAGTTGAACCCTAGACAACTGCAAAACTGTGGTCTGGTCATATGAGACCTGATTCGATTGGTAAGAGCTCACGGTAGCATTCAAGTGCAGTGCAGACCGCATGAGGCCATAGAGCCAAATTCTGAACAGGGCAATGTGCAAGCTGGTGGTGGCTCATAATGGTGTGGGCTGTGTTACATGGAATGAATTTTGGATGCTGGGCTACTTGGGAGATGATTTGCAGCCGTTCACGAACATCATGTTCCCAAATAACAATAAAATTTTTATGGATGACAATGTGCCATGTCACCGGGCCACAATTATTCATGACTGGTTTGAAGAATATTCTGGACAGTTTGAATGAATGATTTGGCCACCCAGATCATCTGACATGAATACCAACAAACATTTATGGGACATAATCAAGAGGTCAGTTCGTGCACAAAATCCTGCACCGGCAACACTTCCACAATTATGGATCGCTATAGAGGTAGCGTGGCCCAATATTTCTGCAGGTGACTTTCAACGACTTGTTGAATCCGTGCCAAATCGAGCTGCTATACTGCACTGAGGGCAAAAGGAGATCTGACATAATATTAGGATGTATCCCATGACTTTTGTCACCTCCGTGTACATTTTACTACACCTGTGAAAGTGCATCTACAGACATACTCCACAAGCGATTGTATGTTGCATGGTGGAGGGTACCTTGCACCACTACTAGTCAACTCCTTTTCTGCTCCACTTGCAAAAAAAGCGAGGGGAAAAAAAATGTCTATATGCCTCTCTATGAGCTCTAATCTCTCTAACCTTATCTTCCTGGTCCTTATACAAATTATATGTTAGCAGCAGTAGAATTGTTTTGCAAACAGCATCAAATGCTGGTTCTGTAAATTTTCTCAATAGTGCTCCTCGAAAACAATGTCTACTTCCCTCCAGTGACTCCATCTGAGCTCCCGAAGCATCTCTGTAATACTTGCATGTTGGCTGAACATATTGGTGGTAAATCTAGCATCATGCCTCTGAATTTTTTCAATGTCTTCCTTTAATTTGACCTGGTGTGGATCCCAAACACTTGAACAGGACTCAACAAATGGGTTACACCAGTATCCCATACGGGTCTCCTTTACAGTAACTAAATGAACTTCACTGTACATAAATGAAAATGTTAGTCCATCAAATGGAAAAGTCTGTCATTTATATTCAGTCTACTGATTATCTTCCACATAATTAAATTAATGCGTGTGTATTTTTTCTCTTTACCTTTATATAAGACATAAATGTCAGAATTGTAAAGTGGCAGTGCCTAATTCGACAGAGCTGCTAGAATGGAGCACAGCATTTATTTGCATTAATAAACAAGAAGTATCTGGGTGACATGCAACTTACCAATGTTAGTTCTAGTTCCATCTTCCGAGACTCCCCAAAGACGAACTTGGCTGCCATAGGAAATAGCTACCATTTTTGAAGAAGATTCACCACTACCACTCTGATTCATTTTTGCATTAATGGCTATGCGTTCAATACAACTCTCAATATGAGGGCTGGTAAAAGCATGCTGCCACCCACTTGAGTCCTTCAACCTGAAGAAATGGAAAGTTATTATCTTTTAAATGCTAAAAATAACAGAGAAACTAAAAATTCTGAGTAAATCTGTAGGAGAAGATTTATGTTAAACATATCTGAAATACATTTAATTTACTTGAGATATTTATTTAAATCAATACACATTTACTCTAACTGACACAGTTTTGAGCAAATAAAAACAACTGTTTTTCAAATTTACACAGAAGGCATTCAGTTAGTCACTCACGGTAAAAATCTGCTATTGGATAAGTCAACTTTGTGGGTAACAGTTACCAGACACACAAGGTAAAAAATGTGAAATATCAGAGATAAATAAATTATAATTCACATCTGCAGGAAATGACTGATTAAAATAAATACATGCTCCTTATGCAAGCTGACAGTCAGATGTAGATGACAGAAGAAACGTAAGCATCTGGCATCAGGTTTTTTCCCCAACTAACAAAAAAAGAAAAAGCGGCAGAAAAAAAAGTAGACAGAAAAGCACAGATTTTGCAGGAAGTTAGTTGCAACTTGGACGTTATTTGCAACTTGGAAATTATTTGCAACTTGGAAGTTATTTGCAACTCTGGGGCAATGGACAAAAATTATGGGTTTAAAGAGACCAAACATCTTGGTCGCAAGCACCTTGTTTCACTGGAAATCCAAATAAATTGATATGAAATGAGGAAATGAGAATGGTTAGCTCCACAGTCTGTGACCCTGTCATCCTGGTTGAAATGGATACCGATGCAGAAGAGTAATTGGCTGCTGCTGGTGCTCACCATGCCAGGTATCTGTGGTACGAAGGGCACCCTTCGCTCCTGTCTCATTCCAACAACACTGAAGGATACATCAAGAACGTTCATCATAATCAGTATGACTAAAATGGAGTGAGAAAATGATGACTGTACAGATTATGGAGCTAATTAGCTTCAACAGTTAGATAAATAAAATATGTAAACAAAAATTTATGCATACCAGTGCAGAGGGAGAAAGGGGCTTAAGGCTACTCGGAGCATACACCACTGTGAGAACTACACTCCCAACATCCACCCCTGACAACGAACATTAAGGTGCAATAAATATTGCTACAAAATCTGCTTTCCTTCAGGAAACATATGAATCTGTTATCTGCTATCCATCCTCCACCAGTATCTGGAGTAGGTAGGTAGACAGGTTGATGGCTTGTCTCAGATCAGCCAGCAGGACACACACTGTGAAGATATGGGCTGTCATGAGGTAACTACCAAAGATGCAATAGGGAGTGAGGGGTGGGGGTAGGGTGGGGGGTGGGAGGGGAGGGAAGTCCTCTTCTACATCTACATCTACATGATTACTCTGCAATTCACATTTAAGTGGTTGGCAGAGGGTTCATCGAACCACAATCATACTATCTCTCTACCATTCCACTCCCGAACAGCGCGCGGGAAAAACGAACACCTAAACCTTTCTGTTCGAGCTCTGATTTCTAATCATTCCTACCTATGTAGGTTGGGCTCAACAAAATATTTTTGCATTCGGAAGAGAAAGTTTGTGACTGAAATTTCGTAAATAGATCTCGCCACGACTAAAAACGTCTTTGCTTTAATGATTTCCATCCCAACTCGCGTATCATATCCACCACACTCACTCCCCTATTACATGATAATACAAAACGAGCTGCCCTTTTTTGCACCCTTTCGATGTCCTCCGTCAATCCCACCTGGTAAGGATCCCACACCGCGCAGCAATATTCTAACAGAGGACGAACGAGTATAGTGTAAGCTGTCTCTTTAGTGGACTTGTTGCATCTTCTAAGTGTCCTACCAATGAAACGCAACCTTTGGCTCGCCTTCCCTACAATATTATCTATGTGGCCTTTCCAACTGAAGTTGTTCGTAATTTTAACACCCAGGTACTTAGTTGAATTGACAGCCTTGAGAATTGTACTATTTATCGAGTAATCAAATTCCAACGGATTTCTTTTGGAACTCATGTGGATCACCTCACTTTTTGTTATTTAGCGTCAACTGCCACCTGCCACACCATACAGCAATCTTTTCTAAATCGCTTTGCAACTGATACTGGTCTTCGGATGACTTTACCAGACCTTACAGCATCATCTGCGAGCAACCGAAGAGAACTGCTCAGATTGTCACCCAGGTCATTTACATAGATCAGGAACAGCAGAGGCCCCAGGACGCTTCCCTGAGGAACACCTGATATCATTTCAGTTTTACTCGATGATTTGCCGTCTATTACTACGAACTGCAACCTTCCTGACAGGAAATCACGAATCCAGTCACACAACTGAGACGATACCCCAAAGGCCCGCAGCTTGATTAGAAGTCGCTTGTGAGGAACGGTGTCAAAAGCTTTCCGGAAATCTAGAAATATGGAATCAACTTGAGATCCCCTGTCGATAGCGGCCATTACTTCGTGAGAATAAAGAGCTAGCTGCGTTGCACAAGAATGATGTTTTCTAAAACCATGCTGATTGCGTATCAATAGATCGTTCCTTCTAGGTGATTCATAATGTTTGAATACAGTATATGCTCCAAAAACCTACTGCAAACCGACGTCAATGATATAGGTCTGTAGTTCGATGGATTACTCCTACTACCCTTCTTAAACACTGGTGCGACCTGCGCAATTTTCCAATCTGTAGGTACAGATCTATCGGTGAGCGAGCGGTTGTATACGATTGCTAAGTAGGGAGCTATCGTATCAGCGTAATCTGAAAGGAACCTAATCGGTATACAATCTGGACCTGAAGACTTGCCCAAATAAAGCGATTTGAGTTGCTTCGCAACCCCTAAGGTATCTACTTCTAAGAAATTCATGCTAGCAGCTGTTCGTGTTTAAAATTCTGGAATATTCCATTCGTCTTCCCTGGTGAAGGAATTTCGGAAAACTGCATTCAATAACTCTGCTTTAGCGGCACAGTCGTCAGTAACAGTACCATCGGCACTGCGCAGCGAAGGTATTGACTGCGTATTGCCACTTGTGTACTTAACATACGACCAGAATTTCTTCGGATTTTCTACCAAATTTCGAGACAATGTTTCGTTGTGGAACCTATTAAAGGCATCTCGCATTGAAGTCCGTGTAAAATTTCGCGCGTCTGTAAATTTTAGCCAATCTTCGGAATTTCACGTTCTTCTGAACTTCGCATGCTTTTTCCGTTGCCTCTGCAACAGCATTCGGACCTGTTTTGTGTACCATGGGGGATCAGTTCGATCTCTTACTAACTTATGAGGTATGAATCTCTCAATTGCTGTTGCTTCTATATCTTTGAATTTGAGCCACATCCCGTCTACATTTGCATAGTCAGTTCGGAAGGAATGGAGATTGTCTCTCAGGAAGGCTTCTAGTGACACTTTATCCGCTTTTTTAAATAAAATTATTTTGCGTTTGTTTCTGGTGGATTTGGAAGAAACGGTATTGAGCCTAGCTACAACAACCCTGTGATCACTAATCCCTGTATCCGTCATGATGCTCTCTATTAGCTCTGGATTGTTTGTGGCTAAGAGGTCAAGTGTGTTTTCACAACCATTTACAATTCGCATGGGTTAGTGGACGAACTGCTCGAAATAATTTTTGGAGAAAGCATTTAGGACAATCTCGGAAGATGTTTTCTGCCTACCTCCGGTTTTGAACAAGTATTTTTGCCAACATATTGAGGGAAGGTTGAAGTTCCCACCAACTATAACCATATGAGTGGGGTATTTATTTGTTATGAGACTCAAATTTTCTCTGAACTGTTCAGCAACTATACCATTGAAGTCTGGGGGTCGATAGAAGGAGCCAATTATTAACTTAGTTTGGCTGTTAAGTATAACCTCCACCCATACCAATTCGCACGGAGTATCTACTTCGACTACACTACAAGATAAACCACTACTGACAGACACAAACACTCCACCACCAATTCTGCCTAATCTATATTTCCTGAACACCGTCTGAGACTTTGTAAAAATTTCTGCAGAACTTATTTCTGGCTTTAGCCAGCTTTCTGTACCCATAACGATTTCAGCTTCTGCGCTTTCTATTAGCGCTTGAAGCTCAGGGACTTTCCCAGCACAACTACAACAATTTACAACTATAATTCCGACTGTTCCTTGATCCAAGCATGTCCTGTATTTGCCATGCACCCTTTGAGATTGCAGCCCACACTGTACTTTCCCAAGGCCTTCTAACCTAAAAAACCGCCCAGTCCACGCCACACAGCCTCCGCTACCTGTGTAGCCGCCAGCTGAGTGTAGTGAACTCCTGACCTATTCAGCGGAACCCGAAACCCCACCACCCTATGGCGCAAATCAAGGAATCTGCAGCCAACAAGGTCGCAAAACCGTCTGAGCTTCTGATTCAGACCCTCCACACGGCTCTGCACCAAAGGTCCGCAGTAGGTTCTGTCAACGATGCTGCAGATGCTGAGCTCCACCTTCATCTCGTAAGGAAGACCGGCAGCCTTCACCAAATCAGATAGCCACTGGAATCCAGAGAGAATTTCCTCAGATCCAAAGCGACACACGTCATTAGTGCCGACATGTGCCACCACCTGCAGCTGGCTGCACCCTGTGCTCTTCATGGCATCCGGAAGGACCCTTTCCACATCAGGACTGACTCCACCCGGAATGCACACGGAGTGCACACTGGATTTCTTCCCCTCCTTAGCCGCCATATCCCTAAGGGGCCCCATTACACGCCTAACATTGGAGGTCCCAACTACCAATAAGCCCATCCTCTGCGATTGCCCGGACGTTGAAGGCTGAGAATGTAAAGGGAACTTGTGGATAACTCTGATGTGGCTGAAACATAATCAGCACAGTCTGATGGTATCTTTCCAAGAAGCTTTGAAAGAAGTATGCCACATCTTAGTGGTCCTCTAGATTGCCCACAGCATATCGAGGGTTGCTGTATCCTGCCATTCCATAGCCCAGAGTTTCAACATTTGGTGGCCCAGTGGTAACCATAAATCTGTGCATGGTACTCCAAGTCAAGTTTGTCTCATGATTGCTTCTGTAACTGATTTGTCAGCAATTTAATTTCCCTTAATGCCCACATGGCTAAATGTCAGTTAGGGCGTTCCTGGAGCTTGGATGTTACCAATCAAAATGTTTCCGGGATGGCAATGAGACATGTCTTGTATGCAGTTCATGGAATGGCTACAAACCAGGAACTTTTAATGTATCACAGAGCCTGTAATATGGCAACCAATTCTGCAGTGTTTACATACACTGCATGCATTTGGCAGAGAATACCTCTATTGGCACCCTGTGTGTGTGAAAGAATAACCAAACCTGTCATTGACTTTCGATACATCTGTATAGATGCATGTTGAATTGGAGTAGTTATGGAGAACTGAATGCAATAGGCATCTGAGAATGGTGAGTTCAGTATTTTCTTTACAGCCACAGAAGAGACCCATATCAATCATAGGATTGAGTATACACTTTGGACGGGGGGGGGGGGGGGGGGGGGGGGGGGGGGGGGGAGCACGAGAGAACTCTACATACAAAGACCAGACAGAGCCTTCAATCATACCCTAGGTGATCCACCTATTTTGGGCAAATCGTAAACAGTCTAAACTGTCAGCTGTGCAAAAGAGACAACTAACACTGAAGGCTAGGCATCTGAACAGATTGTGACCACATGATTCTCCAACAGTTGCTGGTGTCTGACCCACAGTGATGGGATACCTGTTTCCACCAGGAGGCTTTATATGGGGCTCAGATGAAAGACTCCAGCTGCCAACTGCACACCACTGTGGTGGACAGGGTCTAACCAGCTCAGTAATGATGGTGCCACCAATGCATAGGCAACACATCCATAGTCCAGGTAGTACAAGAGCAAAGCTCCATAGAACCACAGAACTGCGCAGAGTGCGCCTCAGGAGGTGCCGCTGAGAAATTTGAGGGTATAAAGTTTCTTTGTGTAATTAGTTTTTAGTTGGCATATAGGAGGTAAGGATGTTAACTTACTGCCAAATAAAAGGCCTAAAAATCTGATATTTTCAATAACTTTAGGTAACAGGTTACTAAGGTAAAGCTACGGGTGAAGATACACGATTCTGAACTGATGAAAGTGCATGACACGTTTTCATAGGAGAAGACTGATATCCATGATTCAGGGACCTGTTATGTACTTTCTGTATGTCCCCTCAATTTGGCACTCTGCAGTGTTCAGTTATGTAGAACTGTAATACAGGTAAATGTCATCCACATGCAGTGACAATGAAACTGGGTCCCATCCCACTGCAATCACGATTCCATTGATTAAGATGGTGAAGAGGGTTTACAAAAGCATTGTGCACTTCAGATTCCAGATGTATCAGTTAGTTTGTCATAGACCGGAGTGCCCAAAGATCAGTTTGAAATTGCAATAAACGTCTTCTGGCTTCTAGGCACCAACACACTTACTTGTTAAGTAGAGGGGTAGTCAATGATTAGTCCAAATTTGATGGTCTTTGCTCAGATTCAATTAATAATAATAATAATACCCCGTGGAGGCCCGGGAAAAGAATAGGCCTCCGGTATGTTCTGCCATTCGTAAAAGGCGATGAAAAGAACAAACCACTAATAGGGCTAACCCCCCTTTTATTGTGATTAGTTGGTTCAGGACAGAACTAATGAAACCTCGGACAAGAGCTGTCATGGTCGGGAACAACGCTTGCACCCTATGCCCGTCCACAACGGTAACGACACTGCTAGCCACACGGAAAATTACTTAAATCCAGATAGAGGTGTTTTGCAGGATATGCTTCCTGCAACCACTCTCAGGGTGTCTACGTGGACAAGAAAAAAAAATTCCCGGATTTTTCCCGGATTTCCCGGTTAAAAACACAATTTCTCCCGGATGAAATTACATATAAAGTGGGTGAAAATACATCCGTGTTAAGTAACAGTGTACTTTCCCTCGGAGCTGTAAAACCTATCAGTCCTTTGAATCTTAAAGGTCTTATACCGGCGGAGGACGTCCAGCACTTTAGGAAACGAAATCCAGGAAAACAATGCGTTTGGAAAGTTGTTTGATGCGAGACAATATGCACAGAGTTTATTTTCGTATTGCTAAAGTATATACACAAATTCCACAAATTACAGCACGGTAGCTTCCGAAACGCTAAAATAGAGATTGCGTTGCGATGCACTTTTGTCAGCCAGTCATAGCTCATGTCACGTGACCTCGCTAGCGAATGACGGCAGTTATTCAGAGCACGAGGCCTACGAGAAAGACAGGCCGCGGCGCGTACGTTACGAAGGTAGGCCGAGCTCGCTCAATTCAGCAAAGTGCGTTTCTACACCGGTTAACTCGTAAGCAGATGTGTATGTACGAACGAGAATTGCATCCTCTATTGGCATCCACTGTTATTAGTCCTACAATGATAGGAAGTCCGTAGGCCTACTAACAGGCTCTAATTTGGCAATTAAAATCGTGCCAAAATGATTATCAGTTGCTTAGAAAAGTTGAAGTGTTCTGGCATGAAGGGACTTGTGACATTGCTCAGTAACACATATGCACATTTTTGTGAAGGTCAATGGAACTTTTTGCCATCAATTGCGTATTTTTTTATCTATGAAAGAACAACATTAAATATGAAAACTAACTTGAAGCTCGGTCTTTTTTTAGCGTGTGTTACACGTTAAGTCATATCAAATACAAATGTGCCGGTAAAATTTTAAATAGTGGCATAAATGACTTATCTTCTGGGCCCGACATTTTTCAAATGGCTGATCCTCAAAGTGTTACGTTTTGAATGAGAGTTATAACGCCCTGTGATTTAAGAAATGCACTGCACATTCTCACACATACCATAAATCATCTTGCGTGGAAATTTACTTCGAAAGTAACGCATCTCAAGCCACTATTCGTAATAATTTCTGGTGATCTGTTAGAAATGTAAACAATTGTGACGTCACACACATCGAATGCATGTTAGTTGTTACGGACGTACTGCATAATCTTCGACCTAAATCCTTTGACACTATTTACCCATTTTCTATGCAACTAAACTTTTATTTTGGTGTTATTCTGTGATTTGTGTTTCATTGCTGCAATATTATTTAGCAGTAGTGGACTAAAGTTCTTTGTCAGCGTATCAGATCTTACACGTCACACCTACAAAACTTTAACTGCAATCTAAAACAACGAAAAATCCCGGAATTCTAAAAAATCCCCGGGTTTTTCCCGGATTTGTCCCGGATGAAAAAATTCCCGGGTTTTTCCCAGAATTCCCGGATGTCCCGGGCCGTATACACCCTGACTCTAGAAGGAAAACAAAGACAGAGGATGAGATAGTCAGATGAAGTTAACCGACACCTCATGTTCTGTTATTACCAAGCAACAAACTTAGGAACCAACACAACTGGATACAGATCACAAGTATACACAACATTTATTACCAGATACCCAGAATTAAAACTTTTAACAGAACAACGACTAGCTGATCAGATCCGTGTAATAATCAAAAATAACAGGATACCCCAGTCAGAATTAGAAAACATCAAGCAACAAGTACAACAAATACTGGAACAAAATAATGTTCAATCAGAAGAAGAAGAAAATACAGTAAGGGACTCAAACATCCCAGAGCAAACAAAGAACAACACGCATCAATTAAACAATCAGAGGAAAACGAAATCTTAAGACAGCCACCAGAACAAGCACAAATTGAACATGAAGTGACACACATGTTAGATATAGAAGAAAAACTTCAGCTGACATATATAGAATACAAAGACACAAATACAGACATTAGACCATTCTTGCATAGACCACCAAATAACCCACAAGTCGAAACAACAATAAAAACTATAAACACAATCATACACAACAAAATAAATGAAAACACAACTATGGAAGAGTTACAACTACTGGTTTATATAGGAGCACTCACTACACTAAATATACACATTAGGCAGAGATCAGAACCAACAAACACACAGAAGAAACCCACAAAACCAGCACGGCAACACAGGCTACAGATCAGAATAGAAAAACTGAGAAAAGACATCAGACAACTAACACAATTTATAAGAAATGAAATATCAGACAAAAAACGAAAAAAGGTCAGGTAAACAAGAAGCGATAGAACAATTAGATGAAAAGAAGCAGAAATTACAAGCATTGGCCAAACGACTTAGAAGACACAAAAAAAGTGAAAATAGAAGGAAACAAAACCAAACATTCAACACAAACCAAAAGAAATTTTACCAGACAATAGATAACACACACATTAAAATAGATAATCCACCAAACATAACAGACATGGAACACTTCTGGAGCAACATATGGTCAAACCTGGTACAACATAACAGACATGCACGGTGGATACAAGCAAAAACAGACACATACAAGATGATACCACTAATGCCTGAAGTGATAATTTTGCAACATGAAGTCACCCGAGCAATTAATTCGACGCACAATTGAAAAGCCCCTGGAAATGATAAAATAGCAAATTTCTGGCTAAAGAAGTTCACCTCAACACATTCACATCTAACTAAATTATTTAACAATTTCATTGCAGACCCATACACAGTCCCTGATACACTTACACAAGGAATAACTTATCTGAAACCTAAAGATCAAGCAGACACAGCAAACCCAGCTAAATATCGCCCCAGAACATGCCTACCAACAATATACAAAATATTAACTTCAGTCATTACACAGAAATTAATGACACATACAACACAGAACAAACTTATAAATGAAGAACAAAAAGGCTGCTGCAAAGGAGCACGAGGTTGTAAAGAGCAACTGATAATAGATACAGAGGTGACATATCAAGCTAAAACTAAACAAAGGTTGCTACACTACGCATACATTGATTACCAAAACGCTTTTGATAGTGTACCCCACTCATGGTTGCTACAGATATTGGAAATATACAAAGTAGATCCTAAATTGAGACAGTTCCTAAACATAGTAATGAAAAATTGGAAAACCACACTTAATATCCAAACAAATTCAAATAATATCACATCACAGCTAATACAGATTAAGCGTGGAATATACCAAGGAGACTCATTAAGTCCTTTCTGGTTCTGCCTTGCTCTGAACCCACTATCCAACATGCTAAATAATACAAATTATGGATATAATATTACTGGAACATACCCACACAAAATCACACATTTGCTATAAATGGACGATCTAAAACTATTGGCAGCAACAAATCAACAACTGAACCAATTACTAAAGATAACAGAAGTATTCAGCAATGATATAAATATGGCTTTTGGAATACACAAATGTAAGAAAAATAGCATAGTCAAGGGAAAACACACTAAACAAGAAGATTACATATAGGATAACCACAGCGACTGCACAGAAGCGATGTGAAATACAGATGCCTATAAATGTCTATGATACAAACAAAAAATAAGAATAGATAATACAAATATTAAAGAAGAACTAAAAGAAAAATATAGACGAAGACTAACAAAAATACTGAAAACAGAATTGACAGCAAGAAACAAGACAAAAGCTATAAATACTTATGCTATACCATTATTGACCTACTCATTTGGAGTAGTGAAATGGAGTAACACAAACCTAGAAGCACTCAATACTCTTACACGATCACAATGCCACAAATATAGAATACATCACATACATTCAGCAACAGAAAGATTCACATTAAGCAGAAAGGAAGGAGGAAGGGGATTTATCGACATAAAAAACCTACATCATGGGCAGGTAGACAATTTAAGAAAATTCTTTATAGAACGAGCAGAAACTAGCAAAATACACAAAGCAATCGCTCATATAAATACATCGGCTACACCATTGCAATTTCATGACCACTTCTACAACCCTTTAGATCACATAACATCAACAGATGCGAAGAAAGTAAATTGGAAAAAGAAAACACTACATGGCAAGCACCCGTATCATCTGACACAGCCACACATCGATCAAGACGCATCCAACAAATGGCTAAGAAAAGGCAATATATACAGTGAGACAGAAGAATTCATGATTGCAATACAGGATCAAACAAAGAAACACCAGACATTAGCAAGCATATTATTAAAGATCCCAATACCACAACAGATAAATGCAGACTTTGCAAACAACAAATAGAAACAGTAGATCACATCACAAGCGGATGTACAATACTAGCAAATACAGAATACATCAGAAGACATGAAAATGTAGCAAAAATAACACATCAACAACTTGCCATACAACATAAACTAATAAAACAACATGTTCCCACATACAAGTATGCACCACAAAATGTACTGGAGAATGATGAATACAAATTATACTGGAACAGAACCATTATAACAGATAAAACAACAACACATAACAAACCTGACATCCTACTCACCAATAAAAAGAAGAAATTAACACAACTAATCGAAATATCCATACCCAATACAACAAATATACAGAAGAAAACAGGAGAAAAAATTGAAAAATACATCCAACTGGCTGAGGAAGTCAAGGACATGTGGCATCAGGATAAAGTTGACATTATACCAATTATACTATCAACTACAGGAGTCATACCACACAATATCCACCAGTACATCAACGCAATACAGTTACATCCAAACGTATATATACAACTACAGAAATCTGTAATTATTAATACATGTTCAATTACCCGAAAGTTCCTAAATGCAATGTAACATATACCACACAGTTAAAAGGAAGTCACGCTTGATCAAGGTCCGCGTCACTTTCCATTTTTAACCAGACATAACGTCTGAGAAAGGAAAGAAATAATAATACTCATGGAAATCTTACCCATCAACAACGTGCATCCATAGCACCAACAAAAAGTATACCCTTATCAATGTGCATGCCCCCATCAACATCGCCAATAAGAACAACACCGAAACCGTCGAAAAATTCTGGAACCAACTTGAAAAGACGGTGACCAAAATTCATCAAGATGACATGAAAATCTTGACGGGAGACTTGAATGCTCAACTTGGCAAGCAAAATATCTATCAAAAAATTATTGGCAAGAATTCTGCACACCAAAACACAAACACGACCGGCATGTGGCTGGTTGATGTCTACCAAAAATTTGACCTCAAGGTTATGTCTACCCACTTCAGAAAATCCGCACACAAACAGAAAACGTGGCGATCACCAATCCAACAACTTGATGAATACCAGATCAATCACGTAGGCATCTCCCACACCCACTACAGAACCATCCACAATGTCCAAGTCCGATAGGGTACAAACATCGATTCACACCTCTATCTTACACAAATCAAAGTAAAACTTTCCCTGAAGAGAGTTCACCTCAAAAATGGCCACATCCAAAGTTTGATGTATCAAAAATTCAAGAAACACAAATCGCAGAAGAATGGGAGAAAGAACTCGTGAATAATTGGACTGACTTTCACAACAAAATAATAAGAAAAGACAAAGAAGTGATCCCACGGCTAAAGAAGGTAAAACACCCCCATTGGAATACTGACTGTGATCAAGCCATCATTAACTGCCAACTCGTCACAAATCACCAAAAACTACAGCACTTCCTCAACACCCACAAGCAGACAAACAGAACAGCACTTCCTCAACACCCAGAGCAGGCAAACAGGACCATCAGGAGAACAAAACGCAACTACATCACTGAACAACTCAAATCAATAGAGGATAACTTCAGGAACTTCAACAGCAGGACTCTTGCGATCAAAATTAAAGGTTACTCACAGCAAAATCTGACTTTCAGGAAACGAGATGGAAAACTTGCACTTACCAACCAAGAAAACTGTGAAGAACTGGCACGGTACTTTTCCAACCTCCAAAACTGCCCCAAACCACACGAATGTTTCCAACACCCAGTCCCAGAGCACACAAAACCCGATGCAGAACCACCAACATAAGAAGAAATCCATCACCACATCAAGAAACTGAAAAATGGAAAGGCATCAGGAGAAGATGGAATCATCACAGAATTACTGGAAAATCTGGGGCCATGATCACTTCAGGAAATCACACAGATCATCCAAGAAATCTGGCAAAGTGAAAAACTGCCAGATGACTGGAAATGTGCGCTCATCCACCCACTCCACAAAAAAGGAAACAAAACCGACGTAAATAACTACAGAGGAATTTCCCTCCTCCCTGTCCACCTTCCTACAATGCACACAAGAACAGCTAGAACCCCTTATTAGTGAATACCAGACACGGTTTAGACAACATGCACTGAACAAATTTTCAACCTGAAATCCACATTAAAATTTCGAGCCACACAAAATCTCCCAACCATCTGCATATTCATTGATTTCAAGAAAGCCTACGAACCCATCGATCGACAATCCCTCTTTAATATACTCGAAGAAAGCAATCTTGACTCGAAAACACGACGACTCATCCAACAAACCCAAACTGACACAACTTCCAAAGTCAAGTTCAGCGAGGAAATCTCCCAACCTTTCCTCATCAAAACCAGCGTCCGACAGGGTGACGGACTCTCCCCACTACTCTTCAACATCATTCTCGACAATGTCATCAATGAATGGGAAAAGGAAATGAAAACAAAAAAGCTGGAGACTCGTCCTGCTAGGAAAAAAGTGGGATAACATCAATGTCACATGTTTAGCCTTCGTTGACACTCTCGTGATCCTCTCGGAGGATCAACAAACAGCAATTTGTCAGATCAAAGTACTCAAAGAATGTGCCGAAAAAGTCGGGCTCCAAATCTCTTTCATAAAAACTGAATTTATATCCACAAAACAAGTAAAAACAGGAAATTTGATCACAGAACACGGCACAATAAACAGAGTCAATCACTTTAAATACTTGGGGTGAAATCATCGAACCCACAGGAACAGAAAGATTAGCCCAAAAAGCACGTGAAGTCAAAATGTGAAAAGCACATGGGAAAATTGGGAACATCTACAACAAAAGGTGCAGGAACATCAAGACAGAAATTTGGTACTATGCAACTAGTCATCAAACCCAAAACACTGTATGCAAGTGAGACCCTAAACCTCAATTAGAAAAGGGATCTTGACAACATCAAAAAAGTTTAACGGAAAATCATTCGCAAAATCCTGAGTCTAAAGGTCACAGATGAAGGATATCAGCTACATTCAAACACGACAACAGAAAAATACTCCAACATTGAAACAGACTTCCGCAAATGGCGACTGAAGTTCTATGGACACATCACGAGACTGGATGACAACAGACTAACAAAGAAAATTCTATGTACTCACAGAAACTAAAAACGACAACAGTCTGGATCAAACAAGTTCAAACTGATCTCAAAAAGGCCAACATCACATCTGCAGACATTGCAGATTGAAAAATATTCAGACAGAAGATCCCCTGCTGGGAAGTTGCACCAGAAGGAAAACCCAGAAGATCTAAAGAGAAAAGGACGGAAGAACATCAAGCTAAACATAGCAAGAGGATGAAACAATTCTGGAAGGACAAGAAAAATAGCAACCACAGATCGTAGTTCACTTTGTGTGATCCTCTATGGGTCTAAACAATTTAAATAAATAAATACATACATACAACATACCCAACCACCATTGAGAGGGAAATTCTCCTTCTAGCCAAATACAATTGAAAAACCAGAGGAAGTGTTTTAAGCTGTCATTGCTAATGTGTTTCAGCATTTGAATGTGGATTTTACTAGTCCTAGGGCTGTGTTTTGTCATTCTGCTGGAGTGCTCCAGAACTTCTGTTTTACATGAAGCACCGTATAACTTGAGGAGCTGCACACAGAAGCATAAATATTTTGCTCCACCAGGCATTTCTGGGTCAGAAAATTAACACTTCAGTGAAGTATGCGGCGAAACATTCAGCACTGACAGTGGGAAGAGTACAGATGTTACAACTAAGGTAGATGTCAAGGACCACTGTGGACAGTTGGTGATGGCAAATATGGCAGAGTTTAATCCATACTTGAGACAATGAGGTGTGGAACCTCACAATTGATACATGCTGTTCCCAACACTCCCGTTTTCCGTGCCTTCACTTGAAATCTCTTAAATGCTATAATATGTTCCTTAGATGGGTGACATTTGCATTGTTTAAATCCCTTCATATACTCTCTGAACAGTAAATAGTAAGACAGACAGGCAAATCAAACGTGAAAGAGAAAAAAGGTAAAGAAAAGTAAATATAAAAATTAAGAGAGACAGGAAGAAACAGGGGAAAATAAATATAAAAAGTTGGAAGGGGGAGACATCTATTACTACGGCAGGTGAGAAAAACAATAGAATGTAAGGGTCAATTATGAGGTAGGTGACAACAAGGAAGGTAAGTTTTACATAATTAACAATCTGCTGCAGAATTTTCCATCTCAGTAGTTCTAACGGTACAAGGAGAATAGATCTGGTTACGTGTCTGGTAAAGTATGCAGGAGAGGATACTGACTGTCTGTTCCAGTTCATTTACTTTTACTTCTAATGTAAGGCTTTTTACGACTGACAGAGTTGACAGTCATCTAACAAACAGTACCTCATTTGACAAAATAAGCTGTGAAAGGACATCTAATGGGGTACGAGTTACAAGGCAAATAAAATGGGTTGAGGAGAGGGGTAAGGACTCAAAGGGTTCTCTTTTTACCTTCACTACTCGTTCCTTCTTTCCTTGCTCATAAGATCTGGTTGTCCACACTATCACTGTTGACCCACCTTAAAAATTTGATCTGTTCCTCCTGTTGTAATAAAGTTCCATTACATTTTTCTTGAGTTACATAAAACATGCCTTGTTTTTTTTTTTTTTTTTTTAATTAAAGTTTTACAGATCTTCCAGTTTATCATTCTCCCTCCGAAGCAATAGTCAAGAAATTCTTTTCTTTTATACTTGTGTCTGATGTGATTCCATTTCTCAAACTGATGATAAATATTATTTGAGAAAGGCTGGAAAAATCATGCCCAAAGCACCAACATTCAGTTACATATTTCAGTCATCAAAGCATAAGAGCAAGTTAATTAACAGTGTCCCCAAAATGAACAACAGAATTGAATTATTTACGTACACGTATCTAATAACCACCTTAATCATGATTTTTCATTAGCCATCTTATTTTTCATTATCTCCAGATTTGCCTGTCTGGGATTCAAAGGCCTCTTCATTTAACTGGAGAGAGTTTAGCGGAAAACAGTAGCAAACAGTATAAACCTTTACTTCTGCCCTTCAAAGACCATTCGTATCTTCATCAGAATCTGATGGAACTCAAATACATAGACACAAATACCGTACATGGCTACAATGTTCTGGCCAACTACACAGTGCCAGCACTGAAGCTCAACTGAAATAAACTACTGTAATGGGTGGATTAGGTAAGGGGAGAAAGGAGGCAAGGGCAGAAACGAAGTGAGGGGAGAAAGGAATGGGTAGCAGGAGGGAGGGTCGGAGGGAAGGGTGGCTGACAAATGGCAGGGGGAAGAGGGAGAGGGAGTGGGGGGAGAGAGGAAGTGTGAGTGGGGGGAGAGGGAGAGGGAGAAGGGGTGGGGGAGGGGGAGGGGGAGAGGGGGAGAGGGGGGGAGAGAGAGAGAGAGAGAGAGAGAGAGAGAGAGAGAGAGAGAGAGAGAGAGAGAGATCATGTGGGGGGGGGAGGTGGATGTGGATGTGTTAGAGAAACTAGCAGAGATCTGAGGCTGAGATAATTGTGAGAGCAAAAGGTGTATATTGGCAGGAAACTGCAGGGAGGATGGAAGGAGCCAGTGATGCAAGTTATGAAGCAGCCACTGAACTTGAGAAGGTTATGTTCAGAGTAGCATGCTCCATTATGTGTCCAGGGGTTGGGAGTATGTGCAGGGTAAGGACAGAATAAGATATTTTGTCAATTAGATGGATGTCAGAATACCATTTTCAGAGGAGTGGAAAGGATTGTGGGAAGATGTTTCTCATTTCCCTTGCCACATGGGTCATCCCCCTGAGAAAGACCCAAGTCCAAGACCTGTCAGATCCACTCAGGAACCATTTCCTATTCCAGATCCATCACAAGTATATCTTGTGAAAGCAACCATATCATTTAACAGCTCTGCTGTAGTTTTTGCACAGTCTTTCATGTGGGCATGACTACCAAACCACTATCTGCCCGACCGAATGGTCATCACCCCTGATTCCAGCTAATCTGAATCATTTACATGTAAATAGTCATTACAATATACACTTTGATTCCTTCATCCTCCAAGCCTCAAGCCTCAATGCTTGCTAGTTCCTGAATGCCACTCATCCCGCCCCTCTCCCAAGGTCATTCACTCAATCTAAAAGCTCACCCTCCTCTCCGCAGTCATTCACTGATTCTAAACGCTTGTCCTCCTCTCTGCAGTCACCCTCTTCCTCTGTTGTATAGCACCCTGCCAGTGAATTCTCCATGACATTTTTTCTCACATGCAATTAACCTGCTTGTGACAGAGTGAGCTCACCACTGCCACATTCGCATCCTTTTGTGCACTCACTATGTCTACCTGCTAGGTGTCAGCCACCCTTACCTCAAATCCTCCCCCCTGCTACCTGCTTCCTACCTTCGTTTGCACGCTTGATGAAATTCACTCTGGATGAGCTGAAGTGACAATACAACATAGCCTGTCGGGCCAATGTAGCCATACAGGCATATTTGTGAGTTATATATTCCGGTATCTCGGAAGAAGGACTTGGTTGTCATTCTCAGTCTTGCTGACGTGCCTGTCCATGACTTGGCATGTCAACTACATGGTTAGTTTCAACCTTTTACTATTTCCATTACTTAAACAAGTTAAAAATAAGACAAAACAATCCAAAACACTGGAAAACTGTTGAAGACCAAGACTGACTTCTCATTCTATCTCAGTTAGAACAAGATATTGATCCAGAACAGACACTTCCTGCATCCTGAAGATGCTGAGTCTATAGCACATTTTCTATGTGTATGCTTATCATTGATTTCTGGCATCGTCCTGCACCCTGTTTATTCATTAATGTGTGACTCTCATTTACAGCAAATAGTGTCTGCACCAGAAGAAGCAGAAGTATAAATTAGAGACAACTGTGTGATTGTAAATGACCAGCTTTAGAGAAATAAAAGTAAATCCAGAACCATTACAATGTTTGAATAACAAGCTGAGAGCATTGAACAAAGATCTTACACAAAATGTTCAGGAATATGGATAAATGGTTATTTAACATGGGAACACCTTACAAAGCTATTGAAAAGAAATTCAAGTGAGTTTCACTACCATTTAATGCTTCAAGGACTACTACAATACACTAGTGTGGCAAAATGTAGGGACAAAAGTATCTTTTGCACGATGTGTTGATGCTGAGTAACACAGGCTGATGAAACTGGAACCATACATAGAAAGAACTGCTACAATATATTACAGCAGATAATGGAAAAAATATGCAATAACACTTTTATTCAAAGATAATAAATACACTGAAGTCACTGTGATTTATGACGGTCCTCTGCTTGTTATAAAAGGTACGACATGTTCTTAATAGGATATGTGATCACCGTGATCACCATAGATGGCAATGCAGCATGCTCCCATGCTCGACACAAGATTGGTAAGGAAGTCTCATCGTAGGGTTTTCCATTCCTCCACCAGTCCAGTTGACAGTTCTGGATGCTTGCTGATACATTTGGGTGTGCTGAAATACATTTCCCCAATGCATCCCACAGATGCTTGATGGATCTAAGATGGGGGAATGGGTAGGCCAGTCCACTTGCCAAATATTCTCTCATTCCAAGAGCTCCTCCACCTGTGCAATTTATTGTGGTCATCAATGTCATCCATATCAGTGAAGTCAGTGCCAAGTGCACCCTAGAAAAGTGACATGTGGGGAAGGAATACAGTCCACAATAATTTGGATCAACGAATGTACCATGTTCAGAGGTTTGGAGGTCAGTATGCCACTGCAACATTATGCCTTCCCATACTATAACATGTGGATCACCAAAATAATCTTGTTCGACAATGTTTCTGGGTGCATTACATGCACCCATTTCTTGCCATATGAGGGTAGGTCCAGCATTGTCGAACATGATACTGTGCTTCTGACACACCTATAAACTTTGTTAGCCATCCATAAAACACACTATTCTGGAAAAAAAACACCCTTCTTCCCAAACTTCTCACACAGTCATCACCCCCCCCCCCCCTCCCCTCTTCCGAAAAAAAACTTCAAATATAGTCTCAAGTTATCTTCTAAAAACCAGATCCTGCAGAAATCCTAGTTCCTTCAAAAGGTCTCAGCCCTTCAGCCCTAAACCCAGGCTGAATATGCTGGACTTATCAAAGACCTGTTTTCCACTTACTTGTTCCTTTCAGATGAATCATTTCTTCGATATTCACCCAAATGATCCCAAAGTTAAACAATTTCATCCTGCTTCAACCACAAATGTTCTTCCTTTCACTCATCTTCTCACTGGATACTTCCCTAGAATTCTTCACCACAAAATCAATTCCATTTTCCTTCCCCAATTCATTTCACGATGAGCAATGAGAATATCGCAACAGCTGAGGAATGATTACTTATTCATTCTTTCCCTTGATAAAAGCTACATCAGTGTGATTATGAACAACAGTGGTTATCTGGCTGTGAGTCTCTGCCAGCTTACAAACACTTCCAATTACAAACCTTCTTATTCTATCCCATAAGCTCACCATGGCATGCAACAGCTTCTCAAAATATCTAGTTCACCATACAACCCTTCCCCTGAAACCAACTCCCTCTGCAGGGTGTGCAGTAGTAAAGCATTACGTTCAAATGTCTCTCCAGCAATTAGGATTTCCACTATGTGATCAAAAGTATCCGGACAGCCCCAAAAACATATGTTTTTCATATTAGGTGCATTGTGCTGCCACCTACTGCCAGGTAGGTCCACTGTTTCTGATGTGATAGTGAAGTGGGAATCTGAAGGGACACATACAGCACAAACATGTACAGGCTGACCTCATCTACTGACTGACAGAGACCGCCAACAGTTGAAGAGGGTCATAATGTGTAATAGGCAGACACCTATCCAGACCATCACACAGGAATTCTAAACTGCATCAGGATCCACTGCAAGTAGTATGACAGTTAGGTGCTAGGTGAAAAAACTTGGGTTTCATGGTCGAGTGGCTGTTCATAAGCCACACATCACACTGGTAAATGCCAAACAACACCTCACTTGGTGTAAGGAGCGTGAACAATGGACGATTGAACAGTGGAAAAACATTGTGTGGAGTGACAAATCACAGTACACAATGTGGTGATCCGAAGGCAGATTGTGGGTATGGCGAATGTCCTGTGAACGTCATCTGCCAGCCTCATTTTTTGCATGGCACTATCACGGCACAGTCCTACATTAATGTTTTAAGCACCTTCTTGCTTCCCACTGTTGAAGAGCAATTTAGGGATGGCAACTGCATCTTTCAACATGATCAAGCACCTGTTCATAATGCACGGCCTGCGGAAGAGTGGTAACATGGCAATAACATCTCTGTAATGGACTAGCCTGCACAGAGTCCTGACCTGATTCCTACAGAATGCCTTTGGGATATTTTGGAAGGCTGACTTTGTGCCAGGCCTCACCAAAAGACATCGATGCCTATCCTCAGTGCAGCACTCTGTGAAGAATGAGCTGCCATTCCCCAAGAAACCTCCCAACACCTGGTTGTGCTTATGCCTGCGAGAGTGGAAGCTGTCAAAGCCAAGGTTGGGCCAACACCATATTGAATTCCAGCATTATCAATGGAGGATGCCATGAACTGTACGTCATTTTCAGCCAGGTGTCCGGATACTTTTGATCACATAGTGTAGGTTGTCCCTAAACAACTTAAGGCAAAGAGCAGGACATTTCTCTTGTGAAGATCATGCACAATTTTCTTCCCCATATAGAGCAATCCACTCTATCCACTAAACACCTCCAACCTTTTGTCTAATTCAGATTCAATGACAGCAGCTGCATGATCTGCATCCATGGCAAGCATAGCTTTTGCTCCTTTTAGAAGCTTTCTGCTCCTTTTAGAAGCTCAGCCAGTCTTCCATATATATTTTACTCGGTCTTTTTCAACTCAATGAACCCCCATCTTTGACACTTATCTGTAATGTCCAGGCTCTATCGAAAACATATTAAATGCACTACCCACCAACGGTAACTACAGTTTGACTGTCATCTACTGAATAACAAAAAATCCCTCCCCTACACTCATGACACACATGGACGGTAACTCTGCCAGTGATTTCAAGGACAGATGAATTCCCCATCAAGCTAGTTGAGAAACCAATTTCGCACACTATTTCTTTGGATGATACAATACAAGGGCTTAGTTGCCAATCAATCAGAATTTCGTTTTATCACCCATTACCACCCTTGGTTCAAAAAAACTCAATCACATCAGTCACCATTGTTTCAACTACCTCATCATATTGAAGGGTATCCTACACTTATCCACGAAAACTATGTCATCCTAAGTCCATCCTTCTGTCAACCCTATTCCACATTCTGCAAACTACAAGTCATTTCCATGTGGACAACTATGGAGCAAGTTTTGTCCTATACTTTCTACTGAAGTCCACTGTGTATAAGTGAAGCATGGCTACAATAGCTGTACTGAATCCTGGGAGAAGTATGGAGTGAAAAATGGGGTAATTGGTGACAGTATCAAAAAATTAATACTGATATTAAAAACACGAAATAGGAAAAAGTGCACTAACTATAGAGGGATCTCCTTGTTATCACAATGTCTAAAATTTTTGGAAAAGAGGTATCCAAGAACCTCAATTTGAAGAACAGCAGCGAAGATTTAGGACTAACAGGGGAATAGCTGACCTTATTTTTGAACTCCCAAGAAGACCACACAACAATTGGATTTTTGTAATTTTTTGTATTTATGGCATGTGACATTCAGAACTCAAAAATCAATCACACAAAGAAGTTCGATGCAACTCGCAACAATTCTCAAGAAAATCGACTTTGAAATTTTCTGAGTGTCTTTGATACCTTAAAACAATGTTGAATTTTCTACAAACAGTGTGATTGCAATTGAATGCTTGCTTACCAAGTGGGCAGTCTGGATTCAATTCCCAGCCAATGCAAATTTTTAAATAAAGGTACTCGTTCTACAAGCATATCTGTGAAGCGTAAAGAAGTAAAAAATATTGGTAGCACCCATTTTTTTCCATTCAGTTCAAGTACCTACATCATTTAAATATAAAATTCATCAAATAGATGCTAATTAATACATATCTAATCATTTTTTTATGAAAGGTGCATATGTTATTATTTCTGATTACACATCACACATGAAAATCCAGTTTCTTTGCAAATATAAATTCTTAATTACCGATCTGTTATAAAAGATTGTTAACAACGATCACCTATATTATGTAGAAACATAACAAATTATTTTTTTATGTGTATGTATTTTACTCTTCACAGAAATGATAGCAGAACATGCACCTTTGTTTAAAAATTAGCATTGGCGAGGTATCAAATCCAGGCCAACCACTTGGCAGGCAGGCTTTCTACCACAGAGCCACACTGTCTGCTGAAATCCCGTATCCACTCTGTGACGTTAAAGATGCTCGGAAAACTTTAATCTCAAATTTCTCAAGAATTTTTGAGAGTTTCATCAAACTACTTCGTGTGAGTGATATTTGAGTTCTGAACTTCACACACCATAAATATAAAAAAACATAAAAATCTGTCATAAAAATGATGGAAAAATGTTAAGAGAAAAGAAAAGACCTGATAATAGTACTCCTGGAACTGGAGAACACACACAACAGATATAAAATATAGGAAATATAGAATGGCCCCAACGCTCTATAATTAAAAAAATTCAGATGCTGTATGATAATTGTGAGAACAGTGTACAAATGGGAGATGGAAAGTAAAAAGTGGTTTAGAACAAAGACAGATGGGGCAGTTCCCTTTCCCCTATAAATGCTTCTGTGTATGCAAATCAGTTCCCATTTGCTGCGAAATCTATATGGAGGTGCAGCAGATGGAACACTAAGTTTAAAGAGTTAAGGTTAACTATATGCAAAAACAAGTGAGAGGCAATGGAAATGAGTACATAGACTCCAAATTCTTCCACCTAGTATGAAGACTTCCAGGGATAAGAATGTTCTTCCTACAGTAAGAGAGACCATATTCAAAACTTTCCTTCTGCCAAACATGTCCTACAGCACGGAAATGAGTCGCATAACCAAAAGACAAGTAAGTCAAGTGAAAGCTTGTGAAATGAATTTCCAAATAAGTACATAAGGAGTGACATACAAGTGGAAGTGACCATGGAGGAAGGACCAAATATAGTGAGACTGAAATGGTTTGATCATGTAAAATAGATTCAGCCTAACTGAATTCCCTATCAGAACTTGGAAACAAATGTGCAAGGTTGAAGACCAGTTGGACATTCCAGATGGAGATGGCTACGCTAAATTTTTAACGCTGGAAATGCATATCCTCCTATTTCCATCTATTGTACTATAAATTTTTTTCCTTATTTTGTTACCTGACGATATGACGTTTCTGTGTATTTGTATATTGTAATTGTTTTACTATTTGTATATATATGCATTCATGTTGATGTATAATTGGTTTGTTTTGTAAATATTATTTGTATTTTTACGCTGGGTCTTGCCTAGGGAAAACTATGCTATAGAACGAATACATCAATATGTCGTGTGGAGAACCAAAGTGTTTAGGATCTTTGGTAGTGTTAACTCTGCCGCGTGGAGTGCGGGCAGAGCAGAGGAAGTCTGGTGGGAGTAGTGGGGTTGAGTAGGTGTGTTGTGTGATGCTCCCGCGAGTTGCCGTGCTTTCGGGGTTGGGCAGCATGTAATTGCGCTTGACTTGCTATGATAGTTTCTGACACGGTGTCGCGGACGGGAAGCATTAGCTGGCGCACATCAAGAGCCCGTTTCACCTGGTGACCGTGTCGAGAAGAAGGCGCGCCAACATCCAGCTTCTGCAACAGCGATGGCCGACAATGAGTGACTGTCGCCACCGCCTCGATCGACGGCTTCAAACCTTCAATCAACCAACAAGGAAGACTGGAAGCACGTAAAATTTAGAACTGTATGGCAGACCTCAGCTTTTTCAAACTGTTCCATTTTCGTAACTATAATTACAACTTAGCATGAACATTTGTTGCTCATTGTCTCAATTGCATCACCAAGCAGGATCCCTTCCTTTTCTGGAATGAACCCGAGTGTCGTTGAAATTCAAACGCCAGCATTAAAGTAATATTATTCCATTTCACTGCTTTAATTTCAAAGTTCAGTTAAAGTACTCATAGCTGGCTACAATATTTAGATTACACAAGCACAAATTATGAGTGTGATTTTTGTTACCATATTTTAGCTTACCTGTGACTACAGCTCAGCTTGGTACATACTAAATTTTACTATTGTTAATTGTTCAGAATCATTAAATTCAAGTTCAAAGTTAAATCTCTTATTTCTAAATTGCGTAGATTCAAGTAGCTTTTGAAATGATTGTTGAGGTAGCCCAAGACTAACCCTAATTTACTGAATTTCGTAGTGCTTCAGAAACAAATCTCATTATTAATTTCAGTCACTAAATTAACTTTCAATTTTCCGGTTTTATTAATTCTTTTGCTAAATTAAGTCAGAGTGTAGTGAAATTTATTACTTCTGACAAACTTTCAGTTTTCACACAACATGTGTCAACCTTCAGTTGCCACGCTTTTAGTGCTAATTATATGTGCAATAACCTTTCTTTTTCAGTTATTATAGTAGTTGTCAATAGGACTGGTGACCGTAATTTTCCCCAAATCTCAAATATCTAATTAACACCAATTAATTGTTAACATGACGACCGCACATTTACTTTTTTTTTTAATTTCACCCTTTTCTCAAAATTCATTTCCACCAATTTAATTTGCATTTTTCCTTTCATTTAGATGTAACCCTTTCCTCCCTCTTTACTGACCGATTAACTTCAGTGATGATTGCTTTTCCCAAATTTCCATTAGGTACACGCAGTTTAATTTTTCACTGTCATTAAGGTCGATAAGTGAGGGGAAGGTTACAAATTAAAGAATACCTTGAAAGGAAAAGAGATTCACTGGATGTTGTTCTGCAGGGGGAAATCTACAGGACAGAAATAGATGAACGCAAATCACTCAAATACATTGTACCTGGCTTCATGCAAAGAACTCATGATGATGATGATGATGATGATGATGATGACAGTAATGACGTGATGTTACACATGCATCTGTGTGTCACTCCCAATCAACTACAAGTGAGATGTTTCGAATTTTTATTTATGTTTTGTTGTTTCCATCCCGTAATTTTTATCATCACAGTACTTTTATAAACTATTAAACACTACAATATGTTCATAACACATGGAAATAACATGAAAAGTGCATAAGTTGACCATTATACAGGGTGTACATAAAGTACAGGAACACTTTCAATTATTTATTGCACAAGAACCAAACACTGTACAGATGTCATACATATGTCATATTGAAGAGAACCCCTGACAGTTTTTTACGTATAGCGCCACAGCGTAGTTTGGTAATTTGCTGATAGCCAGAGCTAGTTGCAAACATGGCGAGTTCACGTGCAGAGCAAGCTTCCTGTGTGTTGGAGTCCAACAAATTTAAGTGTGCTACAGCTGTTCAATGGATGTTTAGAACCAAGTACAGTAAGAAGCCACCAACAAGGAATGCGATTTACCACTGGCACAACAAATTCGGCAAAGAGAAGCGACGTCCCAGTGTGAGTGAAGTGAATGTGGAGTGCATACTAGAGACATTCATAAGGAGTCCCAAGAAATCAGTGTGCTGTGCATCCCATGAACTCGAAATGGCTCCAATAACAGTGTGGAAAGTCCTGCAACAGAAGCTGTCTATGAAACCACTCAAACTGGAGCTAGTGCAGAAGCTCAATGACGATGACAAAGACAAGCGTTTTGAGTTTTGTTCACAGTTGCAACAATTAAATGAGGATGGGGATGGCACTGTCGATAGCTTAATTTTTAGCAATGAAGCTACTTTTCACACCAATGGGAAAGTGAACAGGCATAATTGTCGAATCTGTGGTACAAAGCATCCATACGAATACATTGAATTTGAGAGTGATTTCCCACAGGTAAATGTTTTTTGTGCCTTATCACGTCAAAAACTGTACAGGCCATTCTTCTTCATCGAGAGCACTGTCACTCGATATTCCTACCCGGAAATGTTGCAGCAATGGCTGATGCCTCAAATGCAATCAGACTCTCTGTTCATCTTTCAGCAGGATGGGGCTCCACCCCATTTTCATCGTGAAGTTTGTGGGTACCTGAACATGGAGCTGCCGCATCGATGGATCGGACGTGCTTCAGAAGGGGACAGCTGTTTCATGAATTGGCCTCCCCGAGCACCAAATCTCACTCTGTGAGACTTTTTTCTGTGGGGACACATTTAAGATCTGGTGTATGTACTGCCTCTACCACGTGATGTAGCAGAGCTCCGAGAGAGAATAAGGGAAGCGACTGCCACAATTGAAGAGGCCATACTGGGACACATGTAGCAAGAATTCGATTACCGTATTGACGTCTGCCAGGTCCCTCAAGGTTCACACATCAAATGCTTGTAAAAAAAAAACTTTCAGAGTATCTCTTCAAAATGCAATATGTATGACATCTGTACAATGTTTAGTTCTTGTGCAATAAATAATTTAAAGTGTTCCTGGACTTTATGTACACCCTGTATAAAGATAGCCTTAGGCCCATCCCTTCATTATAATTCAACACAACTGGAGTGTTCTCTAGCCTTCTACGTAAAACAGATGTTCAAACCACATTTGTTGCAATCCATAGTTAAATTCTTAATGATTCTATAATACTCCACTTTCTAAGTCATCTACTCATACGAAAACATAAAATCTAATAAGACCTCCTCTCTTTCCCCACTTTTTAATTATGGAATCCATTGATTTCTGATGCCATCTTTCATTCACACATACAGACATAACAAGTGTTCAAATAAAAAGGTATGAAACATCGTAACACCAAAGAGGCTGAATTTTACATGTGCCACTTTGGAATAACATAGCAAGACATCTAGGAATAAAACTGCAGTGTCTAACACCGCACAAAGTAGAATAATGAATAAAATAGATGAGCTTGTCTTCACTTACAAAATGCAATTACTATTACTATTTATTATTATTATTATTATTATTATTATTATTATTGTTATTAAAGATAAAACATATCTGATCAGATAACGCATTTTTGTATATGAACTGATGAGCCACGGTTCAAGTTTTAATACACAGTTACATGCACTCTAATATACTATGATTCCAAAGCTCAGTATACCAACCTGTAGCATGCAACAAAGTGAGCATATGCAACAACAATCCAGTTGTGATGAGCCTTCACTATTTGAACACGTAAAGGATCCATCCAGTTTGAACCTGAAATTTGTTAACACACACTGTATGATAATTTTTAAAATCAACTGCTTTTATTAATTCTATATCCAATCTCAACTTATATGGGGTGTTTGGGGAGGAAAGGTCAATATTTTACACAGTGATAGTATAAGTAACTCTGAATAAAAAATGTTGTATGAACATAGGTCCACAAATGCTTCATTAGGGAGGTATGGGTAGTGAAAGGAACTTTAATTCTGCAAAACTGATGTGCACAACATGAACGTATACGCAATACAAATGGACCATAACGTGATTTTCTTGAAAACAATGTTACAGAGAGATACAGTTATGTTACACATTTTTACACAATGTTTATTCACTTTGCATTTAGTACATAATACATTACAACATGCATGTTACGTGTATCCAGTTGAAAAAGACATACCACATCTTTTAAAAACGGCTTTAACACTTATTGTGCAGGTATTGTACAGTTCACAGAACAGGTGCGAATATCCCACCATGAACGTCAATGCACTTTTGCGCTCTAGCGATAACATATTGTGTTGCTTGTTCAATTGCCTGTGGTTGGTTCCTAATCAATTTAGCAGTGTCCATGATGCAACAAAACAGTTCATCTCGTGTATTTACCTTCACTTTGTGCACCTCTGATTTCTTCCAACACCATAAACAGAAATCTAAAGGTGTAAGGTCAGGTGATCTTCGAGGCCAGTTAATAGCACCGACACGGCCAATCCAACGATTAGGGTAGGTGCAGTTGAGATGGTCCCTCACACATAAAGTAACTTGTGGAGGGGCATCGTCATTTTGAAAGTACATTCCAGTTCGCTTGAATGTCTTCCAATAGTTCCACAAATGAACTTTCCAAAAAATGCAGGTACCTCTCTCCCTTCAATTGTTGAATGATAATATATGGACCTATCAAAAGGTTACCGATCATGCCACACCAAACATTTATGGCAAAACGAACGTGGAAATTGCTATCTACTGAAGCATGTGTATTATCCCGTGACCATCGATGATAACTGCGTGTGTTGTTTATTTCATGTCATGAAAACTGGGCTTCCGTCAGTGAATAGTATGTATGGAAGCAAATGACTATTCTCAATTACCCAGTGACAGAACTGAAGTCATTGGACATTGTCGCCAACGTGGAGATTTTGGGCACACTGTATGTGAAATGGGTACAGGTTTTCCGCATGTAATGTTTCCCATACACGTGTCTGTGGGATGGTAATATTCAGAGTATTTGACACTGGGGTTATTAGCCCTTCTGTTAACTAGGGTATATGCAATGAGATGCTGAGTCGCAGATAGGCACAACAAAAATACTGTCGCAAATAAGCTTTAGGCCAGTATGGCCTTCGTCAAAAATAGGCAACACACACACACACACACACACACACACACACACACACACACACACACAGAGAGAGAGAGAGAGAGAGAGAGAGAGAGAGAGAAGCAACTCACAACACACAACTGCAGTCTCTGGCAACTGAAGCCACTCTGAAGTGTCAGTAAGCAGACCAAAATCACCTATTTAGCTGCTCAGCAATCATAATGGCACCAAAATGGAAAATATAGAGAAGGCCAAACTTTTGAACGCACCTTCCAAAACTGTTTCATCAAGAAACATTGCAATATGGTTCTTTGGTCCAACCCTTGCACTAACACTGAAAAGGCACATATTGATTGTCGGGCAGAAAGTAACAGTTGCTTAATTGAGGAAAGACATCTGAATCTGATGACACATCTGCCAGGTTCTACAGAGATTATGAAGAAAAAACTTGCTCCCCTTCTGACATTAGTTTAGTGCTTGTCACTGGAGTAACACAGTATGAAGACATGAAGAGGAACAAATAGCATTAAGAGTAAATGATACATTGGTGACAGATGTGTATAGTGTTGCACAACTTTTTAACAAACATTTTATAACTGTTACTGAAAATATGGGGTTGTCAGGTTCAGTAGATGCTGCTATGGAATACCTCAGACCAGACATTTCCAGTAGTCCGCAGCTCGTGGTCGTGCGGTAGCGTTCTCGCTTCCCACGCCCGGGTTCCTGGGTTCAATTCCCTGCAGGGTCAGGGATTTTCTCTGCCTCATGATGACTGGGTGTTGTGTGATGTCCTTAGGTTAGTTAGGTTTAAGTAGTTCTAAGTTCTAGGGGACTGATGACCATAGATGTTAAGTCCCATAGTGCTGAGAGCCATTTGAACCATTTAGACATTTCAAGTAACTTCCATAATATGAATTTGACCCTCACTACCCCAGCAGAAATAATGTCCATCATAAAATCTTTAAAATCAAAAACATCTAGTGGGTATGATGAAATATCAACAAAGTTAATTAAAGAATGTGATTCTGAGTTAAGTAACATATTAAGCTATCTGTGTAACCAGTCGTTTATCAGTGGAATATTTCCTGAATGGTTGAAATATGCTGAAGTTAAGCCACTGTTTAAGAAGGGAGATAAAGAAATAGCATCAAATTTCCATCCAATTTCACTGTTGTCAGCATTCTCAAATATTATAGTGTAACAGGAAATGCTGCAAAATGGTTTAAATCTTACATCTCTGGCAGAAAACAAACGGTGTTATTAGGAAAGAGACATGTATCAAGCTATCAGGCATCACCCAACTGGGAACTAATTACATGTGGGGTCCCACAAGGTTCCATTTTGGGGCCCTTACCTTTTCTCGTATACATCAATGACCTTTCATCAGTAACATTACCAGATGCCAAGTTCGTTTTGTTTGCCGATGATACAAATATTGCAATAAATAGCAAATCAAGTGTAGTCTTAGAAAGATCAGCAAATAAAATATTTGTGGACGTTAATCACTGGTTCCTAGCCACTTCTTTGTCACTAAACTTTGAAAAAACTCACTACATGCAGTTCAGAGCTTGTAAGGGATGTCCCACAAGTATATGCCTAACATACGATGACAAGCAGATAGAAGAAGTGGACAGTGTTAAATTCTTGGGATTACAGCTTGATAATAAATTCAACTGGGAGGTGCACACCACAGAACTGCTGAAGCGTCTTAACAAATCTCTATTTGCAATTCAAATTGTGTCAGACATAGGGGATATAAAAATGAAAAAGATGGCATACTATGCTTACTTTCATTCCATAATGTCATATGGGATTATTTTTTGGGGTAATTCATCAAGCCAAGCTAAAGTTTTCCAGGCACAAAAGCGTGCAGTAAGAGTTATAGGTGGTGTGAACTCAAGAACATCCTGCAGAAGCCTGTTTAGGGAACTACGGTGTAGTGCCCCCAGAATTTTACGAAAGTCTGGAGACACTTGTGTTCCAGCCATTTCGAACACGCGTTGTTTTAAAGCAGGGCGTAAGGATGAGCATGGGATACTGCACCCATTTATTGTTTGTGCAGGTGAAACTGGAAGGGAGATAGTTCGTCGGCGCTGGCAAGTGTTCAGCGCGACCTGCGAAGAATAAACACATACGGCCCGGAAGCTCCGTGGCCAGATGCAAAGAGTAATGTAGCTTTGTATTGTTGAAAAACAAATGGAATGACTCGAGATAGTGACTGTTTAGTAGACGTTGAACTGCTGTTGAGAGCACGTGGACTGGACGTAGATAGTCAGCCACGATAAAAGCTTATGTATTAATTGTGTTCAAAAATGTGTAAGTAACTGATTTTGGGCGCCCGGTAATGTGTGGGCTTACGTCATAAAGTTTAGTTGTTTTTTTTTGTACAAAGTGGAAACAAATATGTTCTGGTGCATTGAATTATATTTCAAGAGTAGTGTATTTTTGAATAAGAAGAGAGAGAGAGAACAAGAGAGTGAAAATTTCCCCTTCCTAGCAGGGAAATCTTCGGAGAAGCATCCGGTGCTAGCAGAAGACATCGGCACTGCAAGAAAGCAGAACCAGCATTCTTCAACAAGTAAGTCCACGAAAACGCTTAACATTACACCGGGCCACCGCAAGAACATGGCGACCATAAAGAAAGGACCTGAGAAAGAAAGAACCTGAGAAAGAAGGGGAAATCAGTTGGGAGTTGCCATAGCAACCGAGAACAGCGAGGCTGACGAGAGATTCCACGATACTTATCCAGAAATATTGTGTTGATAAATGGTGAAATGACTAAGGGAATCAAGAAAATCGCACAACGCTGCAGTTAGTCTCAACTCGCCGAAGCCGCCGTCTACAAATACTGACGCCACCGCACACCAATGCCGACGCCGCCGTACACCAACGCCGACGTCGCATCACACCAATGCCAACGCAGCCGTCCACCTACGCCGACGCCGTCGTCCACCTACGCCGACGCCGTCGTCCACCTACGCCGACGCCGTCGTCCACCTACGCCGACGCCGTCGTCCACCTACGCCGACGCCGTCGTCCACCTACGCCGACGCCGTCGTCCACCTACGCCGACGCCGTCGTCCACCTACGCCGACGCCGTCGTCCACCTACGCCGACGCCGTCGTCCACCTACGCCGACGCCGACGTCCATCGGCACTGACACTGCCGTACACCAGTGCCGATGCCGCCTTCCACCAACGCCAGATGAGCTACTACGGACCTTCAATTGTTTGTGAAGTGTGGGGTGTTGTGGAAATAAGCAAGTGTACTTTTAATGATAAGCAGATTAAAGGAAAACAAAACACAATGGAAAAGGAACATCAATCCGTAGAGTCTGTTGGGGCTATGGGGATTGAAAAACAGGGGCTAGATTTAGGCAAATTAATGAGGTTCAAAGTGCAGTTTGAATCACAAAACACAAAACTAGAGGCTCAAATTAATATCTTAAGTAATCAGATGCAAGAATGGAAAAAAGAATTGAAAAAAAATTGTCAGATTCCCTAAGTGAACAGACAAATATTTCATTTAAGGATTTAGAACAAAGAAATGAAACCAATATAAAAGGACGAGTTCAAAAATTAGAATATGATGTAGACTGTAAATTTAGTAATTTGGAAACACAATTTAACAAAAAATACGACTCTTTGAAAAATGTATGTAATGTTACATTTGATGTGGTCGAACAAGAATTAGCTACGCTAAAAACCAATGTCCAGAAACAAGATAAGTTGCTCCCCCTAGTACAGGCGCAAATTTCAGGGGTCAAATCACGGGTGGAAACCGTAGAACAGAACTTCAAAGAAAAGTTAATGACTGCAGAGCTTATAAATTTGAATGGCTTGGAAGAACAAGTAGAAGAATTAATAGGACGAAAGGTTGAAGAGAAACTAAGTGCTGGTATCTCTTCGCCTATAGTAACTTCTGATTTAGATAACACCAAGGAAGACTTAGAAACTTTGAGGAAAGAATTCAAGCTTATGCAGGAGAAACTAAAGCCACAGTTTCCCAAAATATTATGTTAAATAAGGACATGATAACTGATTTGCAATGGGGATCAAATTCACGCTTGTCGAGACAGTTTCCTAAATTCAAACCAGATGGGGAGGTACACCCCACCCATTTCTTAAAACGATTTAACTTAGTATTAGTAAAACAACACCTTCGAAGTTCAGCACTGAAAAAAGAAACACACAATTTTTTTCTGAAATACGTAGGACCTTATCGTATTCAATCAATAGTACACCAAAAAACCCTATATTTAGTAGATCCTGTGACGGGAGAGGAAAAGGGAATGTATAATGTTAAGGATATAAAACGATATGTACAAAACCCACAGAGACGGTGAAGTTCTGTGTCAATGGGCGGAGGGACGTCCGCCGGTTCCCGAGTTGGGTTCAGTGTTACTTCTACATTAGTTTTCCTGCATCAAACTCCCTTCAAATCTTTGGCTATCCTGTAATCTATTTATAGCCCTTAACCTATCCTATCATATTAGTATTAAAAGAGACCAATTATGACTACATGATTATGACTAATTTAAGGAGTCACAATAAACAGTAACCTCTAAGCATGAGATAAAACAAACAAGGTAACATTATAACAGGAGAGATAGAAAAGCCACAAAGTAGACATATTCATCGATTCTGGTAGTGACGTATCACTTATTTCTAGGGAATACTTTAATACATTAAAAACTGAAAGTAATTTACCTGTTTTACCAGTAACTGGGGTATACATAGTTGGTATAACAGGAAAGAAGAGTAAGGTTGTTAAATACGAAACCTTGGCACGCTGCCGTATAAGTGATATGACGTTTCGACAACCTTTGCTAGTAGTGGAAGACATAAATAGAGACGTATTGTTTGGTTTAGACTGGTTAACCGATTTTAATGTTATACTAAATTTCGACGAGAACTGTATATGTGAAGGAACCCGAGAATAAACATTGCATTAAGTTTGTGACAGACAGCGATGTGTATAAACAAACATCTAAACACCAAAGATCACAATTAACCACGTCAGCTCAGTTGTCTCCAGAGATAGAGTTAACTAATACTGCATGTCCACAAGACGAATTTCACAAAAAGGTAAGTGAATCTGAAGTGTTAAATATTGAACAGCAAACGGATTTAGCGAGAATTCTGTCTAAATACCATTCAGTATTTTCAGAGAATCCGGGTACCATTAGCAATTATGTTTGCAAATTTAAGATTAAGGACGAGACTCCGTTTGGTAGTGCTCAGGAAGGGCTCGAGCACACGTACTAAGTAATGATGGTTGCACATATCAAGTGAAATGGTATAGTAAGCTTAAGCTAAAGGAACAAGGGGGGACGAAGTGTATATCCACCTGTGTTCATAGCTATAGTAGTACATATATTAAGCTGGAGGTATCGAGTCAAATAAGTTTCTGATGAATAATAGGATTGTGCAGACCGAATAGCCTGATGAAAAGAAATAAAGTTACAACCATGGACAAAACATATTTAGTTATTAAGGCTATATAAGTGAGCTATAAGCAATGAACAAGCGAAGAATTTAAGTAGGTAGGCTGAAGGACTCAGGAGGAAAGGAGAGGTAGATAGAAATTTTACCAGGAAATTTTAAATAAAACAGTGTCCAGAGGAGTACAAAAGAGGCAAGACTATGAATCATTGTTAGAGAAGATGGGGGGGGGGGGGGGGGGCGCATCCGATATAGATGAAATGAGAGAAAGGGAGGCAGGTAGGCAGACCCAGAGGAGGCTGACCTATAATGTGTGGGCAGGGGCACCAAAAAAGGGATTGACCTATACCATAGTTTAGTATAAATGGAAGGGGCGTACCTACCCAAGGATGAGGAAGAAGATGTTTGCATAGTATCAACCCTTACGTAGATTGGAACCCAAAGGGAAAGGGTGGTGTAGTGACCTGAGATTGTAGTGGAAAGTTTCTCCTGGTAAAATTGAATTCTAAAATTTTTTAAATAGAAAAGACGAGTCCTGCACGAGGAGATAGAAAAAAGAGAAAAACCCCAGTACAACTAATTTTTTTCAGACCTGGAAAACTGGTGGTTATCATTGCAACAGCTTCTAAAAAAAAGAAAAAAAAAGTAAAGACTTGACTCAGAATAACACCTGAAATTTGAAACTGGCTAAGGGGAGGGATTTATTTTGGCTCAATCATGGAAGCAAGAGTAGATAAATCTATTGTAAATAGCTGATACTTGTTGTACTATTCGTTTATCATACTACTATGTCTATGAAAGATATTACCAACAGCTTAATGAAATAACGGAGATGGAAGAGAGTTTTTGTACATAATGTTTTTATGTAGTACAAAGTAACAAGATAAGTGTTAAGAAAAAATTATTAAAATATATGTTGTGTGCAAAATAACAAGTGTTCGAGCTAAGGGGAGGGATATGTAGTGCCCCAAGAATTTTACGAAAGTCTGGAGACACTTGTGTTCCAGCCATTTCGAACATGCTTTATTTTAAAGCAGTGGCGTAAGGATGAGCATGGGATACTGCACCCATTTATTGTCTGTGCAGGCGAAACTGGAAGGGAGATAGTTCGTCGGTGCTGGCAAGTGTTCAGCGCGACCTGCGAAGAATAAACACATACGGCCCAGAAGCTCCGTGGCCGGCTGCAAAGAGTAATGTAGCTTTGTATTGTTGAAAAACAAATGGAGTGACTCGAGATAGTGACTGTTTAGTAGACTTTAAACTGCTGTTGAGAGTACGTGGGCTGGACATGGATAGTCAGTCATGATAAAAGCTTATGTATTAATTGTGTTCAAAAATGTGTAATTAACTGATCTTGAGTGCCCGGTAATGTGTGGGCTTACGTCATAAAGTTTAGTTGTTTTTTTGTACAAAGTGAAAATAAGTGGAAATAAATATGTTCTGGTGCATTGAATGATATTCCAAGAGTAGTGTATTTTTGAATAAGAAGAGAGAGAGGGAACGAGAGAGTGAAAATTTCCCCTTCCTAGCAGGGAAATCTTCACAGAAGCATCCGGTGCTAGCAGAAGTCATCGGCACTGCAAGAAAGCAGAACCAGCATTCTTCAACAAGTAAGTCCACAAAAACACTTAACATTACACCGGGCCACTGCAAGGGATACTAACTACTGCTTCCCAATATATTTATTCTTTAATGAAATTTGCCATTAAAAATATATCACTTTTTCAAAACAACAGCTCAATTCATGGAATCAATACTGGAAATAAGAATAATCTTCACAAGGATTTAAAGTCACTTAGTCTTGTACAAAAAGGTGTGCATTATTCAGAAACACACATTTTCAATAACTAGCCAGCAGCCATAAAAAACTTAACAACCAATGAAATTCAATTTAAGAGAAGCCTAAAGGATTAACTGGTGGCCAACTTCTTCTACTCCATTGATGAATTTCTCAGCAAAACCAAATGATTTGTGTATATAAATGTACAATATAACTTCTGTACAATTTCAGTGCAGTAATGTGTTCATTGTAAATATGTGTGTGTGTTCTACATCCTGGGGGACCTCCTCACTACGGATCAATTGGAATGGAATGAAAGTAAATCTAATCTAACCTAATATAGAGAAGATCCAACGGAGAGCAGCGCGCTTCGTTTCAGGATCATTTAGCAATCGCGAAAGCATTACCGAGATGATAGATAAACTCCAGTGGAAGACTCTGCAAGAGAGACACTCAATAGCTCAGTATGAGCTTTTGTTGAAGTTTCGAGAACATACCTTCACCGAACCCCCCCCCTCCCCCCTCCATGAACCAAAGACCTTGCCATTGGTGGGGAGGCTTGCGTGCCTCAGCGATACAGATAGCCTTGTAACCACAACGAAGGGGTATCTGTTGAGAGGCCAGGCAAACGGATGGTTCCTGAAGATGGGCGGCAGCCTTTTCAGTAGTTGCAGGTCTGGATGATTGACTGATCTGGCCTTGTAACACTAACCAAAACGGCCTTGCTGTGCTGGTTCTGCGAATGGCTGAAAGCATGAGGAAACTATGGCCGTAATTTCTCCCGAGGGCATGCAGCTTTACTGTATGGATAAATGATGATGGCGTCCTCTTGGGTAAAATATTCCAGAGGTAAAATAGTCCCCCATTTGGATCTCTGGGTGGGGACTACTCAGGAGGACGCCGTTATCAGGAGAAAGAAAACTGGTGTTCTACGGATCGGAGTGTGGAATGTCAGATCCCTTAATCAGGCAGGTAGGTTAGAAAATTTAAAAAGAGAAATGGATAGGTTAAAGTTGGATATAGCGGGAATTAGTGAAGTTCGGTGGCAGGAGGAACAAGACTTTTGGTCAGGTAAATACAGGGTTATAAATACAAAATCAAATAATAGGGGTAATGCAGGAGTAGGTTTAATAATGAATAAAACAATAGGAATGTGGGTAAGCTACTACAAACAGCACACATCGAACACATTGTTGCGGCCAAGATAGACATGAAGCCCACGCCTACCACAGTAGTACAAGCTTACATGTCAACTAGGATAATGGAATATAGTCTAATTAAGTCAGGTGATGCTGAGGGAATTAGATTAGGAAATGAGACACTTAAAGCAGTAAAGGAGTTTTGCTATTTGGGGAGCAAAATAACTGATGATGGTTGAAGTAGAGAGGATATAAAATGCAGACTGGCAATGGCAAGGAAAGCTTTTCTGAAGAAGAGAAATTTGTTAACATCGAGTATAGATTTAAGTGTCAGGAAGTCGTTTCTGAAAGTATTTGTATGGAGTGTAGCCATGTGTGGAAGTGAAACATGGACGATAAATAGTTTGGACAAGAAGAGAATAGAAGCTTTCGAAATGTGGTGCTACAGAAGAATGCTGAAGATTAGATGGGTAGATCACATAACTAATGAGGAGGTACTGAATAGGATTGAGGAGAAGAGGAATTTGTGGCACAACTTGACTAGAAGAAGGGATCGGTTGGTAGGACATGTTGTGAGGCATCAAGGGATCTCATGATTAGTACGCTTGTAACGAGAGCAGGACGAATATGTGAGCCTCAACACCTCAAACGAGAAATGCAACACCTGGAAACTGTTCCGAGGAGCAATGGGTACTCCACAAATTACATTAGAAGTGTAACAGAGCCAAACACTCGGCGAAGTAAGGAACCAGAAAAAGAAATGTCGGGTACGGCCTTTCTGCCATACATTCCCAGAGTGACGGACAGAATCGGCCGTATATTGCGCAAACACGGCGTAAAGACGATTTTCAAACCGACAAGGAAGATCAAAGAGTGTCTTAGATCGGCGAAGGAGAAAAGAGACCCACTTGCAATGTCGGGAATATACCATATACCTTGCACATGCGGAAAAGTTTATGTCGGAATGACTGGACGATCCATTAACACCAGGATCAAAGAGCATAAGCGACATTGCAGGTTGGGGCAGGTGGAGAAATTGGCCGTGGCAGAGCACGCACTGAACGAGACCGATCACGTAATAAAATTCGCCGACACGGAAGTTCTGGCTGCAGAGAAGCACTATCACACGCGCTTGTTCAGAGAAGCTGTAGAAATCCAAAAACACGCAAACAGTTTCAACAAGAAAGAGGAAAGCCTTAAGGTAAACGGATCCTGGCTTCCCGTACTGCAGCGAACGACCGTCGCAGGTAGCAAGAGGAGAACCGCACCGGAAATGACCGCGGAGAAGCCCTCGGACATTGGCGTGCCAGGTACGTATAGTCTGCGGCCGCGAGCTCGCCTCCAGTTCACCACCGGCAATGGAGGGTGAAGCTTTGACAATGCCAGCCACTCGTGCTGGCGAAACATCAGAAAAATCATTAGATGAACATCGGCCGAAGTACCCGAGACAGAAGCCAATAGGCAGTTTGTATACAACGTACAGCCTAAACCACTGAAGATACTGAAGTGTCATACAATAAAAACTTTTTGCTAAACTGCAATGAGAAAGAACCTGCTAAGCTGTGCTGTGAAAATGTGTGGTTTTGTTTTCTTTTTCTCAGTCATTTTTAACAGAAAACAGGAAAATAGTGTTTATGGCTAACTTTATAATCATTCCTGTTTGTATATTAAAACCATACAAAATACTGTCTTTAAACCTACTACCCTCACAGATCCAACAGCTGGAAAGGTCTCTCTCATACTTCATGTATTACTGATTCCAGCCGATTTACCCATTCATTTTGACTTCTATTCCAAATCAAGGTTCCATTTGCAATAACAATAAATAAGGTTGGGGGGGGGGGGGGGGGAGGAGGAGAGGGGAGGGAAAGAAATGGATACAAAGAAGGGGGAAGGAGGCTATGGACAGAGAGATGAGGGAGGAGGAGACGGATATAGAGAGTTTGGGAAGAGATGTACAGGGAGCAGGGCAAAGGTGATATACAGAGATAGGGGGAGAAGGAGGAGATGGACAATGGGAGGTGTGTAGGAGATGATGGACTGAGAGGGGGGAGACGGAGATTAGGACATATATCCAGGTCTCATACATACAATAGGTGATCAAAAGTATCCGGACACCCCCAAAAACATATGTTTTTCATATTACATGCATTGTGCTGCCACTTACTGCCAGGTACTCCATACCAGCAACCTCAGTAGTCATTAGACATCATGAGAGAGCAGAAATGGGCGCTCAGAGGAACTCACAGACTTCGAACATGGCCAGGTGATTGGGTGTCACTTGTGTCATACGTCTGTATGCGAGATTTCCACACTCCTAAACATCCCTTGGTCCACTGTTTCCGATATGATAATGAAGTGGAAACGTGAAGGGACTTGTACAGCACAAAAGCATACAGGCCGACCTCATCTGTTGGCTGACAGAGACCGCCGACAGCTGAAGAGGGTCATAATGTGTAATAGGCAGACATCTATCCACACCATCACACAAGAATTCCAAACTGCATCAGGATCCACTGCAAGTACTATGACAGTTAGGCGGGAAGGAGGAAACTTGGATTTCATGGTCGAGTGGCTGCTCATAAACCTTGCTTGGTGTAAGGAGTGTAAACACTGAACGACTGTACAGTGGAAAAATGCTGTGTGGAGTGACGAATCACGGTACTCAATGTGGCGATCCAATGGCAGAGTGTGGGTATGGCGACAGCCCAGTGAACATCATCTGCCAGCGTGTTCAGAGGCGGTGGTGTCATGGCTTGGTCATATTTTTCATGGAAGTGGCTTGCACCCATTGTTGTTTTGTGTGGCACTATCACAGTACAGGCCTACGTTGATGTTTTAAGCACCTTCTTGCTTCCCACTGTTGAAGAGCAATTCGAGGATGGTGATTGCACCTTTCAGCACGATCGAGTACCTCTTCATAATGCACAGCCTGTGGCAGAGTGGTTACATGACAATAACATCCCTGGAATGGACTGGCCTGCACAGAGTCCTGTCCTGAATCATATAAAACACCTTTGGGATGTTTTGGAACACCGACTTCATGCCAGGCCTCATTGACTGACATCAATATCTCTCCTCAGTGCAGCACTCCATGACGAATGGGCTGTCATTCCCCAAGAAACCTTCCAGCACCTGACTGAATGTATGCCTGCGAGAGTGGAAGCTGTCATCAAGGCTAAGGATGGGCCAACATCATATTGAATTCCAGCATTACCAATGGAGGGCGTCTTGAACTTGTAATTTTCAGCTAGGTGTCCAAATTCTTTTGATCACATAGTGTATTTAGCACTTGCAAAGCACTGCCAGGTTTGCTCATTTACATGTAATCAAAAGGTGGCAAACCATTGGCTTTCTGATCACTGAAAACCCAATTTCACCGATCACTATAAAGGTCAACCACTCCTAACCTCTACAAAGCAATGAGATGAAGCATATAAATTATCATTATTACAGTACCAAAAATTACCTTTCTCTTTTAATGACAAAATATGGAAGTGCAGTTGCAACCCTGACAGCTGCTTCATCAGAGCAAACATGCAAATTCAGTGCCTGAAAACTGACACAAGCCCATTCTCAAAATGCAACACAGGACAGGGAAATTGGAAGCCACACATACACTGTTGTTAAAACAACAGAAATTCCATTCTCCATAAGGCCAATAGAGTATGCTGAAGTTTGTGATGCACAAGACAGAACAGTTGGAAACCAGACTTGCTCTGTTAAAATAACAAAAATTCAATATCTCAGAAGGTTTACTTGTAGAAAGGTCAAATGAATAAAAGTATGCTGAATATTTTGTGACAGAAATAAAGAAACACACTCCAATACTGGCAAACAACAAAAACTTCGTACAGATTCTTCAAAAAATTCCTACAAGACATATTCCTTGAGGCTGCAGGTAATATCTGATCCCACGTCTCGCATATGAATCAAAGGACAACCTCAACAAATACAAAACACTATACAAGCAGGACCATCTTACTTAAGAGTCTATATAATTAGGAACTGCACTAATGAAAATGCTGAGTGAGAAAAGACAGAAGAGGTGGACTGAAACCATGAAAGGAATGGGTATGACCCACAGCAGCATAATTGCCTGGAACTTAGTGAAAACACTCAACTGTGACCCTGAGGTAGTTAAACCACTCCAAGTAACACCCAACCAAGCTGCCCACTAAATCCTCCTAAACGGAAAATCCAACCAAAGAAGTCAGACGTCTAAAGTCAATAGATGCCCACAGCAATAATCAGATAGGCCTAACTTCATTGTGCTGTTTGCCTAGAAAGAACTCAAACTACAATTAAAACTCGGTGATAAATGGAAAAATAGCCCAAGTGGACAACATTTGTGTTCAATAAAGCAAACACTTTTGCCTTGGAAACAAACAATGGATACTGGAGCTTATCAATCACTGTCTCAAGACAAGCAAGAGCCCAAAGATGTGGAGAAAAGCAAAGGTAACAGCGTTATTAAAGGCTGGAAAGTATCCAGATTCCCCAAAGAACTATCACTCAACACTGCTCTTATGTCGCTTATACAGACTGTATAACCCAAGGCTCATTCCCAACAGGCCAGTTTCAGATCATGAAAATATTGCAACAGCCAAATCTTGTCCCTTACTGAATGTATAGATGAAGGATATGAAAATAAATCAATAAAATGACCAGTTTTTGTTGACCTGAGCCCTGCATATGACAGAGTGAAACACAGGTTGCTCCTGGCAAAACTGTATGGCACACTTAAAGATTAGTAGCTTGTAAAAGTTGCTAAATTACTGCAGCAAAACAGAATGTTCTACATTACACTGGATGGCAGATTGAGCCAATGGTAAAAACAAGAAAAAGAGTTCTCCCAGGACAATGCCCTGCCTGCCCCTCCTGTCAAACCTGTATAACAATGACCAACCAACACAAAATTACATGACCCGATTCAATTATACCAACGATCTGATAATCACAGCTTAAGGAAACAGTTTTGAGCATATAGAACAAAACCTGAGATGCAACCTAAGCTCCATGCCAGAATGCTACCAGGAAAATTCCCTTAACCCACACCGCTGAGACACAAGTCAGCACCTTACATCTTAACCCAAAACAGTCGAACTGAAAGCTGAACACAGTTTTGAATGGCATCACCCTGAAACCAACAGATAAACCGAATACCTGAGTGCTGTATTGGACCAGTTCCTGCCATATAAACATCACTGCAGGAAGACCAATCATAATGTCACTGCAAGGAATAACACACTGAGGAATTTGGCTAATGGCAAATTGGGAGCTAGATCAAAGGTGCTGAGAACCACAGCAGAATATGCTTGTCATTATTGTCCCGATCTGTACATGGCAAAAGGATCAATTTAATCTTAAATGAGAGATGATGACTAACAATGGTTGCATTATACCCATGTCCCTCAATAAACTACACAAAGTGGCCTGATTTACAGACCCAAACTCGCAAAGAGACCGTCATGAACACACTGAGCAGCTCAAGCATAACTTCAATGAACTTAACACCTTATTTGGCCCTTACTTTCCATGGAAGACTTTAATCCTGCAACGGATTCTTGAATAAAGAACTTACTAAACTCCCAAACAACTACAGGAGATGCCCAGTGGTGAGAACTTGAGATGGAAGATTTGGAGAAGCTTGAACTGCATGGGAATAGTCGTAGCACCAGTGAAAGCAAACCTGATCAAGTGAGAGCTCATAAATGAATTTAACGACAGGTGGAAGAGTGTCAATCATCAGCGTAGGAAATATGTCCCAATCTCCTCACTGTCTCTCTAAATGTATCCTTGATGAATTACAACAGGGAAGTACGGAAGCATTGGACACAGTCCACTTTTGGGGTAAAAGACTTTGTGTCCTGACATGGAAGTGTAAAATCCAATCTTTCAAGTTGCATTTATTTCTTAAACTGCAATAATACTGACTTGTTCATGTTCATTCTCACTCCAGCACAAATACAGAGGGTGTTCATAAATTTCGGTTACAAACCTCTAGGACATGTAGACAAGAGTGAGTAAATAATATTTTGAATAGGAACCCATGTCCAGGAATGTACCGTCTCCATTATAAGATGGTTTCAATTCGGGTGTGTTATGCATCCACGTCTGCTGAGGAACAGACAAAATTCTCAGATGTGCTTGCCTTGGTAAGCAATAGTAGACAGGATGATGAGTACTACGTCAGGCACTCACCTGATGTCACTTAATGTCTGCCTTGCTGCAAGACCTATTCAGTTCCTGTGTGTGCCCGATACAGTAAAACACGGTCCAGTGCACGTTTTCGGAATACACAGGCATGCTTCTCATGTACAGTAAATTTGAAATAACAGAAGAGCTGCTAGTTGTCTGCATCAAGAACATTTTCCACAACATAGCACGCTATCACACAAACTTTTTGCCCAAATTACACAGCAGCTCCAAGAAACAGGTACATTCACCATGAGGAGGCAGAACTGTGGTGCTCCACAGCAATGCCACATGCCTGAATTTGAAGATGATGTACTGCATCACATGTAACGAGATGCGAACAATTTCACATGCAATGGGTGTTAACCACATTTGGGACATTCTGCATGAGCAACAATTGCAGAGACAGAGGAATATCTGATGGCATGACTTCTAGCCACTGCACTAGAAACTCAAGAAACATCAGGTGGAATGTAGAGCATGTACCAGAACACGCTTCATAGGTACAATGTCTGTAACAATGTTGTGGGCGCCACATCAAGCCACTGTTGTAATGCATCAGTACTGTTCTGTATGTACAGTATACTGAGTTATTTTTTGTTTTGGAATAATGTAAACACGTATTGTTTCAATGTTAATACAAACAGATGTGCTTAAGTGACAAATGGATGTTTCGTTATGTTTCTTTTCGGACTGTTGCCTAATAATTGTACAGCATCACACCTACTTCAATATCTGAATTGAAATTGTCATAGAACGGAAACAATACATTTCCAAACATGGGTTCCTATTCAAAATATTGTGTACTCACTCTGCTCAACAAGTTCTAGAAGTTTGTAAGAGGAATTTCCGAACACCCTGTGTATGACTATGTATATTGTTATTAATTTATTTTCTTCTTACACCATACTGTGTGTTAGAAACATTAATTGTGTGGTTTTTTTTTCCACTGACTGCCATTCATATTTCATTTAAGCTAGTTTCTAACAATGTTACTAGCAAAATGAAAAAGATGTTGAATTTAAATTCATTCTTAATTCAACAGCTTTAAAATGTTAATGTAATATTAACTTGTGGACACAAAAAATATTCAGCTGTTGACATTGTGGCCTGCAGAGACTACAAGGTTGATAACCCCTAAATCAAGGAATATACTAAGTCCATTGGCCAAAGCCCTTAAATCTGTGCTGTGGTGATACTTTAATTTGGAAAATTCAGGATGGAATGTAAAAAATATTATGAGAAGGAAAGTTGCTACTCACCATATAGCAGAGATGTTCAGTCGCAAATAGGCACAACAAAAAGATTTTCATACAAAGCTTTCAGCCAATGGCCTTTGTCAACAATAGACATACGTAAGCGCACACACACACATTCATGCAAATACAACTCACACACACGACTGCAGTATCAGGCAACTGAAACCACAGTTTCAGCTTCAGTTGCCTGAGGCTGCAGTCGTGCGTGAGTTGTGTTTGCGTGAGTATGTGTGTGCGCATATGTATGTCTATTGTTGACAAAGGCCATTGGCCAAAAGCTTTAAGTGTGAAAATCTTTTTGTTATGTCTATCTGCGACTCAGCATCTCCGTTATATGGTGAGTAGCAACTTTCCTTCACAATTTCTTAGTATCAAAATGTTCTGTACAATAATACATGTTCTTGTTATCTGTAAGGAAGCTCGATGAGAAAGACTACCTATCTAGCCTCTGTTATTGTTTGGGTGTTTATACTCACTGATGGTACAACCCTTTGGCTGTGTGTGTTTTTAGTTTCAAACCTTAGGACCACTTTGATCCCATGAACAGCTAAGGACCTGTACAATCTATCCGGGCTGAGCATGGAGTGGATACCTAAGCCTCACAGAAATGATATACAGAAGGAAGATTGCTAACGACGTTTTTGCTTCATTACCCATCCATGTAACACTCTTTGGGGTTGACTCCCCTTTTCATATATATACACTGAAGAGCCAAAGAAACTGGTACACCTGCCTAATACTGAGTAGGGCCCCCGTGAGCATACAGATGTGCTGCAACATGCTGTGGCATGGACTTGATTAATGTCTGAAGTAGTGCTGGAGGGATTTGAGACCATGAATCCTGCAGGGCTGTCCATAAATCTGTAAGAGTATGAGGGGGTGGAGATCTCTTCTTAACAGCACATTGCAAGGCATACCAGATATGCTCAATAATGTTCATGTTTGGGGAGTTTGGTGGCCAGCGGAAGCGTTTAAACTCAGAAGAGTGTTCCTGGAGCCACTCTGTAGCAATACTGAACGTGCAGGGTGTCGCATTGTCCTGCTCAAATTGCCGAAGTCTGTTTGAATGTACAATGGACATGAATGGATGCAGGTGATCAGGCAGGATGCTACGTATGTGTCACCTGTCTGAGGCATATCTAGACATATCAGGGATCCCATATCACTCCAACTTCACACGCCCCACACCATTACAGAGCCTCCACCAGCTTGAACAGTCCACTGCTGACATGCACAGTCCATGGATTCATGAGGTTGTCTCCATACCCGTACACGTACATCTGCTCGATACAATATGAAATGAGACTTGTCCAAACAGGTAATATGTTTCCAGTCATCAATAGTCCAATGTCGGTGTTGACAGGGCCAGGTGAGGCGTAAAGCTTTGTGTTGTGCAGTCACCAAGGATGCATGGGTGGGTCTTCGGCTCCAAAAGCTCATATCAATGATGTTTCATTGAATGGTTTGCATGCTGACATATGTTGATGGCCCAGCACTGAAATCTGCAACAGTTTGTGGAAGGGTCACACTTCTGTCACATTGAATGATTCTGCTCAGTCATTGTCGGTCCCATTGTTGTGGGATCTTTTTCAGGCTGCAGCGATGTCAGAGATGTGATGTTTTACCATATTCCTGATATTCACGGTACACTCGTGAAATGATTGTATGGGGAAATCCCCACTTCATCGTCACCTTGGAGATGGTGTGTCCCATCGCCCGTGCGCCGACTATAACACCATGTTCAGACTCACTTAAACCTTGATAACCTGCCATTGTAGCAGCAGTAACCGATCTAACAACTGCACCAGACACTTGTTGTCTTACATAGGTGACACAGCGTCACATTCTGCCTGTTTACATATCTCTGAATTCGAATACGAGGAGCACAACAACAATCAGAAGTTATACTTGCAGCACAGAAATGGCTGTGGTACTGTTGAAATTTGGGCCCATTTTCACCAATCACATTTCACAAAATAGATGAGGGACATACGGAAGATTGCACTTAGAATATGCAGGAAAACAGGAATTAATGTTTAGACAGTAAATGAAATTTCTAGCATCAAATAGCATATCTCAAATGCCACTTCTTCTGAGCTGCACAGACAGGAAATATCCCTACAGTACAGGCTTTGTCCCTGCAATCTTCCCACCTAAACCACCACTAGGCACCATCCTCTGTCCACTCCCTTACCAGTTTCTTAATCATTTCTCTCCTGCTTCAACATTATGCTCCCCTTTTTGTACTCCCCCCTTTCTGTCACTAAATAAACAAATGTCATGTGGCACCAAGGCCTGGCACCAAGCTTTTGATTGGGTGCCATTTCGGTGACTTGCATGTTCTAATAACCAATGGCATCCAGTTTTCATTGAACGGTCACCTATCCAAGTACTAGCCAGGCCCAAAGTTGCTTAGCTTTGATGACTGAACAGGAACTGGTGTTATCAATGTGGCAAGGTCATTGGTCTTAAGTCACTGGTATCACTTTTAATCTACATTTTAATGCTGACTCTGTGGATAACCTGATTTCCAAAATACATCACCACTCCCTCCTCCCGCTGTCACTGTCACCTGAATTTGGCCTCGCAAAACCTATGCACACCACATATCATCCCATTTTGACTGCCCAAGCCTATCCTTTCCTTTCATTACACCCATTTACTTGCACACTTCTTTGTAAAAAATCAATGTTGCAGCAGCTACACATGTTGGTGTGTGTGTGTGTGTGTGTGTGTGTGTGTGTGTGTGTAAAAAGAATAAACTGTAGCTGGAAAGCTGAGGGGGAGGGGGGGGATGTGTTACAATCTTTTGTCTGCAGCAAGGTGGTTGCCTTGCTTAGATTTTGGTTGGTGTTTCTAGCCAGGAATTTTATTATTGTATCAAGTAAAATGTCCAACTACAATGAAAAGCATGCCACTGAAGTTTGACTGGTAATTCAGGATTTTGAAACCAAGCAAATGTCTTGTACACATTTTGTAAGAAAAATTTGTAATATGATCACAGGAGTCTCTTGCAAATATATTAATAATTATTATGCAAATGAAAGGAGATTAATACCTTGATGAGGTCCAAACACGAGTCCCACATCATTGCGAAACAATTTGTTGAGATCTGCAGAGGAGTTCCTTGTGTGCCTCAGGTCGAGTGATGCAGCACGTGAGTGACCGACAGCTGAGCGACTTGCAATCGCCCGCAAGTCGGCAGAACTTCTCGAAGCAGCATTTGACGACGAGACTCTGAGATCCAGAGAGGAATTGCGAGAATGACCACCTGCAGGAGATGGCCTCTGAGAATGCGTGTGAGGTGCAGGTAATGTTGCCTGTGGTACAGGTGCAGTCGTGACTCCAGCAGAGAGTGAAGCCATTGGAGGTGCACTGGGAGGAGTAGAAGCAGCTGCTGCAGTGGCACCATTTGGTGGTGCCTCCGGTGGAACACGAACAATAGAACCAGGCCGAGCAACATGTGCAGCTGCCAATATATCTGGCTGCCCAGAAGGTGCCGAAGTACTTGTATTTGGTTCCTGAAGAGGTATACCTGTAAACACAGCATAAGGAAAATCAGCACAAAAGACATACACATACACATGACACAGTCTAAGAATCACCTTCAAGGCTGTGATATGAGTAAAAGAAAACAGAAATACAACATGTGCCACTGCAGAATATTATGCAGCTGTTTATGGTAAAAAGGAAAGTTTATGGTGTGCATGAGCTGGTGGTTAAATATAGCTACCACTATTATATTCTTAACTGATGCTGGTTATATTATGAAAGTATTTTTGAACTACATTATATGTCCTTTGTACAGGTCAAACGCCGAAACTGCTACTTTTACAAGAGCCCTACCCATACCAAATGTGCATAACTCTCTGGACATACTGCAGAACCACCTCTGTTGTGATCTGCGGGTACATAAGTACAGGCATCTGAGGGTACATAAGTACAGGTACTATGTAGAAACTTTGTGTACATTTTATCAGTTTGAATCAAACAGATGAATTGCTTGGATTCAAAGGCAAAGTGACTGTAGGTCTTTGATCAGAAAAGCACTGAACCCAATCATCATTTTTCCATTTTTGTAATCTTGCCAAGTACTTAGTTTCTACAGATGACTGAATGCTAAAGCGTATTGCACAAATAAATCATCTCTCTCCATTTTGTTGCAGAGATTTCTATCGTCACTCAAGGGAAATCTTAAGAAATGCCTAACAAATGGCATTTGCACTGATGAGTTGTAGCAAAGGTAAAATTCAGTGGAGCTTCAAAGATGGCCTGTGCCTTATTTCCTGGTTTGGATTTGGATCAATGATAGGATATTAAATTCTAATTTTTATTTGGCTCAATGATTAAATGATTCAAGATGTTCCTGGAAAGATAAAAGTGTTAATAGTTAGGAATCACTTTTTCTGTAGCAGTACAATAATGTTGCTGTCCTTAAACCTATGGCCATTACATAGTGTTTCAAAAAAATCATAAGCATATTTGCTGGACTGATTCCCGATCTTAAATTCATTAAATACTTTCCGGAAGAGCTGGAATGTCAGTTACATGTTAGCTGCATTTCCTCAAAAACGCAGAACAACTACTCATAACACTTCAGGAAGTTGGGAAATATATTCCACCTTCAGTGTATTAAAACTTAATGATAAGCCCTTCTCAGATACTAACCATTTCAATAGTAGAGAAAATGTTGCCGTTGCCATTCTTTCTAACATGAATGATGCCTTTAGAAAGACGTGCAATAGATCACAAGAGACTAAGCCTCTTACATGTAAACTTACCCTATTTATTTATTTATTTATTTACATAGTTTACACCTACAACTGAGCACTAAAATCAAACATAAAACAACAGAGTCTACAATGATTAAGTTTAGGTCTTAGCAGTCAGCAATTTCTTCATTTCCCAAAATTTCTTCATTCACTGTGATCTGGCTGCTCGTCCTTCTGCAGATATGACTTACTACTTCTGTTCTGATGGTCTGAATGTCAGCCATGTGTATTTGTTCTTCAAAAGCAGTTTCTCTTCTCTGTGTTGAATTTGGTGTGTGGTGATGTTCAATTCATCCAGATCACTTTGTACTTCTTTAAACCAAATGTTTTTGGTTTTACTGTACCAAGAGTAGTCAAAAAGTTGTTTCAGGATTCTAGTATTTGGTAGGAGAGATACGTGGCCGAAAAATGCAATCCCTCTTTTCTGCATTGTATCGATAATGGATTTACTTTCTTTATACACTACTGAATTGGGCAAAAGTCTCCACTGCCCATTAACTTGATGTTTTTACTGACATTTTCACCAATCACATCTCACAAAAATAGATGAGGGACATACAGGAGTCTGCACTTACAATATGCAGGAAAACCATCAAGTTCGTTTCACTAATACTGTAGTTTTATCAAGATCTAATCATTAATATGCTAGACTGGTCAGAGGGGCCATAGATATTCTACACAAAAACAGCTTTTTGAAATGAAGAAGGTTTTAAATCAGGCAAGTTAATCGGTATTGTGAAGATCATCTTAGCTGTGTAGGATAAGTGCAAATAAATTACTAGTTCTACCCTGCAGATGGCTTGTTATGTATGGATCTGATTGGTGGGTATCAGTGAGTTCTTTATAGCATTTCAAAGCAAGTATGTGGCTTGAAGTGACACTCTCTCATGCTATGTCGATACCAGGAAAGTTATTCAGTGTGTTATATTTGTAAAAGGTTTTACACGTGTTAAGTGAAATTAGCAAAACCAGCATCTCTGGTTACCTTCCGAACTAACCTAAGCCTTGGGCTACACAGACAAGTCGTATCACCACAATCTGTAATGGGGGGAAAAATTATCTTGTGACATTTGTTGGCTGTACCAACTCACAACCAATCTATCACATTCCAATCTAACTTAGACCTCAGGCTATACCACAGTTTAGTCTGAGACCACAGCTGTCATTAAATAAAGGTGCAAAGCAGAACAGCAACATCATATTTGTCAGTACAGTTGCCACGTCCACCAGTCCTATATAGATCTAGTACAATCTAAAGTGCCACCCAAATTAACTAAATGACATATTATTAATGAACACAAACAATATAGAAACAAAAATATAGCAAATGTGATTTACCTGCACAATAAGACTGAATAAATCATCTGTTGAATTCTTATTTAAAGAAGGTCCAAAAATCATACTTAAGTAAAATTTCACGTTCTATCCTCAAATTTCAATAATAAACTACAGATATAAAAATGTCTGTTCATTTAAACAGTCATCTACAACAATTTTGTGGGAGGTGACAGCAATAAAAAACAGCTGAAGGTAAATTTGACAATTACAGTAGTAAAAAGACAAGACAAGTAGTGAACAAATAGGATAAGTAAGAGCTGAGCGTAAATCACTCTTCAAATATAACTGGCTGGAAATGAACTTGGCAGCAAATAAAAATTAATGAACTTAATGAATAGAGATGATAAACATTTTAAAAGTCAAATGAAAAAAGACAGTATGAGTCAGAAACAAATAAGCAAAAGAGTAACAATTGTGGTAGCCCAGTAAACTGGTTTTTCTTAGATAAAAAAAAAATAAAATATGGGAGGTTTGTGGGGAATGAGCATGAATAAAATAATATATGTTACATTATGGTTACTGTCACATTTACTCATTCTCAAAATTCCTTTTAATGGACAACAGCATAACAAATGTTAAATCTGAAGTAGATGACCCACGAAGAAAAGACTGTATTAGAATTATACAAGCTCTATGAATTATAGACTCCACCACTTTTTACAGTAAAAGTAAAAGAAAAAATCCGAAAGTGTAATACGTTCTGCAATAAATGATGATAAAATTTCCGTCTCATTAGAGATCGAAAAATGAAATAAATATTTGGGTGTTTATTTCTGAATATGTGATGAGTTCTGAAAGGTTGGTGAGTCAGCTATATTACAGGACAGCATTAATTTCTGCGACGGAAACGAGCAGCTACAAAATTCATCTTTTTGGATTTCCAGCATGCTGGATTAATAACAGAACAGCAACTTGAGTTAACCAGTTTTATGTAGAAAACAGCCAAAGTTACAAAATACAGTTACATTTGTTTAACTGATGACCAGTTTCAGGATCAGTCCCCATTCTCAAATCATCCAAACAAAGAAAAATGTGTACTCCATGATAGCATTCAAAACACGTTAATATTGTCCATGCCTGTGTTTAAGCCATTACTCAAGTTTACAGAGACCATTCATTGGCAGGACAACTGTTTTGCGTATGCACGCTGCCAACCATTGTGAATAAACAACATTGTGCGCAATACCAATAGCACAAGTGGTATTCAAGGCTGTGTGTGTATTTTTCTGCATGTATTAACTTGCGAAAATTCTGATTAATATCGACATGATTGTTTTCAAAATTTCATTGAAACTGCGGTCGACAATCAGGAATCTGCAGCTCTAGCATTGAAAGCTGTTTGGTTCCTGTGTTCCAATACTGACAGCTAGAGGCTGTTTTCAAATTATAACCAAGTACTGACAGATAGACGGCACAGTCTCTCTGAAGACAACACTGAAATAATGACAATGCTGTCATTCAAAAAACTGTCTACAGAGTGAAAATGTACTTGCTTTAGTGCTACTGTAGATCTATCTTTGTAAGCTCATTGCCCTATTCTTCGTAAAAAACTATGCATATTCTCACTTTCTCAAATGTTTACTAATTTTAATTTTTACTTCTCTGAAGTAAGGATGAACTATGCTTCTTCCGTTTATGGATGGATTTCTGTTTTCTCTTGTTTTACCCCATTTGTCCAGATCTTGGTAAAAACTGCAGAAAATGCAGTACATAAATGAGGATTCCTACCAGTTGTATACAAGTGTCAAATAATAATAATAATAATAATAATAATAATGAGAATACATTAAAAGAAATTATTTTTGTATTAAAAGACTATGTTACTGATGGGAAATAGAATTTAAAACTTGTACTGAAACATATTATAAGCTTTGTTTCCAAGAAACATGTACCTTTTGTAAATGTTTATAAATATTTTGTTATTTAGGAATACCTAAAAAACCTTCAAGCTTTCTTGGTGATATTCACACAGAAAAATCTCTTGGGAATGCAGCCAAGAGATTTTATTTATTAACAACAGCACTGCAAAAGAAAATATTTTTCTTTACATTAAAAGATTATCTTCTAAGTTTCATTATTGCTATTCCGTAAGAAATTTCAACCATTTAAGATAAATATTTAAGTTGGCGAGAAAAACTGTCAAGTGTCGAAAGTAGATTGCAGACCTGAAAAAAGGGGAGTTCTGTATATTTTTTAATCTGCTGGGTACATCCTTGATAGATAATTTGTTTCACAGTATTTAAAATATATGTATCACTCCACACCATTCTGGCCAAGTGCAGTATACAAATGTTAAAAATTGAAATAATAGTCTCTGTTACAGATATTTCATTGATGATGCGTTTCATGCTTCTAGCGCATTTTCAGCTCATTCTTGAGCCGCGGAGACCAGCTTCTGTGGTCTACACAGCTGAAGAATGATATGAAGAAGTGCAAAACATTTCATCAATAATATATCTACAACAAACTGTTATTTTCATTTTTAACTTTGGTATTTGTTTTTAAATAATTATTTGTGTCAAAATTTTTTGTTAAAATAATATTTCTCTACACTTGTCTTGTGTTTGGCCCACCCTGTCTTAGGAATAGTTCCATTTCCAACACATCATTGAAAAATGGTTAAATATGACAAAAATAAATAACTGATAATAGAAAAAACTTGCCAGAAAATAACACCAAAAAATGCAAAAAATAACACCGATTTTGGCCATAAAATAACACCAATTTTTTCTGTCCCTATCTATAATCTGTTTTATGAAGGAAGAAAGTGCTTTCTTCTTTAGTGCTATGAATGCTGGTAAGAAAAACAATCCCAGTACAATGTAGCAGTAAACTGAAATAATGAAATGAAGGCACAACTAAAAACAATAATACTTCAATTAAGAACAAATGCTAGCAACAATGAAACTTCCACAAAGAATGCAATAATAAAGAGCAACTGAGCAACATTCAATATTTCTTGTGTTAATGTTACCTGGGTGATTTCCTGTTAAGTGCGCTAGGGGGTCCCATTCAGCTACCCCTGATCTTGTTCTACTTTGGTCTGTAGATTTGCTAAATGACTATAGGAATATTTACAAATTTCTAGTTTCCCCGGTAGGGGGCTATTAACTGAAAGGTGCACAAATGTCACTGAGACATTTCAAAAATATTAGCCATATATTCAAAGACCTGTAATTCAGCAAATGATTGTGGTACATCTGCAAACTTGGCAAGATTGTTGAACAGTTTATACTGTGCACATTACTGTGACTGCTGTTCTCAAACACGGGATGAGTTGTTTGACATTCGTAAGCACCTGGAAATCGACCAGACTACTGTCAAACGATTGACAGCAGCTGCAAATTGGTGTGTTGGAAGAGTTTCCGAGAGTTGTGTACCTGTGATACCTGTACCAGATGTACCTCAAGTACTATCCTCCCCTGTGGATCCTGTCTCCTCTGCAGAAAGTTCAGGATCTGTCATTGCCCATTCACTTGACAGTGAGTGGCGTGTCAATGGCAGGTCTAGGCATACTGTACAGGGTGGACGGGAACCAGGGAGGACTCAGACTGTTGTACCAACACCCTAACCAACAAATTCAAGGTGCTGATTACCCATCCACTTCACTGTGAGTGGTGTGTCAATGGTAGGTCTAGGTATCCTGTACAGGATGAACAGGGACCAGAGAGGACTCAGGGTGTTGTACCGATCCTCCAACCAATACATTCAAGGTGCTGTCTTTCACTAAAACTGACCCAGTGGGATTCACTTCACCTGTCATGGGGAAACCTGTTTTGTCCAGCATCAGGAAGAGGCAAATGCAAAAGGGTAGGGGTCTGTTAATTGTCAGAAGTTCAAACGTATGGGGAATGATGGTACCCCTTAGGGAAATGGCAGCAAGGGACAGGAAAGGACACTAGGTGCACTCAGTGTGTATGCCTGGGGGCCTCATTCAACATGCTGAAGAGGCTATACCCAGCCACTGGGGGAACAGGATGCAACCAACTGCAGATTGTGACACAAGTTGGAACAAATGCCTGTCATCTGGGCTCCGAAGTCATTCTTGGGTCATTCCAGCGACTGGCAGAGAAAGTTGAGAAGACCAGCCTTGCGCATGGAGTTTCAACAAAGCTCACAATTTGTAGCATTGTCCGAAGAAATGATTGTGGCCCTTTAGTTCTGAGACAAGTGGAAGGACTGAACCAGAGACTTTGAAAGTTCTGTGACATGCTACGCTTCGAATTCCTGGACTTGCGCCATAGGTTTGAGAACTGTAGAGCCCTGCTAAATGGGTCAGATGTGCAACACATCAGAGGCTGCTACTCAGGTAGCTGACTGTGTACACAAGAGTTTTTTAGTTAGGCGACTCTCCATCCAATACAGATAACGATAACTGTAGGAAACTCAGAAGTATCAGTGTAAGATTGAAAGAATGCCTCCCACAGGTGAGAGTAATAAAATCCTAATGATAAACTGTCGAAGCATTTGCAACAAAGTGCCAGACTTTGAAGCACTCATGAAAAGCAGTGAAGCTCACATAAGAATACGCACAGAAAGCTGGTTGAAACCTGAAATTGATAGCAGTGAGACTTTTTGGGGAAATTTTAAGTGTATATCAGAAGGATAGGCAAATGGGAAATGGAAATGGTGCATTTATTGCAATAGATTAGAAACTCAAATCCACCAAGATAAGAATTGAAGCTGCATGTGAGACTTTTTGGGCAAGACTCAGTATCAGGGATGGGCATAAACTGATTATTGGATCCTTCAATTGCCTACCACACTCATCTCCTGATGTAACCAAAAACTTGAGAGACAATCTCAGGTCACTTGTACAAAATTCTCCAATCATACTGTTATCACTGGTGGAGACAATTAACTGGGAAAATTACAGTTCTGTTAGTATGGGCGTGATTAGACATCCTGCAAAACTTTACTAAATGCCTTCTCTGAAAACTAACTAGAACAGATGGTTAGGAAACCTACTGATGACGGAAGTATATTGGATCTAATGGCAACAAATAGATCTGACCTCTTTGAGGATGTCCGCATTGAAACTGGTATCAGTGACCATGATGTGGTTGTGGCAACAACGATTACAACAGTACAAAGGAAAAGTAAAAGAAGCAGAAAGATATATACAGAGTCCACCAGAAAAATGTATGCACACTTTAAGGAATGAAAAGAGTTACTTATGTGTTTATTTTACATTTAATAATTGATCACACATGTTGTACAACCTCCAGTTTAGCACATGGTTACTTTAAATGTTCAAAATGTTCACCATTGGCAGCTATACACATAACAGAACGACGAGTGGTCACAGCGACTACGTCAATCAATGTTACAGTGGAGATTGCTGCACATGTCGCTGTAATCTCCTGGCGAAGTTCCTCCAGCGTGCGTGGACTACGTCGATAAACGTTATCTTTCACAGTTCCCACAAGTAAAAGTTCATAGGTGTTAGACCTGGTGACCATTGAGGGAACTCAATGGGTCCTCTTCATCCAATCCAATGGCCTGGAAAATTGCTATCCAGGAAATCCCGTACTGCTAGGTGGCAGTGTGGTTGCGCCCCATTCTGTTGGTAGAGGACCTCTTCATCAGCTCCATAAAGTGCACATATACCTGGCAAAATTGATGTGCATAACATTTCCAGGTACATTCCTCCAGTGGCAGTAGCATCAATGAAAAATGGTCCTACTAAGCCCCTAGATGATAGTCCACACCACACATGAGCTCCTGGTAGATTGACCGCTTTATCCAAATAAACATGCGGGTTTTCCGGTGTCCAGTACACACTGTTAGGCCGATTCATGGTTCCATTAAGTTTAAATTGTGCCTCGTCACAAATTGTTCATCATCAGTTACCATTTGCTGATACGATTCACAAAATTGCACTCAGTGATCAGGATCGTTGTCATTAATCGCATGCAGTAATCGTGAAATGTAAACTTTACACTTTGCAGTTTCAGAATTATTTGTACACTTGTACTGCTAACCCCCACTTCACATGCACATTGCGTAGCAGACTTCTGTGGAGAATTAACAAATGTTTCCAACACGAGAACCGATGAAGCAGGACTTGTAGTTGTACGCTGCCTTCCTGATCTTCCTTTGTGAATATCAAAAATCGTTCCTTGCAATTCAAACTTGTCAATGATGCGTTTAACTGTTAGGCGGGTTGGCAGTTCTGTTTCAAACTCCCGTCTTCACTAATGTTGCACTTCAACGGCATTATTAAACTTGAAAAACCGCTTCACAATATATTTTTGTTGCTCGAATGTCAAGTGTGCTTCAGCCATCTTGTTTTCTCAATACCGATATGAAAGTACTAACATCTGTTGAGCCAAAGACCATACTACAACGTACTCATAACTCAAATCAAACGTCAATATTGATATCTCGCCAGAGCCTAACAAAAAGTGTACACTTTTTCTGCCGGACTCTGTATATGTTAACAAGATAAAAAATCAGTAATGTCATATCTCCATGAGGAACTTGAAACTTTCAGCACAGGTTAGGAGCATGTAGAGGAACTCTGGCTCAAGTTTAAAAGAATAGTTGACCATGCACTGGAAAGATATGTACCCAGTAGAACAGTTCATAGTGGGAGGGAACCCTCTGGTATACAGTCATTGTAAAGAAACCTCTAAAGAAACAGATAATATTGCGTAGTATGCGAGATATGATACTGCGTGAAGAGTTTGACAGAGCACTGAAAGATCTGAGTCGAAACAAGGCCCCAGGAGTAGACAACACTCCATTAGAACTACTGACGGCCTCGGGAGAGCCAGTCCTGACAAAACTCGACCATCTGGTGAGCAAGATGTATGAGACAGGCGAAATACCTTCAGACTTCAAGAAGAATATAATAATTCCAATCCCAAAGAAAGCAGGTATTGACAGATGTGAAAATTACCGAACTATCAGTTTAATAAGTCATAGCTGTAAAATACTAATGCGAATTCTTTACAGACGAATGGAAAAACTGGTAGAAGCCAACCTCAGGGAAGATCAGTTTGGATTCTGTAGAAATGTTGGAACACATGAGGCAATACTGACCTTACGACTTATCTTAGAAGAAAGATTAAGGAAAGGCAAACCCACGTTTTTAGCATTTGTAGACTTAGAGAAAGCTTTTGACAATGTTGACTGGAACACTCTCTTTCAAATTCTAAAGGTGGCAGGGGTAAAATACAGGGAGCGAAAGGCTATTTACAATTTGTACAGAAACCAGATGGCAGTTATAAGAGTCGAGGGGCATGAAAGGGAAGCAGTGGTTGGGAAGGACTGAGACAGGGTTGTAGCCTCTCCCCGATGTTATTCAATCTGTATATTGAGCAAGCAGGAAAGGAAACAAAAGAAAAATTTGGAGTAGGTATTAAAATCCATAGAGAAGAAATAAAAACTTTGAGGTTCGCCGATGACATTATAATTCTGTCAGAGACAGCAAAGGACTTGGAAGAGCAGTTGAACGGAATGGATAGTGTCTTGAAGGGAGAATTTAAGATGAACATCAACAAAAGCAAAACGAGGATAATGGAATGTAGTCGAATTAAGTCGGGTGATGTTGCAGTAGGTACTGGGAGATGAAGAAGCTTGCACAGGATAGGGTAGCACAGAGAGCTGCATCAAACCAGTCTCAGGACTGAAGACCACAACAACAACAGGTGTAAAACACACTGTACAGCTACAGATAGAGAGATGTTGAATGAAACACATTTGGCTATCAAGAGAGCAATGTGTGATGCATTCAATGACCAAAGTAACAGAATATTGTCAAATGACATTCCACAAAATCCAAAGAAATTCTGGTCATGTGTAAATCTGTTAGTGGCACCATAGTTAGTGTCCAGTCCCTCGAGAATGAGACAGGAACTGCAACTGAGGGTAGTAAAGCAAAAGCTAAAACGTTTAACTCCATTTTCATATATTCCTTTAAAAAGGGAAACCCAACAACATTGCCTCAATTTAATCCTCATACCACTGAAAAGACGAATGAAATAAGTATTAGTGTCAGCTGATGTTGGGAAACAGCTAAAATCATTAAAGTTGAACAAAGCTCCAGGCCCTGATCAAATCCCTCTCAGATTCTATACTAAATTTGTGGCTGAGTTAGTCCTCTTCTCACTATAATCTAGCGCAGATGCCTTGAAGAAAAATCCATGCCCAGTTCTTGGAAAATGGCACAGGTCACACCCCTCTACAAAAAGGGTAGTGGAAGTGATCCACAAAACTACTATCCATTATCCTTGACATCAATTTGTTGTAGAATTTTACAACACATTCTGAGCTCAAAAACAGTGAGTTATTCTGAACAGAATAACATCCTCAATGCCAACCAGCATGGTTTTTGAAAACATCGATCATGTGAAACCCAACTCTCACTTTTCCCACATCAAGGCAACCAAGTAGATGCAGTGTTTTCTGATTTCCGAAAAGCATTTGACTCAGTACCACACCTACGCTTATTGTCAAAAGTATGATCATAAGGGGTATCAAGTGAAATTTGTGACTGAATTGAGGACTTTTTGGTAGAGGGGACACAGCATGTTATCTTGGATGGAGAGTCATCATCAGATGTAAAAGTAATTTTGGGTGTGTCCCAGGGAAGTTTGCTGAGACCCTTGCTGTTCATGTTGTATATTAATGACCTTGCAGACAATGTTAATAATAAAATCAAGCTTTCTGCAGATGATGCTGTTATCTACAACAAAGTACTATCTGAGATAAGCTGCATAAATATTCAGTCAGATCTTGTTAAGATTTCAATATGGTGCAGAGACTGCAACTTGATTTGAATGTTCAGAAATGTAACACTTTGCACTTCACAAAACAAGAAATGTATATCCTATGGCTATAATATCAATGAGTCACTGTTAGAATCGGCCACCTCATACAAATACCTGGGTGTAACACACTGTACGGAAACGAAATGGAATGCACACACACGTTCAGTCGTCGGTCAAGCAGGTGGCATACTTCGGTTTATTGGTAGAATACGGGAGAACTGCAATCAGTCTACAAAAAGAGAGTGCTTACAAATCACTCATGCGACCCATCCTACAATATTGCTCAACTATGTGGGATCTGCACCTTACTAACAGGGGATGTTGATCATATACAGAGAAGGGCACCATGAATGGTCTCAGGTTTGTTTAATCTGTTCTAAAGTATCACAGAGATACTGAGGAAACTGAAATGGTAGACTCTCGAAGACAGATGTAAACTATTCCAAGATAGTCTATTAACACAGAGAGATTGCAAGGAGAAGATTAGAATAATTACTGCATGCACACAGGCATTCAAACAATCATTCTTCCCACGCTCCATAAGTGAATGGAACAGGAAGAAGCCCTAATAAGTGGCACAATGGGAAGTACCTTCTGCCATGCACCTCACGTTAGTTTGCAGAGTACAGATGTAGCTGTAAGCATTTTGCAATTTGGTTTACTGTTTTTGCTCGAAATGGCACGCAGTTAAGTTATTGATAAATTTGGTCACAAAAATGTTTCTCCAAAGTTCGTGTCAGTCGATCTCTTTATGTAGCTGGATTAGAAACCTCACATTTTGCAAACTTTGTTGCCCAGAAGTTTGTTTATAAAACCAACAAGTGTTAACACTTTTGGGTTCAGTTCTTGAGACAGACAGGGATGAAGTTACCCAAAACCAAATTTGCTGCCCAAGTAAATCTCAGATGGGTCACCTGACCCAAACTCAAGTTAGCTATCACTTAAAAAGAGTATCTTTTTCTCTAATATACATAAAATTGCAATGAAATTATCCAGCAAAGATCTCATGCAAATGACAATTGGGTCATTCCAATGCAATGTGGAAATAAAGATTAAATATCAACTTTTACGGAACTTAGTCCTCTCTAATGCCAAATTGACACTAAAGCTTTACATTTTATTGTTTTGCTATAGCTACATTTATCACAGAAAAAATAATTTTTTGGATAGTGCATAATGATGGACGTTCCAACAGGCTTTTCATGCATGATGCTGTTGCATACAGAGACGATGTAACAGTGGAAAATAGCAACGAAATGCAAGGAGACCTGCAGAGAATCCATGCTTGGTGTTGGGATTTGCAACTGACCTTCAAATGTACCATATTGTGTATAAATAGGAACAAAGTCTCATTACTGTATGATATACAATTGCAGTGCAATGACTGAAAGCGGTCACATCCATAAAATATCTAGAAGTATGCCTACAAAGTGACAAAGTGCAATGACCAAATAAAACTAATCATCCCTAACATGGATGTCAGACTGAGATTCATTGCAAGAATCCTCAGGAAATGTAATCCACCCTCAAAAGAAATTGCTTGCAAAACCCTCATTTGACCAGTACTTGAATATTGCTTGTCAGTCTGGGATCCATACCAGACAGGATTGAGAGAGGAAATGGAAGAGATCCAAAGAATAGCAGCACATTTCGTACAGGTTCATTTAGAAAGCACAAAAGTACCACAGAGATGTCCCGCCAACTCCAGTGGCAGACACTGCAAGAGCTGCATTCTCCATCGCAGTGAACCTCACTGTTAAAAGTTTGGGGAGTGTACATTTCTAGAAGAGTCACATGATATATTGCTTCCTCCTACATATGTCTCATGAAAAAAACATGAAGTTAAAATTAGAGAAGTTTAAGCTAACATGTAGGCTTACCAGCAATTGTTGTTCTTGTGAATCACTCATGAATAGAACAGAAAAAGGGGAAAGGGGCAGCAGTACACAAAAAAAACCTGCGCCACACACTGGAAGATGTCTTGCAGAGTACAGATGTTGATAGCTTGGTGAAGATGAGCTACAGAGTTCAACAAAAAGTTGTAGAAATGCTCGCACTTCGTTAGCCATGAGTCCAGACCACCCCCGTGTTTGAGGAGGAAGGTGATGCAGCAGTCAACTATAAGCTATTGCAACAATATGTGAAGCACAAAATGTTCTCTCAGGTGGACAACTTAAATTCAACTTTCTAGTATGTAATGTCCCGCAAGTAGCATGAAAACTATGAATATTTATGATATATTAGGTTTGCAAGTTGTAAGTTTTCAAATTTTTAGAAACATATTAAACAAGAAAAAAGGACAAAACCAAAAGTTGTGATTCCACCCATCTGCTTTGACCCATGACATCACCATCTGCTTCGAACCGTGACATCATGAAGATGGTAGACATCAAGCGTACACAATACAGCAATGACGACATCACTCATTACACGACAAACAAAAATAAATAAGATGTGAAATATTTTACTCAAGCAATAGCTCGAAACTAACGGGCCAGTCATGAGGAGTCCGTGTGGAACCAAGCCAAATACATGACAATAAGAATAAGGACACCATTACGAAACAAAAATTAACCAAAAAATCAAGTACATGAAATTCTAAACGTTGAACACAACTAAAAAATGTAAAAACAAAAAACGACTGGGAAAGCAAATTTCATGTGACTTGTATAGTTTAAACGAAGACCATGATATCGGTAACCCACACACAATTTGAAAATCCAGAACTGCAAATTTCACTTGACCCATACAGTTCAAACTCTCCCAACACTACAAAACCAAACCGCAACTCAAAAACCTGCTCTGCACCACAAATATCACTTGTCATTTATAGTTCATACAAAGTGCTCGATACCATGAACACACACAACTCCAAAATCTGGTTACTTAATTTCTACTGAGCTGAAAAAATGTATTCAGCATTACAAATTTAATCTTCCTTATTTTTGTAGGTGACATAATACCAGTGATCGGAATAACTGATGCTTTCAGCAAGTGAAGACTTGCAAAGTATTCTTTTGGTAACTATGCTTCGAGTTGCCATTTGCTGACATCCAATTCCAGCAAAAAGCTGTTAAATAATATAGAATTTTCTCCCAAAGAGAAGGAACTGTTGTTGAATCATTCTGGTCAGAGCTTCAGTGATAATTGTACAATTTCTCTTCATTATAATGCTATTTCATTGACAAACTTTGAACTTTTGCAAAAATCATGCTGTAATTCTTTTCCAATGAAAAATCATCACAACTGGAAAAATTTAGTACAGTTTAATGAAACTCTGTCAAAAAATCTGAACAATTTCAATAAGCATGGTTCAGATGGGCAACGGTTGTGTTTAGGCTGCAGTGTTGCACTACAATTATATGCAGGTGGAAGCCTGCAATACAGTTCACAGCAGCTTAAATTCTCTGAAGGCTTCCCCTCTTAATATCCACAGGATTAAATAAATATGATTTAAAAGGCTACATCAAATGCAATGTTAATCAGGCACGAAGCTTAATAGGTACGCAAGTGACATCTGCTAGAAGTGTCCACCCCAAAAGAAATGCAAAATTAGTTAGCAAGTTCAGGCAGAAAGAAATGCATAAGTTGTTCTGATTATATGCAGCTGTTGTCAGACTTGAAGCAAAACTCTACTCAAGCTGTCAAAATTCAGGTTCACACATTAACTTCAGGGAGTTGGTACATTTAAAAAAATCTCTACAGAATTTTGTGTCTCAGAATGAGTAATTCAGACAGCCAGGAAGTAGAAAAGTTAAAAGGGTGTGCTAGTAGCACCAAGGAAAACACAGGCAGAGACTTGTCTGATGGAGTAAAGAATCAAGTGCTCCAAATTATGTAGATGCATTCAGCAAGCTCTGCCCTAGCATGAAAGATTATGTTTCTGTCAGAATTGATGGCACAAAAGTTCAGGAATAAAAGCAACTGTTGCTAAACAGCCTGGAAGGAATGTTATTGTTTATCACACCAGAAACTTCCTTTTCAAAATTCTATGAACTCAGGCGAAATGTTGTCACTCTGTCCCCACCTCTCTCTCTCTCTCTCTCTCTCATGTATGTGCAGTGGGAGACAGAATGTTGTCAAATTCATCCTAGACTATACATATTTTATGGGTTTGTCAGCTTGCAGTACTGAATCAAAAGCTTGTATGTTACTTCCTGCAAGACTTGCCTTGCAGGATATGCATTTTAATAATAACTTACTGATATGTACAAGGACACTGATCCTGAAGAAACTGTGGAGTACAAACAGTGTATCCAAACAGATCATGCATCATTTGAAATTAAGCAACCGGTAGACGATTTTATCAGAAAGATGATAAAAATCTCAGACCTGACCAATCAACACTTGTTTCCTAAAAGTAAAATACAATATACCACAACTGTGAAACAAAACCGTAAGCTTGGTGATGTAATTGCTCTGCTATCTTTTGCAGGTTCTTATTGCATTGTTGTGTAGGCACTGTCCAATGTTATCAGTAGAAAAACAGTAAAGCTACTGTGCATCTCACTATTGTCTATTTTGTTCAAAAATGATCAAATACAACGCAAATCTCTACGTGATTAGGGTCAGCCTAAGACATGATACAGCTGCTGCTTAAAAAAGGCTATGTTTTCTCATACTCCAAAATACTGATCTGCATGAGAAACGTTACTGGATAACTGCAGGCCTTCAACGAAAAAAGCTTTCAAGAAAATTTGATGTTTTGCAGGGAAAAAAAAATGCTCTTTTAAATGCTAGCTACACCAAGTGTAGATCAGGCATCCCTTCTGAGGCACAAGGGTTCAAAAATCACTTGCTTTAGAAGCAAATTTGGATTTCGGCAATTTCATCCCTGCTTATCTCAAAAACTATGAACCCAAATGTGATGTAATTTGTAAATTTTGTTAACATGATACCAGGGGTCAACGCAGGCATCCAATCCCACCCGTTGGCTTTGACCCGTGACATAAGGGTGTCATGTTGTGTGATGTCATGACGGCGCGGAGTTTAGTTTATGAGTTGGTTGTGTTTGTAGATGTCATCTTGTTTTATTACGGCACAGAGTTTGGTTGTGTCTGTAGATGTCGTCTTGTTGTATTACGGCACAGAGTTTAGTTTGAGTTTGTTGTGTTTGCAAATGTCTTCTTGTTGCGGTTGGTGGTGTCCTCTGGTGGTATGTGTATGGTCCACGTGTTATGTGGTGTATTGGGTTCATCTGAATGTCGTTGGTCACAGTGTGAATTAATTTGTATTGACTGTAATTGAAGAACGGAAATTGGTTTCAGTGAATTAGCAATTAATTTTTTTATTTATTTATTTTTTTCCCAATTGGTGTTATTGGTTTGCTGTTTGTCATGTTTAAGATGTTTAATTTATTTTGTGGCTTCTTTTGTTAGGTATGGATATGACAGTGAAATTTAACAGTTTCGTGGTTGTGTGCTGAGATGGTGGACAACATAATGCCCCTCATAAAATTTTTGCAGATGTTTGGACTGCTGGCCAAAATAGTCAAGTGCAGTGTCTGTAAAGAGAATATGTGGTTGGCCAGAGTTCTGGCATCTCAGACCAGGGATTATTACATGTGGCGGTGCCGAAGGGATAACCTTTGGCGCTCCATAAGACGCGGTACCTGGTTCGAGAAGTCTTGGTTGGCCATGAGAGAGATAGTTTTGATGACTTATTATTTTTATTATAGATCCTCCATAAGTTTTTGTGCACATGAGACTGATGTGGGTGAGAGGACGATTTTAGATTGGTTTTCTTTTTGTGGGGCAGTTTGTTCAGAATGTGTTAAGTATAGGGGTAAGTTGGGTGGGCCAGGGTTGGTGGTCGAGATAGATAAGTTGCAGTTTGGGAAGAGAAAATAGGGGAGAGGTAAGTCTCCGGTTGGTTTAGGGTGTGGGGGGGGGCATTATTTTTTTTGGGGGGGGGGGGGTATGCAGATTGTGTTTTCAGGGTTTTGGGGGGTGCATACAAAGTGGGAATTGGTGAGGCTAATTGGAAGAGTATATAGAGGAGGGGAGTATGGTAGTTTCATATGTTTTTTCATCTTATCGGGGTTGGGGAAAGAGGGGTTACGATCATTTAGTTGTCAATCATGGTTTAGAGTTCAAGAGACCGGAGCATGTACTAATACAATAGTGGGGATTTAGGGGACGGTTACATCGGTCATAGGGAGGGGGAAAGAGGCGCTCTTCTAACCTGCAATCTCATTTAGATGAGTATTGCTGGCAGATGTGAGTCCCTGGGGAGTATTGTAATTTTTTTTTTTTTTTTTTTTAAGGGTGGTTAGTTGTGGGGGGTTTATATGTGGCGGGGGGGGGGGGGGGGGGGCACATTGTTGGTAATTGTGGATTTAGGTGGGTTGGATGGGGGGTTGTTTTATGATTATGTTGCGGAGGATCTGTTTTGTTGTAACTGACATTTTTTTTCCCTTGTGATTGAGTTTCATTTATTTTTTTATTTTTACTTTTGGGATTTTGGGGGGAGGGTGAAGGTTCAGAGGGGGAGGGTGTTGGGGTTGGTAGGTTGTGGCTGGGTTGAGATTTTTTTTGGTTGAGTTTATTGTGTTTCTGTGGGGGGGGGGGGGGCCGTGGCTGCATTTGATTGGTGTGGCTGACCTAGTGTGTAGCGCCGGAATTTTTTCGTGGTAAGTAGTCGTTTTTTGGGTCTATTGTTCGCGAGTTGTGATGTTTTGTGGGTTTTTTTATGTATTCTGGTTCGGTGTTGTTTATCGCAGGTGTAGGAGTTTGATGTTTTGGTATCGTCACTTGTGGTAGATTCATTTAACTTGAGGGAAGTATGCGATTCAAATTTTTTACTTGTAGGTCAAGGGAAGTGTCTGATGCCAATGTATGGCGTGGTAGGCGTATATATTTTGGTATTGTTAGTTGTAATTGACCTATATAGATCAAGGGAAGTGTCCGATTCCAAAGTGTCGTCGTAGCTCCGTGTCTTTTGGTGTAGTCAGTTGTAATAGAACTATACCAGTCAAATGAAGTGTCCGATTCCAATGTGTCGTAGCTCAATGTGTTTTGGTATAGTCAGTTGTAGTTAACCTACATAGGTGAAGGGAAGTGTCATATTCCAATTTTTGTTGTTTTTGGTGTTGGTTTTGTGGTATCAACAGTTGTGGTCTTCTTACAATTTTTGGGTGCTGGTTTTTATTTTGTGGTATCAACAATTGCGGTTGAGCTATGCAGGTGAAGGGAAGTGACATTCTCATGAATACTATGAGCGTAGCAGAATGTGGGAATTTTGTGTTGTTTTTCTGTCGTCGTATTGTGTGCATTTCTTTGTGTGTTTATATTTAGTTTGTTCCCATCCAAAAACCACCAATTTCCCGCGCTGATCCCGTTAGTTTGATTATATTTTAGGGGGGAGATGTGTTTGTTATCGTGTTTATGTAATGACGTCATAGGCGCCATATTGGAGACACTGAGAATGGTCGGTTCCACCATATTGGTGACGTCATGGTTCAAAGCAAACGGGTGGAATCGAGCGCTTCTGTAATCCCGGTATCAGGTAATAAGACTCAGAATAGGAGAATTTTCTAAATCAGCTACATAAAGTGATCAAGCCATACAAACTTGGAGGAAATTTTATTACGATAAAATTTACTGATAACTTTGAGTGCCACTTGGAGCAAAAATAGTGAGCGAAATGACATAACACTCACAGAATATGTACAATGCAAATTATTCAACTACGTTGCCAAATATTGCGGCTCTACCACAATTATCCGCTAAATGACCTCACTTTGGACATGGCTAAAAATTCTGAAATGTCCCAGACATATTTGCGTACCCTACGCTTAAGAGGCCCCTACTCAAAAACTATTAAAATCTGTGAGACACTAATTTGTTGACTAAATCTCCCTTTGGTCACTTAACGGCTATGTACACCAAATCTGAGCAAAATTGAGTTGGTAGAGCGGTGAGTATGCCTAAAACTAGGCCACGTGGCACGGAATTATTCTATTTAAAAATGATCATAATAAAGTATAATGGTTACCATGGCTTATCATACTTAAGAAACCACTAATGAAGAAACATTATTTGTTTTTAAATTAAGATAACGCTTAACATTGACTAACGCCAAAAATACAGTGACAGTACTCACAAGGTGGAGGAAGATAGCCATAAAACAGGACATCTCCACAGGAGGACTGAGTGAGATCTTCGCACAACATTAACCTCTTCACTAAGGGAGCAATGGCATAATACTCAGCTTCATGTCGGAAAGCACGTAAGTCCACACTTAAATCAATATCTCTCGTCCGCAAATAGTTCAAAATTGTTGCAAACAATTTCGGATCTCTGTCGATGAATATAGCGCCTGTTTCATCTCGCAGGCTTGATATTCGTCCGCTAAGAAGGGCTGTAAAGAAAGAATCTGGCACCCACATTAAAGTTTGCCGGGAAGTTGAAAACCTGTAAAGCAGAAATACGAGAAAAGTATCGACAATATTTCGTGTGTTTGAATTTAAGTGACAAAAAATTGTTACTCATGATAATACCTTGTTCCTCCTACATTTAGATGAACAATGTCACCGTTACTTGGTGGATGGAATGCTGCCATTATTAACAACTAAAATTAACACTGATAACAACACGTATTTACTATTTCATTGTGTCAGTCATTCAATCCAAACAATACGCAGACCATAGCATACATGTCAACAAAAACGATGCGGAATCACAGATGAACAGCTGTAACTCGATTTGTGGTATTCGATAGCCATTCGACTCTGTTAAAACACAGTCGCGACACTCCGTCTCGTTTTTGTTACTCACGGCGATACAGCGCCCCAAGCAGCCAGCAAGCAACACTTCCGAATACGATTTCGGACGAGTGCGAATACAAACGTTAATATTGATTTGTAACATAGTTTTTACAATAGGGAGTCTATGTAGAGCAATGAAAGTCAACAGTAACTGCAAAATGAAACCACATTTGTCATTTTTTAGTTTCCTAAGAGCCCTGGGAGGTAAGAAACGGTATATTACAGGACAGTTGATATACGATTATCTTTTAACGTGCAGTTATTTACCGACCTTTAGTAACAAAAAATTGCTGGTAAACACAAGAAGACCTGTCTTTTGGAAAGATGTTGTGTAACTTCCCAACAAAGTGAAGTTCTGTTCGCTAGAGTTTCAGCCAAATCAGTGAATATGGAGGGAAGAAAAACCTATATAGAATGTAACAGCACATTATTTTATATACGAAATAAGGCACCACAGCAGTAGCTTAAGAGAGAACGACACAGACTTGATAATAAATCGTCAAAAGCAAGAAAACTGTGCCAAACACAGGAAAGATCAGTTCCACTGCCGTTGCTACATTGAGACACAAACGGCAATAATGTTTAACAAATTCGCTTTTAAAGCAAAATTAATTTTATATACAAAATTATTCTTGTGTTAGAAAACCGAAAGAAGTGTAAGAGTGGGCGAATCATTACATTCCATAAAAATGTTTATAGTCTGATTTAAAGTAGTTGTCACTTAACAGGCTGCAGGGCTCCCGCCACCAATAAACCAATGGCAGCCGGCGCTGTCGGCTGCCACTGCGTTGCCACTTCGCTCTGCTGAGCTGACTAAGGCATTGTGCCAGCCAGTCCTCAGCGAGCCGTTGTAGACGTGCGGGTGAGAGATTTGAGTGACTTGTAGCTTCGCGTGTTTATGATGTCTCATGAAAGCAGTCGTAAGAGAGGGAGGCCGAGGCTGCACACTCCTCGGAAACCTCCAAAAAGTGGCGGACATGGCGTCGTTATACGCAGTCAGGCGTGTGAATACGTGTGTTCTTAAGAGAGTATTTTGAGAGAGAGAGGGATGCAGGAGGGCCTCTCGTTCCTTTGGATAAGGTGGTGGAGCGAACTGCAGCTGCTCTGCAAGTTAGCGAACGATCAGTAATAAGAATCTGCAAGGATAAATTCACGAAATAAGGCTCAAGTGAATCATCTAAATTGGAGACACCTGGGAAAAAGAGGCGACTAGAGAAGAGGGTCACAAAACTTGACTCTTTTCAGGAAGATGCCATTCGTCGTCAAATATACGCATTTTATTCGAGCAAGGAGTATCCAACACTCAAAAAACTACATGCTACCCTCACAGCGGCTGACCTGTTTCAGGGTAGTAAATCGTCTTTGTTATGAGTCGTGAAAATCTTAGGATTCCGCTATAAATCCATCTCTGGCAGAAAGTTACTAATGGAACGCCAAGATATTGCAGCCTGGCGATGCCGCTTTCTTAGAGAATTAGTGGGGACAAATTTTGATGATATCGTTTGGCTTGATGAAACGTGGCTGAATGCAGGACACAGTTTAAAAAAAGGCTGGACAGACGGTACCATCAGCGGTACTATGGCAGCTCCGATCGGCAGAGGAAAAAGAATTAATTGTAGCACATGCCGGAAATTCAAAAGGATTCATTCCAAATTGTCTGCTGCTATTCAGTTCAAATAAGACCTCCGACTACCACAAAGAGATGAACCACAATACTTTTGTGAAATGGTTTGAAGACGGTGTGCTCCAGAACTTAACAAAAAACTCTATCATTGTTATGGATAACGCTCCTTATCACTCAGTAATACAAGATAAAGCACCCACAAAGGCAACGAGGAAAAACGACATTGTTAGCTGGTTACAGAAACATAAGGTACAGTTCGACAGTAATTTGACAAGGGCAGAATTATTAGAACTTGTATCGCAATGAACCCGACTTACATTGTGGATGAAGTAGCAAAAAAATACGGGCATAAAGTGCTCTGATTGCTTCCTTACCATTGCCATTTCAACGCAATAGAGCTGTTTCCATTTCAACGCAATAGAGCTGATTTGGGCTCAGGTTAAACGGCATATTGCTGCAGAAAATAAGAAATTCACATTAACCGAGGTGGAACGCCTTTTGAAAGAGGCAGTTGAAATTGTGACATCGGAAGACTGGCAGAAGGTAATGCATCACGTGAAAGGAGTGATACAGGACGCATGGAACAATGAAGGTATCTTACAACAAAGTGTCGAAGACTTGATTATATCTGTCAATACGAGCAGCGACACGGATAGTTCCACTGACTCTGACTCTGAATTAAGCGGTGTTTTCGCATTGTCTAATTAGTGTGTAGTGTACTTACTGCCATTAAATATTGTGTTTGTGAATTTATTTCGATTAATTCTTATTCTTGTTGTGAGACTAAGAAATACTGTTTGGCCAGCTCCCGTCATCTCCTTACGGTAAGTTAGACTGAATTTTAATTCTATTTCATTTTGTTTATACACCAAGATGTTATTCAATGTGTGTAATAGTTTTCAAGATTTGCAATCTAAAGAAGAAAAATTTTCCGGACGCGAAAATTTCTCACACTACAATAGCTAATGTGACAACGGCCCTAATTAAATTTAAGAAAAGATATTTGATATGCTTATAGATACCACTGAGACAGATACTGTACGTAAATTTCAAAATGTTCACATAATATTTGTAGGAGATAGAGATTTTAAACGTCATACTTGTTTCGAGTTCAGTACTGATAGGGTTGCTTAAAAACGCTCTTTTCAGAAATTTGTATACAGGAAACGTAATGCACTACTAAAACTTTGAAGGATGCTTTGCCGAGTGCATTATTTTGGTAATGAATGGAAAAAAATATTTTGCTGTGACACTAATACTTTTTCAGTAATGACGTGATAAGTTAGAAGCTGTTTGCGAATTCGAGAATTTAAATGGTTTCAAACAAATTAACGTAACTCTTGTCCTAATTAAAATTAAGAATAGATATTTGACAGATTGAGAGACATTGTAGAGATATACATCATATGTGGGTTTGAAATTTTTTACTTACTTTTTGTAGGAGATACAGGCTTTAAAACGATTTTCTATCGCGGGGCATAGCGATGCGCTGAGGCGGCTGCATCCAGGCAGTGCTTGACGTGACAACGCCGCAACTTCGCAGCGCAAACGTCAAGTGACAACTAGTTTAAATCAGACTATAAGTGTCAGTTAAAGTGCCTGTCATAATAACAACAGACAACAGAAATATAGGCTTCACATACATGGAATATATGTTTATATCCTCTTGCTTACAGTGGAGTTAGTTACAAATACATATATATTCGAAACTATTTCTTCATACATAAGTTATAGCTTCTGTCACTGAATCACTGTAATTTGGCTGGTTTTACATACATTTACATGTATCTTTGGTAATTTGCTAACACATCAAATGCACAATTATACGGTAACAATTACGTATAAACGACTATCAATTACTTCTGTATTGCATGAGTTCATTTCCTTTCAACCTCAAGAAATTAGAAAAAACACTAAGAATCTGCTACAATGAAAGTTCGTCTTACGTCGCCTAGTTTACAAAATAATGAGTCAAAATTTTAAAATTCGTAACAACGGAATACCTAAAACTATTTTAATACCTAGGAGAATAAATGACAAGCAAGACAGAACAGAGCCATAGAAAATAGAGTATGTAAAATGGTAATGGCATTACAAACGACAAAACACATATATCACGAAAAAAGATTGTCCTGGAATACAAAACTAAGACACAACCAACAAGTGGTAAGGTCTGAAACACTGTAAGAAAGCAAAAAAACTTAACCTAACAGGATTTGGGGATCTTGAAACAGTGGAAAAAGCTGAAAGAAGAATTCTAACGAAAATACTGGGACCTAGAAGTAATAGTAATGTTGAATACAGACCGAGATCAAACAAAGAGCTCTATTTGAAAATGGAAAAGCTAACTGATGTTACGAGGAAAAGAAGACTACAGTTTTATCGAGCCATACATCAAATGAATGGTAATAAACTAACCAAGTAAATTTTCTAGTTACTAAACGGCTTGAAATTCAAACCCATATGTTTCACAAAATTGACAAACAAATGAAAAAGAGAGGAATTAGAATAGACATAATAGATAACAGAATAATTTCTAGAGAAGCAACAGGATTTCAGAAAAGAAAGAGGTCTGCAAAACGAAGAAAGTGGATCCAGGAAGAAAAGGAATGACACTCTCGAAGTCTGAAGGAATTCTCGAGGGCAACGAAAATTAAACAGAAAGAGGCAACCTAAAATTAATTTATTGTGGCCTCTAAAAGGGTTATTCGAATAAATAAATGTATTATATTGAACAGAACTATCACCCATTCCAGGTTAAATAGCATCTTTCAACTAGCAAATACACCCAACACTCCAGTGCAAGATTCCATCAAAAATAAACACTAACTAAAAATAATATCCAAAAGCGAAGTGTGATCTGCTATAGAGCTGATACTTTTGAGGAGAAGAGTCAACGATATCGACTTTAAACAAAAGTCTGAGTAATTCCAGACATAGAAGTTACTCCTCTACAGTTTCTATGTGTAAACATAGTTATCTTTATAGCATCACAATTATAATAATATTTCTTATGTATGTGGCAGTATACAGTTCAGAAAATGCTGCTTTTATTTGCACATGGCAACTCTACGGACTAGTCCTGATTGCTGCAATGGCATCCTCTGCCAATGGCCTTATTCTTGTGTGGTGTGGAGGATCACAGTGTCAGAACACCTTCCTTCTGATCTTTCTCAGTTTCGCAGATCCTGGAACTGCTTCTTATCATTCAAGTATCTCCTTAACTGGCACTACAAGGCTGTGTATATCCCATTCCATTTCTCCCTGCTAGTATTGAGGGCTGAACCTACTTTCCTTATGTAGCAATTGGACATGCTGACCACTTAGCTATGGAGGCCATCTGTATTTATACATAATCACTGAAATTCTTTAAAATGTTAAGGTTTTACTAACATGAGAAATAGCAGTTCCAAGGTCTGCATACCCGGCAACGGCTGGGAGAGTGGTGTGCTGACCACATGCCTGTGCACACTGTATTTTTAATCACGCTAGTGACTGAGGATGACACGGTGGTCGGTCAGTCCTGATTGACCCGCCTGCGGCCAGAGAGGCGCGGTTTTGCTTTGTTTTTCTTTCACATGGTTTCAGCCTTCTCTCAAATACCGTCTGAGATACAGATTTTAGACTTCTCTTCATCAACTGTCCCACTTCCTACCCACAGAGTAGCACTCTTACTTTGAATATCAGCCCACGAACTACAACTTGCAAGAGCACTGTACATATTACCCTAATCTATAAATTTTCTTTGAATTTTAATGAGTCCCATTTCCAAATTATTATCACTATTGTAGTACTCAAATTTTCTTCATAGCAATATTGCCACTCTTTTTTGTACACCCACATGGTCTGAGCCACTTCACAAAGTGGATACATTTTCAATCCAAAATTAAAAAGCATTACGTATGAGTCTGTAAATCAGGCTGTTTCAATGATTCTCTTTTGGAGTACTGCTGCACAGTGTAGGAACTTTACCACATAGGATTAACGGAGAACACTGAGAAAGTTCAAAGAAGGTCAGCACTTTTTATATTATCGAGAAATAGTGGAGAGAGTGTCATAGACATGCTCAGGATTTGGGATGGAAATCATTCAAACAAACGCGTTTTTCATTACAGCAGGATCTTCTCACTAAATTTCAATCACCAGCTTTCTCCTCCAAATGCAAAAATATTGTATCGATTCTGGCCCATATAAGAAGAAAGGATCATCATAAAAAATAATGGAAATCAGAGGTACATGGAAAGATATAGATGTTCGTTTTTCTGCCCACTTTTTGAGATTGATATAATAGAGAATTGGTGTGAAGATGGTTGAATTAAACTTCTGCCAGGCGCTGAAACACAATTTGCCGAGTAGCCATGTAGATGTAAGTGTAGTTATAGAATAATATAGTCGACACAATTAGTTTCACGAAATATTTATTTACAAAGTCCGACACAACGACATATCCACTTTCAGTCATGACACAGAAAGCACTAAAGGCTTTGCTTAGTCCAAAGATAAATCTTCCTTCAACTGCTAGTGGTGCCAACGAGTTCGTTGAGTGGTGCGCATTGCTATCGATATTTCTACAGAGCCTCCCTCTTGTAATGCGAAGCACTAGGTGGGAGGTGTGCACTGCATCATCATTTGAGTGAGACAACGTGCATATGTGTTCGTGGCCAGCTGCTTTGTGGCTGGTTGCACTGCAGGGCACAGCTGAACCGTTTCTGAGAGCCAAGTTGTATGTACCTGGATACTAGTGGCGTGTCTATGGGTGTGTGTAGGGACTTGAGAAAGGTCATCTTGTAACACTTATATCGATTAGGAGTAGGGTTATTTTAGGTAACTGCGTATCTGCAATTTATGAATTGTGTATTCTGGGTTGTTTAAACTCCTTGATGCTTGGCAAAAAATTAGAGTTTCGTAATGTATATATGAAAAAATCAAAAGAATATATTGAAATTTTAAATTATTATAATATGAATATGTTTATAAAAAAGTGTATGTTTGTTAAAAGCTGATTCATGCTTAGGGCACTTGTATTTGTAGGATGTAAACGCTGTAGGGAAGTCCCTTCGCAACGAAAGTGACATGGTACAATGTAAAAGGTTGGTTTGGCAGTCGAAGTGAGCGGCTCCTTTGTGTGAACGACACGCAGTATGTGGCTAGCATTAGCATGGTACTCCTCAACGGTGCTAAGAGAGGCAATTGGAAGCTGGATTAGAAGGGATTTGCCTCAGATGTGGATCTGGCTATTATTTAGTATTCACAGACTAATAGAAAGGGCTCTAATATGTTGAAACTCCGGCGCCAAAAAGAGAATTTCTAGAGCATTCACACATCAAGAGCCACGAGTAGAGTTAGCCGCCATTGAACCTGCCAACAATCTTCGCCACTGCTTCACAAACTTCATACATTCAGCCAAGTAATGTATATGGGCATGAACCAGTTAATCTGTGTGTTGTTTCAATAATAATCACATAAACCTAAATTCGAGTCTGGAACCATATTTTCAGTCCTGATCATGAACCTATGCAGGGTCCTCACCTAAGTGCTACTAAAAACCGAGTATTCTTATTTAAATGAACAATTCTTGCATTCATGTGTTCAAAAGTGATTTTTTGTCTAAAGTAAAAGGAGTAGCAAAAGTTAAAGCAAGTGTAAAATTTGGATACTTTGTTAATGAACTACTCCAAGTAAAATTGCTAAGATAAGAAGTTTAAGTACAAAAATTCAAAAATCAATTAAAAGTGAAGTTGGATAGGCTTTTGCTAAAGTATCCTTAGTTTATAACATATAGTTTTGTAGGATTACAGTGCAAGATTGTGTAAATATTGCAAAGAATACCCGCTTCACAGGTAATTAAAGTTCAAGTACACATAAATCTTTAATGAACAGATTTACGGTTGTTCTGTTAGAAGTAAAATTATTCATATTTTCAAAGAAGGTGTAGTTTTGGTACCCATCATGAAAGGTTCCTTTTTTGAAGTTAATTGAGGCCAGTGTTGTATTTTTTTGTCTTGCAAAGTAATTTAAGTGAATTATTAGCTTTTAGAGTTTGTCTCCACTATTGTAATAATCAAAGAGCTTTGACTAGTGAAACTATACCAGTTTATGGGTCCCCATCATATTCTCCACCTATTAAGAAAAAATTCAACTACTACTGTTGCTAAGGAAAACTGCTATCTGTAGAGGAGCTTAAACAGTGTATTTATGATTTTATTAATCTTTATTGCCGTTTTTCATGTCAGTCAAGATAGAAGTCTGTCGCGTCCAAATTTAGTTCTGCACTTCATGCAGTGACATTTTGGTATTTGATTAAGTAATGCTCTTGAGAGTGGCTGTCATTATTATGAGCTTGTTGTGGTGCAGTTACACCTGATACCACAGAGGATGCACAGAGAGGTGAAGATTGTTGATCCAAACCAGCAGTCTGTGGTAATCATATCTGGAGTGCCAAATCTTGCAATCCAAATCTCTATGAAGGCATGGATGGTAGATTTCACTGTGGTGCCTTTAAGTGGTACTGCTTCTATCCACTGTGAGACTTGCCTATAACTGACAGGAGGTATTTGAACCCCTCCAAATGTGGGAGGGGGCCGATAAGGTCGCCATGAACACTGTAGAAGCGAACTCTGTGTATTGCTTCAGATGTGATGTGTGAAATCTTATGGGACTTAACTGCTAAGGTCATCAGTCCCTAAGTTTACACACTACTTAACCTAAAATATCCTACGGACAAACACACACACACCCATGACTGAGCGAGGATTCGAACCTCCGCCGTGATCAGCCGCACAGTCCATGACTGCAGTGCCCTAGACTGCTCGACTAATCCCGCGCGGCTGTGTATCGCTTCCATCCCAGTCTGGACACCATCTCAAGTATACTTATGTTATACACAACGAATGTGACAAAAAGAGTGTAAGAAGATCTACTGCCTAACTTTACTGATATTTATGCCCAGCAAGAGCGTGAATAGAGCATTTATTTGACAGAGCGGACACAAGAAAGAAGTGTGGTAATATGGGGAATCTATACTTTCGTAAAATAGTTCTCTGAGCTCTAATTATTTAACAGCATGCGGTTTACCGCCTTGTTAATATAGGATTACTTGAGGAGCTTTTAGAATTTGTTAAAACTGATGTCTATATGGAGTGTTCATACTGACAAAAAACGTAGACTTAATCTCAGCGACTGTATTTCGTGTTATCACATTAAGATATTGCTGCAGGATATCTTTACTGTAGCGAAATTTAATTATAAGGAACCTTTGAATTATAGAAAGTATTTTCCTTTTTAAATATAATAATCTTTGTTTTGTCGAGAAGTGGCCATGTCTGAACTGAACTGCTTGTTCTTAGTTTTTACATTAATACGACATAAACTAATATATTCACTTTCTTTTCCTTAATAATTATGGTGTGAACCTTTTAAAGCGTCTGTTGATGACAGAATGCAATGAAATTATGATGAAATTATTCCTATGCAAGATGTCTGCCAAGAACGGTCGATTGTTCGACCATTCTTATTGTTTATCCAGCGTGCTGAAAACCTTACAAATAATATTTTTACTTCTGTATGAAGGTCACTAGGCATATGAAAGAAAAATGCACAATCATCATAAATTACCATATATTATTTAAATCTCAGAACTTACAATGCGAAATGGTCGCCGTAGCGTGTATTATCTTCCAAACTAGAACGGAGAGTGAGTAATAATGCTGGTCTGTTTGGTTTCTTGGGCCAGCAAGTGAAAGAACAATTAATTGCCACAAAGATTCTATACAGTTATCTTATAGGATCTGTTTGTACCATCATTATTTCATTTCATTACACATTATTGTTACGACCGATAATTGCATGCCCATTTTCAGAGTTTTACAATTTTCATTGCACTTTGTTTTGTGTCCGACTTGTCGTCGCACGATTTAATATTTATGCCACGTATTGGTACAAGGGCCCCCTAGTATGCCTAGGCCAAAAAAACATGTAGTTTGTGAACAGTCGTACCACCTTTATAATAACACATTACTTCTCACTTTTTTTTAGATACATGTCACTTTAAATCTCTTTTGTTTTTTACACATATGCGTATATACATAGTATATATCACTTTACAGTTGTTGGTTATTTACATTCATTTTGTTACAAAGAACATTTTCCCTTTTTACTAGGTTTCATCTATTTAGACTGTGGGCATTGCTCTATCTTTCGGCCTTACACTCACATGACGAGTGAGAACAGCTTGATATGATTGAACAATCCCGGTAAACAATAAATTTACTCCCCTATTTAGGTTATGCGCGACGGGAAAAAACTGGGTTAAAAAACCCTGCCTAGAGTCTTCAAAGTGTTCACACTCCCATTATTATCAAGTATTGATTGTGAATGATGTTATTATTTGATTACCATGATCAGCAGATGACCGTTTTTACAGATCTCTCCATAAACGTAGTACTGATACTTCCTTAGTGGCCAAACTGCAGCCAAGGCTTCTATCTCAGTAGCTGAGTATGCGCGCTCACATGCAGTTAGTACACTGGCTCAATAAACCAATTCTTCTGACTTCTAGTTGTCCCTCATTTTCTCCTAGTTGTAATAAGCATGCTCTGAGCCCACAGAAGGAAGAATCTGTTGCCAGATAGAAATCCTTTGACATATCTGGGTGGTGAAGGATTTCTGATTCCAACACCGCATTTCTTATTTTGTCAAAAGCCTTTCTACATTCCTCTGTGAACACCCACGGTCTTTTTTTACCTAACAATCGTAGCAGTGCCTCATTATTAAGCAGCTGCGCAGGCACAAAATGCCTAAAGAATGACGCCATCCCCAAAAAGGCCTTCAATTGTTTCTTCATAGTGGGATACGGCAAATGTTGGATAGCTTCCAACACGCCTGGGTCGTGCATTATACATATTGGTGACACTATATGTCCTAAAAATTTATCTCAGACTGGCCAAATTTTGATTTCTTTTAAGTTGGCAGTAATTCCTGTTTTTGTGAACCTAGCTAACACCTGGTCTAATAGTTCTAGATGCTCTTCCCACATTCTCGTGGCAATTAATATATTGTCTACATACAAGGTTACCTTTTCCAGTAAGTCTGGTCCGAGTACAGTGTCAACTGCCTCAATAAAGACTCTCACACTTACGTTAAGCCCAAAGGGCAGCACTCGAAATTGGTAACTACGAGTGGCAAATATAAAGGCTGTATATTTTCGCGAGGCCTCTATTAGCAACACCTGCCAATAGGACGGCTTAAGATCAAGACTAGTAAGTAATTTAACTCCTTGGAACTTTTGAATTTGTTCTTTGATGTTTTTAGGTCGGGTTCTTACAGGTATAATGATTTTGTTATATATGGTGGCAATGAATGTTCTATTATTTGCCATTTAAGCAATTGTTGAATCTCTTTAGCCATGGCTTACTTTTTAGCCCATGACACTGAGTACGTGGTGCGTCAAAATGCATCATGCAGTTTAATTTGCATTTCATAAGTGTATCCTTTTATTATACCAGGTTTCTCGAAGAATACCTGACTACTTGTTTAGCTGGTGAGTCAGTTCATTCTTTTGGTTATGGTCGAGGTAACTCGATTCCGACACCTTTATTTCAATACCTTGTCTTTTTTCTTTTGTTTCAGATTCGGTATCATGGACTATCTTATTGGAAGTCCCCCTGCAGCAGACATTTTCTAAAGGCAGTACCTTTTGGTCAGAGATATCCACCTGAACCTGCCTACAGTAATTGTTATATGTGTCAGAAGTCTTTATCAGTGCTACTTCAATAACCCTATTATGGTTTTTCAAGGTGCATGTCGCACAACAGAGGTCTGTCTTTGTGTTCCTCGCACGCAATGTATCCAAAAACAGGATACCACCAAGTTCCTAACAACCAAGAATGAGCATTTCATCGCTTGTTTTTACATGCCTAGGACGGCCTGTACCCGATTTTTAATGATCTGCAACCTGGCCACGTGTGGCCCCCACAATCTTAACCTGGTCTATGCATTTATAAAATTCATGATCCATAACTGAAGCACTTGCCCCTGTATCACTTATGACAGTTACGGGTATTTTGTTTATTTGAGCCTTAAAAGCAGCTTGCACTAACTCAACCTTTTGTTGCTGCGTCTGTCTCGGTTCAGCAATTAATTCATTATAACTCAACATGAATGCTTACACTCTTTGCCTGCCTTCGCCCTGTACTATACCGATCCTATGTGGTAGGCTTACATAGGTCGGTTGGAGTTTACCACCCCCGAACACCCGGGTTGCAGCTCTTCAACCACTTCCACAATGTGTACTGTGTCACTTTGTTTCTGTTGTTGCTGCTTTGGCACATATTGCGTTTGTGGTGTCCAATGCTGCTGCTAGGCGGCTGCAACGGCATTGGTATAACATTTATGTTATTCACTGGCACGTTCCAGTCATCGGAAGCATGCTGTGTCTGCCAATTTGCAGGGCCAGATTTGTGCCACTACTCATTTACAGTTTGCATATTTTTATTAGCAAAAGAATTGTTAAAACTTCTTTCGTTTCTCCATTTGCTATTAAAATCTTCGTTTCCGTTTTTATTCGGGGAACAGTTACTACCGTACTTTCATTGTATTGGTATCCAGCCAAACTATTGTGACTATTTTGTTTGTTGCTACTGCGGTCGGCGTTGTAATCACTTTCTCTATTCTGTCCACATTTTCTGGGACTGTTCAATCCTGACCCACCACTGCCAAATTCGTTTGTTTGGCGTCTTCTTATATTAAATCTGATGAATATATGATGGCCATAAATTGTTCGAGGTCCGTATTGGGCACATGAGCAAGCTTTTCCTTAATTTGAAATTGGTAACTTGCCCTTTAATTTACGAAATACATCTCTTGGAAGCATGGGTTCATCCCAGTATCGTGTCTTCCTTAAATACCTTTCGAAGTATTTGCGAAGATTGCCTTGTCGGGGATTAAAAGGCTCAGGGTTATACACTTGCTTACTGAGTCGTTCTTGTGCATGTGACGACCAGAAGCGAGCTAAAAACATCTGAGAGTCTGAGTATACCTGACAATTCTCTGCAGCCTTCATTGCCCAGAGAGCTGCATCTCCACTTATAAAAGAAATCACAAATTGTATTTTCTGTTTCTACATCCACGAAAGAGGTAAAACATTTCTAAAACTCTTGACAAATATAACTTGGTGGATTGACTTTCGCTCGTCAGTGAATATTTGGAACTGCCTGTGCTTAATAAGCGACTCCTCATGTTTTACCTGAGGAACAGTTCGCACTGCACCCACATCTGTCGCAACACTCCCATAACTGGGCGGGCTATACTGTTTGGCATTATTGCAAGCCAACAGCTCACCGTTTGACATATTCACAGGTACGTTTCCGTACCGAGTACTAATGTGTGGTGGACTATTATGTTCCCTACAACCACTTTCCATTTCTAAAGCAGTATTGCGCTGCTGCATCTCACTTAGTTCAGGTTTTAAGTGCATGTTCGAGTCCTGGCTCTCACACTCAACATCTATATTTAATCTCTGCAATGCATTCGTTACTTCTTGTTCTATTTTTGTTTCTACACTGTCAACTATTTGATCTAGATTTTTAGTTAGCGATTTCAGCAAACGCCCCAGTGCTTGTTGCGCTGTTTCGAGTGTGGTTACCTTCTCAAGTTTCTCAACTTTCGTTGGAATACCTTTGCTTTGTACTACCAATCCGGAAAATTGTTCATGCAGACCATCTATTTCTCCCTTAAGATGTGAGATGATGACTTTATCTCGTTCATCTAAAATCTGGTGTAGTCGACCAACTAAACGTTCGTCATGTTCCACCTCTTTCCCTTGCCTTTCCAAAAGTTCTGCTTTCTTTCTTTCCGCCATCTCTAAGCGTTATGCTTCTAATATTCCCTTCACTTGAGCTATTAGAACCTTTTCTCTTTCGAGACGCTCCTGTTTTTCGCGTTTCTCTCTTTCTAAACGTTCCTCTCTTTCGCGTATCTCTCTTTCCTTTTCTCTCAATTCGAGATTTGGCAGCAACACGACTAGAAAATCATTCGTCGATGCTGGCTGAGGCAGCACGTCAGCTGTGTCTACAACTGATGTTGTTTTGTTTGAGTCGTCAGCTGAGCTGACGCCTGTCTGCTGTTCCAACTGTTGACCGTTAGCAGTAGGCAATATTTCCTCTACATTGCTCTGTTCAGTTTCCAAATTATAGACTGCTGAAACAGATTCGTCATCGATCTCTGTTGTGTCATCCATGCCTAGTTTTCTCTCTTTGCGGGTCTTAACCATACTTGTATTAACACTGTTACCCCCAACAGACACAAAAATACACCACTTAGTCTAACACAAAGAAATACACTATACACATAATAATACACTATATCCTAACCAACTCACACTGAAAAACTCAGTCATAGCACCTTAGCAAGAAAAATTAAAATTACTCTTGAATGCAACTTTTAAACGATCTGTAGCCACAAAGCTGATTGTGTAGCTTATCACACAAAATATTTACGTCAACTGAAAAAAATGTGGCTACACTAATCTAAGTACTGAATGTCACACTCTATTTAATCAGTAAGCACTCTGCATGGCCCCCAGTTACCCAATGATTCTAATATTAAACTTGGGAGCTCATGTAGTCATATCAGTACCTTGATAAGCAATCTATGTTACTCGTCACTCCACATCAAGGTTCCGACGTCTATTTTGTTCAATAATCTTAAGGCAGCTGTAGTCTGTCCCAGTCCAGCAGGTTGAGTTATTTATTTTCCGTGCTCAGTAATGGATTGCAGTTGTTATAAGTACATGGACCAAGACATTTACAGAATTACAAACTGTACAAAATTGCTATTATACATACATAAACATAATCTGGTACTATTAATTTTTCAATAATATTATACTCACTACAGCAACATATCTGACCTGTAAGTTGGGTACCAAACAGCAATATTTATTTAGTCGAGCCCCACGTTGGGCGACATTGATGCTGCTACCGCCCCAGTCCAGACACCATCTCATGTATACTTACGGTGTACACAACGAATGTGACGAAAAGAGTGTAAGAAGATCTTACCACCTAACTTTACTGACACTTACATCAGGCAAGACCGTGAACAGAGCACTTTCGTAAAATAGTTCTCTGAGCTCTAATTATTTAACAGCGCGCTTTCCGCTTGAGGCGCTTTTAGAATTTGTTAAAACTGATGTCTATATGGAGCCTACATGCTGATAAAAAAACGTAGAGATAATCTCAGGCATTGTATTAGGTCTACAAATTTGCTTCCGCCTTTTTGCAGTACACGACATTAATGGAAAGTAGTGCCCCAGGACATAAACACAAAAAATTCTATTCAAGTTTTCTTGATAGTGCAAAATTTGTTTAAAAAAGACAGCTACTAGTTTCATCAGTGTCTATTGTCACAATAAAAGTGTAATGAAACGTTTCTAAATCGTATTTAACTATACATATCGTATTGTTTACTAGTTAGATAGACGCGATCTAGGCCTAAATTTTCCGAGTTATAAACGTTTCAAAACCTGACCAATCACGCCTCATAACGTAAATTCTCTAAAAGGAAATTAATTACAAATTCATTCTTCTGTCATTGTATCTCTAAATCAGTACAAAACAACCACCGCACAAAAGACCTTTGTGTCGTTTTTGTTTGCACACAGCCAGTCTCGCATCATTGACTAATTTAAAACATTCTTTAAACTTAATTATTCTTTCGAAACTGGTCATGAGTGAGAAATGTGGGAGCTGTTGTAGGGTAGTGAGTAGAAGGATTTGTTGCCAATATTGTAGGAAATATTTTCACTGGGGGGATGTAGTGGGCAGAATGTTGGGAGAACAGAAGACGCTCTCTCCTGGAACTGTAGAGTATGCAGTAGGAACTTTTTGATTGGGGAACAGGAAAGGAAAATCTCTGCCCTTCAGGCAAAGTTGGAGGAAGCGAAGAAGGAACTGATAAGGATCAAGAGAGATAGGAGAGAGGAGGGTGGTTGGGAACTGGCAGCTGGATAGGAGGATAGGAAGAAAGAGAACGCGATCTGACAGTTTTAACATCAATACCAAAAACAGGTATCTACCACCTCCAGAGTTAAGTGGAGAAGAGCCTCAGGTAGTACGAAGAGCAGGAAATGTGCAGCACAATTCAACCGAGCCAAGAAGCCTAGGAATGTACAAAGTCTTAGGAAGAAGAAAGTGCTGCTGCTAGGTAGTAGCCATGGGCGAGGTGTAGGCCCTCAGTTACAGGCCACTAGTATCTTCAAGCCAAATGCAGGGCTAAGTCATGTGATAGAGGACCTAGGGTCTTTATGTAAGGACTTTACAAAAGAGGAAAATGTAGTGATAGTGGGTGGGGTGGGGAACAGTTTGGACAGGGATGGGGCATATGATGTAGGTGGTGACCTGGACAAGATAGCTTCCCAGACTCATGGCACCAATGTACACTTGGTTGAGCTGTTCCGGCGTCATAATCGACCACGCCTTGATGGAGCTGTGAGGTGAATCAATGTGGGGTTAGGGATGGCTCTGAGGACACCCAACTTTGCTCACATTTCTCTGGTGACCGTCAGGACTATCAACAGATGGAGTTTCACTAGGCATGGCCTACACCTAAACAGAATTGGGAAGGGAAGGTTGGTACAGCTGATTCATGAAAGTATAAGGGGTGGATCTCAGATGACACATGGCCAAATACCTGTTGTCATAGTTAGGAAAAGTAGATCTTTTTTAGGATAAATCCAGACAACAGGTTCCCCTGCCTAAAGAGTATCTCCAGCACTTTAAAAAATACTGAAACAATCACTCACAAGACAGATTTTTAACACCTCAAGTATCACACATACCAGATGTCACAAAGAAAAACAAACCATTGGAAAGAGTAACATGGGGAATTTCACAGACTTAACAATCCTCCATCAAAACATGCAATCAATAAAAAATAAAATATAACTATTAGAAGTTGAGCTCCAATCTTTGAACAGCACAGTAGTTTCTGTTACTGAGCACTGGTGTAGAAACACAGAAATCCAACATGTGGTATTATCATTGTATGAAAAGGCCAACTCTTACTGCAGAACTACTTCAAGGGGTGGAAGATCATGCATTTACATTAGAAAAGGAACACCGTTCAAATCAAGACATGCCCTCAGTACAGTAAGTGAAGACAAAGACTTTGAAATATCAGCTATTGAATTAACAGGGCTTGACATCATCAAGAAATTATAATTTTGTGTGTGTGTAGATCTCCCAGTGGTAGTGTGGACACATTTTTCAATAAGTTAACAGAAATTCTAGATAAAGTCTCAAGTGCGAAGGTCAACATAACTCTGTTTGGGGACATTAACATCAACAATAATATCATAAATGAATCCAGCAGCACGTTCATAAACATCTTTCAAAGTTTTGTTATATCCATATTGGTCAATAGTGCAGCAAGGATTACTACAACGACTTCATCAGTAATTGACCATGTGGCCACAAATATGGGCAGAGAAAAATGTGATGTAGCTGTAAAAGAACTCAGACCATCAGACCAACTCTGTCAAATAACAACAGTAAAATCAGGCATCGAATTATTCCCTAAACTACAAGCCTACAAACGACATCTATCAAAAATCAAAATAAAAGATTTTTCAAAAGAACTAGAAAAACAAAACTGGGATGAAGTGTATAAGAAAACCAATGTGAATATGAAATTCTCTAAATTCTCCACATTGTTTGAATTGAACTTTGAAAAGGCATTTCCAAAACTATGCATGTCTGTATAAACATCTCACAAAAACAGATGGATAACAGCAGGTATTAAGAAGTCCTCCCAAACACTTAAACACCTCACTTCCATGAAAAAGATTCGGAATGATCCAGCATTCTTAAATTTCTGTCATAGATACAAAAAGATCTATAGGAAGGTTCAGACTGCTGAAAAAACTCATTTAATGACAAAATAGTATATAATGTAGTGAATAAAAGCAAAGCAGTCTGGGATGTTATAAAAAATGAAATGGGGAGTGGTAAACAAATGCAGAATAACATACTGCTAAGGGAGGAGGATGAAGTAATAAATGATCCACAACACTTAGCAAACTACATAAACGAGCATTTTTTCAAGTACTGCAGAGAATTTACAGCAAAAATTCCCCCAAACTAATATAACACCTGTAAATAATGTTTCACTAAATACAATGATGTTACTTCCAACCACAGAGACTGTAGTCAATAAAACTGTTCGAAAACTAAAAAATAAAAAATGAGTAGGCTTAGATGAAGTACCAAAGTGTGTACTGAAACAATGCATAGGGATTGTACATGGCACCTTAACAAATATAATAAATGAATCCTTCACATCAGGGACATTTCCAGAGCAGTTAAAACAGGCAAGAGTTGTACCTTTGCTTAAGAACGGTAATGCAGAAGACATGGAAAATTACCTGCCCATTTCCCTGCTGTCACCATTCTCAAAAATAATAGAAGCAATTATGAAAGACAGATTACAGAATTATCTGAATAAAAACAATCTTTTAAGCGAATCACAGTTTGTAACCCAAAGTGTCAAAAATATGGAATCAGCCATAGTAGAATTCACAAAAGTTGTACTTGATGCTCTTGATAAAGATGAGTGTGTTACTGGCATATTTTTGGATCTTTCTAAGGCGTTTGATACAGTTGACCACAAGATCCTATTAAATAAATTAGAAGCATTAGGAATAAGAGGGGTAGCTAATGACTGGTTTCAGTCATACCTAACAGATAGGGTACAAGGAGTAGAGATAACACATACTTCAAACAGATCTAAGCATTTAGGAAAACACTTATCAGAATCAAAATACATTAATTTAGGGTTCCGCAAGGTAGCATATTCGGACCAATACTGTTCCTTATTTACTTTGCCAGTAGTGTTAATCATGGTGAAAAAATTCTCTTCGCTGATGACAGCAATATTGCAGTCACTGAGAAAAGAAGAGAACTCCTTGTCGAGAAGGCAAATGAAACTTTCAAGGAAGTCTATGATTTGTCAATAAGCAATAAAGTGACATTGAACATAAAGAAAACTAATGCCATGAATTTCGTTTGAAGAGGAAAAATGACAATGCTAAATTAAATGTAGATGGCACCTCTACAGACTGTGTAACAAATGCAAAATTTGTAGGAATGGATATTGATTCTCAGTTGAAGTGGTGTGAACACACAGAGGTACTTGCAAACAAAATGTCATCAGCATGTTATGCCCTTAGAATCCTGTCATCAGTGTGTAACACGCAATGTCTTTTAGTTACATATTCTACATATGTATATTCAATTTTTAGCTATGGCTATCTTTTTTGGGGAACAAATGCACAAAATATGAACACAATTTTCAAACTCTGGAAAAGAGCCATAAGAATAATAACCAAAAATACTGGTTGAGCTCATTGTAAAGATCTGTTCAAAACACTGGGGATTTCTTTTGTCCTTTCTAGAAATACATACCCCCAAGCTATGCATAGCACAAAACTAACACCTCTTCCTCTTCATCTCATTCATTATGGAGGGATAGCAAATGGGAAGTTGCGATACAGAAAATGGCCCAGATATCACCAGTGTATGTGTGTGTGTGTGTGTGTGTGTGTGTGTGTGTGTGTGTGTGTATTCTGTGTATAGTGACTGAAATGTTGTGAAACGATGTGTGTACATTGTGTACAGTGACTGATAGTGAGGTATGAGTGAACAGTATGGAATTGCATTATTTAATAAGTTATTTGTAAAAAAAAGGTTTTGTATACCAAGAGTAAATCTAATGATTCTCTCGAACTAGAAGTCTGTAAATATATGTGTATACGAATTAGCTTATTTTAAATTGATCTAAATTTTTAAATACTTTGACATATCCTATATCCTTGTAAAAAGAGATCTACAGATGAATAAAGCTACTACTACTACTACTACTACTACTACTACTACTAAGTTGTAGGTCATGTCCTACAGTAAGATTAGGCATTTGAGAACATAACGCAATCAAAATATTAGTCGATTTTTGATTGCATCTTAAAGTTATTCTCAGCTGAATATGTCAACTTACAATCCCAATTCTTGTCGTCTGCAGGAGATTTTAATTTTCTGCTTTGATATGAAGGAATACGCGGCTGAGGCTCATAAAAAGCTGGGTAAGACCTGTGATGAGACTCCTGTTAGTGACAGAACTTTGCAGAAAATGGTTTCCATGCTTCAAGAACGGTGATTTTGACGTTGAAGACCGGCATGGTTGTGAAAGAGAGAAAGCTTTCGATGCTACTTCAACCGGCGGAAACAATCACAGGAGATCGTTATCGAAAGCAATTGATGTGTTTGAGACGATCACTGAAAGACAAACGACCACAATACAGCGATAGCCATGAAAAGGTGATTTTGCAGCATGACAGTGCTCGACCCCTTGTCGCAAAACCCGCCAAAACATACCTGGAAACCTTGAAATGGGAAGTCCTACACATTCCTCCCCCCCCCCCCACCCTAGCTATATTATCCAGACATTGTTCCCTTTGGCTACCAACTTTTTAGTTCAATGGCACACGACCTGGGTGCCCAGCACTTCCTGTCATACGAACAATTGCAAAATTGGGTCAATGCATGGATCTTCTCGAAAGACGCCCAGTTCTTTCGTCACGGGATTCGTATGCTACCCGAAAGATGGAAGAAAATAGTGGCCAGCGATGGCCAGTACTTGGAAACGTAAATTTTTTGTAATATGCTCACAACCAAGCCTCGAAGAACGAGATAAAACGGCGGAATCAGAGTTGTAGCCCCAGTATTTCGTGTTATCACATTAAAATATTGTTGCAGGATATCTTTACTGTAGCGAAATTTAATTAAAAAGAACCTGTGAATTAAAGAAAGTATTTCCCTTTTTAAACCTAATAATCTTTGTTTTGCCAAGAAGCGGCCATGTCTGAACTGAACGTAATGTTCTTAGTTTTTACATTAATACAACATAAATTAATATATCGACTTTCTTTTCCTTAATAATTATGGTGTGAGTCTTTGGGTCTAGTGCAGCAGGGGATACAACCCGTCGGCTTTGAACAATGACGTCACAAGTCGCCAGAGACCATGTATTAGAAAGATGAAAGAGCTGAGGAGAATGTTGAGAAACAAAGGAATGCGAGAGAGATAAACATTGATCTTGTCAAAAGCCGAGAAGCGATTCTTCTTAGTGTTGTAGCTCCCTTCAGTAGCTAATAAGTGTTTTTTGGCTTTTTTAAAAGAAAATCTTACGAGATAGAATAAACTGATCCTACTTTATTAAGCAATAGTGTTTTTAGGCTTAAAAAAAACTCACGAGATAGAATAAACTGATCCTACTTAATTAAGCAGTATCTTGTCAAAAGCCGAGAAGCGATTCTTCTTAGTGTTGTAGCTCCCTTCAGTAGCTGATAAGTGTTTTCTGGCTTAAAAAAAAAATCTCACGAGATAGAATAAACTGATCCTACTTACGAATAGGTGGAAATACACGTACTTTACATTTGCAACCTGTTTCATTTTATATGTTTTGATAGTTTATTTAACCTTTGATTTCACTTGTCTTTTTCTGTTATGTTTTAGTTTAGTTTTTTATTGATTGCTTAATAAAGTAGGATCAGTTTATTCTATCTCGTGAGATTTTTTTTAAAAAAGCCAAAAAACACTTATCAGCTACTGAAGCATCTGTATCTAATATCAAGCGATCGCTTTTAGATTCACATTCAATTATTTTAATGATAGCGCTTATTAGAACACAGAACTGCTTTATTATCTATGCCTCGAAGTGAAGACATTACTATCTATGACTAAGGAATGACGTCATTGTTCAAAGCCGACGGGTTGTATCCCCTGCTGCACTAGACCCGAGTCTTTTAAAGTATCCGTTGGTGATGGAACGCAATGAAATTATAATGAAATTATTCCTACGCTAGATGCCTGCCAAGAATGATCGATTGTTCGATCGTTCTTCTTGCTTATTCAGCGTGCTGAAAACCTTACAAATAATATTTTTACTTCTGCATGAAGGTCACTAGGCAAATGAAAGAAAAGTGCACAAATCTGCATATGTTACCATATATTATTTAAATTTCAGAACTTACAGTGCGAAATGGCCACCGTAGCATACGTTATCTTCAAGACTAGAACAAAGGGTGAGTAATAACACTGGTCTTTTTGGTTTCTTGAGATAGCGAGTAAAAGAACAATTAGTTACCATGAAGATTCTATACAATTATCTTATAGAGTCTGTCGGGTGCAGCTAAACTGGTGGCTGTCGCACTTTTGCATAACGTGATTCAGAAGAATAAAGACCTTCAGTTCAGCGACAATAACTTTATTGCGAGCGCGTATCTGACGACGCCCGGCATGCATGGACCGATCGGAGTTACAAAATTTGCTTCCGGCCTCTACAGAAGGATCCTTAATCCTGGGAAAACTTCCATAGTTATTACAGAGAAAACAGTACTCGACCACACAAGCCAGGAGGCACGGAACTACAAATTAACTCAAAAAACAAGGAATGATAATAATAAACAGAACGTATATAAAAGCTAGTAAACACAGCGCCTCTAGAGGCTGGGCGCGGAACTACACAGACGTCGTGTACAGTAATTACGACCGCACAGCACTGCACTGACACACGCGCACAGCACACACACGCACACACTGGCGAGCTTGAATTAGCGCGCGGCAGCGTCGCTACAAGTCTATTTGTACCATTATCATTTCATTTCATTAAACATTACCATTATGACAGCTAAATGCATGCGCATTTTCAGAGTTTTTCAATTTTGATTTTACTTCCTTTTGTGTCCGACTTGTCGTCCAGCGATTTCATATTCTGTACCGCATATCAGTACATCTCGAGATATCAAATCGGTCTAAATGTGGTTGCTTGTATCTTCTGAGCTTAGTGCATTGGCACAGTATACATGTCTGCGCCCCTGTGTTTCAGTCCTACTTAATGTCGACCACACAAAGCATTCCATTATGAGATGAGCTGTGAGTGTGATACCATGGTGGGAGAGAGTATTGGGACAAAGTATATATGGCCCCAAAGTACCATTATCCGAGAGGGCGGCGATGACGTCATCAAAGATGGTGGCCATGAGTCAGCTGATGACGCAAGTACTGTTATCTGAGATGGTGGATCTTGGCGAGAAGTTTGAATTTTGGTGGGAAAATGCCACGCCCCCCTCCCCCAGAAAAATGGCAGGAAGTTAAAATTCCAAGACGATAACGCACCACACCCGGTTATCTTAACTAAGCAAAGATAGCTCACTTAGCCTACCTCCACGAACCTAAGTCAACCGACGGTCATTCGCCTAGAGTATAGGTGATCAAACTTTAAAGTTTCCTCTGCGGTGTCTGTATATTTAATAGGCGGCAGTAGCAGCAACAGATTGAGAAATTCGGTGAAGGATGAGGTATACCGTTAGGAATGCTTAGATGGCTGCATGCTGCGCTATTCTGGGAAGCATTGTGGAATCTCTATCTCCACTCTGGAGGCCCACCGCAGGTTTGTGTCATCGCGTCAGCATCAATGTCTACATGACTTCTAAATAGAATGATCTTTTATAGTTCGTAATTTTTCTATGTTTGGGGGGGGGGGGGGTGTAGAATAGCGATGATAGCGTGTTACGCTGATTGAATTGAATGGACATGGATCTGTAGTACTTGTATCTAGTGTGGGGGCGTGCCACATTGCGCGCATTTTCACCGAATGGTCAAAACGTACTCCTGTTGTACTAACTCAGGTCGTTCTGTTTCTACACGGGTTGCAGAAGGTGGCGGATATGTCTTTCCCCCTACTTCCGCTCAGTTCCGACTTAAATTGTACCGATGACATGCGCGAAGCTGTAGAAATGGGAGCAGTTGCAAGATGCGTAGGGGTTGACTAAAACCACTTTGGAATTTTACTATAGTAGCTAGGTTCGGGAAAGGTGACTCGTTTAGAGATATGGGAGTGCCAGAAATATGATTCACTTGTGGATGTGATCCGATGCAGGTATGTGCTTGAATGGAGAGACCTGATTCCAAATCTTTGACATAATTTTAAGTGGATAGCGTAACACTAGAGATCTGAGAAGCTAGTGTACATTTTTCTTCTTATGACCTCAATCGGCACATCATCTACTACTACTGATTGGGTTCGTTCTCAATCAGTCATCGCCTATAACTCGGTGGATATATTGCGGAACCTCTGATATGATCTCGAGACAGAATGCGCTAGAAATACTATAGAATTTTCTAGTTGGGTTGGTGTGAGGGAGTTGCAAATAACACTTACATACTAGGTTCATTAGCCAAATCACTTTGAAAATGCGGTAATTTTATCCCGAGGGTGCATGGTGGGCTTACACACACCTACGATCACCGTCACCGTATTTTTCCAGAAAAAAAAAAACAATTCATTCAAAGGTAATGTCGTAAAACGTTTCGTAAAGCGGATATTGCTTTTAACCTGGATAGTTGTGTGCAATTGTAGAACCAAGATCGCTTGTGACAGTAACATATGCTAGTTGCTGCGATCGGGCTTTTCTTTAACATCCAGCCGATTGTATCTCTCTGTCTAAGATACAGTGGTAGCACTTGCAAGAAAAACATAAGAGACATGCCCACCCATGGTTGATTTTTGGTCAGTATTATTTCGTATCGTAGGCAATCAGTTATTGACTAAGTATTGAACTTAGTAGTAGTGGTGGGTGCACGAAATGTTCGCATTTGAGCATCAGGTTTATAAAGTATGTGTTTGTGGTATGGAAATGACTATGTCCAGTCGTAAGGAGGGTATGCATTTGACTTGGAGTACTGTGATAGCAAAGAGAAGAGTGTGTCAAGTCATAAGAAAGGTAGTCACATTTCTGTTTCCAGAGACACTGCCAACGCAGGGTGTATTCCCAATACTTTGCTCATTGGCAAATGCTGTTCAATTCGGACTGGGATCGTAACATTTAATTGTAAGTATAATGATAAAAGATACAGAGTGTTTCAAAAATGACCGGTATATTTGAAATGGCAATAAAAACTAAACGAGCAGCGATAGAAATACACCGTTTGTTGCAATATGCTTGAGACAACAGTACATTTTCAGGCAGACAAACTTTCGAAATTACAGTAGTTACAATTTTCAACAACAGATGGCGCTGCGGTCTGGGAAACTCTATAGTACGATATTTTCCACATATCCACCATGCGTAGCAATAATATGGCGTAGTCTCTGAATGAAATTACCCGAAACCTTTGACAACGTGCCTGGCGGAATGGCTTCACATGCAGATGAGATGTACTGCCTCAGCTGTTCAATTGTTTCTGGATTCTGGCGGTACACCTGGTCTTTCAAGTGTCCCCACAGAAAGAAGTCACAGGGGTTCATGTCTGGCGAATAGGGAGGCCAATCCACGCCGCCTCCTGTATGTTTCAGATAGCCCAAAGCAACCACACGATCATCGAAATATTCATTCAGGAAATTAAAGACGTCGGCCGTGCGATGTGGCCGGGCACCATCTTGCATAAACCACGAGGTGTTCGCAGTGTCGTCTAAGGCAGTTTGTACCGCCACAAATTCACGAAGAATGTCCAGATAGCGTGATGCAGTAATCGTTTCGGATCTGAAAAATGGGCCAATGATTCCTTTGGAAGAAATGGCGGCCCAGACCAGTACTTTTTGAGGATGCAGGGACGATGGGACTGCAACATGGGGCTTTTCGGTTCCCCATATGAGCCAGTTCTGTTTATTGACGAAGCCGTCCAGGTAAAAATAAGCTTCGTCAGTAAACCAAATGCTGCCCACATGCATATCGCCGTCATCAATCCTGTGCACTATATCGTTAGCGAATGTCTCTCGTACAGCAATGGTAGCGGCGCTGAGGGGTTGCCACGTTTGAATTTTTTTTGGATAGAGGTGTAAACTCTGGCGCATGAGACGATACGTGGACGTTGGCGTCATTTGGACCGCAGCTGCAAACGGCGAACGGAAACCCGAGGCCGCTGTTGGATCACCTGCTGCACTAGCTGCGCGTTGCCCTCTGTGGTTGCCGTACGCCCGTTGCCCTACCTTTCCAGCACGTTCATCCGTCACGTTCCCAGTCCGTTGAAATTTTTCAAACAGATCCTTTATTGTATCGCTTTTCGGTCCTTTGGTTACATTAAACCTCGTCTTGTTGCAACAACACTGTGTTCTAGGCGGTGGAATTCCAACACCAGAAAAATCCTCTGTTCTAAGGAATAAACCATGTTGTCTACAGCACACTTGCACGTTGTGAACAGCACACGCTTACAGCAGAAAGACGACGTACAGAATGACGCAGCCACAGACTGCGTTGTCTTCTATATCTTTCACATCACTTGCAGCGCCATCTGTTGTTGAAAATTGTAACTACTGTAATTTCGAAAGTTTGTCCGCCTGAAAATGTACTGTTGTCCCAAGCATATTGCAACAAACGGTGTATTTCTATCGCTGCTCGTTTAGTTTTTATTGCCGTTTCAAATATACCGGTCATTTTTGAAACACCCTGTAAATGTGGCTGGTTTTCTGGAATAATTCGTGTATGCATGACCTGTGGTGGGAATGATTCACGTTTCCCATTCACTGCAGCAGGTGTCCGAATGCAGAGGCATGTTGGATTGTAGGAATGTATCTAAGTTAACTTTGTCCTCGTCTAGACGATCGAATAGCGAACTAATACTTAGTATGTGTTGGGTGGCTTTCGTGATCAAGTGGAAATTTGACAAGATTGTGTATGGAGATGAGTTTGTGCTGGACTGTTATTCGCTCCCATGTAAATTGTTCGGTTGACTGTTTCTGGACATTTCGTGCTTTCATTTAGTTGAGAGAAGATCGATTGTGCTGTGTAGAAGACACATTTGCCTGTTCTCTAGACATTGGCTTGTAAATTATATACCTACTTCGGTATTCGAGAGTGGAAATATGAGTTTCCTCTATTTGTTTCTAATTACTCAGTGGTTTACAGCATGCTGCACCTCGCTAAAGTTTGTAGTTTGTAGAGAAATAATTTCCAGTCTATATGTTAGCAATTATGTTGGGCTAGCGATCGGTAGGATGGCGCCTAGTGCTTGATATCGAGAAGTACCGTGAAAATGGTATAATATTACGGGGAAAATACGTGTGTTCTTGTAATCCCGGAGTCTGGAGATGTGCGTAGAAAAGTGTGCAAGCATGGGGCAAAAATAGTAACGCGTTTGTGCCGAGCGGAAACGAGAGCACGTTAGTACACATTACAGAAAAGGCTGTCGGTGATTCCGTAGGACTGAGAAGCATCGTGACATATAGCCGGTAACAGTGTAGGCATACGATAATTTTTTTGGGTGCTGTACATATATAAGAAATAAACGCACTGTTTGTGTAAAATGTGTATATATTGTATTGTAAAGTTACTGTGGCTTACAGTAAATATAAATCAAATAAATAAAGACAGCATGCACAGTAATTCACAACAACAATCAGTTTAGACATGTGGCACGCAGAATAGTTAGTCACACCACTGTGTTGCTGTGCCGATAGCACTTCAGTGATCTGATTACCTTAGCATAAAATCGTCCAACATCACACAACGAAAATAATATCATCTTGCACTGGATCAGAAGTGGACAGCAGATTGCTGAATTCATATCAGGTGACTGCAAGATTCTTCGTAGAGATTTGATTGGCATTTTACTTTTTTTTATCCTTTTCTACACATCCTAACATTGTGCTAGTTTGTTTGTGCCTTTAGTTTCCATCATATGAGTGTAAGAGTGTTCCATACTTTCTTATGTACTCATTAACGCAATGACCTGTTAGTAACTGAGTTCAATATATCACAGATTATCACTACATATTACTCACTGTACATGCTTTCATGTCACCCATACGGATCTCAACACTTTTAGTAACTCAAAACACAGGTAAAATATTTATAGAACTTACTGTATACATGCTTCTGTAGAAATTATATCAATATTCCATTACAGAAATAAGTTTGTAGTCAATGAAATAGTTATCCTTTAACGACCCTGACTGTAGGGGCACCACCGTTTAGGATAGGGAAATTTAGTTTTGTGCAGTATTCTGAGCACAAGTTACAGCCAGGTGCGGGCCAGATTGCAGTGAGTTATGCATACCAACAGTTACGAAGTAGAATAGAGGCCACAGGGCTGTCAAATTGCTGAAAGAGTATACGTAGCGGTTTGGCATGTCGCAAATCACAGGCAGAAGGGGCCCACTGGCCAACGTAGAGGGATGCGAAGTGGCGCATATGGCAAAACAGAGGCGCACAGCCATGTATAAATAGGTGCGGGTTTCTAACAAGATTCAGTTCAAGTGTGGTATCTCTCCTGGATGGCAGGGCATGTCACACCACCAGCTACACACAGCAGCAATGTAGTGCCAGCATTCCATTCCATGGCAGGTCGCTGGTTCGACCCTCTGAGGCTGACGCAGGGTCCGTAGCCAGCGAGCAGCGGGCCCTCCAGGGCTCGCTACCCCGGGCAGGTGTCCTATCCTCCAACACACGCCGGAGGCATCTCGAGGCGAGGGCCGCAGATTCGGAAGCCGGGTCGCGGGCGATTGTTGTCTGCACAATCTTAGCCACGCCGGCGAGTAGCACGCAGCTGGCCGCCTGCAGCTCACACCAAGCGGCGCTGAGTCAGCAGGGACTCAGACCGCTGAGTCAACTGCCGGCATCCTGACGACGCTGCAACTCGCTGCTGTACAAGGCCGACACACAGCAGTGCGCGCACGGGTCGCTGAGGCAGCCATTCCGCGCCAAGCCGTTTCACAGACAGCGATTAGTGAATAAGAAGCAAGGAGGAGTAATCAGAGAGAAAGTCACATCAATGGACGCATAACAGAAAAGTAGACACGCACTGTGTTAACATGCGCTCCCAAAACCAGATTTCGAAAACCGATTTTACAATATCGTTTCCGATTGTTCATGCAAACAAACACTCCAAAATCGATTTCAGTAATTCGTTTCTATCTGCTGGTTCTCCACGTCCACAATCGATTTTCCCTCCCACATAAACGCACAATCGTTTTTGAAATGTATATCAGGTCACATAACACAAACCCTCCCAGGATTCGAGCGCCACTGCACTAGCGTGCATTAGGCTGGTATTACACTATCAAATTTCTATGTCAAAGATTTGATCAAAGATGTTATTCGTCAAATATATTTGACAAAGATTTTTGACGTGTCGCTAAAAATGGGTATTACACTGTCGTCATATTTTTCCTCAAAGTTCAAGATGGCTGACAACAACAACTTGTTATTAACCGCAGCAGTTGAACGTACCTGAGTGAAGCCGTGGGCTTAAATGCATTCAACAAAACTTGTTACATGACCCAAGTCGTACATCAATTACATAAGAATGGATGAGCATACATTTCTGTATGTGCTCAGTGAACGGTATCCTCATATGACAAAGCACAATACTCACTTAAGAACTGCTATATCTGCAGAAGACAGGCTCAGTCTTCGACCATAGAAATATCTATGGTCGAAGGGCTCACTGTAACACTCCGATTCCTTGCTACAGGAGAGAGTTAGGTTACGATAGGTTAGGTGAGGTTATCTTAGGTCAGTGTGCCTGACGTTTTAAAGCGCCTCATCAGCTTCATACGTCGCTATTAATTTTGTAGTTGTCGGTACATACGAACTGTATTTATTGGCAATGTTTATAAAAACACTACAGATGACAGAACGCCGCAGCGATGCTAGCGCTCCACTTGTTAACATGTCACACTGCAGTGAACAGAAGACAAGCGACTTCTTTGATCAAATCTACAGCGAGGCCATAGATTTGATCAAATGTTTGACGACATTTGACAAAGTTCCCTATTACACCATCAGATTTCTTTGCCAAAGGTATTGGACAAAGAAATTTGATAGTGTAATACCAGCCTTAGCGACATCGACCATGGAGGCGGTTTTATGAAGTTGATTGTGAAATGCTTTAATGCGACCTTTCGTTCTGGTCCTTTAAGGGTGAAGGCTAATTCACCCTAGCCGTCACGTCACTTCACCCCAAAATATTCCACAATGCCTTTCAAATGCAGTAAATTAATGAAGCCATTTTCATTAAATACCTTAAATTTTAATTGAGAATGTCAGATACAATGTAGGAGGAAAATGCATTATTTCATTACGATATCAGTAACATGAGAAAAACCACACAATGGACAAGGTAAACTGGTTCTGTTCATTCCTTATAAATATTGTTTGACGTGTTTGTATGTATATATCTTTCGCTAACAAGTATATGTCAGTATTTTTAAATATTGTTTTACTTTGTAGGCGACTCGCCTACAACAAATAATTGCATAGCCGTCCGGTATAATGAGTTAACAGAGTACTATTTACTCGTGAAAACTCACACTGAGAAGAAAACTAAAAACAACAGAGAAGTAACAAAAACTAGGAGATTCTGTAGTCTTACGGCAAAGATGAAAACAACACATGACCAAAAAAAACTCTATCGCACCTTTGATCTCACTTTGCACTAGACATGAAAAATATCACTGCCACACAGCCCCCCCCCCCCCCCCCGCCCTCTTATGTAGGCGACTCGCCTACAACAAATAATTGCATAGCCGTCCGGTATAATGAGTTAACGGAGTACTATTTATTCGTGAAAACTCACACTGAGAAAAAAACTAAAAACAACAGAGAAGTAACAAAAACTAGGAGATTCTATAGTCTTACGGCAAAGATAAAAACAACACATGACCAAAAAAAACTCTCGCGCACTTTTGATCTCACTTTGCACTAGACATGAAAAATATCACTGCCACAACTTCTAAGTAACTTGCCACCGAAATTTTTCAATAACATACGTCAGGAAATCTGCTTTGGCCATTAACAAACTTTATTGTTGTTGGTTCCTTAATTCCGATACTCTACTCCTGCTCCGTGTACCATTGACGTTAACTCATAACCTCACTTTCACCGATCATACTGGGTTAAGCGGATTGACGTGACGTGACCTGAAGAACAGTGTGACTTGGCCGTATGTCTGCGGAACGTGTGATTTATAGCAGTTACGTCATTTCTTAATACGCCCATACAATGTGTTGTCTTCCACTTCGCGAAGTTCACTGGTCAGAAACAACAATAAAGGACTGCTATACTTAATTTCTTAGTCTGCCCAAGTGCCCAATCCCGGATGAGAGGAGATAAAATTTGGTTGCGAACTTGGGAGAAGCAACTGTACCCTAGAAGAAACATTTTTGCTTTGAATTTTGTTGAATTTGCAAGGGAGGGTCGAAGAATTTCGAAGTAACTGTTGTCATGGAAACGTATGAACACAACAGCCAGTAGTTCTGTATGTTATTTAGGTGTAATTGATCACGTTGTTGGCCATGTTTGGAATTCAGATCAGAGATGGAGAATACACGAAAACTGTCTACGTAATGGTCTGTTGATTTTTGTTTCGTAAAATATTTGACCAAACCCACTGAGCTATAACTAGGAATGCACTCAGCGCGGCATTACAGGCCGTGCACTTTTGTTTGTTTCCTCGTTACTACTTACCTGCCATGATTACTAGTAGTTAAAGAAAGAAAAAAAAACATTTTATTGATTGTTGCCCCATGTCATTTGAATTTCGCAATGAATTTTTATCAGTTTGCCAATTGTGTTAGATCACACATACGAACACGCACAGGTGACAGGCACGAATTTTATTCTAAAGCTGTGCCGTGCAAAAGTACATTTCTTCTAAATGAGCTGAGGTAAGGGTGACATTTGTCAGCTGCCATCACTGATGAAGACATTTTTGTGTTCGAATTATTCTACCTGTTAGTAAATTTATTATTGTAATCTCTGTCAGATTTTTGTTGAATTCTTATTTTTATTAATTGACAGATAATACAGTTCCCTTCGTATCTTACTGCCAATACAAGTAGGAAGGGTATTTCAGACCGGTGGGAAAATTAAAATGCAACTGTAAAGAACAGTCTGGCCTTCGAAATATACTGTATTTTTCAAGACCCTTTAATTTACTTACTTGAAATGAAGACACCAGTTTTGTTATGGCTTCCTGACAACATAGCTAAAATATTTAAACAGAATTAGATTTATGTTGTGTGAAGTAGGGCTTACTTGGCAGATAGAACTTGTTCCACATTTTAAGGTTTGATATTGGGATGTAGTGTGAAAGGAATATATACTCTGTCATGCGATATTCCATAGGCATGCAGTTTGGTTAGAAGACGCTTGTGAGGAACGGTGTTGAAAGCCTTCAGAAAATATAAAAATATGGAATCAATTTGACATCCTCTGTCGTTAGCACTCATTACTTCATGAGTATATAGAGCTAGTTGTGTTTCACAAGAACAATGTTTTCTGAATCCGTGCTGATTATGTGGCAATAAATTGTATTCTTTGAAGTAATTCATGACGTTCGGATACAGTATATGTTCCAAAACCCTAATGCAAATCGACATTAGTGATATGGGTCTGTAATTCCACGGATTACTCCTATTTCCCTTTTTGGGTAACTGATTGGTATTCAGGAATATTTACTTCATCTTCTTTGGTGAAATAGTTTCAGAGAACCATGTTTAATAACTCTGATTTAGTGGCACTGTCATTAGTGACTTCACTATTGTTATCATGCAGTGAAGGTATTGATTGCCTCTTGCCACTGGTGTGCTCTATGTCTCAGCACGATGAAGGTAATTGGCATTCATAACAACAGTCCATGCCACAAGAGCAACAGACTCATGCTCTGCTCCCTTTATGCCTGTACTGCTTCGTTCAATATGAAGGGACCACATCTTCCAAGCTGGGCAATGTGTAATAGATGCCATAAGAAAGGACACATTGCTTCGTATGTAACTCTTTCCAAACCTGAGTGAGGATGAAACAAACATGGACGTGAACAGTGTGTCAGCAGTGACTTTCTCAAAGCAAGTGCATGTGTTTAACAAATCACTGAGAATGCAGGTGGACATACGTGCAGCAGTAACATTGGAGAATTCTCACACTTATATGGATTTGGGTTCTCTCTGTGTGACTCCATTGTCACAGAGGCTGTCCATTCTTGGACAGTTTTCTGCACCTATGACTTACAAGTCTATGGTTCATTCATAGGCATTCTTAGTTGTGGACAATGCTTACCCTGAAAATCTGTTTGGTTTGGATGCTTTTAAACTGTTTGGGTTCTCCATCAATGATTAAATGCATTTGGCTTCTGATCAAGTTGCATATCAACAGTGAGATGCTCTCTTTGCTGAATTTTCTTCTCTTTTTTTTCTTCAGGAATGAGTTGTGGAACACAATTTCATGCTCATATTATGATGAAACAGTCTGTCTGCCCCATTCTTTCCATGTCTGCCCGGTACTGGTAACTTAATAGGATCAAGTAAAAGCAGAAATATATTGTCTTCAATCCCTTGATGCCATTCAGCCTATTTCATTCAGTGAATGGTCAGCACCACTAGTGATAGTCAAAAAACCCACTGGTAAATTATACCTCTTGTGATTTTAATAAATCTATTAATGTACAGTCAGTCATTGATACCTATCCTGTGGTGCACCCTGACAAGCTGTTAGTGAAATTATCGAGGGGGGTGGCATTATTTTTCAAAGATTGACTTGATAGAGGCATATTTACATTTGCTGATGCCTTCTAGTTATCAGTACCCCATTTGGGCTTTATCACTACCAGCATTTATCTTTTGGTGTAGCAAGCACACTGGCTATTTTTCAGTGTTTTTTAGAGCAACTTCTTGCATCAGTTCCATGCTGCATAAACTATTTAGATAATACAGTAGTGTCTGATACCTCTACAGAGGAAAACTTGCAGAACATTCATGCTCTATTTTCTGTTTTACAGTCTGCAGGGTTAAAGTGCAGTATGGAGAAGACAGTGTATTTCGACCTTCCATTATTTGTTTGGTTTTTCAAGTGTCACATGCTGGCATTAAACCATTGCACCAGCATATTGATGCTATTGCGGCACTGCCACACCCCACATCAGTCAAGAACTTACAGGCAATTTTTAGGTAAAATTGCGTACCACCACAATTTCATACCACACGCTGCTACAGTGGCACAACCACTCCATGCACTATTACATAAAGAAGTTCCTTTCCACTGGTCCCCGGCATGTGACCTTTTATTCAAGTTCCCAGTCAGGCAGCAACAGCCGGCCGAGATAGACACAGCAACAGGGAAGTAACCGATTTGGTGACTTTTACGATTTCCTAACCAGGAGCGAATTTTATAATATCATTTGTGTGTTCAATAGTTTAGTTTCTTGAGTTTCTGTGTGTTAAGTTAATTTCTAATAGCCACATTTCCTGTGTTTTCTTTTTCATTGGAAAGTAAACCGCAAGGGCCGCAAGGAAGGCCTCATCAGTTAGTCTGAGAAACAGGTTCCAGGTGCTGTCTATGACTGACACTGTTGCTGAGCCAGATGCCATCGCCTGGCCTGTTTCGGAGGAAACCTCTCAGCCTGCAAAATCCGAACAATCACAGAGGATGGGATTATTGATAGTTGGGAGCTCCAACATTAGGCGTGTTATGGGATCCCTTGGGGACATGGCTGCCAGGAAGGGGAAGAAAGCCAGTGTGCACTCTGTGTGTATAGCGGGTGGAGCCATTCCAGATGACCAGTGGTGATCCATGAATTCTTGGTTTGAACCCTTTAAATCTATTTTGGAAAAATATTTTCAAATATTAGTGCCACTTCATTGCTTAACAAATTGTACTTGGGCATGGCATTGTTTTCATCATTAACAAGCCTCCAGTCTACTTCTTAAAGACATGATTTAAAAGTTTGAATAGTTTCCTCATTTATTTTTTAACTATTTTCCAATAGCTATCAGTCAGATTGTCACAAATATTTATGTCATGTACATCATTTAGAGTGTGCTTTTTCCATCATAACCAGAGAACTTAGTGAAAAGCAATGTAGGCTCTTTTTGTCTGTATTTCTCACTGTAGTATCAGCTAGTGTACTAGGATAGAAGTGATGTATTGCCCTAGAGGTACCACACCCTACATTAACACACTTTTTCCTTGCATGACCAGCATCTATGCTCGTTCAACTCATCCCAAAAGCCTCATTTATCACCAAAATAATTTCTCTTGTGAAAACTTATGACATGACTCATGGGAGTCTTGTTCCTACTCCTCACATCATGTATCTGTTTTGACACAAACAATTACAACATAGTAGTAAGTTCTGCCAGAGTGTGGGCAATGTACGGCCGTTAACTTTGAGCATGGCTTGCTATTGTCAGTAGGAAGTGGCTGTACATTATCTTTCTGTAGCTCAACAGCACAACATAATGATATGTATACCAAAACCTGATGCTACCAGTGAGACACATTAACAAATAGTTTAATAAAAGATGAACTGTGACTGGATCTTTTGTTGAAACCCCAAGGACAATAATACTGCTTAAAAAAGATTGATTTTAACTTTGATGTAAATGCCTTTCATTTTTCAGAAATGCGAAGTGCATGTGGATGGTAGCCACATACAAGTAACTCATTGAATAACTGTCCAGTATCTATCAACATTGAAAAAATTGGGATTAGTTTGTGCAGACATGTCATTTGTACCCAGCAGCATGCACTAGTTGATAAAGTATATCAGCGCAATAAACTCTTGAAAACCTGAACCAACCCTTAATGTTGACTGGCATGGTCTATTGATTTCTAGCAAATCTAAATTTTGTAGCCATGAGTGCTATTCAAACTGAAGCAGTTCAAGTCCATCACAATATGAATCTGTTAAACCACAAGTCTTTACTGGTTCACAACTGCAATGACCTACCATGGAAACTAAAGTAATTCATGCAAGATCTCTTCATTAATTTGGCCAGCTTGAAATCGGAGTCCTGAGATTTAGAAGTTATCATCCCACTACATGAAAGTATCATTCATAGCATACACCCAGACCATAACTTTACTGACTCAAAAAAAAACCTCTAGATGTAAGACGACAGATGCAAGATCAAAGACCGCGAGCTCTGCCCTGGACACTTATTTAAAGGTTTGGTCACATGTCGAGTCCTCAATTCAGTGCAGGCGGTTTCCTCCTGATCATCATTCTTAATTTTCACAATAATTGCATATAAATACATACGAGAAAATGTACAGAAAATCTTTTTTGGTCTGTTTGCAATCTCCTAATAAAATCATTTATGCATTGATTATAATTAAATATATATCAAATGTTATTGGAATATCAAAGAAGAAGCTCATGCTGGTAAGAGCATTTGTATCTCTATGAAGGATTGTTATTATATTTTTTTAAATCAAAAATAATCTGTTCATTTTATTTTTGATGTTATCCACTTTCATCTGGTGTACCTTAAGTGTGACTTTCATGATGCTTTCAGTCACTAGTTATTATAAAAAAATAATGGTAATAATGTTAATACCTTTTTAACTATTAAAGCTTCAGGCATAGACTTATGTCCAGTGAGCTCATCTCATTGTTACACTTCCAAAGCTGTCATTGGTTTCTTTCTAGTATGCTTTAAGGCATTTCTCTTCATTAAAATTATATTAGTGACAATACCCCAGGTCACAGGCCCCTCCATATTAGCTCATCCCCTGATCATGCTGCCAGAACACATCTCTTTCCGCCTGGGAAACCTTGATGACTGCTGGGCCTCATGGCTGGTTAGATGCCTTGACCTATATTCAGTTTGCCTGTCACAGTCCATCTCACAACTGGCCACCCCAACAAACATTCACACCAGTCCACAGCCGACCTGTCAGATTCAGTCTGCCCTAAGGCAGTCAAAGCAGTTGCTTATAATATTTAAAAAAATGTAAAATTACAAGGAGACTGGCCAGCCATATGGTTAAATGATGATGGCGTCCTCTGGGTAAAATATTCCGGAGGTAAAATAGTCCCCCATTCAGATCTCTAGGTGTGGACTACTCAGGACGACGTCGTTATCAGGAGAAGGGAAACTGGCATTCTACAGATCGGAGTGTGGAATGTCAGATCCCTTAATCGGGCAGGTATGTTAGAAAATTTAAAAAGGGAAATGGATAGTTTAAAGTTAGATATAGTGGGAATTAGTTAAGTTCGGTGGCAGGAGGAACAAGAATTTTGGTCAGGTGAATACAGGGTTATAAATACAAAATGAAATAGAGGTAATGCACGAATAGGTTTAATAATGAATAAAAAAAAAAAAGGAACGTGGGTAAGCTACTATGAACAGCATAGTGAATGCATTGTTGTAGCCGAGATAGACACGAAGCCCACACCTACCACAGTAGTACAAGTTTATATACAATTAGCTCCACATATGATGAAGAGATTGAAGAAATGTATGATGAGATAAAAGAAATTATTCCGATACTGAAGGGAGACGAACATTTAATAGTCATGGAGGACTGGAATTCAATAATAGGAAAAGGAAGAGAAGGAAAAGTAGTGGATGAATATGGAATGGGGGGTAAGGAATGAAAGAGGAAGCCACCTAGTACAATTTTCAGAGCATAACTTAATCATAGCTAAGAGAAGATTAGTACAGCTGATTCATGAAAGTGTATGGGGTGGATCTCAGGCTACACATGGTCAAATATCTGTTGTCATAGGTAGGAAAAGTAGGTCTTTTTTAGGATAAATCCAGACAACAGGTTCCCCTGCCTAAAGAGTATCTCCAGCAGTTTAAAAAATACTGTAACAAGCACTCACAACACAGATTTTAACACTTCAAATGTCACATATACCAGATTTCACAAAGAAAAACAAACCATTGGAAACAGTAACATTGGGAATTTCACAGACTTAACAATCCTCCATCAAAACATTAAATCAATAAAAAATAAAATACAACTATTAGAAGTTGAGCTACAATCTTTGAACTGCACAGTAGTTTGTATTATTGAGCACTGGTGTAGAGACACAGAAATCCAACATGTAGTATTATCATTGTATGAAAAGGCAAACTCTTACTACAGAACTACTTCAAGGGGTGGAGGATCATGCATTTATATCAGAAAAGGAACACAGTTCAAATCAAGACATGACCTCAGTACAGTAAGTGAAGACAAACACTTTGAAATATCAGCTATTGAATTAACAGGGCTTGATATCACCAAGAAATTAATCATTTTGTGTGTGTATAGATCAGTGGTAGTGTGGACACTTTTTTCAATATATTAGCAGAAGTTCTAGATAAAGTCTCAGGTACAAAGGTCAACATAATTCTGTGTGGGGACATTAAAATCAACACTAATATCATAAATAAATCCAGCAGCACCTTCATAAACATCCTTCAAAGTTTTGGAATGTCCTTATTGGTCAATAGTGCAACAAGGGTTACTACAACAACTGCATCAGTAATTGACCATGTGGCCACAAATATGGACAGGGAAAAATGTGATGTAGCTGTAAAAGATCTCAGACTATCAGAGCATCTCTGTCAAATAACAACAGTAAAATAAGGCATCAAATCATTCCCTAAACTATAAACCTACAAACGACCTCTATCAGAAATCAAAATAAAGGATTTTTCAAAGGAACTAGAGAAACAAAGCTGGGATGAAGTGTATAAGGTAGCCAATGTGAATATAAAATTCTCTAAATTCTCCACATTGTTTAAATGAACTTTGGAAATGCATTTCCAAAAGTATGCATGTCTGTATCAACATCTCACAAAAACAGATGGATAACAGCAGGTATTAAGAAGTCCTCCCATACACTTAACCACCTCAGTTCCATGAAAAGGATTCACAATGATCCAGAATTCTTAAATTTCTATCATAGACACAAAAAGATCTATAAGAAGGTGCTGATTGCTGCAAAAAAGTCATTTAATGACAAAATAATATATAATGCTGAGAATAAAACCAAATCAGTCTGGGATGTTATAAAAAAGGAAACGGGGAGAGGCAAACAAATGCAGAATAACATACTGCTAAGGGAGGGGGGATAAGGTAATAACTGATCCACAACACTTAGCAAACTATGCAAACGAGCATTTTTCAAGTATTGCAGAGAAGTTGCAGCAAAAATTCCCCAAAACAAATATAACACCTGTAAATAATGTTGCACTAAATACAATGATGTTACTTTCAACCACAGAGAATGAAATCAATAAATATGTTCAAAAACTAAAAATTAAAAGACAGTAGGCTTAGAAGAAGTACCAGTGTGTGTACTGAAGCAATGCATAGGGATTATACGAGGCCCCTTAACGAATATAATAAATGAATCCTTCACATCAGGGACATTTCCAGAGCAGTTAAAACAGGCAAGAGTTGTACCTTTGCTTAAGAAAGGTAATGCAGAAGACATAGAAAATTACCGGCCCATTTTCCTGGTGTTAGCATTCTCAAAAATAATAGTAGCAATTATGAAAGACAGATTAATGAATTACCTGAACAAATACAACCTTTTAAGCGAATCAGAGTTTGGTTTCCAAAGTGGCAAAAATATGGAGTCAGCCATAGCAGAATTCACAAAAATTGTACTTGATGCTCTTGATAAAGATGAGTGTCACAGGCATATTTTTGGATCTTTCTAAGGCGTTTGACACAGTCGACCACAAGATTCTATGAGGTGCATTCAAGTTCTAAGGCCTCCAATTTTTTTTCTAATTAACTACTCACCCGAAATCGATGAAACTGGCGTTACTTCTTGACGTAATCGCCCTGCAGACGTACACATTTTTCACAAATAATAAGAATAATGATTATAAAATGTCTAACATTCCACATAACACCTTCACTTTATGTTTTTTCCTCTTTTTTTCTTTCTAGAAATACTTACCCCAAGCTATGCATAGTACGATACTAACACTTCTTCCTCTTTCTGAGCTTAATGTCTCACTCATTATGGAGGGATGCTGACTCAGTTTTTCAGGATAGCAAATGGGATGTTGTGGTACAGAAAATGGCCCAGAGATCACCAGTGTGTGTGTGTGTGTGTGTGTGTGTGTGTGTGTGTGTGTGTAGTGAGTGAAGTGTTACGAAACAATGTGTGTATAGTGTGTGCAGTGACTTATAGTGAGATATGAGTGAACAGTGTGGCATTACATTATTTAATAAGTTATTTGTAAAAAAAAAGTATTGTATATCAGGAGTAAATCTAATGATTGTCTCTAACTAGAAGTCTGTAAATATATGTGTATACGAATTATTTTATTTTAAACTGATCTAAACTTGTAAATACTTTGACATGTCCTATATCCTAGTAAAAAGATATCTACGGATGAATAAAGCTGCTACTACTACTAACACTTGGTTTAAGAATCATGAAAGAAGGTTATATATGTGGAAGAGGCCTGGAGACACTGGAAGGTTTCAGATAGATTACATAATGGTAAGAAAGAGATTTAGGAACCAGGTTTTAAATTGCAAGACATTTCCAGGGGCAGATGTGAACTCTGACCACAATCTGTTGGTCATGAGCTGTAGATTAAAACTGAAGAAACTACAAAAAGGTGGGAATTTAAGGAGATGGGACCTGGATAAACTGAAAGAACTAGGGGTTGTAGAGAGTTTCAGAGAGAGCATTTGGGAACAATTGACAAATATGGGGGAAAGAAATACAGTAGAATTAGAATAGGTAGCTTTGAGAGATGATATAGTGAAGGCAGCAGAGGAACAAGTAGGTAAAAAGACGGGGGTAAGTAGAAAACTGTGGGTAACAAAAAAGATATTGAATTTAATTGATGAAAGGAGAAAATATAAAAATTCAGTAAGTGAATCAGGCAAAAAGGAGATCAAACATCTCAAAAATGAGATTGACAGGAAGTGCAAAATGGCTAAGCAGGGATGGCTACAGGACAAATGTAAGGATGTAGAGGCATATATCACTAGAGGTAAGATAGATACTGCCTACAGAAAAATTAAAGATACCTTTGGAGAAAAGAGAACCACTTTTATGAATATCAAGAGCTCAGATGGAAAACAAGTTCTAAGCAAAGAAGGGAAAGCAGAAAGTTGGAAGGAGTATATAGGGGGTTTATACAAGGGCAATGTTCTTGAGGGCAATATTATAGAAATGGAAGAGGATGTAGAGGAAGATGAAATGGGAGATATGATACTGCGTGAAGAATTTGATGGAGCTCTGAAAAACCTAAGTCAAAACAAGTCCCCGGGAGTAGACAACATTCCATTAGAGCTACTGGTAGCCTTGGGAGAGCCAGCCATGACAAAACTCTTCCATCTGGTGAGCAAGATGTATGAGACAGGTGAAATACCTTCAGACTTCAAGAAGAATGTAATAATTCCAATCCCAAAGAAAGCAGGTGTTGACAGGTATGAAAATTACTGAACTATCAGCTTAATAAGTCACGGCTTCAAAATACTAACATGAATTCTTTACAGACGAATGGAAAACCAGGTAGAAGCTGACCTCAGGGAATATCAGTTCAGATTCCGTAGAACTGTTGGAACATTTGAAGCAGTACTGACCCTATGACTTATCTTATAAGATAGATTAAAAAAAGGGAAACCTATGTTTCTAGCGTTTGCAGACTTAGAGGAAGCTTTTGACAATGTTGACTGGAATACTCTCTTTCAGATTCTGAAGGTGGCAGGGGTGAGATATAGGGAGCAAAAGGCTATTTACAATTTGCACAGAAACCAGATGAAAGTTATAAGAGTTGAGGGTCATGAAAGAAAAGCAGTGGTTGGGAAGGGAATGAGACAGTGTTGTAGCCTATCCCCGACATTATTCAATCTGTATATTGAGCAAGCAGTAAAGGAGACAAAAGAAAAATTTGGATTAGGAATTAAAATCCATGTAGAAGAAATAAAAACTTGGATAGGTTTGCCGGTGACATTGTAATCCTGTCAGAGACAGCAAAGGACCTGGAAGAGCAGTTGAACAGGATGGACAGTGTCTTGAAAGGAGGATATATGATGAACATCAACAAAGCAAAACGAGTTGAATTAAATCAGGTGATGCTGTGGGAATTAGATTAGGAAATGAGACACTTAAAGTAGTGAATGAGTTTTGCTGTTTGGAAAGCAAAATAACTGATCATGACCAAAATGGAGAGGATATAAAATGTAGACTGGCAATAGCAAGGAAAGCGTTCCTGAAGAAGAGAAATTTTTTAACATCGAGTATAGATTTAAGTGTCAGGAAGTTGTTTTTGAAAGTATTTGTATGGAGGGTAATCCTGTATGGAAGTGAAACATGGATGATAAATAGTTTATATAAGAGAATAGAAGCTTTCAAAATGTGGCTCTACAGAAGAATGCTGAAAATTAGATAGGTGGATCACATAACTAATGAGGAGGTACTGAATATAATTGGGGAAAAGAGAAATTTGTGGCACAACCTGACTAGAAGAACTGATCGGTTGATGTTCTGAGGCATCAAGGGATCACCAACTTAGCACTGGCAGGCAGCATGGAGAATAAAAATCGTAGAGGGAGACCAAGAGACGAACACACTGAGCAGATTCAGAAGGATGTAGGTTGCAATAGGTACTTGGAGATGAAGAAGCTTGCACAGGATAGAGTAGCATGGAGAGCTGCATCAAACCATTCTCTGGACTGAAGACCACAACAACAACAACAACAATTTCAGACTTATTTCCATTAACTTTAATAGTTTACAGATTAACTGTTGTCCACTGAACTTTTATTATCAATTATGCATGCATGGTACTAGAAACAGTTAATCTGCAAACCAATTTCTCCTTCTATCTAAGGATTCCACGTATATGGTAATTTATCAGTGTACAACAATGAGACCTTAATTTTTTTACTTGTACTGCATTTTCTATCCAGCACTCCAGTAGATCACACATTATTTGCTGGCTCCCTGGTGTAAAAGATAAGTGAACCATTCAAAATGTTTTTACAGTCATGTCAAAAATGTTAGACAATATACAAAGAGGGCATTATATGAAACTGATTCGAAATCATGAAACAAAATGTAATTGTGGAAATTTCCTACTTTCCAGAACAGAGAAAAAATGAATAGAATAAGGTAAGCTGCTACTGTTGGTCCATTTTCAGCCTCAAAATAACTGTAAAGTATTGAGTTTTCCAAGCAGTTCTCTATTCTGCGTATCTTTCTTACTATGTGCTATAGTTCACATCTGTTTAGTTTTAGGCCTAGTGAGAATAAATACCTATATGGCCTGTCGTATGAGTCCTTTGCAAACTACTGCTACATCAAGTTTGCTATTGCTAATTCTAGAATTACACCAATAAAAATTATTCTAAAATAACACCAGTTAAAATTTATAATGTGATGTACAAAATTTTAGCCACTGCAAATAGACAAGTATGACATCCCCCGAAAAAATCAGAACATTTGACCCATCTATATTAGAATCAGTTATAGGATATGATGTGAGCATTTGGGATGTATTGCAGCTTGTAAAGTCAGCTTCGGTAGTCACAAGAGTTCAGAGAGTATGCCCATTGGACTTGAAAATTAGGTAACTGGGAGCCCTTTATTGGTTAGAGAAAAGCTGTGAAATGGAAGTACAAAGGATAGCTGGAACGGAGGCCAATATGAGAAAGCTAATACAGGCTGTGGCAAAATGAACGGAACACTTCAGGCACAACAGGAAAACAGATAAATTGCTCCCAAACTTCAGGGAGAGACTAAAAGTGAGATTTCTTCACTCATTGAGCAGACTGATACATTACCTGCCAATTGTGGCCCGTAAGCTTTACCTCTGAACAAAATCAAAATATAGATGAATGATAATTGTACCTGCTGCAATGTAGGCATCCAGAGCACACTTTATGGATTGCGGACTTTACAAATTTGGAGCTGGTAATGGTCATCAGGTATTAAGGATGCTGGATTGCAAAGGAGCACTGAAGAAAAAATCAGCCTGGTACATCTCAGACAGTACTGCATCTGCGGCATCTAGGAAGGCCAGGAATGGCTTTATAAGGGTTTCAACCACACATCAGGATGTTGCCATCTCTGTGTTAGAACTTCAAGTTTAACACATATATTTCGGAACGACACAACACATATAAGTCACAAAGTAAGTTGACAAGTAAGAAATGTGTACACATTGGCATTCGAATGAGCACTGAGTCCCAGTCTAGCGGCCGCTGCTCGGCTGGCCACTTAGGTGGCGCAGCTGCTGCATGGCTGGCAGACAGCGCCGCATGTAGAGGACGCGCGTAATTGCGCGGCGGCACTTTGAATGATCGGTGAGTCACAACACTTTTCCCCCCTTTGAAATTATTGCACTGGTCTTGATGGAGGTGTCCTGGAGATGGCTAACGTCCATAGGCGTTTGACTCGCCGTAAAGTCTCGAGGAGGAGGCTTCCCGTACGGACGGAAGTGTCCCCGATGATAACGGGTCGAGATGACAGGAGATGTAGGGGTCGAATCCGCTGGGGCCCCATGCACCAATCTGCCTGTTGCGGCCAGTCCAGTTGATATGACAGGAGACTTGGGCGATGTGTCGGCGTCCGTTGGAGGAGGAGGCGAGTAGATTTGCTCTGACAGAGGATGGTCCTCCGGTTCCTGCATGGGCACGTCTCCTGGTGGCGTCCGTTCTGGTGCTGGCATCGCGATGACAGTGAGAGGGCTGCGTTGTGAGTATTGAGAGATGCCAAGATCCCGAGCGTCAGGTAGAGCCAAAGGTGGTGTGGCGGCATTCGGAACAGGCGTTGCTGGCACCCGAGGCCGAAGCTGGCCCAAATGATGCACTGCAACACTCGTGTCCATCTGGATTTCATACAGGCGTCTGCCACGGTGTCTTAAGATGTGGCCCGGGCTCCATTTTGGCCGCCTGCCATATCCCCGTACCCAGACGAGGTCGTCGGTGGTGAACCGGCCAAGTGAAGGCACCCGCGGCTGTGAGGTGGAAGGCCGCAGAAGATGAAGTAGCGTGCGGGACTGTCGGCCATATAAGAGCTCAGCCGGGCTGTGGTCGCCCATGGGGGTGAAACGGTAAGACGCCAGAAACTGGAGAAGCGCATCAGCAGCAGCAGAAGAAGTCAGAAGTTTCCGCATCTGAGCCTTAAATGTGCGGACCAGTCATTCAGCCTCACCGTTGGATTGTGGATGGAACGGCGGGGCCGTGACATGCATAACACTGTGACGAGCACAAAAATCCGCAAATTCGGAAGAGGCAAATTGCGGACCATTATCAGTAACAAGAGTAGAGGGGAGGCCTTCCAAAGAGAAAATGTGGGCGAGAGCACTGGTGGTTGCCGCGGTGGTAGGTGACGTGCAACGGACAATGAAAGGAAAGTTAGAGTAGGCATCAATTACGAGGAGCCAATAAGTACCTAAAAAGGGTCCCGCAAAGTCAGCATGAATGCGCTCCCAGGGCTTCTCAGGTGAAGGCCACGGTGACAAAGATGACTTCGGGGCAGCGGCCTTGGACGCACAAGGGCCGCAGGCAGCGACCATGTATGCTATTTCAGAGTCGATGCCAGGCCAGTACACATGACGGCGCGCCAGAGATTTTGTGCGAGACACACCCCAGTGCCCTTGGTGAAGGAGGCGCAAGACCGAAGCACGCAAAGACGCAGGTACCACAACACGCAGCGAAGCATTGTCAGTGGAGAGGAGGATAACACCATTCCTAGCCGTGAGGCGGTAGCGCAAAGTGTAGTAGTTCTGTAACGGATCAGAAGTCTTAGCGGACGGGCGATCGGGCCAACCCTTCTGAATACAGCGTAAAACCCGGGAGAGGGTAGGGTCAGAACCCGTAGCAGCCGCCAGCCTGTCCCCAGTGATTTGGAACCCGTCCACAACCCACTGCTCGGTAACATCCAGGTGGAAACACAGAAGTTCGTCCCTATCAAATGCCTGATCAGGACCCATGGGAAGGCGAGACAGAGCATCAGCATTTGCTTGTTGAGCCGTTGGCTGGAAATGAATCTCATAATTGAAACAAGACAAGTAAAGAGCCCAACGCTGGAGGCGGTGTGCAGCCTTGTCGGAAAGTGACATTGATGGATGAAACAAGGAAACAAGTGGTGTGTGATCCGTAACAAGATGAAATTTTGAGCCATAGAGAAAAACACCAAGCTTATGAAGAGCATAAATGATGGCCAAAGCTTCTTTCTCAATTTGAGAATACTTTTGTTGGGCATCCGTGAGCGTTTTGGAGGCATAAGCAATGGGTTGTTCCGAACCGTCAGAAAAATGGTGTGCAAGGACTGCACCGACCCCGTATTGAGAGGCGTCTGTGGCAAGAACAAGATGTTGGCCAGGTCGATAAGTATCCAGGCACGGGGCCTGTTTCAGCATAGTCTTTAATTTCTGGAAAGCCGCTTCACATGATGCGGACCAGTGAAAAGGCATGGTTTTATGCAACAGGCGATGCAACGGCTGAGCCACCGAAGCCGCAGACGATAAAAACTTGTGATAGTATGCTATTTTCCCCAAGAAGGCCTGCAGTTCCTTAACAGATGTAGGGCGAGGAAGGGCATCGATCGCCGCGACAGTTTGTTGAAGCGGACGAATACCATCCCGAGAGAGTTGAAACCCGAAGTATGTGATAGATGCCTGAAAAAATTGTGATTTCTGAAGATTACACTTAAGACCGGCAGTCTGTAAGACATGAAAAAGTGTGCGGAGATTTTGAAGATGTTCTTCAGTGGTGGAGCCAGTGACAACAATGTCGTCCATGTAATTGATACACCCAGGGACAGGGAGCAATAATTGTTCCAAGAATTGCTGAAAGAGAGCAGGGGCACTAGCAACCCCGAATGGCAAGCGTTGGTATTGATTGAGTCCAAAAGGCGTGTTAAGGACCAGAAACTGCCGGGAAGCAGCGTCGAGAGGAAGTTGATGATAAGCTTCTGACAGGTCAATTTTAGAAAAATACTGGCCTCCAGCAAGTTTAGTGAACAGTTCTTCAGGATGGGGTATAGGGTAAGTGTCGATGAGGCATTGAGCATTTACAGTGGCTTTGAAATCGCCACGGGGACGAATATCACCATTTGGCTTAGCAACGACAGGAGAGGACCACTCACTGAAAGTGACAGGAAGCAAGACCCCTGAAGTAGTGAGACGATCCAACTCCCGTTTTACCCGATCACGAAGGGCCACAGGAATGGGCTGAGCCCGAAAAAACTTAGGCCGAGCAGTGAGTTTGAGTGTGATATGAGCTTCAAAGTCGTTTGCACTGCCTAACCCAGGAGAAAAAAGGGACGAAAATGTCGTCGACAAGGAATCCAGTTGAGCATAAGGAATAGCATCAGAGACAATATTGACAGAGTCATCTATGGAGAACCCAAAAACGCGAAAGGCATCGAAACCAAAAAGATTTTCTGTGTTGCTCTGGTCGACCACAAATATGGGAACAGTGCAAACGACGGATTTGTAAGATATCTCAGCATTAAACTGTCCCAAGAGAGAAATATTTTGTTTATTGTACATCCGTAATTGCCGAGTGACAGGTGACAGGAGTGGAGAACCCAACTGAAGATACGTCTGAGAATTAATTATAGTGGCAGCAGAACCGGTAACCACTTGCATGCGAACATCTCGACCAAGTATTTGGACAGTGAGGAACAACTTCCCTGAAAGGGAAGAAGTGCAATTGACAGACAACACAGAATCAGAATCAGCGTCATGTTCACGAACATCATGTATGCGGTCGGATTTGCAAACGGAAGACACATGACCTTTCTTTTTGCAATTGCGACACAAAGCCCAATGTTGGGGACAATCCTTGCGTGAATGTTTCATAAAACACCGCGGACATGAAGGAAGTTGCCGGGGGTTTTGCTGCAGTTTCTTAGCGGGGTGTTGACGGCTAGGCCGAGGCTGCGTGTGGGAGCGCACTGCGGCCACGTCGGCCGGCGAAGACGCACTGCACGCGTCGTCAACAGCGCCCAGAGGTTGTATTTCCCCGACATCACCCCACGCCTCTATTTGCGCCCCAGTGGCGCAAGAAATTTCAAAAGACTGCACAATGGAGAGAACTTCATCTAGAGTCGGATTCGCCAACTGAAGGGCATGTTGCCGAACTTCTTTGTCGGGTGCCGACCGGATAATAGCATGCCGTACCATGGAATCGGCATAGGATTCTTTGTGAACGTCAGTAACAAATTGACACTTTCGACTGAGGCCGTGAAGTTCAGCAGCCCAAGCGCAATAGGATTGATGTGGCTGTTTTTGACAACGATAAAAGGCAACACGAGAGGCTACCACATGCGTTTGCTTTTGAAAATAGACAGACAGAAGTGAGCACATTTCAGCAAAGGACAAAGATGCAGGATCCTTCAAAGGAGCCAATTGCGACAACAACCGATACATTTGAGGTGAAATCCAGGAAAGGAACAGAGACTTACATGGTTGTTCGTCCGTGACATGAAATGCCAAGAAGTGCTGTCGAAGACGTTTTTCATAATCAGACCAGTCTTCCGCCGTCTCGTCGTAAGGAGGAAAAGGAGGTATACCCAACGAAGAGAAATGCCCCGCATTTGACGCTGCGACGAAATCGCAAATTGCCGCTGTTAGGAGCGTTTGCTGTTCAAGGAGATTTTGCAATAGTTGCTCGACAGTAGCCATGGAACCCTGTGAGTCAACGGTGAAAAGGAAAAATCCACTACCTCGTCGCCAATTGTTAGAACTTCAAGTTTAACACATATATTTCGGAATGATACAACACATATAAGTCACAGAGTAAGTTGACAATTAAGACATGTGTACACGTTAGCATTCGAATGAGCACTGAGTCCCAGTCTAGCGGCCGCTGCTCGGCTGGCCGCTTAGGTGGCGCAGCTGCTGCATGGCTGGCAGACAGCGCCGCACGTAGAGGACGCGCGTAATTGCGTGGCAGCACTTTGAATAATCGGCGAGTCACAACACTCTGCTAGCCAGTATAATCTACAGATGGAGAGAGTGCAACTGAGATTGGCTACCATTGGATGAATTGGCTTTCAAGAGTTTCACCATGTTTGTATAAGTGTGGATTCTAAGATATTAAGTGGAAACACTGCTGACATGCTGCCCTATGCCCAAAGAATCCAGAAGACTATGGTTGTTGACTGGGGTACTATGAGGGTTTCGAGTAGTAGAAACAGCCATCTACAGTTTGTTTTTATGTGTGCTAATAAATTAACATAAACAGAGTAGAATCTGTAATACCAACAATAGTGTTAGTAGTTGGGTAATTGGTTAAAGAGTTTGTAATAGATTTGTAGTGGTAGAAAGTAGTTGTACTATTGGAATTTGTATTTTTTAATGTTTATAAGCAGCAGGAATAAATAATTAACATATACAGTTTGTACCATCCACAAAAATTTGAGCTGTATGGCCTGTGTAGCTTCCCAGATAATAGACTTTAATTTGTGAGGAATAAATAAATAAAAATAATAATTAACAACAGTTAATGACATTGTTTTTGCTGGTTACACTGGATAGGATGAGTCGCTCAGTGAAACTGAAACCTAGTGTAATGGGTAAGAGGAGGTTGGCTAGAGGTTTGGTACCTCAGCCTTGAATGTGGTTGCTCATGACTGGTTTTCAAGACCTGTCATAATTGAAATCATCATATTTCATTGCCCCACATCAATTTGCTACATGTTGATTAATTTCTAAGATATTGAAATAATATAAGGAATAAAGGTAACAACTCACTGAATATTTGAGGTGCTGTGTCAGCGACAGACACATAAACAAGATTGAGAAAGTTGCTAGCCTAGACTAGGATTAGGATTTGTTTTGGGTGGAGTGGATGAGGGGAAAAAGGAGGTGCAAAGTGGGAGGGAAGGTTGGGGAAGCATTGTTGATGGCTTTGAGGGAGGGATGCTAGGTGAATGAGATAATGGCATAGCAATTGGAAATTAGGATAAGGTGGATTACGGGATTGAAGGATGTGTTGCAAGGACATCTCTTATCTATGTTAATTTAGAGAAACTGTGGTTAAGGTAAGGATCCAGGGGGCATGATTTTTGAAGCAGCTATTGAAATTAACCGTGTGTTCAACAATGTGTTCAGCCACTGAGTGGTCAACTCTGCTCTTGGATACAGTTTATTGATGGCCATTCATACAGAGGACATAAAATGTCACACAGAAATCGGCTATAATTCCTGTACAATAATTACTGTAGGTATTGGAATAACTTTGTTAGCTACGGGAAAGGATGTTATGGAAGGTAACCAATGTCCTATCTTTTAATGGCCTGTTCACTACCCCTTGCTTCCTATATTTGGTGAATAGCTATTTAGAAACATTTTATTCAGTTCTGGGTTGTCTGTCAGTGTTTGTCATATGTAAAGAAGTTTTAAAGCATAATGAGAGTTAATTTTGTGGTAGAAGTAAGATCTAAATCTGAGACAGAGTTTAATTATTAATCCCATTTTGCATTACAAGACAAAAATTATCAAATGTTTTTCCCAGGTTTTGATACTGCATTGTTCTCCTTGTGGAATAACTAGCTCTCAGCATTGACATAGAATTTCCCTATAAATGTGCCTAGTGGTATTTATATATAATGGGATGACATTCCATGTTACTGATATTGAAACAGCTGTGTGCAACAGCCGTTATGTTATTCTGAACTGAGGCTTTCACTTTCTATTTTTACAAAATACTTGATTTGATAGACTTTTTTCCTCTTGTGGTTTCAGATCAGGGACCAGCGATATGGAGAGGCTATTCAGGTGCTTAACAATGTTTTACGAACAAATTCCAATGTAAGTCCACTTTCGTTCACTTCATTCAAAACATAGAAAATACGAGTAGTGTAGTGCAATTTTCGTCTATGTGATGTTTTTAACTGAATAACAATCTTGAAAGAGTAACTGTTAGTATAGGTTTACTTTAACATTCCTCCAAAAATATACCATGTGAACCAATGAGATGTGTGATAGAAAAATACTGAATGTGGATGATTTGACAAATTACTTTTTTTTGATAAATTCTTCTGAATGTAGCATCAAATCTGAGTGTGATTTCAGTGCACTACTGCTGCATTCAGCTACAAGTTCTTCTGCCATTAATACAAGTTTAACATCTACATCTACACACAGTCTGCAGGCCACCGTATGGTGTATAGCAGATGATACCATGTACCACTACTGGTCTTTACTTTCCTGTTCCACTCGCAAATAGTGTGAGGGAAAATGGCTGCCTTTACACTGCTTATTTCTCTAATCTTATCTTCATGCTCCTAATGCAAAATGTATGTTGGCAGTAGTGTAGTTGTTCTGCACTCAACTTCAAATGCCTGTCCTGTAAACTTTCAACAGTGTCTCACTTAAAGAACATTGTCTTTCCTCCAAGGATTCCCATTTGACTTCATAAAGCATGTCAGTCCATCAAGCATCTCTGTAACACTCATGTGTTGATCAAATCTACCAGTTACAAATCTAGCAGTCCATCTTTGGGTTGTTTCAGTATGTTCCTTTAATCTTATATGGTGAGGATCCCAAACAGTATTCAAGAATGGGTTCCACTAGTATTCAATATGTGGTCTGCTTTACACATGAACTGTACGTTCCCAAAATTCTCCTAACAAACTGAAGTCAACCGTTCGCCTTCTCTACTACCATCATTACATGATCATTCCATTTCATATCGCTGTGCAATGTTATTCCTAGATATTTAATCAGCATAACTGTGTCAAGCTGCACACTACTGATGTTGTATTCAAACTTTACAGGATTGTTTTTCCTACTCATCTGTATTAACTTACATTTTTCTATAGTAAGCTGCCGTTCACCACACCAACTAGATATTTTGTCTAAGTTTCTTGCATCCTCCTCCAGTCATGCAATGATGGCAACATCTTGTACACCGCAGTGTCATCAGTAAATAGCCGCAGATTACTGCTCATCTGTGTGTCAGATCATTTATGTATATAGAGAATAAGAGCAGTCCTGTCACCTTTCCCTGGGGCCCTCCTGATGATACCCTGATCTCTGGTGAACACTTGCTGTTGTGGACAACATAGTAGGTTCTATTACTGACGAAGTCTTCAAGCCACTCCCATATCTGTGAACTTATCCCTAATGCTCATACCGTCATTAACAGTCTGCAGTGGGGCATTGTGTCAAATACTGTCAGGAAATTTAGGCAAATGGAATCCACCCGTTGCCCTTCATCTGTGGTTTACAGTGTGTTGTGAGGAAAGGGCGAACTGAGTTTTGCAAAAGCGATACTTTTTAAATCATAGCTGATTTGTGGACAGAAGCTTTTCCATCTTGAGGGAATTTATTGTATTCAATCTGAGAAGAGGTTCAAGAATTATGCAGCAAGGCGATGTTAAGGTTATTGGTCTATAGCTATGTAGGTCCATTCTTTTACACTTATTGTATAAAGGAGTTACTTGCACTTTTTTCCAGTCACTTGCGACTTTGTGCTGGGCAAGGGATTCACAATAAATGCAAACTAAGTAAGGGACCAATGACATAGAGTACTCTCCATAAAACTGAATTGGGATTCCATCCAGACTGGCAACGTATTTATTTTTAACTTTTTCTGTTGCCTCTGTACACCAGAGATGCCTATTACCACATTCTTCATACAGGACTATTTGCAGCAGTTAAATGACAGTATGTTTGTACTGTCTTGCTGCATGAATGATTTCTAAAATGCAAAATTTAAAACTTCAGTTTTCTTTTGCTGTCTTCTGTTGCCAAACCAGAATGGTCAACAAGTGACTGGACAGAACCTTCAACCCACTTAGCGGTTTTATATAGGACCACAATTTTCTCAGGTTCTCAGAAAGGTCTTTTGCTAAGGTATGTTGGAGGAAGTTGTTGTACGCTTTGCACATCGATCTTTTTACAGACACACAAATTTCTTGTAATTTGGCTTGTCATCATTGGCTCATTCTCGTTTTAGTGAAGGATGCAACAGTCTCTGCTTCCTAAACATTTTCCAAATTTTGTCATTAGACCACAGTGGATCTTTTCCATCCTTAATCCTCTTACTCTACACTTCTCCAGAACCTAATTTACAATCTGTTTAAACTTTGCCTGTAATTCCCCTACGTCTGTCAGCCATTTACATGTGTGGTTGTTATCAGTTTTAAAGTTATGTAACTCCATCTTCAGACATCCATATGACTGTATAGATAACTAACTGTGCAATACAGTGAGCAAATCAAGTAGCTTACAAATAGAACCTATAGTGTGCAAACTCATTTGATGTGCATGTAAGTGTTGTGATGCAGATGGAATACTGTGATGCCAAAGAATTTTGTGACACAGTGACCCACTTACAGTCCCAAAGGCATGCAAGTGATGACACAATTGACCTGCATACTATCTCACACATTACATCAATGTATGGTAAGACTCAAATAATGACCTGTCAGTGCAGCATTGCATCAATCACCCGTGTGTGTCACTGCTGCCAGACAGCAAAACATCTTGATGCAAGGGTGCTACAAATAGCTGCCTACCAGCAGTGAAGGGATAGCAAAGAGTTCAGCAATGGAGCTCAGTGGACCTGTGTGTCAGCACAGGAGGCTACTAGCCACGCTCTATGGGGTCCAAGGTTTGACTCTGTCTGGCCCCAATGGAATCCAATGAAGCCTCTGCCTACAATGTGCTGGCTGTGCTAAGACAGTCACTCCAGCCTGCAGGAATGCTACACTAGCAACAGCTGCCAGCTGCCATCAAGCTAGAATTATCAATGCCTTGTCAGCTGACTGCCTCCCGGCAGCATGTATGACCTTCAGGGAAGACTGCCACTGGTACAAAGACATTGTGGATCAAGGGCATGTTGCACCCACCAGATGGTAATGTGGCCTTGTATCTGCTCTAACTTGATGAATAATAATGAGTTTTCCTGAAATTTGTCATTCTCAGAAGACGACGCAAAATACGGGAAATAATCCTATGAATGCTGAAATGAAGAAAAAAAGGACTCGAATCGTGTGAAACCAACAAACATATACAAATGGACAAACAAAAGAAACATAAAGAGATCCACTAATTATGAAGAGAAGCAGTGCGTCGAAAACAAATTTCTTTTACTTGGCAATTCTCTTATGAAAATCATCAAAGTCCCGAACTGTGAAATTGATGCTCCACCTGGGATTAGGCTACATCAGGTGACTAAACACCTGAAAAACATTTTGGGTACCAAATGGAATGCAAAGGAAGGTGAAACCATGGCTGGCAATGAAACATATAAAGGTGTTTTTGTGCATGTGGGGACGAATTCTCTTCGCAGCTGCAGTGAAAGTGAGCTGATCAGCGAAACAAGAAACACAATCAGAACAGCCAAAGATACCTATCCTGGATCCAAGATAGTGATAAGTGGAATTTTACACCGAAGATCCGTGAGTGATAGCTACATTGACAGGATAAATGACTGGGTGTGAAATCAGTGTGGTACTTTAGGGGCAGTATTTTTAGATCTTAATAAGTTTGTCATCAGTAAGTGTCTAGGACAAGGGACTTCATCTGAATAGGTTAGGATCAAAACCTTGCAGTAAAGTGTTGGCAGATGTGAGTGTTTTTATAAAAAACAAGGGAAACTGACTTTTAGTAAAGGGAGTGATAATTTAAATAAGACTACAAAAAATATTAGATATATTTCTGCCAGTAAAACATCATCTACTGGTACTAGAAAAAAATGAAAACAGAAGTCAGAAAGCAAAGCAAAGGTAAGTGCTCAACCAAGTAATCCAGAAAAAATTGTTCATAATTTGATGCTGTTTCATCAGAATGTTCAGTCTCTGTGCAAAAAATTAATAGAATTGGAACTAATGCTTTCAAATTAATTAAATGGTGCTTCTATGCTATATCTTAATGAGCACTGGTTAAGAGAGGATATATTACAAACAGGGAACATAACAAACTGTGAATTGGCAGCCTACACTTGTAGAAAGCATCTTCAATGTGGTGGAAACTGCATCTTCGCCAGAAAAAGCTTACAAAAATACGGAACAGCTAAAGACACTAAATAGGGAAAAGGATTTTGAAATATCATCCATAGAATTACCTTTACACAGAACACCTGTAGTATGCCTTTACAGATATCCTAATGGAGACATAAAAAACTTTCTTCAATCCATGGAAGAAACATTAATTGTAACTGTAAAAAATAAACAAAAACTATTCATATGCGGTGATTTCACTATAGACTTTAGCAAAAGCCATGAAAGAAGAACAGAACTATTGAATCTCTTATTACTTTCTTATAATTGAAAATCACAATACGTTCCCCAACACAAGAAACTTGCTCTACAAAATCCACAATAGACCAAATAATAATTAACTCTTATCAACAACATTACAAAGCAGAAATAATAAAGACTGGACTTGGAGACCACTATGGACAAACCATAAGCTTCAATATTGAATGTGATAAGGCCAACAAACTGACAAGTACATATGAGACCAGATCTTACAATGATCAGAATATTGAAATATTTAGAAATCTTTTAAAAAAAGAATCGTGGGAGCAAATTTATGGTGCTGGAAATATATCTGACAAACTTAATATCTTATATATATATAAACAAAGATGCTATAACTTACCAGAAAGTGTTGGTATGTTGACAGAGACAATAAAAAACACACAAACACACACACAAATTTCAAGTTTTCGCAACCCAAGGTTGTTTCATCAGGAAAGAGGGAAGGAGAGGGAAAGACAAAAGGATGTGGGTTTTAAGGGAGAGGGTAAGGAGTCATTCCAATCCTGGGAGCGGAAAGACTTACCTTGGGGGGAAAAAGGACAGGTATACACTCGCACACACACACATATCCATCCGCACATATACAGACACTGGCAGACATATGTAAATGCATTTACATATGGGATTTACATATGGGATGGGTTCGATTCCTGGCCAGGTTGGGGATTTTCTCTGCTTGGGGACTGGTTTTTGTATTGTCCTCCTCATTTCATTCTCATCATCACTCATCACAGTGGCTAGATTGGATTGTGTAAAAAAACTTTGGACTGTGTAAGAATTGGGTCTTTGTTAGGGTGCTGATGACCACACTATTGAATGATCCACAAACCAAACATCATCATCAGTTTTCACTTGAGTAAGCACCAGCCACGAGAGCCTACATACAATTAATGCAGGGGTGGTTTGATAAAATATCAGGACAAGTAGGTAAATTGATTTTCAGAAGATTTATGCACAGTTATAATTGTTTCATTGCCAGGGGAATAGTCCATAGTGTAAACACTGTACATGGTGGTGCTTGGTTTTCTGCACACGCTTGACAAATGCGTAGCATTAAGTAAGTGTGGCTTGTGTATTTGCTATCTCCCAGTGCCCCTTATGCAACAGTGACAAAACCTGCCATTGGAGGACCAGAGAATGATCATTTGGTGTTGGTCTGGTTCTGCAGTTATGATTTTATTATTGACATCAAATGCATTTGTACAAGGCAAGCCTGCAATGCTGAGTCATTGGGAATTTTTCTCATCAGTCTTTTTTGTACATTTTATGTTACATGAGGACAGCATCATGCTCCATGAATATTACTATGGTTTGTGCTTTACTGGGAAATCATCTTTTACTGAGATAAGATCCATGTCTAGATGTGAGCAGACTGTATACTTTAGAATTAATCTTTCATTCTGTAGTGGAATGCACACTGTGCTGATACATCATGGCACACTAAAACTATGTACCAGATTGGGATTCAAACATCGAACCTTGCCTGTGCAGGCAATGCTCTTAAGGACAGGACTATCCAGGCACAACTCAAGACCTGCCCTTCCAGCTTCAATACTGCCTGTATCTCTTTCCTATTTTCCAAACTTCACAGAAGCCCTCCTGATACTTGCCAGACTATCACTCCAGAAAATATTTTCTATTCCCAAGAAAGTTATCATATGGAATCATAATGTGTGTTCCTTAGCTCTACAGCAGACTGATGTCAGCAGTAAAGATATATAGTTATGTGCATTTCCATGATGGCTTGCCTTGAAAATGAAAATGACTTGCATCTTTAACCAACTTCTTGGCAAACTTATTGGTCCATTCACCTAAATGATCTCCTCTGCATCTTCAAATGGTGATATTGACTGTTTATGGAGGACCCCAGGAATACCTCATCATTATTGTGGGGAAGATGAAACGTACAGGTACCAACAGTCTTTAGCATGCTCTGCTGAAAAGCTACCTTCAAGAACCTTAGCAATATTTACTACATCAAGCAACAGAGATTGTTATATCAGTCAAATAGGCTGTATTAGAAATATCTTTGCTTGATTTTATTGGGTTATAGCTGCAAGTGAAATGATGGTAAGTAAGTGGGGAGTTGCCAACAAACAAATGTGTTAATGTCACTTTTGGTTTTTACCTTGGCCTCTGTAACTTTACCTATAAATAAGTCAATTCATTGTCATCAGCATACTTTTCCCATTTGCTTCAACCTTGCTTAACATGATTCCATTCTCTGTATTGTTCCATTTTCAGTTAAACATTTCAGCAGCCCACACATCTCTCTTAAAGACTTAATAACCCAGAAAAAGGCTCTAATAGTGTATTGACACTGAAGGATGTCAGTTGAATGATGTTGTTTGTTCAAAAATGTTTGCATTTTTGATTATGTAATTTATATTTTGCAAGTCATTTGAACTAATAGTTACCTTTACAGATTGGAAAGTTGTTCTTGTCAGATGTGTGTAATTATGTGCAGACATATCCTCTGTAAGTACTGTATTTTTGTGCTATCACGACTTTCCTTTTTGTTTTCTTTCAGTCAAGAGCTGGACTTTCATTGCTTGCATACTGTTACTTCTATACTCAAGATTTTGTAAATGCTGCAGATTGCTATGAGCAGCTGACAGCTCTTGTCCCTGAAGAAACAGAGTACAAATTGTACTATGCTCAGTCTCTGTATCAGGCCTGTCTGTATGAGGAGGCTATGAAAGTTACATCTCAGATAGATGATCCAGCATATACCACCAAGGTAGATACATGTGCTTCAATTAATCTACAATGTGGTTTAAAATTGTGTTCAGTGTAGGATTTAGACACATTTGTAAGTGTTGTAGGGCTGATGTAAAAATTGCAATAGTTTTAAATTTGATCAGTTTTTACATATTTTTATTCTTTGCACAGTAAACAATCTTAAATGAACCACTCATAGTTAAATTTCCACAATAAATATTTCTTGTTCTGACTTCTGAGTACTCAACAATTATGGTACTTTAAGACAATGGACTTCGTGAAGTGCCTTAGCCACAGATAATTGTGACCAGACATGGTTTATTTTGTCCAGTCTTATGAATCCTTCTTGTGGTCATGGTTGGATTATGACTGCAGGCACATAAATCAGCAAGACTTACACAACAAAACATCAAGTATAATGTCTACGTTAAGGGAATTGAGCTGACAACAGGTCCCTATAAAAATGGTTCTGTGACCAATCTCTGTGCCAAGGCTGATAAGCCACAATTATTTACATGACAGCAGACATGCAATGTCTTCTTTGATCCACAGTCATGAACATTCTGTCTGGTTGATTACCTCCCCATGCAAATTGCTTTCATAAATCACTTGAAATGCATAAGGCTATCAGGATCTGTAGGAAGCAAGACACAGTACTGTGTATCAAATCTTGGTGGAAATCCCAGATACTCATGAGACTCAGTTATTTAGATGTACTTCAATATAAGACCAGAAATATTCTCAACTGAATTTCCAAATTAAATGTGTACAGCACTTTAAATGAGTACAAAAATTGTATGCGGGGTGTTGCAAAAGAAAATGTATGAAACAACACTGTGGGTATAATTTAAGTCCCTTTTTTTTTTAAAAAAAATTTGATCACCAAAGGGCTGAGCACAATTATCCCAACGTTTTACGTGCTAAAGGATTCCCAGTTCCCAGAATTCCTGTGGCTGTCACAGGAGTGGGTTTTGCACTGTACCTTCAGTTTGTCACTCAAGTTTAAGCACTTCCCTTTGAGATTTTTTTTTTTTAATGAACCAAACATGTGGAAGTCAGAGGGTGACATGTCCAGGTTGTAGGGTGGTTGCTCAAGCTTCTCCCGCGTGAACTTGACCATTACTCTTCATGTCCTTGGAGATATGGGGGCACACGTTATCGTGGAGTAAAATCACTCCCTTTGTGAGCTGGCCAGACTGTTTGCTCTTGATGGACTTGCATAGGCTACGGAGTGTCTCACAGTACATGTCACTATTAACGGCCTATACTTTGAAGAGTATCAGACATCGAAAAACATGATGAGCAGCACCTTACCTGCTGAGGTCACAGCTTTGATTTTTTAAAGGAACGTGGCACATGCATCCAACCATACTGGACACCACATTCACATTCCTAGATGTCTTACTACATTATCCCAAACTAACTAAAGCAGATTTCAACTGGTTTGGTTGTTACAATGTTTTGTGCCTTTTCATTTGAACACTCCTTATATGTCAATATAAACTGATGGGTATAAACAAGGGGACAAACATTTCTGCTGTATATATTGCTCCAACCACGCCCTCAAGACTTACTTACCAAATGAATTCACCATCCATTATGCATGCAGTCCTGAAGAAATTATACTGGGTACTAGGGCACACAGAATTCAGAACCGTGAACTGACTAGTGCAACAGCGAAGAAGATCTTCACAACACCTACAGCAAAACAATGTGTCATTCCTATAGTGCCTCACTGCTGAGACAAGAGGCCAGGGGTCTGTGAGAGAATGAGTGAGTGTAAATGAAGGAAACAGTTTACAATTGGCAATGTCTGCTAACTGGCTGTGGCATAGTTCCTCACAGAAGTGACCTGGAAGTGCTGCTAAAGTACCTCTAGGTTAAGCACATCTCTTTGACACTTGGATTTCTTCCTCAATAAACAACTTACCATTGTGCAGTTGTGGAATATGACCATCACACGCATCGCATGTGCATGCGTGTCCCCCCCCCCCCCCCCCCCCCACACACACACAGAGAGAGAGAGAGAGAGAGAGAGAGAGAGAGAGAGAGAGAGAGTGTGAGTGAGTGAGTGAGTGAGCGAGCGAGCGAGCGTGAGCTACATTGTTGTGACACTGTGATTCAGTCAGGTTGCAATACAGTAGTGCACAAGCTTTTGTGCACTGAAGAACAAAAACTTGAAAACTGCACTACCTTATCTGGCCTGCTTGACAGAACTTCATTAGTACACCAATCCACTACATAATAAGACTGGTGCAAAATTAGCATGACCAGGATCATGCAGATTGTGATGAGCAGTACTAAGGTCTATCCAAAATATCCAACAGCAGTCCATTGGAAAGTGCAGAGATTGTCACCAGCAATATAAACAAGTGTAATTGAGGCTCTGCAAATATGGGAGTATCTGACACATGGAGAAGAGAGGGCAGTCCCAAAGTCAACAGTGAAGTGCCTGCCCATCACCTCTAGGAGCTTCCAATTTTATGCTACATGTGGACGGATGTGTGTGTGTGTGTGTGTGTGGGGGGGGGGGGGATAGTGGCCAAAGGTGTGCCACATAGTATGTGATAGTCTACAGTTTACTGTCTCAGAGGAGGGACAATGGATCATCTGATACCAGCAGGAGGCAGTGATAACAGTGTCAGAAATCTCAGGCTGCAATAGTGACAGCTTTGGCAACAAGAGTAGTCATATTGGTGGGAGCAGTCAGGTCTGGGGTGTTGGAGGCAGCCGGAGCTGCCAAGGCAGTTGAAGATGCAGCATCAAATAGGGGCATTGAACATAATAGCAGCACTGGTGCTCTGGCATCTTTGTTGGATGGTGCCTCAAATGTGAATATCCAGGTAGTATAGGCCATCTGCAAGCCAGTGGGAGTAGTTGGCAGTTGGACTGGAGTTGCATGGATTGGCCCATGGGTCACAGCTTAATGTGGAGCTGCACCAACTCATCTGCCTCAAAAGAAACAATTTCTGCCTTTCTACAAATAAACCAAATCACAAATCACTGTTATCCTTTTATCCAACATAATCCTTTCAACTTGTAATCATACTTTCTAACAAATTCTTCAAACAATTTTTCTGTGACATGGATTTGTGCAACTGCTCTGTACATAACTGCAATAGCAACTCTCCGCATACTAACTGTGAACTTGACCAATAGCACTTGGGCATTGTTAATGGTATATAGCAAGACAGTGCCTCCACCAGAGAAAAGGCACATTCAGTTAAGAAAATTCCTGAAGCTAGTAATGAGTAAGGAGTATAGTATCAGTACATTGTAACATCAAACAGCAGTACTCCTTGCAAATGGTTCAAGCATTGCTAGGGTGTGAAGTCCTGGTTGTACTAACTTCACTGTAGTGATGGAAAAACTATCCAGGGTATTCTGTAGAATCAATGTGAGTACACACCTCCTCACACACTAGGCTTCATTAACAAAAGAATGTCCTTGAAGTATTCAAGCAACATTTTGTGAAAGAACTGCAGATGCTGTGATTCATTAAGATTCAATTCAGGGTATGGGCCAATGAGTAGATTATCAGTGATGCAACACCTTACGTAAACTGAAAAACCAGGTTGAAATGTATCATCCACAGTAGTTTCTGAATTTCTACTGAGATATGTATGATAGTTATAACATTTGTTGATTCCATCAGTGGTAAACTGATCATTAGGAAATGAAATATCTAAAATCAGTACATCCTTGGCACTTATAAATTCACAAAATTCCTTATAGCTGATATGATCTTCTGTACTGAGTGCCACATTTAATTTTCTGGATTCTTCAGTTGTGTAGAAACCAAGGAAGATGCTTATGATTACTGGACTTGCATTTGGGAGGAATAGGATTGAAACCCTCATTTGCTCATGCAGATTTATGTTTTTCATGGCTTCCATAAATCAGTTAAAGTTAATTTCAGAATACTTCCTTTCAAAAGGATACAGCTAACTTCCTTTCCTATCCGTGTCTTGTTTAAGCTTGTGTTCTTTTTCTAATTATCTCCTAATTGTGTTGTGCTACAATTTCTGTGTCTTACAGGACGTTGTCCAGTCTTATCCCCCTTTTTCTTCTTATATAACATGGAAAATGGGAGGAAAACCACATTCGCAAAGTGTGTTGAGGCCCTTCAAAAACATTGTTCCCTGAGAAATTTTTCATTCAGGAATCTGGCATAGGTATTCTCAAATAAAATCCCTCCCATTTAAACTGCAGTGACTGTCAACAGACACTGTGTAAGCAAACACTCCATGTTTAAATACTCATGGCATGACAGCATAGAATATGAAATACATTAGTAAATTTTTCCAACCCACGTATAAATCAAACAATCTGAAATGGCAAGGCCCATCACTCCATCCATTTAGTGATGTGCATATCTCTCCATGAGTGATCTATGAATTCATTTGGCCAGCTTTGCACTACTGTAGGTATCAAATAGCTGTACTTCAGAGACCATTGAGAATATGACAGATGTTCTGTAACGAGTTTGCTTCAGAATGAATCATCCTTTGTTGTAAGTACTGAAAGTATTGAAGACAGTCACAGAATAAAAGTACATAGAATGGTGAATTTAAGCTCAAAAAGTTTTGCAGTTCTGAATAAATAACTAGACTGCCAGAAAAAGTAAAAATTCATTATACATCAGTGAAAGAAACGGGAATTGTGCATGGGATCCACACAACTCTTTAAGCAGCTGAGAATATTGTCCCCAGTACATTTATGCACTTATGAAATTTGTTATCAACAATTCATCTGAGTTTGAGAATAACAGAGATATTCACAAGTACAACACTAGAAGGAAAAATTTTGTGCATTACCATTTAATGAATTTAACTCTTGCACAGAAGGAATATGCAGCTGTAAAACTTTTTAAAAATCTACCTATGGAAATTAAAGTCTGATAGATAGCAGAAGTGTTCTCCAATGTAGATTAAGTAAGTTTCTCCTTAACAACACCTTCTATACCATAGAGGAATTCTTGGATATAAGTACCAGTAATCAGTCAGTTTTGTAGAAAACAATTATAAATGGCCAGTGTGTATAGTCACATTCCACATCATAACATTTATGGTGAATATGATCTATGGGACTAGTAACTAACTGAATATGGCATATGAACAGAAGATCTCTTGCGTAATCACATATAAGGTCATGTTAAAAAAATTTAATGATCATCATGATCACATTTTACTGTTCTAATAACAGATTTGACCATCTTTGACTCGTGTATTGTTTTTGTATCCAGATTACACTCTTGCCTAGTCCCACCCTCATATACATACCAGCCTTCATGTGTTGTCATGTTGTTGCTGTCAGTGAGAAGAAACACGAAACATGAGTTGGTCTAGAGTTACCAATTAACACCATTGGCAAAATAGCTATGGAAAAACATAAATAGAGAGAAAATTTTCTTATTATTATTTCCTTTTGACTACTGCTCAGGGGAAAACTAGCAATTTTGTTAATGTATGAGAGATAGTCATAATTTTTAATTATCTGATCAAAAATAAAGCTGTGTAAATAATTTTTTTTTTTAATGGTACATGCCTGCATTTGTGGTATACATTGAAACCGCCACACCACAGCCCTATAGCATGCTGCTAGAAGAAACTATACAAAATGGCACAGTCAGTTGATAAAGTGGAGTATCATAAAGTAATTGGTTTCTTGCATTTGAATGGGAACAACATTACAAAAATTCATGCTGAGTTGGTGGAAGTGTACAGCAACAATTCTCCATTGTATGACACAGTGGGTAGATGGTGCAGGTACTTCCAGTGTGGTCAGCACAACGTAAATGACAAATAATGAAGAGACAAACCATCTCTGTGTGAAATACTGAAGTACTTGGAATAGGAAGTGAAGTGGAGGTCTTGGTGCTTGAAAGACTAGCGTATCACAATCGAGGCTATAGTGGGAAAAGTTAAAATCACTCATGAATCAGTTTTTGACACCTTACACAACATTTTGAACATGACAAAAGTCACTGCCATATGAATTCTGTGACTGCTTGCACTTGTTACAAAAGTCCATCAAACTAAGCTAGCAGCAGAAATGTTGCTGCTCTGTCAGGTCAGGTCAGTCCAGTCCAGATGATGTCTCTAGCCACCTAACCACCATAAACGAATTCTGGGTGTATGATTATGACCCATAGACAAAGGAGAAAAGCAAGCAGTGGGAACATATGGATTCAGCACTGTTGAAAAAGACAGAGATCCAACCCCATCCGGCAGGGTAATCCTGAATGTTTTTCTGGGACTGCTATTGTGTGATGGTAAGGAACTGTGCTCATAAGTGGCCCAGGAACATGCTACTGAAATCCCCTGACAAGGTTATAGCAGGTTGTCAAAATGAAGTGTCACAAGAAGCTGTCCAAGGACAATACCCTGGCTCATTCTGGAAAGGACGCAATCACACAAGCTGCTTCTTTTGGCTATCAAATATTACCTCATTCCCATGTTCTCCTGGCATTTCTCGCAATGACTTTTTCCTCTTTTCTCTGATGAGGAAAGGGTTGCATGGTAAGAATCTTCAGAACAACAATGGAGTGATTTTCGAGGTGGAATATTTATGAAAACCCAAGATACAGAATTCTGCAGCCAAGTTATCCATAGTTGGAAACATATTTCATTGAACGGTGAAGTTTGATCCATGTACTGATTAATATCAATAAGTTGTGAGTGTGCCAAAGACATTGTTTCTCTGTGACTGGGTGATGGATTCTGTGGCACCCTGGCAGGCAACATACATAGAGGCAGCAAAGTGAACTTGATGTTGAGCACATCTGCACCTACCCTCACTCTGTCTGTATTAATTGTAGTTATTGTTTGGTCTCAGCTGCTAAGCAATAGGTTGTGCTTCAGATAGATTGCAACAAGTGCTTATGCCACAAGTGAGATGGGATTATGGTTGGAGTTCATATGGGTGGAGTCGATGGCCATAGTTAAGCAGTGTTGCACTTAGCTGTAATCCTTTTCTGGGAGTGGTTAATGGCCAATCAACAGGAGTTGACCAACAAGGGAGACTCAAACCCTTGGCCTCAAGTTACAGAGATATGCATGTGGGTGTTTGGGATGCCATGTGGCGATTAGTGAAGTGCTTTTATTTTCACCAGAGGTATTATATGAATTTCACCAACACATTGGAATCCCATTGAATCTGGTGAGCCTTAATTTTATGAAACTGTATTTTAGTTGTGAATGATTTGTCAGAGGCCCATTTTCTTTGTATTGCTCTTGACCAGGCTTTAGGAGAGTTAAAAAATAAAATTAAGCGAATGTTACTGTTATGTTGAAAAGGTGTGCCCCTTGACCTCATGTGACACCATGCCAGTTAAATTTAAATTCTTGGATTGACAGTGCTAGAAGTCATTAATATGTTTTCACATTGATATTTAATGTCCTGAGAACAATTGTGTTATTAAACTTTTCCCCATGGCTTCGCTTGCATACATGTACGTCACATATATTGCACAATCTTCTTTTCCATCCCCTCTTTGTCCATCTCCTCTTTCTCCCCTTTCTCTGCCCATCTCCTCCTGCCTCCTCTCTCTTCACACCTCTTCTTCTACCCTCTCTAAGGCCTCTCTTCCTCTCCCCTCTCTATGTCCAGTTCGTCTTCCACTCTCCTGCTGTCCATCTCCTCCCCTCTCCTCTCAGTCCATATCCTACCCTTCCCCTCTCAGTTCATTTTCTCTTCCCCCTATCTCTGTCCTTCTCCTTCCTACTCTCTCTTTCTCTCTCTCTCTCTCTCTCTCTCTGTTTCCATCTTCTACTCCCAAATCTGTCTGTTCATCTCTCTACTCAGCTGTGCCCATCAGCACTTGTAACCCCTGAGAACGATACTACCTGCACAATATGCATGTTGGAAAGGGCCAGACTACATGTCAGGGTTGGAAGTCCCTTTTTTTCTGATATCTCTGCTCCTATGGGGCCCAGGAGCTTCTAATACCCACAGGGCTGATTCTTATATAGCAAGCAGTACATGTACCAAGTTTGGTTGAAATCAGTCCAATGGTTTAGGTGGTTTAGAAGGAGATGTTGGACACACACACACACACACACACACACACACACACACACACACACACTATAATGATTTTATGTATGCTGTTTTAAGGTGTACTTTCTTATAAGCTCATGAGTTTTTTTAATGCTTGTGGGCCAAGTATGTCACTGACAATTGAAGTAAGTCGTAGTTTTATATTAAGTGAATCATTTTAATATGTCACTTCTAATATACTGAGTAGTTTACATATTCAGCTGTGTGCCAAATAGTGCTTATTCCTGTAAGTGTGCATTGTGCTTGCATATTAAAAGTGGGTGCAACTTGAAGACTGTAATTCTTTTGGCATAAATTTCATTTTCAATTGCTAATAAGCATTTGCATCATCTGTGTGTTTCCTTTTGTGTAACTATCTATACTGCATGTTTATAACTCTGCTTTCATATGTTGTAGAAATTTGGGCCACTAGTGAGACCACTTTTGTAACTGTAAATTATAAAAGAGTGATTTGAAATTACTACCATGAAAATTTTTCAGTGTTAAATACTGATTTTGCAGCTATTTAACTCCATATCGAATACTAATTCTGAATTGTTTGTAGTTCATTTGTTGATTTAACTAACTTGTTTAAAGGTTATGCCTCTGGGAAGCAAAATAAAATCTGTGAAAGAATTTTTGTATTTTGTGGCCTAGCACTTTCTGTTCCCTGCTCCATGCATTGCCACCATTTCAGATTTGTAGGGAAGGAATAACGTAATCACCAAGTTTCATGGTAGTGGAATGATGTGGCTATATGTTTATATGTTTCATTGTGTGTTCTTGGTTTTTAATAGCCCTGTGTTCCATTTAAACTTTGGACCATGAACTGTTAATGTAACTGAGTAATTAAATCTTTTACAATTGGCATTTATCTGGTAGAGCTCCAAGTTACAGCTCAGCAATTCTTTTTTTTTTGGAATGCATACATTTTTAAAGCTTCTCCCATGTAAATGTCTTAATTACAATTGCTCTTTCATGAGTTCGACATATTTGACATAACTTTCTGTTTTTAGTCAGTCATTCTATGTTCCATGAATAAATTTGCTTTTTTTATCATTGGGAAATGTGGTAGAACTTTACACTCAGTTATCATATCATTGGGTAGTTCAGCTATTCTATAGCAACATAACATGTCTAGGACTGCTGTGGTGTAGAGATCACGAAGTGGCAGGTTGTGAAGGCAGTGGTGCTGGCTGAGAGTGACTAGGAAAACTCCACTGTAAGGTACAACGTTTTTATTTTGTCTTGAGTTACAACATGCTACATCACCCTGGATACATCTTCTCTAGGCACTAGTCCACCAGCTGTGCTGATGATGTAGCAGGATGACCATTTGACATGTGTGTCCTGCTTTGCTGACATTGTTTGCTCCACTCAGCACCGTGTGTCTGAATTAGCACTATGTGGCCCTGAGTGAACAATACAAGCAACACATACTTCTGCTGGACTCTCATAGGCATCCATTGCTACCCAATTAAAAGCTAGCTCATATGGAAGTACCAGTACTACCATGGCTGCAAACTACTACTCTCCAAGACAGCAATTTGGTGCTACAGTGGAGCCTGGGGGAAGGCTCATCTGTTCTGTAATTCTAAGTCCACGTGTATGTTCCGAGAACTGTGAGTGATCTGGTGGAGTTCACTGTCCAAACCGGCGTCAGGTACTGGCTGGCCCATAGAATGATGAAGACTTGCATAGACACAGTGGTGCGGAGGGTGCTGTCAGACTGCACGTAACTGAGCTAAAATCAGTGGGTACTTATAGTGATTCATAGCACTCTTGTTGTGCCACTACACTGCTTCCAGGCATGTTCAAATCAACACTCCTTTGTCATTATAATGTGTAAATACTCCATAGGCCAGTTTGTAGTTGCAAAGGCTTTTCTACAATGTCACCACAACTGCCTTGTGAAATTACATATTGGCATGTGTGCCTGCTGGTTTACCTCACACACAAGTGCAATGGAACTGTTTTTAATTCAGTAATATCTAAAATTTAGTGATGGTATTACAGTTCTATGTTGTATGCTTATTGCTTTTTTTATCTTTGAAAAAATTGGTGGATCTCTACACTCAGTTATCATTTCATTGTGATAATATAGTTATGTTTTATAGTATGTTCATTCATTTATTTCTAGCTTATTCTGTAACATGAAAATCCATAATACTAAATTAGATGCTAGATTTTCCTTTTCATTTTTGTCTGTAGAGTAAACAGAATTTTGTACCCACTGCAAAAAAAGAACATTAGTTCAAGTTCTGTAGTGTAATTTTTGTGTTTTTTGTTTTTAAGGTAAATAAATTAAAAGCTGCCATAAAATATGGAGAAGAAGATCTGGCTGGAGCAAAGGGTCTCGTGGACAGTGGTCCAGCAGATGACCCTGATACGGAAATTAACCTTGGATGTCTGCTATATAAGGTAAACTGGATGGATTTTAATAAAATTTGTGGGTAACTTCACATGACATGTAGTGGATTAGCTTATTGGTTTCTTGTGTGCTGTATTGTATATCACTCTTAAATTTATCTTCTTTTTTTTTAGGAAGGAAGATATGAAGATGCCTTGCAAAAATTCACATCAGCAGTACAGATTTTGGGATATAATCCACACCTTTCATACAACATAGCTCTTTGCTATTACAGGCTGAAAGAATATGCTCCAGCTTTAAAGCATATTTGTAATATTTTCTACTCTACTGTACTTTGGAATTATTAGATTTTCTACAATATATTGTACTTTATTCAACGAGCCATACTTTCATATATTTTGTGAAAGTAATCTACACTTGAAACTGATGGAAACTTTCACCAGATGATTTGAAGAATTGAGATATGTTGCAGAATGTTCTCCAAAGCATTGCAACCTATCTTTAAGTAAACAATCCAATCAAAGTCCAGTTCACCCAGTGTCAGAGTCCAGTCATTTATTAACAGAAGAGTAAACACTCATGAACCAAATCTGTAATGATAACCAAACTGATAGATTGTCCAACACACATTTCCCCTGCATCAGCACCGCAATAGAATTATAAATGACCCTGGGCCAGCTTACGTGCAGGATTCTGATAGGACTGGTCTTATCAGAGTGCAGTCCTGGTGGCAAGCATCATCCAGGTAGTGACACCACAGCACTTGCTAGTATTGTTACACCAGCTATTCTGTTTCCGTAATGACACTGGGTGGCGCCACTGCAGCTCCCGCCACTACAGCTCCCCCTCCCCCTTTCACCCAGCAGCGACCACCAGGAGAGATGATGTAGGTGGTGTGTGGTCTGACAGAGCCACAACTAAGGGAAGGCCAGGAGATCAGTGTCCAAGGGCATCACTGTGGAAGCCCAGGGCAGGACAGGGCTCGATGGAAGTTGCATGAGCCACAGCAGGACCAGATAGTCTGCTGGAGCTAGAGAAGAAGATTGCTGATAGCCAGGATGATGAAGATGAAGTTTATTTTGATGGACTGCAGAGGTCACAATATACGTCAAAGGCCTGTAGCAGGCAGAGATCATTCCATGCATCCAGAGTGAATGGTGTCCAAACTTACAGCCCCAGAGTGGGGTCTCCACCTGGAAGAGAGAGACCTTGGTGATGACATGCACCAGTGGCAGGTGCGGCTGTCCGTGAAGCTGCAGTGAGGGTGGCCACTTAGCCACCCCACCTGGCAGAGTCCTTCAGTTGGAGTGGCTCTGTAAGTTACCAGAAAACTACAGGGGGCATTAGGTGCAGTGTTGGACATCATTTCCTTGTGGAGCTGGGTCTTAAAAGTGTGGACAAAGCATTCCACATGGCTGTTAGAGACCAGTTGAAAGGGTACAGTATGAAGGTATTGAGTCCCTTTATGGGCCCAAAACTGTTCAGAATCATGGGAGGTGAATGCCATCCTGATATCTGAAGCCAAAGTGTGTGGGCTGCCTTCAAGGGCAAAGATTATTTGCAAGGCCATGATCGTAATGGCAGATGTGCTCTGGGACATGTAGAACACAAAAGGGAAGTGAGAAAAGGAATGACACAACATATAAGGAGCCCAAAAATGGGCCAACAAAATCTAGATGGTTAGACTTCCACACTTCTGCAGCATCTGGCCAGGGAGAGAACATAGCATTGACAGACTAGGTCTGCAATTTCGTAGTCAATAATAGGCCAGAACATAAGTTGTTGTGCCACACTTTTCATTCAGGACATGACCCAATGGGCAGCATTCAAGAAATGCAGCACTCATGCTTGAAGAGATGAAATCAGGACTTGGCAGTGGTCCTCATCCAAGACTCTCAACAGGACCCCATTGTTTAGTTGCAGCTGATTTCACCATGGCCATTAAGTGTGAAAACTGCAGTCAGGAGTTGTGTCTGGCCATAAGATTGCATAAAGTGTGTGAGGTGACATAATATCAGGCCCTTTCAAGTGATAGCCATGACATTGTGTGATCTTAAGGGAATATGTGAAATGGCTGAACCCAGATCTGAATCAAGCTAGAAACACACCTATTTGTGTTGGTCAAAAGCTGGGTCATGCCCCATGGGAAGTTGGGACACTACATCCATATTAGTTTGTAATATTGCTGTCCAGTGATAGATAGAATAGTGGAAATTAGGCAAATACGGTGCCCAGTGCTGGAGACAATCAGTGGCCTGTTTTAGTAAGCAATGTGGAAGATGGTGAGCAACATTCAGTGATTGGTAACAAGATGAAATTTCTGCCCATAAAGGTATAATTTAAATTTCTGGACTGCATAGATGATCACAGAAGCCTCCCATTCTATTTGAAGATAGTGTTTCTGGGGGCCTGGATAAGGTCTTAGAAGCATATGCAATAGGATGGTCTGTAACATCAGAGGATTTATGGGACAGGATCATGGGTTGATGCATCAGTCTCTACTACCAGCAGCAGGCCACATGTGTAAATTGTAATCTTTCAAAGCCTGGAAAGCTTATTGACAATGAGGTGACTATTTGACACACCCACCTTGGCATTGTAGTTGGTTCAGTCAGTGAGAAAGTTCAGCTAGGTTGTCTTACCAAGAAACACTTCTGGATCTTTTACATTAATGGGTGGTCGCATGTTGTTGATTATCGTAACATAATCTTCCACTGATTTGAGTCCATTGGCTAAGAGTTTGAACCTCAAATATATCAACGATGGTTGCAAAGGCTGCATTTAAGGCCCAGTGATACCCGTCTCTGAAACCAGAGCTTGTGAATGTGATCTTCTGGAGTTGCTTCTGTAACTAAGATATTGTTAGGGTATGCGGCACAGTTTGGAATATCTTTTAATAGTGGACCCATAAAACACTGGCATATTGCAGTGGCTCAAGAGATACTGAAAGGCAATGGATTATAATGGTAGGAGTCATATGCATATCAAGTTCTAAGTAAGTTTGTGATGCTGCATTCAAGGAATTTGAAATTATGCCTCTGTGAGGTCAGTTATACAGAGTGAGATGCCATGGCCTTATTTTGCTGAGGGTTCACCTGGTGTCAATAGGGGATAAGTTTCCACTTAAGCTTATACTTTTATATTTACTTTAAGATCACCACAAAGTTTCAAAGTAGCATTTGGTTTGCATACTGTTACCAGTGATGTGGCCAGTGACTATGAGGAATAAGCATTATCACATCTTCATGAGTGAGTCTGTTCAGTTCTACTTTGAGTGTATCCTTTATAGCTGGGGGCACAACGCAAGCTTTGGAAAAGTATCAGTTGCGCCACCATAAGAACAATGTGAGCTTTGAAATCAGTCATCTTCCTTAACCTAGGTGAGAAGATTTAAACATATGTATCACAGAGAGCCTTATGGTGATGCAGTGCAACATCCTTCAGAACCATAAACCCAAAACTGTAGAAAGAGTCTACCCCAAAATCATTGTCAACATTGTGGTCAGAAAACATAAGAAAGTTGACTGGATGAGTGACTTTATTGTGAGAAAGTGAGTAAAATGGAAAGTTTTGCACCTCCATAGACTTTGTCACTCACTGGGTTACTTCCACAGGTTGGGGCACATTTGTGGTAGAGCTACTATAACATACCTCTTGCATATGTCCGTTTTTGCCAGTGTGGGCACATGCAGCATATGTGGTGAAGAAAGAAATGTTACAGCTGGACAATGGTGCTGTCACTGATTTGGCCCATTGTCACTGGTGTGGTTGTTGACACAGTTATTGAGGCCAAGGAGCAGGTGAGAGCCCCATCAGAGATGGTGTGATATCCTGTATGACCTGTGCTAGAGAGGTGAGATTTAGAGGTGAGTGCCGTGAAGTCTTCTTCTTTCATAAACAAACTTTGGTCTGCAAAGGTAATTCCATAGGCTTCAGCTATTCTCATTATTTTCCTCAGAAAAAATCTAATTTCCTCACTAAGTGTTTCCACAGTTTTGAATTGAGGGCAAGATGCACCATAACATCTGTGATTAGATAACCAGTGTAGTTGTGTCCACAGAAACATTAAAAACTGCCATTTCTACTTAATCCACATAGTTTGGCAGCCCAATATGCACAAAACTGATTGAGGCTGTATTTTTTTCACTACATTTTTAAAATTGATGAAGTAACATATTTCTTCATCAAAAAGTGTTCTTGTGGGAAGGAAAGTATTCTAACTGATTCCATCAGTTTCATCAGTTACTCTAGTTTCTGTACTAATTGATGCAGTTCAGGGTTTCCTGACAAGAATATTGCTTTTTGTCTTTCCACGTCACAAAATTTGACAAGTTGTGAAATGTAACTGCTGCTGTTAGTGGTGAGGGTCTCCCTCTTCACTTTGCTAGTTAAAATGTGTATGTTCCATAAACACTGGTGATGGCATTGAAAACATATCTGTCTCACTCACTAATGCTTAAACTGCCTGTAATGTTGCTGCCCTTAGCTCTTGATAACCCTGCATAGTTTTTGTTAGTAACTGCTCCATGATTGAAGACCTACACTCTCACATAAATGTTCAAAGTCTGATTTGCAGTCATCATAAGTCTTGACTCATCACCACTTTTGTAAAGGTGATCTGCAATCAAAACTGATTGAGACACACTTCAGTTTATTTGAAAAATTGAGATACGTCCCAGAACGCTACCACAGAACATTTCCCACAGCAGTGCAAGCTATCTATAAGTAAGCAATCATACCAAAATTCAGTTCAAGCACTGTCAGAGTCCAGCTAGTTACTAAAAGAGTCCAAAGAGCAAATGCCCCCAAATGAAGTCCATAGTGAGAACTAAACTAATAGACCAACCGACGTGCACTTCCACTGCGTCTGCACTACAGTAGAATCACAGCTGGCTCAGACCGGCCTTGAGCTGGGTTAATGTACAGGATTGTGGTAGGTATGGGTGGCCTTATGAGGGTGCATTCTGGCATTAAGCCCCACCTGGGTAGTGGTGCCAAGGCACTTGTCAGTGACGGTGCACCAGGTACTCTGTTGCCAGACTGATGTCAGGTGGCACCATCACTTGCTACTTGAAGCATCACATCACAATTATCATTGTACTGAATATCTTGATATCAGGCATGTTCATTCATTTATGTATTGTTTCCTATAGACACTCTCATGAAAGAGTTCTTTAAGGACTTGGAATTAGTCAAAATATGCATTTATTCAGAGATGGAGCTTTCATAATCTGGTTCTGTGGTGTATTTATAGCTGAATATAATTAAAGATAAGAAACATGCTTTATTTGTTGAAGTCTGTTGCTATACTTAAGTGTCTATGAAGACAAATGTGGATAAAAATACATGCATCCAAAAAAACTGAGTTGTCTGTTCATGGTATTTTCTTAGTTTTTGAAGTCAGGCAGTTGGTTTGAATTTTTTTTTTTTTTAGTACACTTTGTATATTGGTGTAAGAGGGCATGCACTGTAATTTATCAGAATTTAATATACAGTAATACCCTGACTTATGCTGCCCAATTTTTCGCAACTCCAGAGTAATGCAATCAGGGGCACCGACTTATAAAAAATATTGGTGGGGCCCATACTGGGGTCTTGCCCTGGGAAATTTTCTAAATTTTAGATGAAAAATAGTGAGTTTTAAAGTTTTTAAAGCATTTTAGAGTCATATGATCAACTTTAGAATCACGAAAACTGGACTCTTGATAACTCGACACTCCGGGAAACTCGACAAGCCTGACACATTTTTTGGCTTTGAAGAAAGAAACAAAGCAAACAAGCATGGTATTTTCGTAAAAAGCTAATTTAATTTATGGTAATAATCATGCTTATAGACTATTACAGAGCAGTGACTATATAGCTCTGAAAAGACTGAAATTATATTTAAATAAATCCTAAAGTATCATTTAAAAAATAAAACATAAAATATTGCTGTCACACAGTAATAGCACTTTGATTAATAAGTGAAATGGCTAATTTAAGCTTACTTTGAATAAGGCTCAGGGTTCATTAAATAAAAACAATGTCTCAAAGTTAATGCTTTAACACAGTTAATAAAGTTAATATGGTATGTCTAATACTTTCAGTCAAAAAGGATGTAAATAGCAGGTTTTAATTGGGTCTTATACCCTAAAATTATTTCAGTATTTGAAAATAACTAATACAGTAATATAGTAATAAAGTAATACAGTACTAAACTAGTACTAATATTTTGAAACTGAAAATTTAATGTTACAACAACTAAACAGAGCTTGTGATTCAGTGTTGGGGGTCTTGTATAAGCCAATAAAGTCTTCATTGGTGATTAAGGACTCATCGACGTATGAATACAAAATGACACTTCCAGAATGAAATTTTCACTCTGCAGCGGAGTGTGCGCTGACACTTGTTCGTGAATCGAAGAATCACTTGTTTCATCAACCATAATAGAAAAATGTTCAGTCTTTTTGATTGAAGCCAATACCTTTATCAACACAGCCTTTCCTATTAGATCAATGATCTCATTCTGAATATCGTGGGACATCCACTTATACCCCTAATGCCCTAACCAATCTTTAAACTCTGGTATGTCATTCTTTCAGAGTTCCAACAATTGAAAAAAATTGAGTTTACATCTTTGTGCCCTCTAATTGCTAGTCCTTGTTGGCATGGAAATTGCACAGAAGTCCTTTCTTCATACCACTGTCTAACTGTTTATTCAATTGGGAGGCCACACTTCGGTTAGTGATAGAATTTAGTTCCAGAACACCTTGTTTATGCATAAACGCATTTTCATGAAGAAGGAATTTTTCCAAAGCCTTTTTCCAGTTAGAAAACCCTATGGAAGTGAATGCATCTTCTTTTTTTGAAGACAGTTGTAATAGATTTTTTAGCATCTGCCTCTTTGCAGGTTTTGCAAAAAACTTTTATCAGTAGATGCTTCATATTCTAGCCATGTATATTTGATCAACCAAGACTTCTGCAATGATTTTGCCTTACCAGATTGTCCAGGTTTTGGGTGTGAATGGTTCTCACCTGAAGACAATGAAGCAACTGATGACACAATAATCGTTGGAGGTTGACTTGCAGTATCGTCAACTTCCAAGCGTGGCTTTTTGGTAACAAATTTATCCATTGCAAACTTAATTCACAGTACACTAAGAGACTAAAGTAAATGAATAAAATATCGTCATATAAAATAGTCCACTATACACTAAAGTCAGAACACTAAACACATCAGGATCATGCACTGAACAAAACTGTCCACACTGAATGACTGCGACAGCAGGGTGGACTTTATATAGCTGCGGCGTAGTAATGTCTCGGAGCACAAAGGTGACATGAGGCGGAGGGTTCCAGACGCTTCTGCTCCAGTCTTTTTGATGTCACTGTAGCCACAGTGCTGTTCCACCAGCACTAGACTTTACCCGAAGGTTCGCGCCCCGGGATAAATTCTAAGTGTGCCCGCAGCACCATAACACTATCATGATTCACACCATTCGTTTTCAGTAAGCTTGCTTACTACCATAATAATAATTACTTGTTTTAACTCATTACTGGATGTATTTTAAAAGGTAACTATTGTTAAACAAGGAAAATAAAAAATTCCAACATAATTTTGTGATTTTAGAAAGCATAATACAACTAATAATTTTCTTAAATTATTGGGGGCGCGGGCCTCTGCCCCCACTAACGAATTTTTGAGATGGCTCAGGCCCCCTCAGGCCCCAAGAACTCAGCGCCTGTGAACACAGTGCATCTGGTTTAGCGCTGTACAGCTCTATTCCCCCACTCCACCCACACAGTGTTTGTCTTAAGACAGGATTTGACATTATTCACAGAGCTGGCTTGATTGATGGATTCTGTGTCATCCAAACAAAGAAGAACTGAGTGATTTGCGTCAAACAAGGGAAAAAATCATTATCTTTGGAATGTAAACTGAACATTTTCGAAGACTTCAATGCAAAAATTAATATTTGTTAATTGGCAAAGAAGTTTGATCTACCAGAATCAGCAGCCAGAATAATTAAAAAAGGTGAAGAAAAAACATTCTTGAAGTTGAGAAAAATGCTCGACTTTTAAATTCAAGTATCATTCATAAACGTCATGGTATTACCACTCACATGGAAACAGTAGTGTGATTAAAATTACTTCATAGTTGACATTTCAAACATTTAGCTGGTTTCTTCCAATGGGAGTGCTCAATGTCATGCACAAACTGTTTGCCATTGACAAACTGTCACAGCAGTTAGTTCACTTACAATTACTTATCTGACTTTCTTTAAATCAAATCAAATCACATCAAATTCTTGATGTGTTTGGATCTCAAATCCTGGGTCTGGCCCTTTTATTACATTTTTCATCATACGCAATAATCACACTAAAAACAACACACAAGCACGCACAATGATGCTAATGAAAATACACATTTCTACACAGCACTAACCAAACAGTACTGGATCCTTCTGCACAAGACACAATTCACCATCATTTATACAGTTATTATAATCACAGAGATCAGCTTGCATTAGATAAGCTCTGCACAAGATTGCATGAAACAGAATTTTTGAAGACTGTCGATTAATCATTGCCGCTGTGATGCCTGGGTCATAAAAAGAACAGCTTTTTGCAGTGTATTGGCATAATGTAGTATTCAGCATATAAACCTGATGTGTAGAAGGTAAACGTTGAATCTCATTAAATACAGCAAAATTTTTTATTTTTATAAATCTAATCAAGACACTTTTGATTACCATTTTTGTCCAATTGATTGATTTAAATGTATTTTTTATGATACTTTGCCATGCCATTTTCATCATTGAATTGACTTTTTTATTTGCTCCTATTTTTCTTCCTATCATTCTTTTAATCTTGATTGATTCTTACAAAGAAGAAGACAGCAACCAGCCACCATTAGTACTGCTATTTATTAGTGGTTGGTTGCTTCTTCTTCTTCTTTGTAAGAATCAATCTACATTAACTGTACACAGCCACGGTCTCACCATGTCAGTTTTAGACAAAATAGCATTATCATTCATTTTCCATTTGGAATCTGCTTTTGTCAACTAAGTGCCAACCAGGACTTCTCATCGGTTGGTAACGTGGCATCCCCTGATGATAGTTTCAGGTAACCAATGACAGCGAGAAATTAGAGTTCGGTTTCACCACTAAAACTGAACTTTTATTGTGGAAGATGGCTCTGCAAACAAACATATTAAGAAATATTTTTGTCTTGAGTTTGCTCGTAGAGATTAGCTGTAAACACCATGAACAAAGTGATAATGAGTTTAGTTCTGCCGCAGATTGTTGATCACCATTTTCTTGGATACACTGCACATCATAAGGGTATGGTTAGGTTAGGACCAGAGTTTAATTTCAGGGCTACAAAAGCCATCATCTGCTGCAGTTCAGTCATTGCTCACTTAAAATCAGCTGGCAACAGAGCGTCACCAATTTCTGTCATACCTTGTGGTAGCTGCTTCCAACATTGATCTATGTTCCTCTTTAACAACAGCATTTGTGAAGTGACTTGCTGTGTTTGTGTGTCGCCTATAACCAAGCGGTAGCTGGCATCAGATGTGGCAACACTGTAGTGGCAAGTGAGAGATGCCAACCAGCAAGTAATTTTAATCGGAGTATATGTTAGAATTATGGTTTGATAATCAAGTAAGAGTGAAAATTGTCCCGTTGATCAGAACACAATGTGCTCTCAAGCTAAGCTGATGTTTGAGAAACTGAATGAAGAAGCTGGAGAGGTGGCCCAAGATGAAATGTTGAAAGCTAGTAAGGGTTCATTTATCTGATTCAAAAGTCACTGTAATTGGTACAGCATTGCAGAAAGTGGAGAGGTGGCAAGTGCTGATAAAGAGACTGTGTCACTCTAACCAGCGAAACTCAAAGCAATGATAGAAGGAGGTGGCTATACCAGCCAAACCGTATTCAGCATAGATGAAACTGCTGTGTTCTGGAAGATTATGCCTAAAATATCTTCTATCGAGGGTGAAGATAAAACCTTTTACAGATTCTGAAACCACCAATGACTGATTGACAATGAATGCAACTAGTGAGCTAGTGCTTGTAAATTAAAATCTCACTTCGTTTATCTTTCAGAAAATCCAAGAGCTTTAAAAAGTACATTTAAATCTGGGTTGCATGTGATTTGTAAGTCAAATGCTAAAGCTTGGGTGACAGTTTCTCTTTTTGAGGATTAGTTTGGTTATAACTTCACAAGTGAAGTTGAACTTTATTGGTAATTAAAACAAATCCCATTTAAAGTGATTCTGTTAATCGACGATGCACCAGATCATCCTCCAGTTGCTCTAATTAATTTTGATCGACATGTAAAAGTTGTATTTTTGATACCAAATACAACCAGCTTGCTTCAACTGATCAACCAAGGAGTCATTAAGACATTTAAGCTTACTACACAATATGATAGTTTGCACATCTACAGGAAGCTACGAAACAAAACAATGAGCTCTCTGATTAAAACTATATGCTGGACTGAGACAAACAGTATGTTGGACTGAGACTCAAACTCAGGACCTTTGCCTTTCTTTCAGAAGTGCTAGTCCCACAAGTTTCGCAGGAAAATTTCTGCAAAGTTTGGAAGGTAGGAGACGAGAAACTGGCAAAGTAAAGGTGTGAGGGTGGGATGTGAGTCATGCTTGGGTAGCTTAGTTGGTAGAGCACTTGCCTGTGTAAGGCAAAGGTCCTGAGTTTGAGGTCTTGGTCTGGCACACAGTTTTGATCTGCCAGGAAGTTTCATATTCTGATTCTGGAAACAGCCAACAGTTTGTGGCTAAGCCATGTCTCGATAGTATCCTTTCTTGAAGGAATACTAGTCCTGCAAGTTTCATACAAGAACTGTGAAGTTCAGAAGGTAGGAAGTGACAAAGTCATGGAAGTAAAGCTGTGAGAACAGGTCGTGAGTCATGCTTGGGTAGCTCCAGTGGTTGGGCAGTTGCCCGTGAAAGTTCAAGCCTCAGTGTGACACACAGTTTTAAGCTACCAGGAAGTTTCATATCAGCATACGCTCCAGTGCAGAGTGAAAATTCATTTTGGGAACAAGTTCTCTGTTAAAGGCTTTTAGAAGCAATTCGATGTTTTAGATGCCATGTGAAGTTCTGGAAAATCTTTCACAAAAAACTGTAAATCATGTCTGGAAAAAACCATGTCCATTTTTTTCCTAGGGTAAATCAGCACCAGATCCTTATCAATTGATAATGTGACTGAAGTGACAAACTTAGAGGTGGGTGGTGATAACATTCAAGAACTGCTGAATTTGCACAATCAGGAACTGTCAGTTGATGAGCTTAGAGAAATGCTTAATGAAGAGCAAGACACTTAACAACGAGATTCATTAGACACATTTCAATCAGAAGATCAAATGATGGTTGCAGACTTGACAAAAGGCCTCAGTTCAGTTGAAAAAGGGTTACAATTTTTTGAAAAAAATATGCTCCTAAGAATTGTGCACTTCTGATACAAAATGGGCAATAAAAAACTGTTAGTGTGCTACAAGGAAATTTTGCATAAGAAGAAGAAAAAAAAAATTGACCATCAGACGACACTCTTGATTTTATGAAGCCTTCTACATCACAATAACTTTGGCCTACATTGTTGCAATCCATGATACTGTACCATAACATAATATTTAACGTGCTTAAGGTACCAGTAGAAGAGTCGCACCACATCTCATCCACAACGCTGGGGAATTAAGCTTCAGTAAACACAAGGGATGTTTGACGGTCCATGAGGGGAGCTTGAGATTCCTCATTGGAGACTTGTAGGGCAGCCATGTTGGATAAGTCAATGATGCATGAAATAGTATTGATCCGCGAAAAAAGATCTGCAGCGATGTTGTTTGTGCCTTTGATGTAGTGAACGTCGGTTGTGAATTGGGAGACTAGATCAAAGTGACAGAAACGCCAAGGGGGTGGGTCCTCGGGGTGGTTGCAGAAAGCGTCTGCAAGGGGTTTGTGATCTATGAGGATGAAGAAGAAGCGACCCTCCACATCGGCGTGGAAATGTTTGACGGCCTTCTGGAGTTCTCTATTGAAAGTGGAGTATTTCTTATGACCTGTTCATAGTTTTTTTAGAGAAGAAATGAAGAGGGGAAACCGTGTATGCCTTGCGTTGCTGTAGTACCACTCCCACTGTGATGTCACTGGCTTCTGTAGTGATGAACAATTCGGCCTAGGGGTCGGGGTGGGCGAGTGTCATGGCGAGAGCTAAAGAAGTCTTTAATGCATTGAAAGCCTCCAGCATAGGTGCAGTCCAGCAAACGGGTTTGAGTCCTGAAGTCTGTTTACCCGACAATGAGTCTGTCAGCAGGGCCTGCATGGTGTCAGCATAAGGCAGGTGATGACGGTAGTTATTTATTGTGCCCAGGAAACGTTGGAGCTCTTTGTAAGTAGCCAGAGGCGGCAGCGAAGTGATGGTCTGCATGCGAGATTTGGGAAGCTGTATTCTGTCAGTGGAGATGGTGTAACCCAAGAAAGTGATGGAAGGCTGATGCAACTGGAATTTTTCTTTGTTGACTTCAATGCCGTTGGGGTTCAAGGTCTGGAGGACCATGGATAAATGATTTTCATGTTCCTCAGCTGACGTGCTGAAAATGAGTATGTTGTCCAGATATGCGAAGCAAAACTCAAACTGTCGTAAGATGGAGTCAATGAAACACTGCCACATTTGCGCCGCATTTTTTAGGCCAAATGGCATGAAGTTGTATTGGAACAAACCATGCGGTGTGATATTAGCTGTTTTAAGGATGTCATCCAGCGCTACAGGAATCTGGTGGTAGGCACGTTTACAGTCAGTAACTCTGAAGATTGTAGCATCTGATAACATATGAGTAAAATCATTTATGTTAGGCATGGGGTAATTTTCCATGACAGTACGAGTGTTTAAACATCTGTAATCACCGCACATTCGGAAAGAACTGTCATGTTTGAGGACGAGGTGGATCGGTGAAGACCAGTTGCTGTCTGACGGTTGCAGGATACCTGCCTCCAAAAGTTTGTTAATTTGCTGCTGGGCTGCGTGCAACTTAATAGGGTGGAGGCGTCTAAACTTGTGCCTAATAGGAGGTGTAGCAGTGGTAACTATCTTGTGTTTCATTCCGTCAATGACGGAAAAAACTGAGAACTGCGTACGAGACTGATCAATGTCCTGACACGAAGTTTTTGGATGGGTAGGGCATGACGAGGCATAGCCGTTAGTGCGAGTGGCAAAAGGCAGCACCAAAGTCACATGTCTAGTACATGAGCACGGCTTGTGCTTGTTTGGAGAGGGTGGTTATGCGTGCAGCGCGGAGCGGGTCAGAATGCGTGGCGACTGTCTGCTGTCAACCTTGCACATGGTACCTGGCGTGGGCGAGAGTGGCGTTGGCGTCACGTGTGGAACAGTGATGGCTGCTGAGTCAGAGGGCTGGCGTGCGAGAGAGGGGGAATGTTTATCAACATGTGGGATGGCTGCCCACTTGGTGGCCATGGTCATATCGCACGCGTGACTGTTATTAGAAGCACTGTCTGACACATATGGCAGTGAACTTGGTGAGTGCATCGGGGATGCGGAGTCTACCGGATGCGAATCGTGATACGCAGTTAATGTTTTTGGACTAATCAGATGAGTGTCCGAGCTGGTATCTGCTGGAGAAACACGAGTAGGTGGCGGGGCTGTGGACTGCAGTTTCAGCAGCGAGGTACAAGCCGCGACAAGCTTGTTGTAAGTGTGTGATATTTGTTGCTTCAGCTCATCATTTTCTCGGCGGAGTTGTGCTGCTGGGTCATATTCTGACAGTAGGTTACTGATGCAGGTCACAATGTCACCTGCGAGGGTGAAGCACTCGTGTACCAACTCACACATCACGAGAGAAACAGAACATGGAACATAAGTGCAGGAGCACAGTATCTGAGTGTTAGTGGGATGGTGTAGCACTGAGCCCTGAACTACGTTCGAAGAGAGTTTGTAATGGGACAAAAAATCCGTACCAAAAATTGGTTCATCAATGTCGCAATGTAGAAAGTCCACAGAAACACAGAGAAGGAGATAGGTGCACCGTAACTTTGACAGAGCCTGAGATTTGTAATGTTGATGCGCTGACAGCTCGTAAAAGTGACTTCGTCAGTGAAAAGATGGGGGGAGCCATCGATGTAGGTATGATAGACACATCAGCACCAGTGTTGACTAGGAAAACGAGCCGTGATGAAATGTCAGTCATGTACAAACTACTACTCGGCCGGGCGGATGAGTGGACGGAGTGCAGTGTATGAGGACACCTGTGAGTTTCCCCGCAGGACTCGGCGTCTTTTACGTCCCGCAGTCGGCGTTTGGATGCTGGCAAGTTAATCGGCACTTCTTGGCATTATTGCTGAAAATCTTCTGGTACCATCAGTACGGATGAGCCGGATGCAGTGGTGGTGGTGAGTGCAGCAGAGGAGGCTTGTCCTCATTGATTTGTTCCAGCATGTATACCGGCATGTATGGTATGTGGGCGATCCTGGAGTGCTCAGACGGTGGAGAGAACGAGCGGATACTGCCAGGTGCTGTAGAAAGTGTGGAGGTGGAGCAAGCCCTGCCTCTGCCAGCAGACAGCCGGTAAGCGGGAGCAGTTATGCCAACTAGTGGTGAGTTGTGAGCTGGTTGGTATTGTCATAGCAATTAATGCAGTTAGTCTGCGATGCTGAGATGAGAGCCAATTGACTCGAAGGAGTGCGGTAGCAGATGGATCAGTAAGTCAGTAGGCAATTTGGCAGACCACTCACAAGTAACCGAAGGCAGCTCCAGAGTTGTGACGGAGTTCGGTCCCCCAGGTGATCCTCGTACAATATCTTGATGATTAATCCTTGTGGTGAACAGGTGAGTCGTTCAATGAGTGTTTTCATCGCGAACTCGTACTTCGGTGGAGGCGATGGAGAGAGGAATAGATCACAAATTAAGTCCGAATGATCATGGAGGTGCATGACGAGACACAGGAATTTATAGTTGTCATCGGACACGTGATGCAACTCGAAAAGATGCTCGACAAGTGCAAACCTTGATACAGGGTTGTCTTCACATAAACTTGGCAGCTTTGGCAGACGACCTGGGGGAGGGGACGAAGGCGGCTTCGGTTTCCCTTGGAAAACCGGCTGGTTCATGGCAGGAGAGGCCGTACAGCAGGCCGGCACAGTAGGCGTGGGTGTGTTACTGGCAAGAATTTCCATAGCAACGGCCGGTTGCATTGTCTTTGACGTGTCACGAAAATACGACGCGGCTGGCACGATTGGTACCGTGGGAACGAGCAGTTGCGCGTAACGTGTAGGGGTCCCGTATACTGGATCGTAGGTTACAGATACTGATTTGAATTTGCCCACCTCGGAAATAAGGCAGAAGATCGGCGCGGCAGACACAGGCGGAGCTGTGGGAGAGGTGAGCGAGTGTGGGGGAGGGGGGGGGGGTGGAAGGGGGGAGGGGGGATGTTGGTAACTCATGTGACAAAGTGTGAGTTCTCCGCACATGTTGAAAACACGCCCTGTGGGGTCGGACTATAAATTACTGGTGGAACTTGCAGAAGATCACTGCGATATGGTAAGACACCCCTGGAAGGCGAAACGCCGAAAGATGTACTCGAACTCACGTGGTCAAAAAGTTGAGTAACAGGTCTGGGGGTGAGCAAGGAAAATTTTGTGCACAAAAATGTCCATCATTAGTCTGCAAATGAGGCAAAATTGGAACAGGTCACGATTGATAGTGGCCAGATGCATTTTGCACAAATAGTGGCGTCGCTCATGACACGACAGTAAGTGTTGTTGTGGCCTATTGAGAGTCAAAGTAAGTGTGCGAATGTAGATCGCTTTGAACATTATACGATTGATCGGTAGGTACACAGTTCTGAATATTATCCACTTCACATGTTGGTGAACACAGTGCGGTGACAAGAAAACCGAGTCCATTGTTTGAGTTAATGGTGTAGCACTCGACCATTGTAGAACAACAAAGTTTGTGGTTAACGTGGTTGGAGATCGTGAATTGCTATGGAGTACTGTAGAGCTGGCCATTGGCGAAGGATTGAAGGGGCCCAGCTGTCGTAGTTGGGCTTCAAAATCTTCGAACAAAGCGCTGGGTGAGGTGACCATGGCGGCGTACGCATAACCTGTTGATTTACAACATCTGGCGTGGAAGTTGCGGAAGATGTGGAAACTTCAGGGTCACCAGTATGGGAACAGGATACAAATAGCGGTATATGGAATAAACTGTCCCCACTAATATCTGCACATACATATATTTTGACAATTATCAAACATGTGCACACAGTACAAAGTATAAGAACAGACTGAATTAACATGGCGGCTCGGATGAACTTCCTGAGTCACAAAGATTAATGTTGTCTATGTCGATATGACCTATTGATGCCATAAACCAAATAATATCATTCTTGTTTCTACTGCCACCTAATGTCATATAGTTTTTAGAAATACATTGTATCCCCTGTATCGTATGTTTGTAGTTGCCGTCACATTGCCCAGCTTCCTCATAGTTATTTCCACATCATATCATAATTTCAGTTTGAAAAGTGAGGTTAGAATGACAGCAACAATCACAAAGACAGAATAATTTCAAGTTTTCATTATCAAGCGTTCCTTCACACAGAGAAAGGGAAGAAAGAGGAAGTCCTTTGTTAGTTTCTACCTAATTCCATTGTCTTGCAATGACTCACAATTTCATGTCAAATCAATGAAAATCTCTGTCTTCATGCATACTCTCATCATCTTTTTCTGTAATGCATTTTCAAGTAATGTCAATAGAAGCATGTGACTCTTCTTTTTCTATTATACTCATAACTGTTACAAGTGAAGTTTCCATTTGACAGCTTCCTCCTGAATATACTGCGTATAAAGTACAGTTGCCATCAACCCAAAGGTTATTTTGAACAGTGTATTACCTTTTAAGGCTTTGCCCTATTGGAGGTGGTATGCTCTTGCCATCCTCTGAACTTTGACTCAACTTACCAATCAGTTGTTTGGGGCCTTATAGTTTAATGTGGACTTTAAACCATGCTGCAACTTGGAATTTTTGACATGAACATATCATTCGCAGTGTTGAAAGAAACAATGAGTGACAGTAAAAAACCAGGATTTAACCCCCAGACCTTGGGATTCATATTCTGATATTTACCCTCTGAGCCACTGGACCACACAATATTATTATTATTATTATTATTATTATTATTATTGGTGTTATTTGCAAATTCTCCCAATAAATGGAAGATATTAAGCAAATAATTTAGTCGAATTTGTTTTAGGTTGTTCATTCTTTCCAAGAAAGTTTGTTTACCTTCTTCCAATCACTTTGATCTGTTCTGTTTTTGTTTTGTTTGCTCTGATGCAACTTCCAATTTTTCTACTTTGTGTCTGAAGGTGTCTCATTTTAAAAGTTAGTTGGTTTTATGTTTGCATTTTTGAGGTCATTTTGAATTTCATTCAGCCAAAGTGTTGAGATCTTAAGTGATGTTAAATTGTCTATTATCCTTTTTTTCAATCACTTTTCTGGTAGTCTGTTGAGATGTCCAAAGAATTTCATTCGCTTTTTTTTAATGTCAGTTTCAGTGTTTGAAAACTTTTCTGTGGTTTTTATTGATTATAGCCTGTAATCATCTTGGGTGTGTCTTGCTCCTAAAATTTTCCTAATTATCTTTCACTCTTCTTTTTTGATTTCTTGAGGTTCGTGTTTTCTATTTAGGTGTCAGTATTTCACCTGTGTAGAGGACTATTCATTTAATAACTGTGTTGTAGTGGTGACTTTTTGTCAGTCTTGCCATGGATTTTTTGTTGTAGAGGTTTTGGACTAACCCTAATGCTTGTTAGACATTTTGGAGGTGATTTTGCTGTTAGATTTTTTTCAAGGCCTGTGAGTTGGATGAATTCTCTGAGGGATTTAAAATATGGGACCCTGTTGATTTTATTGTATTGTGTTTTCAGGCTCATGATTTCTTTCTTTGAATTCAGTATTCAGTATTCTCAAATGAGATTTGTAACCCTACTTCTTCTGGACATTCTTTAAGTACCTCAAGCTGTTTAATGGCAGTCTTTTTGTCCTCTGTAAGTATTGCAAGATCATCTGAAAATGTGAGGTCTGGTTTGTAGAGAATGTTTTCAGGAAATCCAAGTAGTATTGTCTTCCCAATCTCATAATTCTTGAGTTATTTCTCCCATTCTTCCATAACCTTGTCTAGGATGACATTGAACAGAATAGGACAGAGTCCATCTCCTTGTCTCACCCCCGTTTGAATGTAAAAGGTTCTGAGATTTTCCTCATAAATTTTACTTTGATTTCATGACAGTTAGGTTTTATGAGTTCTCATGCTTTGGGATCTAGTCCCCTCTCTTCTGAAATTTGGGATAGTGAAGGCCTGCCTATTGATCTAAAAACGTGCATACTGGAGGGTTTTGTCTGAGGTCTCACATTTTGAGTGTGGTTTAGAGGTTAAAAATTTGTTTTGGCATGGCCTGTTTGGTCTGAATCGTGCTTGATATTCTGCTAATTTGTGTTCTAATTGCTTTTATGCTCTATTCAAGAGACAAGCTGCTAGGATTTTGTAGGTGACCAGTAAGAGGGAAATCCCTCTATAGTTGTTTACATCTGATTTTTTGCCTTTTTATGCAGTGGATGGATTAGAGGAATCTTCCAGTCATCCAGGATCATTTTGGTTTGCCAAATGTTTCAGATTATTAATTTAATTTCTTTGAGTGAGTTTGGGCTTAAAATTTTTTAAGAGTTCAGCTACATTTCCGTACTCCCCTGATGCTTTGTTGTTTTTGAGTTTCTTGATGTATGAATAAACTTTTTCTTGTGTTGGTGGGGATGAACTTTCTGTTGTAATTTCTGGATGTATTTTCAGAATCTTTCTTTGGGTTCTGAACAGTTTAAAAGGGTGAAAAATATGTGACTAGTTCTTCGTAATTTTCCTTGTTTCTCAAGGCTAATTTACAACATTGTTTTCAAAAGCAGAAGTTCTGTGGTGAGTACCCTTTGATTTAATTTACAAAGGTCCTGGTCATTGACATATTTTCATTTATTTTGCCTTAAAATCTTGGATGCTTGTTTGTGAACTTTAAGGAATTTCTTCTGTGTCTTTTCTGGTTTGTTGCAATTGTTGTTGTTGTTGTGGTCTTCAGTCCTGAAACTGGTTTGATGCAGCTCTCCATGCTACTCTATCCTGTGCAAGCTTCTTCATCTCCCAGTACCTACTGCAACCTACGTCCTTCTGAATCTGCTTAGTGTATTCATCTCTTGGTCTCCCCCTACGATTTTTACCCTCCACGCTGCCCTCCAATACTAAATTGGTGATCCCTTGATGCCTCAGAACATGACCGAGCGAGGTGGCGCAGTGGTTAGCACACTGGACTCGCATTCTGGAGGACGACGGTTCAATCCCGTCTCCGGCCATCCTGATTTAGGTTTTCCGTGATTTCCCTAAATCGTTTCAGGAAAATGCCGAGATGGTTCCTTTGAAAGGGCACGGCCAATTTCCTTCCACATCCTTCCGTAACCCGAGCTTGCACTCCGTCTCTAATGACCTCGTTGTCGACGAGACGTTAAATACTAATCACCACCACCACCACCTCAGAACATGTCCTACCAACCGATCCCTTCTTCTGGTCAAGTTGTGCCACAAACTTCTCTTCTCCCCAATCCTATTCAATACTTCCTCATTAGTTATGTGATCTACCCATCTAATCTTCAGCATTCTTCTGTAGCACCACATTTCGAAAGCTTCTATTCTCTTCTTGTCCAAACTATTTAATGTCCATGTTTCACTTCCATACATGGCTACACTCCATACAAATACTTTCAGAAATGACTTCCTGACACTTAAATCTATACTCGATGTTAACAAATTTCTCTTCTTCAGAAACGCTTTCCTTGCCATTGCCAGTCTACATTTTATTTGTTGCAATTATAATTTTGAAATGCCTTTTTTTCTATCTTCTAGTGTGTTCTCACAATTTTGATTCCACCAAGAATGTTTTGGTTTTTTGCGAAGAGGGATCAGATCTTTCGCTGTTTTGGTGATTATAATTTGAAATTTATCCTGATCATCTGCAGGTTGTTCTACTCATTTTTCTGTTATTTGAGTCTTTGATTTTGTGTAGATCAAATTTTGGGATCACTAGTGCTTTCCTGTTGATGGTGTGAATTTAATGGTTAAATAATGATCTGAATTGATGTTTGCACCTCTACATACTTACACATCATGAATTTCTTTTTGGTAGTAGAAGTAGAAGTAGAAGTAGAAGCAGAAGTTAATTGTCTCATAACATACAACTTCAAGCCATTGACTGAAAAGTACAGGAGACACATCAAAACACAACCAGTAATATAATATACAGTTCTGAATAATTACTTAATTATGCAGTTAATAATTTTTCTTCAGAAGTAACAAACTTTTAAGATAACAGGCCTAAGTACTTGCTCTCTCCTGCTCGAATTTTCAGGTTGTCATTTATGAATTCTTCTACTGAATAGTAACATTTCTGCACTAGTTTCTCATGTAAGGATTTTTCCAGTGTTTCTAAATAAATAGTCACATGGTATTGCTATATGATCAGTCTGAAATCTCCTAAATGATGGAAGGGTGATTGCTATGTTTTTTGTTTTTGTTTTTAGGGCTTTTTTGTAAGTGAGATTGACTTGATTTTTAGGTTGCTTTGTTGGCATAGCTCAAGTCATGTGCCATTCTTATTGGTGAAATTGCAGGCAAGGTAGTCTTCCACTGTGTTTGACTCTTACATTTCATAAGTTGGTTGTTGATGGGCTTCACATCTTTTACCGAATCCGACACTTTTTCGTCTACTATGAAGCCCGAGCCAAATAGTGCTGTTCCTTCATCAATTTTCTTATTTATTCCATTTTTGAAGATTCTGTAATTAGTCTATTGTTTCTGAATCTGTGAAGCATGTTTCTTGTGGAGCAAGAATTTGGATTTTCTGCTTCGTGAGTTCTGTTGTGAGATTGTGTCATTTTCCTGCTTGAATGAGTGTCTGTTGAAAGTGCAAATTAAGTGTGAGCCTTATGTGGAAGTTTACCATCCCACTCTGACTTGCTTTTTTGTATAAAGCTTCTCATAATCCGAATGCTTGGTGGCACATTGTAGTGGATGGATTTCCACCCAAGGTAATTTTGTCTCTACTTTAACAAGTCATAATGGTGTAGAACCAGAGATTGTGAGTTCCTGGAGCATGTTCACTGCTGCACCTCCTTGTGAATGGATACTGACCATACTGTCTCTTGCTCCAATTAAGATGCAGCTTGTATTTTGGTTGTCATTTTGGTCTGCAGATGGTTTTTTATTTCCTACCTGCCCTCCATATGTACCAGCCTTCCCTTATCTGCCAGCCAGCAGGGATTATATTATTATTATTATTATTATTATTGTGTTTTGATTTTACCAGATTCCTTCTTGTACATATATTTTCCAGAATTTCTGGCAGCACACGCACATACATTTATAATTCTGCCATTCTGCATGCACTGTTAAATGTTGATAAACCTTGCATATTTTACTTCTACTGGATTTATGTGCTCCAAAATGTTTATACACCTCATTTTCATTAATTTATGATATGCTTAATTCCATGTTATTTCTATCATCTTTAATCCTGTTATTTATTTATTTCTTGCATTAGTTCTCATATTTGAAATTCCTTTCATCTTCCCCTGTCTTTAGTCATATCTTCTATTGTCATGTTTTGTTTAGCATTTTTAAACCTGGTACAACTTATTCCTGCAGACTATCAAAATGTCTTCTTTCAGTATGACTCCCCCCTCCCCCCTCCCCCCTCCCCCCCTCCCCCCCTCCCCCCTCCCCCCACCCCTCCTCCTAGACACTCCAGTTGTTTTAACATTTTTCTGGCAGTGACTATTTTGATAGCAATTAGTGTAATTGGATTAGGAAAATAATGTTGAAGGTAAGAGCCAGGGAGTGTAGCATAGAGAGAGTGAGATTTCCAAGTGTAGTAAGACCCATATGAATCTGGAGAAAGAGAACAAATGAGAGAATTCCATTTATGTACAGGAGAAAAGAGATAAAGAGCTTTGGGCACATGGGACAGCAGGAATGTGAATGCAGACAAAGACAGTTGAAAAACAAATGGGGTAGAGTGAGTTACATTAAAAAGTGGAAGGAAAGGTGGGATGGTTGAGGTAAGAGTAATGTGAAAATACTAGAAAAGTCTACATGGAGGGTAGAGGGAGGGGGGGGGGGGGGAATATAGAAACACCCAAAACACAACACATTACCATGCCTCCATGCCTACTACAGTGTATGAAACCCATTTTCACTCAAAACAGCTTCCAGTCATCTCACAATGGATAAATACAGGTCCTGAATGGTTTTCAAGGGGTCATTTTCTTTTTGGTGGTACCAATAGCCTCAGTAAATTTGAAAAATTATTCCACCAGGCTGTGTTTTAAAATATTTTATTTGCACTGCTAGTTTCAAACACTGTCAATTCACAAGTGCATCTGAAAAACATACAGCACACCATAATAGAAGAAGAGACCAAAAATCTGAAAGTCATATAACTATATTCGATGTGTTACTATAGCTAACTGTTATGTTTAATGTTACATCCAATGTAATTATGTGACTTTCATATTTTTGAGCTTTTCTTGTATTATGGAGTGTTGTATATTTCTTACATGCACTTGAAAATGGACAGTGTCTGAACCAAGTCGCGCAAATAAAATATTTTATGGTGCAGAATGGTGTCATTTTTTGCTCTCAAGGGAATTTTATTCCATTCTTCCTGCAAAATAGTGGCAATTTCAGGCAACAGTGATGGAGGTGGATAATGATCGTGTGCTCTTCTTTCCAAACTAGACCACAAAGGCTCAATAATATTGGGATCTAGTAACTGTGGTAACCAGGGGAGGTGCAGTAATTCATCCTTGTGCTCACAAAACTAGTCCCAGACAATATGAGCTGTGTGAACCAGGGGCCTGTCATTTTGGAACACAGCATCACCTTTGGGGAATGAACATTGTAACATCATACCATGGGATGGACCTGATCAGCCAAAATGTTCTCATAATCCTCGGCAGTAATGCGACTTTGCAGAATAACTGTGAGATCCGTGGAATACTATGGTATGGCTACCCAAGTCATCACCAGACCACTGCCATATTTCTCTCTTGGGATGTAAAATTAGCCAGAAGTTGGAAACAATGTGAAACAAGACTCATCTGACCAAGTACTTTCTTCCGTTGCTCCATAGTCCAGGTCTTATGGCTTCAGCACCATGTTATCCTGTTAGAGGCATTCGTATCACTGATGAGAGGTTTTGGAGTTTCATCTCACCGTGCCATTCTTTGCTTATGGAGCTGCGTTTGTGTTGTTTTGATAATGACAGGTTTTGTGAGTGTGGCATGCAATGCTGCAGTGATGTCTGCAGCTGTTGTCCTCTTATTTTTCATCACAATCCTCTTCAGTGACCATATATCACAATCGTTGAACACACACTTTCATTTGCATTGTAACTTAATAGATGATTTTTTCCACTTTCCTTGTGTATGTTATAAATCTTCAATATGAATCCAACAATGGAGAATCCAGGATGTACTATAACAATATTATGAAAAGGAAAGCTGCTACTCGCCATATGGCGGAGATGCTGAGTCACAGATAGGCACAACAAAAAGACTGTCACAAATAAAGCTTTTGGCTAGTAAGGCCTTTGTCAGCAACAGAGGAAACACACACACACACACACTCACTCATGCAAATGCAACTCACACATGACTGCAGTGTCAGGCAACTGGGTAGTGTGGTTTCAATTGCCTGAGACTGCAGTCATGTGTGTGACTTGTGGTTACATGGGTGTGTATATGTGTCTGTCATCTATTGTTGATGAAGGCCTTACTGGCCAAAAGCTTTATTTGTGACAGTCTTTTTGTTGTGCCTATCTGTAACTCAGCATCTCTGCTATATGGTGAGTAGCAACTTTCCTTTTCATAATCTTCAATATGGTGCCTCTCGAAACATCAAACACTTAAGCTATCGAGTTATGTGAGCATCTCCATACAAACACCAAAAATTTTCCCACCTTTGAATACACTTAGCTCTGAGATATTACTCACGACCACTCAGATCACTGTTCTGACTATGACTGACCCTCACAAAGTGTTCAGAACATTGCAGTGTTGCTGTTCATGGTCAAATACAACAGCGGAATTCTCAGGATTGACTAGGATATGTTCAAGTGTTTCTCACAGTATTTCCATATTTTTGCCCAATTCGTGTACATTGAACATAATAACAATGCAGACAGTTATTTTTATGGATAATTTGGACCTCTGAGACTTGTGATAGTTTAAATAGGGAGGTGTAGAGGTATGTAAAACATGTTAGAGGGGCAGTTCAATTTAGTTCAGAGTAATTTATTTTAAGGTAGTTAAATGTACATAACAAGATTCCTGTTAGAATAATTGTTTTGTTATGTGCAGCTATCTGATAACTGGGTAGTTTTTTCCATCCTTATCGTGGTCACTGTTGAAAAATGATGCTAGTTTGGTGGTTATGTCAGTTATTCCAGCACTTCTGATAATTTACCTAAATGCATTTGCAAGTGCATTATATGATAGGAAACTAAAAAGCAAGTTATATAGGAGATACTAAGATAATTTATATAAGGTACAGTTAATACTTTATATTTTTAATGTGTTTTGAGTGTACATATTCGTCTAATTTCTTACCTTCTGGCAGACAGTAACAGTTTTATGTGCCAGAATATTTAATGACTTTCTTAATCATAGGCAAGTATGTAAAGTCTCTGTTTTTGATGATCACAGATATCAGGATTATTTGAAATTTACTTCTTTTGTTACTTGTACAAGGACAAAGATCTCTGAAATGAAGTTGTTTTCTATTCATATTACTATTACAGGGAAAATGTCTTACACATACGCATAAAAAAATGGTAAGACCTCTTTCAGAACTCTCTTCAGGGACCAACAAAATCCTGCACCCAATGCTGAAAAATTTACAGTATTTTGTCATTCATGTTATACAACAAAAGTCATTTTCAGTGTACAAGGTCACAATGCATTGTATAAAAATTGCTTATATATACGAGGGCTATCCACAAAGTACATTACGTTTTGGAATTAAAAATAAATAAAGTATTGGAATTTTTTTATTATATACAGATGAAAGCCACACTTCAATACTACTTTTCTACATAGTTGCCATTTAAATTAAGGCACTTATCGTAGCGATGGACGAGCTTGGAAAGTCCTTCGTCATAAAATTAAGCTGCCTGCGCCTTCAACCACATGGTTACCTCTTCTTGAAGTTGTGCATCGTCATCAAAACGCTGCATAGCCAACCACTTCTTCATTGCTGGGAATAAGTGGAAGTTGCTCGGTGCCAGGTCGGGACTGTACAGCGGATGAGGAAACAACTCCCACTTAAAAGATTCGAGAACTTCACGAGTGGCATTTGCCGTGTGGGCCCAGGCATTGTCGTGAATCAGCAAGATCTTTGAGCCTAACTTTCCCCTGCGCTTGTTTTATATTGCTCTTCTGAGGTTGTGCAGAGTTTGGCAATACCTTTGAGAGTTTATTGTAGTGCCTCTTTCCAGGGAATCCACAAAAGTCGTATTTCTACCGGGTTACTGATTAACCACATGATTGAAGGCGCAGGCGGCCGAATGGCGATGAAGGAATTTCCAAGCTCGTCCATCGCTACGATAAGTGCCTTAATTTAAATGGCAACTATGTAGAAAAGTAGTATTGAAGTGTGGCTTTCATCTGTATATAATAAAAAAAATTTCCAATACTTTATTTATTTTTAATTCCAAAATGTAATGTACTTTGTGGATAGCCCTCGTATTACATTATTATATATGCATATTAAGAGCACAGTATGAAGACTTTATTCCAGTGCAGTACTTTGCTGTAATAAATATAAGATATGAAATTTCGAATCTTCAGAAATTCAAAATTTCTTTAAAAATTTGTGTTGTAGACATCTCATCTGTTTTGGATTCATTGACAATATTTTCATGATCTGGGAAAAAATCCGAGATGCTCTTTTGTCATTTCTTATCAAGCTCAACACTCTTATCCATCATCATATCATCTTCAGCTTAATGAGCCACTTTCTAGGACTTCCACCACTCACAGTTCAATTAAAAATCTGTATCTACATTATGTCCTTCACCCACCAACAAAACCAACGCTTTCCTTTAAAACTTTCACCCATTGTATATCACACAGTATCATTCATACAATCTTGTCACACATAGACATTGTATCTTTCCTGATGAGCAGTTCCTTAAGATGATTTGCATCTTTTAAAATCTTCTTTGTAGTCTCATGAACACTGTTACTATTACTACATCATCCATAAGATAAGTTTCACTGGAGCCATACACGAAAAGAAAACATGTATGTCTGTAAACATTTATTGCAATCATTGAACTGCTTCTCAACACACCTCTCGTTCTATTGAAACTTCTTCTCAGATTAAATTTGTGTGCTGGACCAGGACTTCAACCAGAACATTGACTTTCATGTAAAATGCTCTTCCAACTATTTTAAATGTCACAAAAGCTCTCCTGTGTATCTTTCTGGACTAGCTTTCTTTCAGGAAAGTTGTCGCATTGCTTATAGCACTTTGCAACTGTACTCAAGCTCATTAACTGCCTATTTTACACGTGGCTCATCTGCGAAGGGAGTTGGTAGTGAACGGTTGCATTTGTGCTCCTAATACTGAGTCATATATTGGCTAGGCTTTGAACAGTAGTGAATTGAATACACAGTTGTCTATACAACAACCTCGCACAAAATGAGGACACTATACAAGTTCAGATTGAAACTTTTTTATTAAAAAAAAAAACATGTCAATGTTGTGGCCATGCAAATTAAAGTTCACAAATAAATCCGATCTGGATAAATAATAATCGGTGCAATTCATACACATGATGTATTGTCTCGCACCTACACACTTTCACATTGTTCCTTCACAGTTTATTTGCATACACTGGTGTCCATGCTTACATTCGCAGCACTTTGCCACTCAGAACTGATCACCACAACAGCCAATGACAAAAAGCCCCACTTTCACGCTCATATCCCCAGTCCTGAGTCGGGTCACGTGACACTACATTAATCAAAATAATTCCTTAACATAGCCACAATTCGTTTACAATTTTATAAGATTTAAATACTTAAAGCTAAATACATTATATAATTTTACACACATTTATCACCATTTAATTATATAATGCATTGGAAAAAAAACTATGCAATGGAACTACAAATGCTCATCAAAACATAAAACTAGTACTTTAATGTCAATTTTGCATTACACTATTTTCTCTCTGCATTTAATACATAATTTTACTCTTAAGCATGGAAAATTAAAATCAGTAATAATTTACGACATGCTACCAGATTTACATAATTAGGAATAACTCCATGTTTTGGCACAGTTTCACCCCTCTCCCTTCATTTAATGATGTCTTTGCACAAAATATAAGACATAAAAATACTTGTCTGGCACTACAAAGATCGAAACTGAATGGTGTCTTCATAATACAATAATGACTTACTTTGCAGTTGTTCTAAACATCCTTATAACTTAACTCTGCTATGAAATATTTTGATTGAAGTACATCAGCCCAACATATTATTTCTGCTGCTATGCTTTAAATTTAAGTTACGAACTACTTGGAAGAGCTTGTTTTCGCATGACTTCTATTTCAGTGATTAGGTATCCAGCAAATCCAAGGACTCACATTACAAGCCCACCCTACGTCATTTACTTGAGTGCAAAGTCATGTACAGCAATTATATGCAATTATGTAACCAAGTAATTTAAACCACCTGAAACTGCTGAATGCTGCCTTCTCTTTATCAGGTAAAGATGAGTCTAAATGTATTGACTTGTGTTTGAGATTTTCACATCCCACCCATTTTTCCATAGCAGGTATTTCCATTGCCAGCAAAGCTGCTGTATGGGCATATTATCCCCTGTTACCTTACAACTTGGCCAGTAATATAACAAATTTGATGCTGAATTTCAACTGTGGGGTGTGTTAAGCAATTGCTTGCTTTAACATAGGTCTTTCGTTGCAGTTGGCAGGAAAAACAGCTGAGCTGTCAACAACAATACTAAGAGTGATTGGACATTGTCAGCTAAAATATACAATAACTATTTTCTGCATCTCTCAAGCAAGCATATTTTCCTTTTCACATCGTATGATTGTCATTTGGTGATATGGAAAGCTAACATTACTAAAGGGGAAATATTAAAGAGATCTCACTAGTATTTTTGTATTTCAATTGTTCACATTGATCACACTTCACCCACAAATCAAAGTACTTTTTTATATCTTTAATGAATTTTAATATCAGGTTTGCAATGATTTTCCGTATTTGTGTTATGTGACACATTGCATTTGTGCATGCCTAGCTAATTAGTTTGTTGACTTATCTTTGTTGGAGTTTGGAAATAATTTATTTTGCTTTTTTGTCACATATCTTCAAATCACTTTACAAATGTATTTTCAGCTAATGTTATAGAAAGGGGTATCACAGAACACCCAGAGTTGAGCATTGGAATGGCTACAGAAGGGATTGAAGTACGAAGTGTGGGTAACACACTTACTCTCCATGAAACAGCTCTCATAGAGTCATTTAATCTTCGGGCGGCTATCGAATACCAGCACAAGAAATGTAAGTCAAATATTCATACAATGCACTTAAATAAAAATTAAAATTTTTGCCCTACATTTAGGATGATCTACCAACTTCATTGACAGCAATGATTCGCAATTTTTTTACCCCTTTTCACTCATTTGTCTTACATGATCCTTCTTGGCTCATCTAGCCCTTTTCCTATATGTTGACTTCCACATCATTGGTGTTTACTATTGTTAAATTTAAATATTTTTCACTACTAATATAAGTAATTTTAAAGAATAATATGTTTGTTTTTATTAAAATTGAGCCACTTTGCTGTTTAGTAAACTGCAAATGCTCAACATGCAATCATACACACAAACAAATAATGTGTGGCTAGCATGTAAATTGACCCATTCTACATTGTTTCTATAGATATCATGCCAGCTATCTATGGACTGTGGAATTAACGCACAAGATTCCATAATCTTCTGTTCACTTCAAACAAGCCATCAACAGCACCTCCTATTTGACAGCTTTTAAGTGTACTGCACACAACACTACTCTTATAAGCCTGGCCAGCCATGTACATAGCATCTGCAGTTATAGGTTGCCCCTCTCTTGATATTCTGAGGCCTTCACAGACTGGAACTAGTCTCCATCTTGTCCAGAATCAGATCTCACATATGTGAACTGTCCATACACTACCTTTTCTCATTTACTTGATGACCAGTCATGTAGGAGTGCTCTCTTTGCCATTCACTGTTACCTAGAACTGAATCAACTGCCAAGGCTCTGACTATCTCTGTTCATGCCTTGAAGTAAGGAAAATCCTTGCTATTATTCTTTTTATGTTTTCCAAAATGCTATTCTGTCGCTTTTGAACTCATGCTTCCAACACCTGCAGAAATTCTTTGCTGTAGTAATATTTGAAGTCATATACCAAGTATATGACAATATTTTTTCTAATTCAGCAAGTTTCCTGGTAACTTCCTTTATTTTAAATGTTGTTATACCATCATTCCACATTATTAATTCCTTCTCTATGTGACTGTAGGCTGTCCTCTTCACTGTAGGACCAAAAATGGGTCTAGTATTCAGGAGCACACATTTTCTATAAATTGCCAGAAACCATTAAAACTTGGTTTCAGATAAAGCACAGTTTAAACAGAATTTGAAAAACTTTTTGGTAGGCTCCTCTTTCTACTCTATAGATGAATATCTTAACAGGGAATGTTAGAGGAGCTTAAGTAAAAATGTCTGTTACATTTCATTTCTGACACCACTTTGCACAACAGTCAATATTATGTATTTTTTGTATGATAAATTTATTAAAAGTGCAGAACTATGTTTCATTCTGACAGTATTAATCCTGTAAGTATTAACAGTTCCAGTTTACTGTGATGTGTTCACATATTTTGACCGTCTCCTGACAAATGACTAGGGAAGTGAGTATTATATTCAGATGTTCTATGTTTTTTATGTTATACTTTCTGACATGTCCCACACCCATGAGAATCATCTCATTTTTGGGTCTGTGGAACAACAATTAATCTAATCTACTCTCATCTTTGACACATGGAATTAAAAATTTTCCTTTCTAGCTGGTGGTGAGGTCATATTTATGAAATATTTATATTTTTACTAACACATTGGAAGTTGGGGTTCATAATGTAATTTCTTATCAAAAATTTGCTTTTTCCAACACACCTAGTTTTTCTTTGCAAATGCTCCCACTAACTGTGTATCATTACTGCAGTGTCCGTCCCGCTAGCTGAGTGCTCAGCATGACAGATTGCTGTCCTGGAGTCCCCGGTTCGATTTCCGGCTGTGTCGGGAATTTTCTCCACTCAGGGACTGAGTGTTGTACTGTCTTCATCATCATTTCACCCCCATGACCTATGTCAAGGCGGCCGGACCTGTCCCGAAGGGGCCTCCCAGCCCATGACGCTGAACACTCATTTCCATTTCCACTACGGCAGTCAGTGTCTATTTACACACAAAACTGAACTTTCATTTGGTTAATTATTGTAAATATAATTTACTGTTTAAACAGAGTGCATTTTGACATATATCAGTTAGGACATTCTTTAAACCAAGTGTGTTGTACTATCTAGTACAATTTTTCCTTTTGCCATTTGGAGATTGAGAGACCAAGGACTATAACACTGATATAGCTTCAACTTCTTGCTGTTGAGTCTGTAGACTGGGAGCTGATGATATTTCATGGTTCAAGTCAGAATTCCATTCTTAGAGATGCAGCTGTAAAGAACTGTTTATGCACTACTGTTTCTGGTCTTTCTGTTGGGTCTGTGTTTAGTTCTGTTGCTCTCTTTTGTACTGCTTATAGCGGTTATGGAGAGATCTTGACAGTTCATTTTAACTTCAATATAACATTAGGTCACTGCTCTCCATAGACTATGTTGTCAAAATTTATTTGGAAGTATGCCTTGAGGTGATATCATGTGTCAAAGGAATTTAACCCTTTCCTTACTGAAATGTGACTTAATTAGGTTGGCTGTGACTCCCTGTTCTGTAAACCTATACAAGACTTGAGCCAAGAGCGTTAAGTGTTCTGACTACTTGAAGGTAACTATCACTAAATCATCAACATACACTGTGACTCTGCTTAACAATTCAGATCCTAAGGCTCGATCCAAGGCAGAAATAAATACACCTGCACTGACATTTAAACCAAAAGGGAGAACACAGACCTCATAGCTTGTGCTCCCACACACAAAGAGAGTGAACTCATGGCTATCTTCATGTAGTGCAATTTGCCAGTTCAAGTCTTGGAGATCTATTATGGTGAGGTACGTAATGTCATGGAATTTTAGAAGTTGTTCTTCCAGGTTGTTAGGCCACGTCCTGACAGGTGCAATAATTTTATTTATTCCTCGTGTGCCTAGCACAAGGTGGACACTACTGTCTGATTGGCTAATGGCCAAAACGGGCTACGGTACGGGGGTATGGATGGATGTATTATTTCTCAGTTTATAATTAGACCTCCTTTCTCAAAGCCTCCTTCTTTGCACATTGAATGGGGCAAGACAAAAAGCAGAAGGTTTCGTGTGAGTAAACCTCCATTTTGTATTTGTATCTTTTGATTATGCCAGGGCATCATTCAAAAACATGATCATAATGTGTTAAAAACTCCTGCAATTCCTCCTCTTGTTCTTCTGTAAGACATGCTCACTCACTTACCTTGGCGTGCACCATCTCAGGGCCTATTTCCTCTTCCTGTGATTTCTTAACCTATATGTTTTCAAACATTATGGTAGGATCAAGGAATTGTATTCGAATGTCAGTACTGTGTTTTGATTTGCTTTCTCTGGTGTTTGACTTGATGAGGCCTACTGAATATTGTTGGTCTTTCACAATGAAATGACACTTCCCCTTACCAATGCTAATTTGTGCTTGGTGCTTTCTAAAGGTGTCCATGCCAATAAGGCAGTGTACTATTAGCCTTTCAACCACAAGAAAAGTGCTCTGTAAAGAGAAGTTATCAATTTGAATAGGAATCCATGCCTTCAATTTTATGCCTTTAGACTTACCTCTTACAACTGTTTGGATTTTATAGTTTTGGACTGGAAGTATTGGCTTGAATCATCATTTTTGTAGTTGATCAAACAGACCCTGTGAAACTATGTTTGTGGTAACTCCATTGTCCAGTACTATGGATACCCTTACATTAAGTACAGGGTGACAATTAGTGGACTGTATGGGGAAAAACATAAATTAGTTGCAAACTATGGCTTGCTCACACGTAATTCAACATGTAAACATTACTACAGACATTCACCATATAGTGGAGATGCTGAGTCGCGATATGCACAATAAAAAGATTCACATAGTCATAGCTCTTGGCCATTAAGGCCTTTGTCAGCAGTAGACACACTTACACACACGCACACACACACTCATGCAAGTGCAACTTGCACACACGTCTGCAGTCTCAGAGAGATGAAACTACACTGTGAGCAGCAGCACCAGTGCATAATGGGAGTGGTGACTGGGTGGGGGTAAGGAGGAGGCTGGGACGGGGAGGGGGAGGGATAGTATGGTGGGAGTGGCGGACAGTGAAGTGTTGCATTTTAGACGGAGGGTAGGAGAGAAGGTTCGGAGGGGGGAGGGGGTAAGTAGCGGAAAGGAGAGAAATAAAAATAAAAATAAAAAAAAGAAATTAAGACTGGGTGTGATGGTGAAATATGGATGTGTGGCGCTGGAATGGGAACAGGGAGGGGGCTGGATGGGCTAGGACAGTGACTAATGAAGGTTGAGGCCAGGAAGGTTACGGGAACATAGGATGTATTACAGGGAAAGTTCCCACCTGCGCAATTCAGAAAAGCTGGTGTTGGTGGGAAGGATCCATATGGCACAGGTTGTGAAGCAGTCATTGAGATGAGGGGTATCATGTTTGACAGCGTGTTCAGATACAGGGTGGTCCACTTGTTTTTGGCCACTGTTTGTCGGTGGCCATTCATGCAGGCAGACAGCTTGTTGGTTGTCGTGCCTACATGGAATGCAGCACATTGGTTGCAGCTTAGCTTGCAAATTACATGACTGGTTTCACAGGCAGCCCTGCCTTTGATGGGATTGGTGATGTTAGTGACCAGACTAGAGTAGGTGGTGGTAAGAGGATGTATGGGACAGGTCTTGCATGTAGGTCTATTACAGGGGTATGAGCCATGAGGTAATTGATTGGGAGCAGGTGTTGTGTAAGGATGGACAAGTATATTGTGTAGGTTCAGTGGACGGCAGAATGCCATGGTAGGAGGAGTGGGTAGGACAGTGGGTAGGACATTTCTCATTTCAGGGCATGACAAGAGGTAATCGAAAGGCTGGTGGAAAATATAATTCAGTTGCTCCAGTCCTAGATGGTACTGAGTTACGGGGGGGGGGGGGGGGGGGGGGGGCCTGCTTCTCTGTGGCCAGACTGTGGGACTGGGAGGTGGTGGGAGACTGGAAAGATAAGACACGGGAGATTTGTTTTTGTACAAGGATTGGAGGATAATTATGGCCAGTGAAGGCTTCAGTGAGACCCTCGGTATATTTAGAGAGGGACTGCTCTTTCACTGCAGATGCGATGACCACGGGTGGCTAGGCTGTACGGAAGGGACTTCTTGGTATGAAACAGTGGCAGCTGTCGAAGTGGAGGTATTGCTGGTGGTTAGTAGGTTTGATATGGATGGAGGTACTGATGTTGCCATCTCTGAGGTGGAGGTTAACATCTAGGAAGGTGGCTTGTTGGGTTCAGTAGGACCAGGTGAACCAAATGGGGGAGAAGTTGTTGATGTTCTGGAGGAATGTGAATAAGGTGTCCTCACCTTCAATCCAGATAGCAAAGATGTCCTCAATGAATCTGAACCAGATAGGGGTTTAGTCTTCTGGGTTTGTAGGAAGGATTCCTCTAGATGGCGCATGAATAGGTTAGCATAGGATGGTGCCATGCAGGTGCCCATAGCCGTACCGCAGATTTGTTTGTAGGTAGTCTTCAAAGCAGAAGTAATTGTGGGTGAGGATATAGTTGGTCATGGAGACTAGGAAGGAGGTTGTTGGTTTGGAATCCATAGGGTGTCTGGAAAGGTAGTGTTTGATAGCAGTAAGGCCATGGGCATTAGGAATGTTAGTATACAGGGAGGTGGCATCAATAGTGACCGTGTGGTAAAGGGAAAGGAACTGTGGTGTGTCGGTCGAGGAAATGGTTGGTATCTTTTATATAGGAGGATAGGTTCCGGGCAATAGGTTGAAGGTGTTGGTCTATGAGAGCAGAGATTCTCTCAGTGGGGGCACAGTAACCAGCCACAATGGGGCATCCTGGGTGGTTGGGTCTATGGACTTTAGGAAGCATGTAGAAGGTGGGAGTGCGGGGAGTGGTAGGGGTAAGTAGAGAGATGGACTGTGGAGAGAGGTTCTGGGATGGGCCTAAGGATTTGAATAGTGACTGGAGATCCTGCTGGATTTGCTGGAATGGGATCACTGTGGCATGGTCTGTAGGTGGAAGTATCTGACAGCTGATGGAGTCCTTCTGCCACATAATCCTTGTCGTTCAAAATTACGGTGGTGGAGCCTTTGTCTGCAGGTAGGATTATAATATCAGGATCAGTTTTTAGATGGTGGACTGTGGTTCTTTCTGTGGATGTAAGGTTAGTATGCATGTTGGGGGATTTGGGGAATGATGGTGAGGCAAGGTTCGAGGATAAGAAATTCTGGATAGGTAACAGGGGTGGTTTGGAGGCAGTGGGGCTGGATCATGGTTGGATCGAGGAGTGAACTATGTTAGGCAAGGTTCAATATTGGTCTTTGGTTGAGTCTGATTGGTTGGGTTGGTGGCAACAAAGTGTTTCCACTGCAGGGACCGGGAGAAGGAGAGAAGGTCTTTAATTAGTCCTGCATGGTTGAATTTTGGAGTGGGGCAAAAGGTGAGGCCTTTGGAAAGGACTGATATTTCTGTGGGACTAAGGCTTCTGGAGAAAAGGTTCATGGCTGTGTTGCGGGTCTGCTTAGGTTTTGAGTTCTGTGTGGTGGTGGGAGGGAGTTTTGGAGGGTGGGGTAAGTGTAGTAGGTCTGTGAGACAAGGTTTGTCAGCTATGGGGAGGGGGGGGGGGGGAGGTTTGGAGATTGTTGTAGAGGTGGTGTGGTGGACAGTAGTACTCCGAGGCAGGAGTAGGAAGTGAGCAGGGTGGAGAGCTTTTTGAGGTGGTGTTGTGCATGTTGCTCAAGTTCCTGCAGGGCAAGAGTTTCAGTGTGAGTTATGGGTTCCAGGAATTACGGATTACATAGCAGGAGAATTTTGCGGATGGAGAGAAGGTACTGCAAGGAGGATTGGGCTTTGTTGATATGGTTTTACAGGACTGTGTTGGTGAGGGCTAAGGACTGGCGGAGTCTGAACAGGTGGAGGTCATTGTGGAATGAGGGGCGGCAACCAGAGATGGGTAATTTGATGGTAAGGCCATAAGCGGGGATTTCATGAGCCAAGCAGCAATGCAGGAACAGTATATGGGACTGGGATCTGCCTAGGGGTAAGGAAACTTTTCTGTATTGATGCAGATGGAAAGAGCAAGGATCCATGGTGGTACAAAACTGCAAAAAAAAAAAAAAAAAAGTAAGAAAGTAGAATTACGTCTAGAAAATTATGCAAAAATACACCAAATACATGTGAAAAATATGAAATGGGGAAAAATGAGATGAAATCTGAGGAAGATGATGATAGTGGAAGGCGAAAACTCACTAAAATTGACATGAAGTCACAAAGGTCAAAGTAGAGAATGTAGCAGGTTTGGGGGTGGATAAGCATAGAGAAGGGGGACGGCAGATGTGACTGGATGAGTGGATTTAGTGGGTGCGAACAGGGATAGAATGGAGAAAGTGAGGGGGGTGGGGAGGGGTTCGTAGTTAGAGATGTAAGATCATGTGGCACCGGGAAAGCGCGGGAGATAACACGCAAAAATACGGGAACTGACACAGGGAGCATGATCAGTTTGAAAGTATAGGCTTAATTATATTGGCGGAAGTAATGTGGGACATAAGATACTGCACCAACAATCAGCATGTTCTTGAGGCCGTCTGTTGCAACCGGCCGAGTCCGTTGATACAGTGTGGCTCGTAAGTAGAGTGTGCAGTGCGGTTCATAAGGTAGCAAGAGAAACACAGTAAAGAATTTATTTTTATTTTTATTTTATTTCTCTCCTTTCCACTACTTACCCCCTCCCCCCTCCGCACCTTCTCTCCTACCCTCCGACTAAACTGCAACACTTCACTGTCTGCCACTCCCACCATACTATCCCTCCCCCTCCCCGCCCCAGCCTCCTCCTTACCCTCACCCAGTCACCACTCCCATCATGCACTGGTGCTGCTGCTCGCAGTGTAGTCTTAGCTCTCTGAGACTACAGACGTGTGTGCAAGTTGCGCTTGCGTGAGTGTGTGTGTGCGTGTGTGTATGTGTGTCTACTGCTGACAAAGGCCTTAATGGCCAAAAGTTATGATTGAGTGAATCTTTTTATTGTGCCTATTGCAGCACAGCATCTCTGCTATATGGTGAGTAGCAACTTTCTTTCTCTTGTATTGTTACATTCTATCCTGGATTTTCCATTGTTTTTTTACTACAGATAGGCGCAGATGAATAGTGAAATTCTCCATGACTTGCTGAAGTGTTGGAATATCCATGCTGTGAATGACATCCTGAAAGGCAGTTTTCAGCTTAGCAATGGCTTCGGGTTTATTGCTGTTCACCTTGGCTTTAATATAGCCCCACAAAAAGGATTCACATGTGTTCAGATCCGGAGAATATGGCGGCCAATCAAGGCCCATGCCAGTGGCCTCTGGGCACCCTGGAGTCAGAATGCTGTCTCCAGTGTGCTCCTCAAGGACATCAAACACTCTCCTGCTTTGATGGGGTTGAGCTTCGTCTTGCATGAACCACATATTTTCAAAATCAGGGTCACTTTGGGTAATGGGGGTGGAATTGTCTTCCAAAACCTTCACATACTGTTCAGTAGTTGCCACTGTGCCATCAAGGAATATCGCACCGATTATTCTGTAATTGGACATTGCACACCACACAGTCACCCAATGAGGCTGAAAAGACTTCTTGAATGTGAAATGTGGATTCTCAGTTCCCCAAACGTATGAGTTTTGCTTATTGACGAACCCATCCAAATGAAAGTGGGCTTCGTTGCTATACCAAACCGTGCTCACATCAAAGTCCTGTTTGCCAATTCTGTGGACAATAGCATTGGTGAAACCTAACCACTGTTCCTTGGCCCTGTGTGTTAATGGGTGATTGGCTTGAATTTTATATGGGAAGAGACGCAGGTCTGCAACAGCAGTTTGTCACAGTGTCTCCCCATTGATTCCCACCTGTTGTGCAGCTCATCTGATTGATTTCTTGGGGCTGATTTGAAACACATGTGTCTTCTCAATGTTTTCAGGCATTTTCAACATTTTTGGATTACCAACATTGCCAACATTGTCATCACGAACACTACCCTTTCTCTAAAACTTGTGAATTAAAACTTCTTGATTGTTAACACAATTGGACCGGTTGTCTCCAGTTTGAACTCAGTCGCAAACTTCCTTTGAGCCACAGGTGGGCTGTTATTGCTTGCATAGTAGGCCTTCACAAGCACTGTGACATTTTCATGTGCAAATGGGCAACAACAACAAGGTTCGCGAGCATGTGCATACAGATTCCTATCATGTCCCACAGCCAACTGTGCAATTTTAATGTCCTAAAGCAAATCGTTCAGAAGTTATGACAGTTTTATTTCTTATAGTTCAGTAACTGTCACCCTGTATTTGTGCATTGATTAGTGCCTGTCCTGTGTCTTCATTTTCATCTACACAGTTGGAAATGTATTCCTGGCACAGGTTATCTTTGATATCACCACAGTTGTCATATCTAAGAAAACAGCTTTTAACTGTTCCATGCCCCTACCCATATTACTGGTCATCAAATGGTGGCCTATCGAGACTGGTTCATATTTTCTGAATTACCTTGAGCAGCAACCTCCTCGTTAGGGGTAGCCTCAACTATGTGCACATTATGCACCTGGTTTCATCTGTTAGAACCCTGTGTGGCTCTCAATTTGAAATTTCATTGTCCCTGGCCACTATTCAAAATGTAATTTTGATTGTACTGATTATAGTCAGGCAGCAGGGAATTATTTTGTCACCTGGTTGCATTCTACCCTTGCCAGGTGCTATTCGGGTCATTGCCCATGGTCAATGGTGCATTGTACACTTGCTGATTATAACCTCTGTGGCCATTAAATTCTGATAATTGAAATTCTGTCCTTGGTTATTTTTATATCCTCGCTTGAATTTTTGTCCCTTTCCATCACCAAATTGGTTCCTGTTAGTATAGCTGTGAGGGGTATATGGCTGCCAACCATGTTGGTGGTTATTGCCATTCCCGCCATGTTGTTTGTTAGTTCTTGTGGGATCTGTCTGCGCACTGTCACTTTGTGCATGCACAGGTCTCTCTTCATAGATAAGATCAATGGACTTGAGAAATGGACATGAGAAATAGCATGCTAAGTAGTGGTGATTAATTTCTCACAAATGTTAGCCGGTTGTTGGCTTTTCAAAATTTTTAGAACACCTATGTGTGATATCAGGTATGTCCAGTAACAGGTTTTATTTAGATACTTTTTGAAGTATCTTCTGAGCCCTCTGTGTTTTCTGCTGAATGGTGCCGGGTTAAACACTTCATGCCTCAATCTGTCTTGTACTGCAATGGACAAAACTTGTCTAGGAATGCCCTTTCAATCTATTTGTGCATGTGACTTTTTTGCCATGTCAGTGGCCCACAGCAAGACATCACCCTATGTATAACCCACCAAAAAGCATATCTTCTGCACTTCAGTCCAGTTCATTGGCAAAACATTCCAGAAGGCGCTTATGAACATGACTGGGTTTGTTTGCTTACCTTTGGAAGAAAAAATAAGAAACTGCTTGAGTTGTAATAAGCCTTCAATCATGAGCAAAGTAGAAAGGCATGCAGCACTGTCCATTGCCGGTGTGGCATTGTTTTGATGTATCAGATCATATTCCGAATACCTCTGTGCAGCAGGGGCAGAAGTCGGCAGCATATGCTGCTTGTTATAGTTGTCATCTGTTTCACGTGAAGGGTTAGAGTTCAAATGTGAACAGATGTTCGGATTATCTGTGATGTCTGTTGACACCTGATAAGTTGGGGATGAATGTTCTCTTTCCTTTTGTGTTGCTGACAATGTTGATCCACAACTTTTCCTCCATTGCTTTCAACCTCTGATCTATTTCAGCTCTTAGTTCTGCCTTCTGTACCTTCATCACTTCCTCAATCACATCTACATAACCCATGTGTTCCTGGATTACCTTCTGTATCAGGGTACTGGTCTAGCATACCAGCCTCAGCTCTATTCTTTATTTCTGTAATGTCTTTATCTATCCTTTCTTGCTCCTTTCTCATGAACTGTATATTTAAACTTATGCTACCTAGTTGCAAGGACAGGTCTTGCACCTGTTCAGGTAGACCTTTGTTTGCTGTTTGCAGCCCATCAATGGTACCTGCAAGTGTATTTATATTCTGGTACAATTGTGACTGCTCCTGCTGCATTTTTGTCTGAGCCTCAGATATCTCCCTCACCTTTTCCACAAACTGTTCTTGTGTCTCACCTGTTGATGACACTTTTTGGCTTAAATTATTTATATCTTGTGACAAATCAATGAGCAACTGTTTTTTAGATCTTTCCCCATATTTACAAGTTGATCTGATAATTCATTTGAGAGATCGGCATGCAAATATTTTGCCAAGTCATTGAACTCTTGTGTTATGTTAGTTCTGAAAGCATCAAGAGTCTGCTTTTGCTGTTCAAGTAATTCCTTTTGTGTATCTGTCGTTTTGTAAAATCATTAAATTTTTCATTGCTGCTTTGCTTAAGTGTTTGATTTTTCTCATTAAGATTACTAAATGTATGTTTTTGCTCTTCCTTAAACTCATTCTGGAAATCATTGAAGCTCGGGTTTTCTGTTGTGCACAATGCAAAATCACATTTGCGTTAGGCATAAGTGTAGCAGGCAAAGAATGGGTTAAAAAATCCATGCTGTCCTGTGTTACATTTTCACCAGGGGAAAAAATACTCCCTGAGAAAATTTTGCCCCTGTCTCATGTACTGTCATCATCGTATCATTTTAAATGGTAATTTTACTATCAGCTGTGTCCATATTAATTGAAAAAATGTAATTGGTCATCGTCACCGCGTCAGACATTTTCAGTTTCAATTTCATTTGTTGCCATGTCCATGTCAGTGACATCTATGTGGCAATGTGCTTATCTTGTGTGCTCATTTTTTGATAATTTTACAAAATGACAAAATAAATGAATACCTTTGAAAAAAAGTAATAGTAAAGATATCACTACAAAACCTATTCAGTCATGCCTCACTAACAAGTATCAAAATACATTACTGGCATAACTCAATTGTATACTAACATTTCACTCCCTAAAATTAGTTTTCTGTCCAGATGTTTATGTATTTTATGAGATTTCTTCAATTTGGGAATTGGATTAGGAAAGGTACTGTGATCACTATTGGTAGAGATGCTACTAAGTGCACTCATGCATGCAATGTATCATGAATTGTCCTACCTTTTCAGTAGCTTTTGTGCACCTTCCAGAATTAATTCTCCAATTGATTAACTTTAATCTTTTGCATATAAGGTGATTTCTATCCTTGTTGCGATAATATAGTATCCCATTCATGAAACAGAGAAAGACAACAATTAGTATAACAGAAAATTTACAAAATTATATAATTATTCTAAATTATTAGAAATGTGCTAACTCTTTCTTGATGGTGACATCCTAGTATAGGTCACCAGATTTAGTGGTTAGTGGTAGTATTTCGTTCAGATCTGACATAGTTATGCTGATGTACATTTAGCCACACCTGAAACTGTAAGCCCAGAAATGCACAAAGTTATGAATGCTTGCAGGTTAAGAAACATTGTGGCATTTCTGGATTTCAAGAGTAATTACTTTGAGTTTTGGTCTACAACTTGATATTTACCTCATCTTCCCAGTGATGTACAACTATGCCGGGGTGGCTGTGTCAACTAGTCACTCTTCATGTTGACCTGTTCTCCAAAGAGGTCCATTTAAAAATACAAGTCCTCATCACATTGGGATGTACAGATTTGGATGCAGCCCAGTAGGAGAGTGGAAATGGAAATGAGTATTTGGCGTCATTAGCTGGGAGGCCCCTTGGGGGGCATGTCCAGTGGCCTTGGTGCAGGTCTTATTACATTCGGCGCCACATTGGGCAACCTGCACGCTGGATGGGGATGAAATGATGATGAAGACAACACAACACCCAGTCCCTGAGCGGAGAAAATCTCCGACCCAGACAAGAATCGAACCCGGCCTGTAGGACGGCAATCCGTCACGCTGACCACTCAGCTATCTGGGCGGACAATAGGAGAATGAAAACTTGTGACTTTCCCATATTATAACTTTTAACTCAAAAGACCGACAGACAATGGCATAGGTGAAAAGGAACAATTGAGGTACATAAAAAATTGGTAGTATAGCTTTAAATTTTCCATCAGCTTACTCTGATATAATTATACCTCCCTAGAATATCTTTGTCACGTGAGGACGGCACAAATAAAAATTATTACAAATATTTATTTATATGTGTAGGCCATTTAAAAAAAAACCTATACATGCTTTTGAGTGTCCTTCTTTTTTTCTCATGATTTTATTTTTGCTGCAGTCGTTCTCTGCATTATTTCTTTCATTTATAACTTTGTTGTCAAATGTTCTTTTTATGGTAGTGGTCGTTTTAATCTAGTTTCCCGCAATATTTCACTTGGATTAATTTATCATCTGGGGATGTGTGATCTTATCCTGCTCAATTTATTCTATTTTTATTGATCATTATATTACATCTTTAAGACTGCTGCAGAGCATATTTACTTACAAAGATTGTCTTTTCTCATCAATCATCTTATACATGTTGAACATTTTTTTGTGTTTTTCACACTTTTATGTGCCCAGAAGAAGTGTAATAATTTTAAACACTGTTGTCATTTCTTTACAGATGAAGCTGCTAGGGAAGCTTTAACTGATATGCCTCCAAGGTCTGAGGAAGAACTAGATGCTGTTACACTCCATAACCAAGCACTGATGAATATGGACACAAAGCCCACAGAAGGATTTGAAAAGCTTCAGTTCTTATTACAACAAAACCCATTTCCTCCTGAAACATTTGGAAATCTCTTGCTGCTTTACTGTAAATATGAGTATTTCGACCTGGCAGCTGACGTTCTTGCAGATAATGCAAGCCTTACATACAAATATCTCACTCCAGTAAGTTAGTTCCCTCTCAATTTTAGATGTCTTCCTCAAAATCATTAATTAATTTTTAGTTAATAAATAGCGAAAAATAAGTTGGTAAAACACATGAGAATTGTTGCAAGTTTGACTGATTAAAGTAAATAATGGATCATAACGGTTGTACTGTTCTTTGCCAGGCAAGAAAAAATTCCAGAATAAGATTTTCACTCTGCAGCAGAATGTGCACTGATATGAAACTTCCTGGCAGATTGAATCTGTGTGCCAGACTGAGACTTGAACTCGGGACCTTTGCCTTTCACGGGCAAGTGCTTCTTGATAAAGCACTTGCCTGCGAAAGGCAAAGGTCCCGAGTTCGAGTCTCGGTCCGGCACACAGTTTTAACCTGCCATGAAGTTTCAAGAAAAAATTACTGGTTGAGATTGTGACAGTATTTAGAGTATATGCCATAAGTAAAATATTTGTCGTACCATAGAGGAAGTTTCTGCAGGCATTACTTTCCAGCTGGCTGTTGGTGATTAGCATGGAAAATGTATTTGACATATCCTTGCTAAGTGTTAAATATCTCCTCTGTTCTCATGATCCTGGAACAACACTAGTTGCTGCTGCATGCAGACATTTACTACGTATTTGAGATATCAAATGACACTATCTGAGTCAGTAGTTCAGCTGCTGTATCACAAGTCAACTGAAAATGAAGACATGATCATATACAGTGTATTCTCAGATATTTATTTATCTATGAATTAATTCATCGAGACAGTGTTGAGAAGACACATTCTTACATCTGCCCAGGCATTCCTCATGTTTTATCAGTACATTAACTGACTGAAATACATTGTGAGATGGTAAGGACATCTGCTACTGCGATTATCAAGAAGAGGAGGGTGGGGATCTGCTCACACTTTCATGGCTAGTGGCACCTACTCATACAAATGTCTGCTGCTGTACCAAAATGCTTCCACACCCAAGTGCTCCTGGCTAGTTGTTACCTTGTGATAGAGTTGATTTCTCTTCTTCTTTGACAGCTCTTGCGGGTACTGTAGACACCTTGTAGGCTTGGGAACATGATTCCCCATACACAAGTGGCTAGCTGTGACACTCATACCCAAACAACAATCGGAAAATATAGATTGCTACTCCCAACATAGAGGAGGCTTTGAGTTGCATGTGGGCACAAAGGAAAAGAATGCTAAACATATTCAGCTAGGTCTTTCATCAGGTCTGGAAAACTCAAACACTTTCACACAAACACTACTCACACGTGCATGGCTCGAATAAGTCATTAGTGTCCTGAGATGACAGTGTCCATGTATGTGCGAGTTGTGCATATGTGAATGTTTGTGTTTTTTCTATGTCTCATGGATGACTTACTTTGATAGCTGAATATATCTGGCATTCTTTTTTATTGTTACTGTCTGCTACTCAATGCCTCCTCTGTGTGGTGAGTAGCAATCTTGTCACTTTTGATTGTTATTGCTCCATCCTGGATTCTCTGTTGTTTGAATGAAGAAAAAGAAAGAAAAGTAATGGAAGTAATTGGACTTTAAGAAGTGAATATTGTATTAATTTTAAATAATGGAAACTCCTGGTTGGAATATCAATAACATAAGGAAAAGGATAGATTGCTACATACTGTAAGCTAGTGTGTGGAAAGGTCTAGATGGAAGCATGACAAGACTGTCACCAGGTGCAGCATCAGGCAGGGAGTATGGAGGGGGGGGGGGGGCAGCAGAAAAGGAGAGGAGCAGGGAAGGGGAAAGATGAGCAGGTGTGTTGGCATAGGGTGGCACACAGTGAGGGTGAGGGGACATAGGAAGGAGGTGATAGGTCAGAAGGGGCGGAAACTGTTGGTTGGAGGTTGGTAGGATAGTAGGTTACCGTAAGTTGAGTCCACAATAATGTTGGGAACAAAGAATGTGTTGCAAGGATAACTCCCAATATGTACGGCCATGTCATATACCATCTCTGCTACATTCACTGCACAGCTTTTTATATTGGTGTGACTGCCAACCAGCTATCCACAGGATCAATAGCCACCAGCAAATTGTGTCCAAGAGCAAAGTAGACCACCCTGTGGCATAACATGCAGCTGAACATAACTTGCTTTATTTTTATGTCTGCTTCACAGCCCAGGCCTCCCCTTCACCACCAGCTTTTCTGAATTGTGCAGATAGGAGTTATCTTTACAACACATTCTCTGTTCTCAGAATTTTTTTCCGCCCATTCTGTCCTGTCACCTCCTTCCTACTTATGTCTCCTCACTCCCATTTTGTGGTACCCTGTGCCACCCATTCCATACCAAGAAGTCCCAATAGTACAGCCTAGCCACCCATGGTCATCGCATCTGCAGTGACGAGCAGCGCCTCTCAAAATATACTGAGGGCCTCACTGAAGCCTTCACTGACCATAATTATCCTCCCAACTTTGTACAAAAACAAATCTCCCATGCCTTATCTATCCAGTCTCCCACCACCTCCCAAAGCCCCACCGTCCAGCCACAGAGGAGCATACCCCTCGTAACTCAGTACCATCCGGGACTGGAGCAACTGAGTTATATTTTCCACCAGCATTGCGATTACCTCTCATCATGCCCTGAAATGAGAAATGTCCTACCCACTATCGTTCCCACTTCTCCCACAGTGGTATTCCGTCATCCACCGAACCTTCACAATATATTCGTCCATCCTTACATGACTCCTGCTCCCAATCCCTTACCTCATGGCTTATGGCCCGGTAATAGACCTAGATGCAAGACCTGTCCCATACAACCTACCATCACCACCTACTCCAGTCCTATCACTAACATCAATTTTCCCATCAAAGGCAGGGCTACCTGTGAAACAAGTCATGTGGTCTACAAGCTAAGCTGCAACCACTGTGCTGCATTCTATGTAGGCATGACAACCAACAAGCTGTCTGTCTGCATAAATGGCCACCGACAAACTGTGACGCTGCCAAACATGATATCCTTCATTTCAATTACTGCTTAACAGCCTGTTCCATCTGGATCCTTCCCACTAACACCAGCTTTTCTGAATTGTGCAGGCGGGAATTTTCCCTGCAATACATCCTACGTTCCCATAAACCTCCTGGCCTCAACCTTCATTAGTTCCTGTCCTCACCCATGCAGCCCCTTTCCTGCTCCCATTCCAGCACTACACAGCTGTCATTCTACCACCACACCCAGTCTTTTTTTGTTTTTTTATTTATTTCCTCTATTTCTATTTTTCTCCTTTTCTGCTGCTGCCCCCGCCCCCCCCCCCCCCCACTCCACTGCTCCCCACCTCTCATTCCTACCATAATATCTCTGTCCCTCCCCACCCAGTCACCACTCCCATCATGCACTGGTGCTGCTGCTCGCAGTGTGATTTCAGTTGCCTGAGACTGCAGTCATGTGTCGTGTGTGTGAGTTGCATTTGCGTGAGTGTGTGTGTGTGTATGTGTATCTGTTGTTGACTATGGCCATTGGCTGAAAGCTTTAAGTGTGAAGATATAAATTTCTCCTGCTTTAAATATTGAACTGGAACCGAATCACAGTTTTCATGAGCAGTTTTTCCTTTGTTTTTTTTTTCTTTCTATTATTATAAATAATACTGAGATGTGCAGAGGCAGAGATTACACCACACAGTTTGTGTTGGCAGTGCTGTCTCTTAATTACATTGGCATTACAATTTTTACCATCCACAACCACCCATTTCCACCCACCATGACCAAAACACCATAGTGCACAATGCAAGACTTAAGGCTACTCACATGCATAAATGCCATTTGTCTGCAGTGAATAGTTTTGGTTACAAAGTGAAATATACGGATACGCGACCCATTTACACAGGGTGTACGTGAAGTCCAGGAACACTTTCAATTATTTACTGCACTAGAACCAAACTTTGTCATATTGAAAAGAAACCCTGAAAGTTTTCTTTCATGTATACCGCTACAGCATAGTTTGGTAATTTGCCGATAGTCAGCACTAGTCGCAAACATGGCGAGTTCAGGTGCCGAGCGAGCTTTCTGTGTGTTGGAGTTCAACAAAAATAAGAGTGCTACAGCTGTTCCACAGATGTTTAGAACCAAGTACAGTAAGAAGCCACCAACAAGGAAGGCCATTTACCACTGGCACAACAAATTCATTACGACGCGTTGCTTGTGCCCGGTAAAGAGAAGCAGATGTGCCAGTGTGAGTGAAGTGGATGTGGAGTGCGTACAAGAGACATTCATAAGGAGTCCAAAGAAACTGGTGCATCATGCATCCTGTGAACTAAAAATTGCTCCAATGACAGTGTGGAAAGTCCTGTGTCAGAAGCTGTCTTTGAAACCATTCAAATTGGAGCTAGTGCAGAAGCTCAGTGACAACGACAAAGACAAGCGTTTTGAGTTTTGTTCGCAGTTGCATCAATTGAATGAGGATGGGGATGGCATTGCTGATCGCTTAATTTTTTGTGACAGAGCCACTTTTCACATTAATGGGAAAGTGAACAGGCATAATTGTCAAATCTGGGATACAAAGCATCCATGTGAATTAACTGAATTTGAGCGTGAGTCCCCAAAGATAAATGTTTTTTGTGCCTTGTCATGTCAAAAACTGTACGGGCCATTCTTCTTCGCCAATAGCACTGTCACTGGATATTCCTACTTGGACATGTTGCAGCAATGGCTAATGCCTCAAATGCAATTGTACTCTTCTTTCATCTTTCAGCAGGACAGGGCTCCACCCCATTTTCATCATGAAGTTTGTAAGTACCTGAACACGGAGTTGCCGCATTGGTGGATCGCCAGTGCTACAAAAGGGGACAGCTGTTTCAAGAAATGGCCTCCCTGATCATCAGATCTCACTTCATGTGACTTTTTTCTGTGGGGACACATTAAAGATCTGGTGTATGTACCGCCCCTACCATGTGATGTAGCAGAGCTCCGGGAGAGAATACGGGAAGCGACTCTCATAGTACACGGGTATGGCAATAATATATGACATCTGTACACTGTTTAGTTCTTGTGCAATAAATAATTGAAAGTGTTCCCGGACTTTGTGTACACCCTGTATATATAAGTGTATTGATTATTACATATTTTATTTAGGTCACTGGTATGTGGGCATAACTTCGAATAGTCTGCAGCCTTGATGTTATTGTGCACCATACATTTCTAAATATATAATTAAATTTTAACAAAATTTAACTTTAACTTTCTGTGATTTTGCAGTGTACTTTCCCTCCAGTTCTTGGGAAGCAACTTTTTGTGGTACAGAAAGTTACGATCTGGCTTAATTTCAGTGTGAGACTTTATTGTAATATAATGCAATTTACATGAAAATAATAAATTCAAAAAAATTAAATAATTAAAAAAGATTCTACTGTGTTAAAAAAAAGTTTTGTCAGTTATTTCTTTATTTTTATTTTTCTTCCACTCAGCCCTGCTGGCATATTCTTCTCCAGGACAGAAGAGGAATCAAGGTGTCAGATATCCATTCGCAGATGAGCCAATGTCTTTTCTTACGCTTCTGGATGCAGCACTCTTGGGCAAATGTCACAACTGTTGACCATACAGTCAGAGGCTACTCACAGTCTGTGAACTGCTGCTCAGTGACATTCTATGAGGGGCTTCATTGTAGCCACTAGAAGCACAATGTTCGTGGAAGTCTTAAGACAACATACTTGTCGTGCTGGAGATGGTCTGTTGCTGCATCTGTCCCATAGTTGTTTCACCAAGCAAGGTGGTGCTGTGGTTGGTGCTTTGTATTCACATTCGTCCAGTCTTCCATATTAAGGTTTTCCATGATTTCCTGAAATTGTTCTAGCAAGGTTCCTTTGAAGATAGAACAACTGAATTCCTTTCCCATCCTTTCATAGGCCCAACTTCTGCTCCTTCTCTAATGACTGGATGCTCTGGTTCTTTTTGGGCAATTGCCAGGTCTCTTGTTTCCTCATTGTAGATTTATTACAAGAAACCCCTGATTGTTATTTTGTTAAGTTTATGCCATAGCTTTTCTTCTCTCATTGTAATAGGGACTCTCATTCTGGAAGAAATTCTCATGTCATTGTTGACTGTATGTCACCCAACCAGGCCAAAAGATCATTCACAGCTGTAGTCACATTTATTCCTTAGTCTTCAGTTTATCTTTTTTGAATAGCATTGTTATGGTCTATGTTCTATGACAAATCATTCTCCTGGATGGCTCCCTGTATGTTAAACTAAGTTTCTCCTTTATGTTTCTGAGGATGAGGAAATGTTAAATACATCTTCCTGTTGTTACTGTGTCCCAGGAATAAGATTCTAGTGCCATAAGCTGCAATAATTGTCAGAATTGCCTTGTGATATGTTTTAATGTAGGTAATGGCAGTTTTAATTACTTCTGCACTAGATTTGATAATTTTTTCATTATATTAAGTCCTTTCGTGCAGATACATTGGATGTTAGAGAGAAGTTTTTTTCCTGTCTAACAGCAATCCCATAGACATCTGATGATCTCTCTTCTTTTTAGCTATTCTTCATTTATTTATACTGAAGGATTTCTACCTCTTGAGAGATTTGCTGTCAGTAAACAATAAACTGTCTTGTGTGCAACCATCTTTAGCTTGTTCTCCATACATAATTTGTGCAGTGTTTGCAGCATGTGATTGCAGTTGTCTTCGTATTTGCACTCGGCATCTTCTGCTATGAACAATAGTAAGTTATCTGTGTTAACAACACAGCCTCTTGTTTCTCTCATTCTTCATAGTTTTTTCAGCAGCAACTTAAGGGCAGTGTTTCCAGAGACAGAGCCACAAGCTGAGTTTTGTGTGCATCCTTCAGTTAGTTCTTCTTTGAATTGTTCTTGGGGAAGTCAGTTTGTTCTTGTACAACTGTGATTTACAGAGGCTGAAAGCCTACCTACATGTAAAGTCCATACTTCACTTGGTGCCTCCTTGAGGAAAGTTTGTCGAGTTGCTGTAAACGGGTTTTCAGGAATTGTCTCTATCAGACCCCCAATGACTGGCTCCAGTTCTCACCAAAAATATCCTTTACATGTAGGTTCTTCTGTTGTCCCCTTCAGCAGGATAACATATCCAGCAGAACTAAGGAGCATTCTCACAACCCAACTCTAACATTATAATGTCACAATAGTGGCTTCACTTTATGAAAAACAGTGCACACATTATGCTCCCGTGGTAAACAACACAAATAATAAATATCAAGTTAGCCGGCCGAAGTGGCCGTGCGGTTCTAGGTGCTGCAGTCTGGAACCGCGAGACCGCTACGGTCGCAGGTTCGAATCCTGCCTCGGGCATGGATGTGTGTGATGTCCTTAGGTTAGTTAGGTTTAACTAGTTCTAAGTTCTAGGGGACTGATGACCTCAGAAGTTGAGTCCCATAGTGCTCAGAGCCATTTGAGCCAAATATCAAGTTACATACCAGAATCGGCAGTAATTCACAAACAGACTCAGATAGAGAATTGTATGAAAGATAACATAAGTCACTGGTGGAAGTTTGCATGTCAATTGAGTCACACACATACACTAAGAATGATGGTAACAGAGTTCTTTATATGGTATTACATATGTACCAGTTGGGCGCATTTTAACATAATACAAAGTAATCAAGGTCTCTGAACATATCACAAAGATGTTACTCATGTGCTAATCTGGCAGTGGCTCTTGCAGAGATGTGGGCATGGTGATAGCTAGCTGTGGAGTCTACTACATGATGTTACGTGATTGCATGCTGGTCACAGACTGAAGATTTTAGGTTGGGGTTGGCATTATAAAGACAGATGTATGAATGTTTTACTGTTTCAGAAACTACATACTGGTTTGAAAAGCTGGAGGGCTAAATTTTTCTAATTGGACTGAGTTGTATGCTCCTACAGTAATCTCGTTTACATAATAAATGATTAGTTAACAAAGAACATAAAAAAGGTGACAGAATTATTTAGTGTGTGTTTGCTGTGAATTCCATAATTACAGGTATGGTAGCCTTATGTAGACTTACAATCATTTATGTTAATTTATGATATGTAAAGGATAGTTGCTACTCACCATATAGTGGAGATGCACAGATAGGCACATCAGAACAACTGTCAGAAAATGAGCTTTTGGCCAATAAGGCCTTTGTCAGAGTTAAACATATACATACACACACACACACACACACGTGCAAATGCAACTCACACACACACACACACATGGCTGCAGTCTCTGGCTGCTGAGGCCATATTGTGAGTAGCAGTGCATGATGGGAGTTGCAACCAGATGGTGGAGGTAAGGAGGAGGCTGAATAGGGATGGGGAGAGATAGCAGGGTAGGGATGGGGAACAGTTAAGTGCTGCTTGTGGGAGCTTCCAGGGATGAGATGGAGAGAGGGTAGGGCAACTGGGTACAGTTGGGAGGTTAGACAGAGGGCGGGGGAGGGTTAGCAGAAAAGGAGAGATGTAAAAGGACCGTTGGTGCATTGGCAGAATAGAGGACTATGTAGGGCTGGAATGGGAACAGGGGAGAGGCTACAGGGTACGGACAAAGACTAACAAGGTTTAGGCCAGGAGATTTACAGGAATGTAGAATATATTGCAGGGAGAGTTCCCACCTGCAAAATTCAGAAAAGCTGTTGTTGTTGGGAACATCCAGATTGCATAGGCTGTGAAGAAATCATTGAATGAATTGGGCAACATCGGTGGCCATTCATGGGAACAGACAGCTTGTTGGTTGTCCTGTCCATGGAGACTGCAGCACAGTGGTAGGTAGGCCGGTAGGCCGCGGAGGGTCGCGCTCTAGTTTTAACAGAGCGCAATCCGCTGGAAAGGGTCCCTTCTGGTGCAGCCATTGCTCTCTAGCGCGGGCCAACTTCTGCTGCCATGCCCAGATAAGCTTATCGCTCTGACGTCACAGGACTGTATATCTCGCTCGTGAGGCAACAGCATGCTCATTCGACTCGAGGCAGCCGCACGTAGCATGCAGCCATGCCTTACAGGAGGAGAAGATATACTCGTCGTTCAAGACTTCCAGTTTACAAGACTGTTAGCAGTTTTGATATGACACCAAATCAAGTATCTCAACAAGAGCTACTAACTGGTCCTCTTACATTTGTTGGGTGTAAGATTAATTTTTCTTGCACTACAAATTAGGTTGTGACTGGTAATTCATGGATGACTTTAGCTATAGTAAGGGGTAACAAAAAACCTCTTGCTGGACTGGAGTCATATTACGACAGAGACATTATTGCCTTTCGTACGTTTGCAATTGGTGTAGTTGCAGACAGGAATTATGGTACCTGTGTTGTTACTACAGACAAGCCATTTTTATTGTATACCAGGAATAGGAGGAGGATTAATGCTAATGAAAGAGTCAATATTTGGTTTCACAGGTACCCATGCCTTTGGTGGGATAGGTGATGAATGTTGTGACCAGACTGGAGTAAGTGGTGGTGGGAGGATGTGTGGGACAGGTCTTGCATTAGGTCTATTACAAGGATATGAACCATGAGGTAAGGGGTTGGGAGCAGGAAAGCAGAAGTTGTCTAGGGATGGATGAGGTTATTGTGTCAGTTCAGTGGGTGGCAGAATACCACCTTGGGAGGGGTGAGAAGGATAGTGGTAGGACATTCGTCATTTCAGGGCACGATGAGAGGTAGTCAAAAATCCTGGCGGAGAATGTGATTCAGTTGCTCCAGTCCTGGGTGGTACTGAGTCATGAGGGGAATGCCCCTCTTTGCCCAGGCAGGGCACTTTGGGAGGTAATGGGTGACTTGAGAGATAAGGCATGGGAGATCTGTTTTTGTACAAGGTTGGGAGGGTAATTATGGTCTGTGAAGGCCTCAGTGAGACCCTCGGTGTATTTCAGGGAGGACTGCTTGTCACTACAGACGTGACGGCCATGGGTGAGTATGCTGTATGGAAGGGACATTTTGATATGGAATGGGTGGCAGCTGTTGAAGTGGAGGGACTGCTGGTGGTTGTTAAGTTTGACATGGTTAAAGGTACTGATGATCTTTGAGATGGAGGTCAACATCGAGGAAGGTATCTTGTTGGGTTGAGTAGGACAGGTGAAGCATATGTGGGGGTGTTGAAGTTCTGGAGGAATATGGGTAGGGTGTCCTCACCCTTGATCCAGATACTGATGATGTTATCAGTGAATCTGAACCAGGCGAGGGGTTTGGATTCCGGGTGTTTAAGAAGGATTCCACTGGATGGCCTATGAATAGGTTGGCATAGGATGGTGTCATGTACTTGCCCATAGCTGTACCCTGTGTTTTCTTGCTGGTAATTCCTTCAAAGGAGCAGTGATTGTTGGTGAGTACATAGTTGGTTATGGCGATTAGGAAGGATGTTGTAGGTTTGGAATCCATCAGGCGCTAGGAAAGGTAGGTCCACGGCATTAGGGATGATAGTGTAAAGGGAGGTGGCGAGGTGGGATCAACAGTGACGAGCAGGACATCATGTGGTACAGGAACAGGAACTGTGGAGAGTCAGTGGAGGAAGTTGTTGGTATCTTTTTTATAGAAGGGTAGGTTGTGGGTAATAGGCTGAAGGTGTTGGTCTACGAGAGCAAGGATTCTCTCAGTGGGGGCACAGTAACCAACCAAAATAGGGTATCCTAAGTGGTTGAGTTTATGGGTAGGGGTGAGGAGAGAGATAGACTCCAAGGAGAGGTCCTAGGATGGGCCTAAAGGATTTGAGGAGAGACTGGAGATCATGTTGGAATTCTGGAATGGGGTCACTGTGTCAGGGTTTGTGTGTGGATGAACCTGACAGATGGCGGAGTCCTTCTGCCAGGTAATCCTTGCGGCTCAAAACAACAGTGGTGGGGCCTCTGTCAGCACGTAGGATTATATGGTCGGGATCAGTTTTTAGATGATGGATTGCAGTTCTTTCTGCAGATGTAAGTTTAGTTTGCAAGTTGAGGGTTGTGGAGAATGATGGTGAGGCAAGGTTGAAGGTTAAGAAAATCTGGAAAGTTAGCAGGGGATAATCTGGGGGCAGTGGGGATGGATCACGGTTGGATGGAGGTGCAAACTGGGTCAGGCAGGTTTCGATACTGGCTGTGGTTGAAATCCTGCTGGATTTCTGGAATGGGGTCACTGTGTCAGGATTTGTGTGTGGTTGAACCTGACAGATGGTGGAGACCTTCTACCAGGTAATCCTTGCGGCTCAAAACAACAGTGGTGGAGCCTTTGTCAGCACGTAGGATTATATGGTTGGGATCAGTTTTTAGGTGATGGATTGCAGTTCTTTCTGCAGATGTAAGTTTAGTTTGCAAGTTGAGGGTTGTGGAGAATGATGGTGAGGCAAGGTTGAAGGTTAAGAAAACCTGGAAAGTTAGCAGGGGTAGGATTTCAGTGGGGGTGGATCACCGTTGGATGGAGAAGCGAAATGGGTCAGGCAGGTTTCAATACTGGCCTTGATTGAGTCTGATTGGTAGCGTTGGTGGCGAAAATGAGTTTCCACTCTAGGGACCAGGACAAGAAGAGAAAGTCTTCAACAAGTCCTGCATGACTGATTTTGGGATAGGTGCAGAATTGAAACTTTTGGAAAGGACTGATTCTTCTGCGAGGCTAAGGCTTTTGGATGAAAGCTTCATAACTGTGTTTCGGGTCTGTTTAGGTTCTGGATTCTGTATGGTGGTGTAGGGAGTGTTTGAGGGTGAGGTAAATGTAGTAGGTCTGCAAGGCAGGATCAATGAGAGGATGTGGGGGAGGTGTGGGGGTTGTTGTAGAGGTGGGGGATAGTGGTAGTCCAAGGCGGGACTAGGAAGTGAAAAGGATGGAGAGTTTTTTGAGGTGGCATTGTGGATGTTGTTCTAGTTTCTTGAGGGCAAGAGTTAGAGATGGGTAATTTGATGGTAAGGCAAATTGGCGGGATTCCATGAGCCAAAGAACAATGTAGGAACAGTAAGTGGGACTGGGTTATGCTATGGATAAGGAAACTGTTCTGTATTGACATAGATGGAAGGTGCAAGGATCCATGGTACAGGATAAAAATGTGTATAAATGCGTTAGTAACATAGAAATACATCCGAAAAAATTCACAAAAATACACCCAATCATGTGGAAAGAATCACAAAAGGGATGAAATTATGGCAAAAAAAAAAAAAAAAAATGAAATCTGGAGGAGTAGGCCAATAATGAAAGGTGAAAACCAACTGAAATTGATGTGAAGACACAGTGAGATAAAAGAAAAAATAAATAAAAGGATTATAATGGTGATAGTTGATGGTTAACTGTGAAGAAGGGGGGTGGAAGATGTGACTAGTTAGATGAAGTTAATATGTGCAAACTGGAATAGAGAAAAAAAGGAATGGGGGTGGGGGGAAGACTTAGTAGGATCTACATCTACATCTACTAGGTTGTGCAAACTGGAATAGAGAGGAAAAGGAATGGGGGTGGGGAAGACTTGGTAGGATCTACATCTACATCTACATGGTTACTCTGCAATTCACACTTAAGTGCCTGTCAGAGGGTTCATCAAACCATTTTCATTCTACTTTTCTACCATTCCACTCTCGAATGGGGCGTGGGAAAAAGGAACACCTAAATCTTTCTATTCGAGCTCTGATTTCTCTTATTTTATTATGATGATTATTTCTCTCTACATAGGTGGGTGTCAACAAAATATTTACACATTTGGAAGAGAAAGTTGGCGATTGAAATTTCGTAAATACACTCCTGGAAATTGAAATAAGAACACCGTGAATTCATTGTCCCAGGAAGGGGAAACTTTATTGACACATTCCTGGGGTCAGATACATCACATGATCACACTGACAGAACCACAGGCACATAGACACAGGCAACAGAGCATGCACAATGTCGGCACTAGTACAGTGTATATCCACCTTTCGCAGCAATGCAGGCTGCTATTCTCCCATGGAGACGATCGTAGAGATGCTGGATGTAGTCCTGTGGAACGGCTTGCCATGCCATTTCCACCTGGTGCCTCAGTTGGACCAGCGTTCGTGCTGGACGTGCAGACCACGTGAGACGACGCTTCATCCAGTCCCAAACATGCTCAATGGGGGACAGATCTGGAGATCTTGCTGGCCAGGGTAGTTGACTTACACCTTCTAGAGCACGTTGGGTGGCACGGGATACATGCGGACGTGCATTGTCCTGTTGGAACAGCAAGTTCCCTTGCCGGTCTAGGAATGGTAGAACGATGGGTTCGATGACGGTTTGGATGTACCGTGCACTATTCAGTGTCCCCTCGACGATCACCAGTGGTGTACGGCCAGTGTAGGAGATCGCTCCCCACACCATGATGCCGGGTGTTGGCCCTGTGTGCCTCGGTCGTATACAGTCCTGATTGTGGCGCTCACCTGCACGGCGCCAAACACGCATACGACCATCATTGGCACCAAGGCAGAACCGACTCTCATCGCTGAAGACGACACGTCTCCATTCATCCCTCCATTCACGCCTGTCGCGACACCACTGGAGGCGGGCTGCACGATGTTGGGGCGTGAGCGGAAGACGGCCTAACGGTGTGCGGGACCGTAGCCCAGCTTCATGGAGACGGTTGCGAATGGTCCTCGCCGATACCCCAGGAGCAACAGTGTCCCTAATTTGCTGGGAAGTGGCGGTGCGGTCCCCTACGGCACTGCGTAGGATCCTACGGTCTTGGCGTGCATCCGTGCGTCGCTGTGGTCCGGTCCCAGGTCGACGGGCACGTGCACCTTCCGCCGACCACTGGCGACAACATCGATGTACTGTAGAGACCTCACGCCCCACGTGTTGAGCAATTCGGCGGTACGTCCACCCGGCCTCCCGCATGCCCACTATACGCCCTCGCTCAAAGTCCGTCAACTGCACATACGGTTCACGTCCACGCTGTAGCGGCATGCTACCAGTGTTAAAGACTGCGATGGAGCTCCGTATGCCACGGCAAACTGGCTGACACTGACGGCGGCGGTGCACAAATGCTGCGCAGCTAGCGCCATTCGACGGCCAACACCGCGGTTCCTGGTGTGTCCGCTGTGCCGTGCGTGTGATCATTGCTTGTACAGCCCTCTCGCAGTGTCCAGAGCAAGTATGGTGGGTCTGACACACCGGTGTCAATGTGTTCTTTTTTCCATTTCCAGGAGTGTAGATATCGCCGCAAAGAAAACCGTCTTTGTTTCAGTGACTGCCACCCCAATTTGCGTATTGTATCAGTGACACTCTCACCACTATTGCACGATAACACAAAATGAGCTGCCCTTCTTTGCACTTTTTCGATGTCCTCTGTCAGTCCTACCTGGTAAGGATCCCATACCGCACAGCAATATTCCAGCAGAGGACGGACAAGTGTAATGTAGGCTGTCTCTTTAGTGGGTTTGTCACATCTTCTAAGTGTTCTGCCAACAAAGCGCAGTCTTGTTTCTTCTTCCCCACAATATTATCTGTGTGGTCTTTACAATTTAAGTTGCTCGTAATTGTAATTCCTTGGTATTTAGTCAAATTGACAGCCCTTAATTTGTGAGATTTATTGTATACCCAAAGTTTATCAGATTTCTTTTAGTACCCATGTGGATGACCTCGCACTTTTCTTTGTTTAGTACTAATTGCCACTTTTCGCACCATACAGAAATTCTCTCTAGATCGTTTTGTAATTGGAATTGATCGTCTGATGATTTTACTAGACAGTAAATTACAGCGCCATCTGCTAACAGTCTAAGAGGGCTGCTCAGATTGTCACCTAGATCATTTATATAAATCAGGAACAGCAGAGGGCCTATGACAAAAATGGTTCAAATGGCTCTGAGCACTACGGGACTCAACTGCTGAGGTCATTAGTCCCCCAGAACTTAGAACTAGTTAAACCCAACTAACCTAAGGACATCACAAACATCCATGCCCGAGGCAGGATTCGAACCTGCGACCGTAGCGGTCTTGCGGTTCCAGACTGCAGCGCCTTTAACCGCACGGCCACTTCGGCCGGCGGGCCTATGACACTATCTTGCAGAACGCCAGATATCACTTCTGATCTACTCGATGATTTACCATCTATCACTACAAATTGTGACGTCTCTGAGAGGAAATCACAAATCCAGTCACACAACTGAGACTATACTCTATATGCATGCAATTTGACTAATAGTTGCTTGTGAGAAATGGTATCAAAAGCCTTGTGGAAATCTAGGAATGTGGAATCGATCTGAGATCCCTTGTTGACAGCACTCATTACTTCATGGGAATAAAGAGCTTGCTGTGTTGCACAAGAATGATATTTTCTGAACCCGTGTTGGTTATGTATCAATAAGTCGTTTTCTTCAAGGTGATTCATAATGTTCGAGTACAGTATATGCTCCAAAATCCTACTGCAAATCGAGGTCAGTGATATGGGTCTGTAATTCAATGGGTTACTCCTATTTCCTTTCTTGAATGTTGGTGTGACCTGTGCTATCTTCCAGTCTTCAGGGACAGACCTTTCTTCAAGTGAGCAGTTGTATATGAATGCTAAGAAAGGTGCTATTGTGTCTGCATACTCTGAGAGGAACCTGTTTGTTATACCAGGAAGACTTGCCTTTCTTAAGTGATTTGAGTTGTTTTGCAACACCTAAGATATCTACTTTTATGTCACTCATGCTAACAGCTGTTCTTGTTTCAAATTCTGGAATATTTACTTTGTCTTCTTTCATGAAGGAATTACGGAAAACTGTATTTAGTAACTCCACTTTAGTGGCAACATCATCGGTAACATTTCCATCGCTATTGCGCAGTGACAGTATTGACTGTTGTTTGGCACTGGTGTACTTTACATACAACCAGAATCTCTTTGGGTTTTCTACCATATTTTGAGACAATATTTCATTGTGGAAACTATAAAAGCATCTTGCATTGATGTCCCCACTAAATTTTGAGCTTCTGTGATACTTAGCCAGTCTTGGGGATTTTGCGTTCTACTGAATTTGGCATACTTTTTTTGTTGCTTCTGCAACAGTGTTCTGACATGTTTTGTGTACCATGGTGGATCAGTCCTGTCTCTTATTAACTTATGCAGTATGAATCTGTCTATTGCTGTCAACACTGTATCTTTGAATTTTAGCCACAACTGATCTACACTTACGTAATTAGCTTGGAAGGAATGGAGACTCTTTCTTAGGAAGGCATGAGATGCAAGTTCATGTGGCAGAGGAAGGTACAGGAAACAACAAGCGAAAATACACGAGAGTGACACAGGAAGAATAATCAGTTTGAAGGTATTGGTTTAATGATATTGGTTGGAATAATGTGGGACATGAGATGATGCACAAACAATCAGCATTGTCTTGCAGCCAACTGTCATATGCAGCCGAGATGGTTGATACAGTGTGGCTCATAAATAGAGTGTGCAGTGTGGTTTCTAAGGCAACAAGAGAAACACAGAAAGTAAGAGAAAGAAACACAGAGTAAATTAATGTAGTAGAAAATAGTAACAAATGGAAATAACGCAGGGTTGTGGTCTGAAAGAAATGCTATCAGGCAAAATTCAACAATGGAAAATTTAGAATGGAATGTAACAATATTATGAAAAGGATAGTTGCTACTCACCTTATAGTGAAGATGCTTAGTCATAGATAGGCCCAACAAAAAGACTTTCAGAAAATGAGCTTTCGACTGACCAACAAGGCCTGCATCAGACTTCATCAGAGATAGAAAACACACACACACACACACACACACACACACACACACACACATGTGCCGCACACATGTGACCGCAGTCTCCTGGCTGCTGAGGCCACACTGCGAGCGGCAGTGTATGACGGGAGATGCAGCTGGTTGGTGGAAGTAAGGAGAAAGCTGGGGCAGGAAGGGGGTGAGATAGCAGGTTAGGGTTGAGGGACAGTAAAGTGCTGTTTGTGGGGTAGAGAGGTTAGACAGAGGGCGGGAGAGGGATAGCAGAAAAGGAGAGATGTAAAAAGCTTGTGGGTACGTTGGTGGAATATAGGACTGTATAGTGTTAGAATGGGAATAGGGAAGAGGCTAGAGGGTAAGAACAAAGACTAACAAAGCTTGAGGCTGGGAGGGTTCCCACCTGTGCAATTCAGAAAAGCTGGTGTTGGTGGGAAGGATCCAGATGGCACAGGTTGTGAAGCAGTCTCTGAAATGAAGAATGTTGTGTTGGGCAGTGTGCTCACACCATAACCTCCAGATGTCTGGCATTCAGATCAGTACCAAATGTTGTATGTCAATACAATATCAACCAAAATGCCAATTTAGTTCGTGCTGTGTGCTGTCGTCCAGTAGAAGATACATAAACAGTAATTAAAAGTAGCACCATAACTACTGAGTATAGGAAAAGTGTGTATGTGAGCTCTAAATATGAAGATCTGTGGTAGGCAAGTTGGTAGAGTGTAAAATCGCCATACCGAAGGTCCTGAGTTCGAAACCGACTACAGGTGACTTTTTTAACAATTTGAGTGTGAAATTGTTATATGAGAAAACATTTTCCTGACATGTGAAAGGACATTTTGGAGTTTGTAGCAATGTTCTTTTGGCAATCTGCTTTTGCTTTTTTAGGTGAAAGTAGCAAATCTATAGCGTATATTTGTATAGGTAACACCACAACTATCTGTATAGATGTACACTTAATGTTTGCTACTTTCAGTTAATGGAGCGAAAGCACGCTACCAAAAGGACATTGCTACAATCTCTGAAACTTCCTTTTACATGTCAGAAAAATGCTCTCCCATATAACAGTTTCAAGTATAAACTGTTAAAAATAAATTGCCTGTAGTGGGCTTTGAACTCAAGACCTTTGGTATGACAATCTGATGCTCCAACAACCCACCTATCAGGGATCTTTAAGCGCAGAGCTCACATATTAGCTTTTCCTATACTCCGTAGTTCTGGTGTTACTTTTAATTGCAGTTTACGCATATTTTACTGGACAATAGCACACAGCATGAACTAAATTGGAGTTTTGACTGATACCCCATCGACACACAACATTTGGTACCAGTCTGATGTCTGGAGGTTTGGGTATCAGCAATGGGGTGGTCCAGCTTTTTCCTGGCCCCAGTTTGTTGGTGGCCAGTCATGCAGACAGGCAGCTTGTTGTCATGCCCACGTAGAATGCAGCACAGTAGCTGTGGCTTAGCCTGTAGATCACATGACAGGTTTCACAAGTAGCCAGCTGTCAGATTCATCCACCTCCAAACACTGCCGCAGTGCTCCCACTCCAGAAATACAGCAGGATCTCCATTCTCTCCTCAAATCCTTACACCCATCACAGAACCTCTCCCCTGAGCCTGTCTCTCTCATCACTGCTACCTCTCCCCACAGTCCTACCTTCTACATGCTTCCTAAAGTCCATAAATCCCAACCACATAGGCCAGCCCATTGTGGCTGATTACTGTGCCCCCACTGAGAGAATCCTTGCTCTTGTAAACCAACACCTTCAGCCTATTATCACAACCTACCCTCCTATAAAAAAGATACCAACAACTTCCTCCACTGACACTCCACAGTTACTGTTCCTGTACCACATGATGCTCTGCTCATCACTGTTGATGCGACCTCCCATAACACTAACATTCCTAATGCCATGACCTTACTGCTACTGAGCACTACCTTTCCCAACACCTTATGGATTCCAAACCTACAACGTCCTTCCTAATCACCATGACAAACTATATGCTCACTGACATTTACTGCTCTTTTGAATACATTACCTACAAAGAAATCCGGGGTACAGCTATGGGCACATCCATGGCATGATCCTATGGCAACCTGTTCATGGGACGTCCAGAGGAATCCTTCTTAAACACCCAGAATCCCAAACTCCTCACATGGCCCAGATTCACTGACGACATCATCATGATCTGGATCAAGAATGAGGACACCCTACCCATATTCCTCCAGAACCTCAACACCCCCACATATGCTTCACCTGTCCTACTCAACCCAACAAGACACCTTCCTCGATGTTGACCTTCATCTCAAAGTTTGTTACATCAGTACCTGCAACAATATCAAACTTACCAATCACCAGCAGTCCCTCCACTTCAACAACAACTGCCACCCATTCCATATCAAAACAACCCTTCCATACAGCATACCCACCCATGGCCGTCACATCTGTAGTGACGAGGGTTCCCCCTTCAAATATACGAGGGTCTCACTGAGGCCTTCACAGACCATAATTACCCTCCCAAACTTGTACATAAACAGATCTCCCATGCCTTATCTCTCCAGTCACATACCAACTCCTGAAGTCCCACTGCCCAGGTGAAGAAGCACATTCCCCTCATGACTCAGTACCACCCAGAACTGGAACAACTGAATCATATTCTCTGCCAGGGTTTGGACCATGTCTCATTGTACCCTGAAATGACAAATGTCCTACCTTCCCCCCCCCCCCCCCCCCCCCCCCAAGGTAGTATTCCACTGCTCACTGAACTGACACAATATCCTTGTCCAACCGTACACAACTCCTGCTCCCACCCCTTGCTCATACTCATATCCCTGTAATAGACCAGATGCACCACCACCTACTCCAGTCGTGTCACAAACATCAACTGTCCCATAAAAGGCTGGGCTACTTGTGAAAGCAGTCATGTGATCTACAAGCTAAGCTGCAACCACTGTGCTGCATTCTAAGTGCACATGTCAACCAACAAGTTGTCTGTCTGCACGAATGAACACTGCGACATCGGTCTTCATTATTTCTTCATTTGTTGTCCTCAGTGTCGACGTACTGAGTTGCTATACTGGCTGAAAAATTGAGGGAAGGATGTCAAACATGCACTACTTTAACTGATATAGCCAACAGGTGCACATTTGCTTTTCACAGATGTTTTCTTTCACTGTTCACAACCCCCCAATAATACACACTTATACGGCCAGTGCACTATTGTTTAACTTTTGATAAGTCTCATTAATAGGTTGCAAGCGAACATCCACATTCTGCTACAATAATTTACTGTTGTACATCTACGAGCAGTAAAAACCTACCCACACAGTTCACATGTCCTGCAGAATATTGCGGTACATACTGAACAGACACTGCCATTGTTTTAACAAACAGGCTAATTGTGTTACACTTATTTCATAGTTAATTTGATGCATTGTTGTTGTTCTAAGCATCATAGGTTATTGTCTGAAACTCAGCCATCGACTGACTGTCTCGGGACCAAAAATTGGGCCCTTGTATATCCTCACAATAATAGGTACTGAAACTATACGTTGTCTGATGTTTAATTTACAGAAATTTAAAATGAAAACTTACTCCTTTGATTAACTGTATACATCAAAAAATTGGTTCTTTTTACAGTTTTTCTACTACAAGGGTTAAGCTGAATTATTTGTTTAAATCATGAAATTAACAAATCAAATGATACTTTTGACAAAACTGTTAATTACTTTGGAATTAAGTAAGGGCTGGCTTTGCTAACATGTTTTTGAATAGAGCCAAGTAGATCCTTTATGAGTACTATTAGTTGTTCCTCCAGATGTTTATAATTAGTACAGAATTTATATTTGTTTATACATCAACAATAGAATTTAAGTTATGAAACAATTACTGATTTCACTCTATAACAAAAGATACTAACTAGGCATAGTCAAATTAGAAAATCAATTACATACATAAAACTAAGTACAAAATTATACATGGTGTCATATTCATTAAAACTGAGGGCCAACCTTTCTCTTTGATGAAAATTCAGATTGCACTCACATATGTTAATGGTAATTAGTTAAAAGTGAAAAAACGAATTTAAGCAGGCAGATGGCAAACAAGAGGGGAAGTAAAATTATCCCAGCTTGCTTCATCACAACACCAACAAACTGTGGCCAACAAATAGCTGGACCACCTCATTGCTGAGCAGAACTTCCAAAAAAGTTCTTCATTTCAATAACTGCTTCACAGCCTGTGCCATCTGCATCCCTCAATGTCTTTTCTGAATTACACAGGTGGGAACTCTCCCTGCAATATGTCCTACGTTCCCGTAACCTTCCTGGCCTCAACCTTCATTAGTCTTTGTCCTTACGACCTAGCCCCTTCCCTGTTTCCCTTCCTATACTACACAGTCCTCTGTTCCACCAGCATACCCATAGTCTTCTTACCTCTCTCCTTTTCCTCTAACCCTCACCCATCCTCTGTCTAACCTCCCAACTGCACCTAGCTGCCCTACTCTTTCTCCACCTCATCCCTGTACGCTCCCACAAGCAGCACTTTACTGTCACCCACCCCTACACTTATATCCTTCCCCCCTGCCCCCCTCCCCCCATACCACAGCCTCACCTAACCCCCACCACCCAGCTGCATCTCCCATTATGCTCTACTGCTCACAGTGTGACCTCAGCAGCCAGAGACTGCAGTCATGTGTGTGTGAGTTGCATTTGTGTGTGTGTGTGTGTGTGTGTGTGTGTGTGTGTGTGTGTGTGTGTGTGTGTGTTCTGATGAAGGCCTTGTTGGTTGAAAGGTCTTTTTCTGACAGTCTTTTTGTTGTGCCTATCTGCAATTCAGCATCTTCGCTATATGGTGAGTAGCAACTGTCCTTCTCATAATACTGTTACATCCCATCATGGATTTTCCTATGTTAATTTATGCAAATTCTTAAGTAATGGTTTGATTAATTACTGAAGAATGTAATTTGGTCCATGAAAATTCGAACAACAAAAGTATAGTTGTAGAAGGTGGATCTAACAAGTACAACTGATAAAGCTAGTATGGAATTTCTTGGTGCTTTTGAACTTTAACATTACTTATCTAGTAAGTTAACTAGTTAGAGCAACATATAAGCTCACTCAAAATCTGCTGTTGCATACTGCAGTATTAAGTCCGTTTCTTAATATTTGTTAATGAACCTTCCTTCCAATAAAACCAGATACATTATTGGAGTTAACACATTGAAAATAATAGTCTGAGTAATAATCTAAGTGGGGCAAAGTTTGATTACTGTTTTTATATATTAAGGTACATAATACATATACGCTACATAAATACTTTGATGAAAACTGAGTAAAGAAAAAGTATTAATTATTAGCTGGACTCCAATCATAGCAGTTGGTGTAATTCCAGTTTGCTTTATTATAAGGACTCTTGGGCACCTATTTTCCCTCAGTTGTGGTAATAAAGTGGACCCCAACAGGTTATCAAATGCTCCTGCAATATCACCCAAAATTCCCATGGCATACTTTTACATTGAGGTTCTGATGCACAAGACACTATTTATGACACTCTCCTCTGCTTTTTCCTTTCCAAACCGATACTGCTTTAGATTTATACCTTCAAGAATTCATTGAGTTTCTAATTGTCCATACAGTAGTTTGTCCAAATTGTTTTCTGTTACTTTTAAGATGCATATTGGCTGGTTTGACTTAGCTATCTTGATCCTTGTTCTCTCCCTTTTTTAAAAAAAAAAATAGTGACCTCTCCAGTTGTGCATACAGATGGATTTATTGTATAGGTTTGTAAGGTGTGACACTGTTCAGTGTCTCAATGTCTGCAGAACCTGGATGTTTATTCCATCAGAACCTGAAGGCTTACCCTTTTTCAATGTCTATATTGTCCTCGCATTTTTTTTTTTCCCCCAGCAAACTGTGTTGCAACAGAAACATTATCATAGGCCATGTTTGTCTTTCCTCATAGCTGATTCTATTGTTCTGTCATATTTTTGTAATTGTCATCTGGAAACAGTGTTCTTATTAAATGTTATAATAAATCCTTCGGAGTATTTGTCTTGATACTATTTCCTTTTCTCATGATGAATGGGACTGGGAGTACCTTATCTTTTCTATCATCAGTTTATACGATGTTCAACAAATATTAAGATATTCTGTTCAGAGTATTCCTGTCTTTGTTCTTTCATGAGCTTAAGTAATTCTGTGTATTTCTATTTACCATTCCTGCCAAGTGATAGTTATCTCTGTTACTGTTCAGCACCTAATGATTTCTATTCTCTTTTGCTTCTCATTTTTTGCAGATCATTGTTCCATACTACTTTTGGACCTCCAGGACTTAAACATTTGAAGGGACTTCTCATCCTTGGCATATTCTAGATTATTTTTGTAGTTTCTTGTCATCAGTGTCAAATTCATTGTGATTGTGTGTTTAGGATTTAAATGCAGACCTCTGAAGGTCACAGTTCAAATTTTTTAAGTTGAATACACTACTTATTGATATTTTTCTAACACTGATTTTTACTGTAGTTATCAGAAGAAATTATATAAGGTTACAGTCAATGACAATAAGAGTTTCTTCCACAGTCCACAACACTATTTTGCTGTAGGCACTCCGATTGGATGTTCAAGAACACACCAGTTCTGTAGTGACATGTAAAAGGGTTTAGAAATCTGTTGATGATTTCTAAGCACCATTCCTGTATTAAATAGTGGTACTCTAATCCTCTGCCATCTGTTTTTTTGCTAAACCAAAGCAGTGCATTTGCATTCATATTAATTCTAATATTTAGCATTTTTAAATACCAGTTGCACTTCAAGTTTGTATGATATGCAAATACTGGGTAGTGCAAGATATAAGGTAAGATAAGGTACCTACCAGGTTTCTTAATGTGATTGTCACAGAGCTTGGTGATTCTCATTATTTTAATGTCTGCTCTAAAAGCTGTGATTGCTGTCATAAGAATACAACATCATCTTACCATCTTTGCTGTCTTCATTGGTAACGTTTCATGATGGTCACATAGCTCATATTGTTCATCTGATCTATTTTTAATTGTTTTAGGATATCTCACATGTATGTAACATTGAGGCAGTGGTAATCTAAAGTCAAGGTCCTCTCTACTTGCAATAAAAGCTTTGAGTGAGTTCTTTCTGCTTTTATTTTCTTGCTTTTGAAGAATTTCCAAAACCCAGAAATGTCTTCCTCCAGCTGCTTAGTCATGTATCTACTACTGTTCAAATTTTTTACTTTTGTAGAGAAAGGTCATGCTCATTTTGCACCTCATCTTCTTTTCAGGGTGTCCTGTGTTTGCTGAACAGAGCACAAATGATTTTCTACATATGTGTTCCATCAGTGTCTGTTTTTATCTTTCTTTTGTTCTTAGTTTTCAATGAATTACCTGTTTCACTGGATTTTGTATATCAACAGAATAGCTTTATGAAGTTCCAATATAATGGAGGATAGGTTCAGCAACTTGGATATGTGGGGACTAGTTTTGGACCATCATGTCCATTTTTAAACCATAGCCTAAATGTAATTGTAATCATACAGTACATATGAGTAATAAATGTTCATATTTGTTGTTAGAATTCATTATATGAATACAAAATGTATATGTATACTTATATGAGTATATAGTAGGGTTTCCTTACAATTGAACACAGCAGAGTTTGCTGCATTTGATTGAAAGGATACCACATTATATACTCATATGAAGTCATGTAATGATTTCTAATCATGAATATGAACATTTGTTATTCATATGTTTACTGGTGGACTGTTGTGATTACACTTATGTTTAAGCCTAAAGTTTGAAAATGTACATGATGGTCCAAAATTAGTCGCCACAGAGAAATGAGGTTAGCTTGCCCAAGTGGTGGACAACAGCAGTGCGTTACACATGCTGTAAGGATGTAATAAGATACAGTAACTCATCTGTAATGTTGAATGTGACTTTTGGCAAATCTTTTGTGAATAATACAAGTGTTTTCAAGTGGTTCAGAGATGGCTATGATGACACAAGTTGACAAGTGCCCAAACTCTCCAGCATATCAGCATCTGATCATAACCTTGAAGAAGTGTAGAAAATGCTTATTGGTAATTACTGAATCACTATCAGAGAAGTTTCTGATATTCACATATCATTTGGCTTATGCCAAAAACGATTTTCAGAGGTATGGGCATGAAAGTTGTGGCAGCCAGTTTGTTGGTAATACATTGAATTTTGATGAAAAACAGTGTGGAGTAAACAAAGTTCATGATTTGCTGGGAGAGTCAAGACCAAAAGATAATTGAGTTCTGTTGAATGTGAAGCTTCTGCTCAGTATGCTCTTTGCTTTCAATGGCATAGTGCATCCTGAACTCAATCAGTAAAGAGTATTGTAATGGGACCATTTAGATTTCAACCCAGCCACACATTCAGACCTCACTAGAGATGAGGGTAGCCAATGGCAGTAAGGTGTCAGGAAGGCTTCTCAGCTACCCAGCAATAGGATGCTCTTCCATGGCAACACCAGATTAGTGCAATAGAACCACAAGAGCAATAGGTGGTGGTGGGCAGAGCCTGCAAGCAATCAAATACCAGGATGATTTCCATTGAAGACAGTTGATACATGTAATTCCAAAAGCTGATGAAATTAAGGTAGGTGCTTGGTTGGAACAAAGTTCTCTTTACCACTACAAGGTGGTGGTGGCCATAGTGGAATCTCTGAAGTTCATGTTCAGGTGATCTGGCCAGATGTTGGAGCAGCAGTGGTCTGGTGTTGGTCAGTGAACTTGGTTATATCCCCCCCCACATACAAGTACACACAAAAATCACTCATTCACCAGATGCCACTTCATAGGGCTCTGTTGCTCATTTCTTTTGCCATACTTGTGCAGCACCACATAACACAATAGAAGAAAAATGGGTAGCTCTTAGAAATGGTATATTGTATGTGGCAGAGAAACAGCTACACAATGAGACAATGTCCAGTAAATATCCTTGAATTCTTTTATTTTTTATTTATTTATTGTTCCATGGGACCAAATTAAGGAGAAGTCTCCATGGTCATGGAACGAGTCAATACATGAAATTATAAGTTGATAGTAGAAACAGATAAAATGAAATATAAGAAACGTATTCAGGTGACAATTCGTAAGTTTAAATAAAGAAAATCAACAATGTAACACTGGAATTTGCTTAATTTTTCAGCTCTTCCAGGAGCTCCTCGACAGAATAGAAGGAGTGAGCCATGAGGAAACTCTTCAGTTTAGACTTATAAGCGTTTGGGCTACTGCTAATATTTTTGAGTTCTTGTGGTAGCAAACTGTACATTTGACAGCAAATTACGAGAATTTAAATGCTCCAGTAACCTGGTATATACAACCTTCTCGATAACTTTAGCAAACACTAATGACGTAGAAATAGGTCTATAATTGTCAACATTATCCCTGTCTCCCTTTTTATAAAGTGGCTTCACTACCGAGTACTTTAATTGGTCAGGAAACCGACCACTCCTAAAGGAAAAGTTACAGATATGGCTAAGTACTGGGCTAACATACATAGAACAATACTTCAGTGTTCTGCTAGATACCCCATCATATCCATGAGAGTTCTTGGTCTTTAGTGATTTAATTATTAACTCAATCTCCCTCTTGTCAGTATCATGAAGGAGCATTTCAGGTAACAGTCCCGGAACACTTTTTTCTACGCGCACTATATGATTCCCTGTTGAGACTAGGTTTCTATTTAATTCACCTGCTATACTCAGAAAGTGATTATTAAATACTGTACATATATGCGACTTATCAGTAACACGGACATTCCCACTATGCACTGATTCTATATCCTCGACCTGTCTCTGCAGACCAGCCACTTCCTTTACGACTGACCATATGGTTTTAATTTTATCCTAAGATTTAGTTATTATATCTGCATACCACATACTTTTTGCCTTCCTAATAACTTTTTTAAGCACCTTACAATACTGTTTGTAATGGGCTGCTGCATTTAGATTTTGACTGTTTCTAACCTTTTGATATAATTTCCACTTCATTCTACAGGATATTCTTATCCCTCCAGTCAGCCACCCAGGCTGCCTGTTTGTGCTAGTACCCTGTTCTGAACATTCTAACAGAAAGCAACTTTCAAGGAGCACGAGAAAAGTCTTGGGGAAAGCGTTATATTTATCGTCTACTGTATCAGCACTATAAACATCTTGCCACTCTTGTTCCTTGATAAGGTTTACAAAGGTCTCTACAGCAACTGGATCAGCTTTCCTAAAAAGTTGATAACTATATTTAGCATGTGTTGCAGCACAAAAATCTTTTAGAGTTGAAACTTGTGCATCATGAACTAAAAGGCCATTCACTTTTTTGCTAACAGTATGTCCTTCTAGTAATGAGGAATGAACAAAAATGTTGTCTATGGTTGCTCTACTGTTCCCTTGCACTCTTGTGGGAAAGAATACGGTTTGCATAAGATTATATGAATTAAGGAGGTCTACCAGCATCCTTTTCCTTGCACAATCACTTATACAATTAATATTGAAGTCACCACATACAACTAACTTCCTGTATTTCCTATAAAGTGAACCAAGCACCTCCTCTAGCTTTAACAAAAATGTTGTGAAATCGGAGTCTGGGGATCTATAAATAACAACAGTTAGAAGTTTAACTCCACTAAATTTAACCACACCTGCACAACATTCAAACACCTTTTCAGTGCAGTACTTTGAAACATCAATTGACTCAAATGGGATACCGTTTTTCACATACACACCAGATACTGAATTTCATTATAAAAATACAGCAAGAGGATTATGTGAAACAGAATGTAGATTTAATCTTATGGGACGGAAAGAGGAAGTAGGTAAGTAGATGAAGAAGAGATGGGAGATAAGGCAGAAGAGATGAATCTGACAAAGTACTGAAAGACCTAATCAAAAAGACACCTCAAATAGAAACATTACCTCACAATTACTGATTAATTGGAAAGATGGGTGGAAGCTGACTTCAGGGAAGTTCAATTTGAGTTGGAGCGAAATGTGTGAACACTCAAGGCAATAGTGAACCTATGACTTATCTCAGAAGATCCACTGAATAAAGACACATCTACATTTACAGCATCTGTAGATACAGAAAAAGCTTTTCACAGTGTTGACTGGAGTATGCTCTTTGAAATTCTGAAGGTTGCAGGGATAAATACAGGGAGCAAAAGGTTATCTACAACTTGTGCAGAAAACAGACTGAAATTGTAAAAGCCAACTGACATGAAAGATAGACTATTTGAGAAGGCAGTGAGGCAGGCTTGCAGACTATCCACCATATTATTCATTCTGTAGAATGAGCAAGTAATAAAGGGAAACAAGGAGAAATCTGGAAAGGAAATTAAAGTTCAGGGAGAAGAAATAAAAAAGTTAAGACTTTGTAATGCCTTGGAAGATCAACTGAACAGAATGGATAGTATCTTGGAAAGAAGTTATAAAGAGAGTATCAACAAAAGTAAGACTATGGTAATAGAAAGCAATCAAATCAAATCAGACAATATTGGTGGAATTAGATTAGAAAATACGCACTACTAGTAGTAGATGAGTTTGTTTAGACAACAAAGTAACTGACAAAGACTGAAGTAGATAGGGTATATAAAGCAGACTGCCAGGAGAAAGGAAAGCATTTCTGAAAATAAGACATTTATTAACATCTAAAATAAATTTAAGCATTATGAAGTCTTTTCTGAAGGAATTTGTTTGGAGTTTTGTATAGAACTGAAATTTGGCAAATAAACAGTTATGTGAAGATGAAGAAGCATGCACAAGATAGATTAGCATAGAAAGATACATCAAACCAGTGTTCAGACAAAAGACCACAACAACAACATTGTTCTAATAATTTCATCTCTGTCCTTGTGTGGCTAATGAGGCACTTTCCCTGTTACTACAGCTGATTTGGCAGACTGTCTCAGTAAAGAGCTTTATCAATTCATTCCTTTGTCTAAATTTTTTTGCCACTATCTCCAGATATGCTATCAGTAAACCATAAGATAATTCCATGATTTGAGTTCAGATTCTTTATTCATCATTGACCACATACAGTAGAATAGGCTTTTCCAGTGATAGCATGTTACATTTGCAGTCAAAGTATTAAAGGTAGTGTTCATATTACATGTACAAATTAAGTATCTTATAAACAGCTGTGATCTTAGATATTAATATTAACATTGCCCATATCATCTGCTGTTCTAAAATCATGTATGCTAAAATGCACCACAAAGTTTCCTTTCCTGTCCTTTCCTATATCTACAATAGGCCCTGGCATCTGAAGTTCTGTCCAACTCTTTGTATCCTGGTAAAAGCTCCACCACACATTAATATATTAACTGGCAATTCCGCTCCAACATTCATCAAGACTAACTTTTATGTACCTTGTGGTGTATCGTCACACAAGTTGACACAGAGTGACAGTGCACACAGTCTAGTTGGCCTTCCCTTCTAAGGATTAACTGTGCAGCTGTTCCATATTTTTAATAGTAGTGCTGAGATGAAATTATGGCTTCATTACATCTACTCTAGATCCATTTCAACATTATGTGCAACTAGGAAGTCAAACCTTAGAATGATGTTACAGTTACAGCAACCTGGGAAAGCACTTCCATGTCTGATGGTTGCTCCTTCCCACCAGGAAATTAACCTATGCTGAACCAAGAGAATTTACTCATCTACCTCCTTTTCCATTTAATCTGCAATGTGGGACAGCTTCATGTTTCCCTGCTCCTTCTGATTTACAACAGACTGCTACATCTCTGTGTCCAGCAGGAATGTATACTTTTCCCTCACACTACTCTGGTGACACAGTACTGTGCCATAGATTCTGTATGTGACTTTCTCATGCTAAAATTGATGAGTAATGTTGTGCAGGGTCCATTGTGCTCCCATTGTTGCTTAATGATGGGTGGCTAGGGAGATACCTGCCCCATATCCTTCCATCATACCCAGTTGAAGATTTCCAGTAGCATTCTCACCCCCCCCCCCCCCCCCCACCTGCCATATCTTCTGTAATGAGGCTCTTTATGGAGTCATGCTGTGCATACCATAACCATACAGTCTGATAACATATAATTTCTGTATTAGATACCACTCTGATTTCTTTAAACCATGCTACCATCTCAGTCTCTTCAAGGGCCATCGTTGTCACCATGAATCTGTGCAATATTTTCTGAAAGTCAGACCTCACCTTGGGGAATGTATCAAATACACTTAGCTCTGCATCATGCATGAGGGCCATATTTAAATTATCACTGTCTGATAGCCCATAAATATTAGTATTCAACCTGCTAATTCTGTCTACAAATTCTTCATTGGTTTCACAATGCCTTTGAAACCCGTGAAAATATGAACATCCCAAAATTTCTCATCACACATTATATGACGGTGTGCTGAAAAGTAATATCTCCAAACTTTTTTTTCTGTTCTCAATATTGGTTGAGGTACTGTATTTCAAGTGCATTACTCAGCTGACTTTCCCACTTTGTTGATGCAATTTTGAACCCTCTGTCACTAGAGGACTATGAATTATAGTGTGTAACATGGTGGTGTATAATGTAACTATAGTGACAGTATCAACAAACTGGTCTCTCATTGGGAGAAATGTGTTCATTCCCAGGGTGACTACACTGAGAAATAAATATGTAGGCATCAAGAATAAAGATGTAGAATGTTAATAATGTTTGTTGTATTTAACACATTCCAGCTGGTCCACAGTGACTTCTGCAGTCCCCTAAAATTCTTAATTTTTTTAACTTTGTTTTGTGGCTCTTGCTTATGAGGTGAAGGAGAAAAGCAGGTTAACATCTGTTTCAGAAGTACTGTCATCCATTTCAAAACCATCACTATCAATTACGGAAGCAGATTCTTCAAGCAGCCCCAGAATTTCTTCATCAGTCCCCCATTTTACGACAAAGTTTTGTGAGCAATACAACTACAGAAGTACACTGCAACAACAAATGTGCAGGAACTTGCTGTTGTGTCGGCAGATTAGCCAACACAACGCACACTAATTGAAAGAGGAGGCCGAAATGCACGCGTCAACTCATGCAGGCTGGCATTAGGTCTGAAACAGGATACGTAATGAATGCTATAAAGAAAAGTACGTAGCTGCTGGAATACTTAACTTTAATCCATCATTTGTACACAGCATTCTTGATGATACAAGTGAGACTCTCTCTAGAAATGGCTAATGGCGCCTTGCTAGGTCGTAGCCATGGACTTAGCTGAAGGCTATTCTAACTATCTCTCGGCAAATGAGAGAAAGGCTTTGTCAGTGTAGTCGCTAGCAAAGTCGTCCGTACAACTGGGGCGAGTGCTAGTAAGTCTCTCAAGACCTGCCGTGTGGTGGCGCTCGGTCTGCGATCACTGACAGTGGCAACACGCGGGTCCAACATGTACTAATGGACCGCGGCCGATTTAAAGCTACCACCTAGCAAGTGTGGTCTCTGGCGGTGACACCACACTTGCCATGCCTACAACATATTTTTCAAGACATGTAGCCAGGACGTGCCTAAGCTGGCCTGTGGCCATGTGCAAACCTTCTGTGCAGGATGCAGGGCTGTCCCACATACCCCCTTCCCCACTGCTCCTCCAACAGAGGTTATACACCTTTGTCACATTCAAAAGAATTTTAAGTTTTGCCATTGACATACTTCCAACATATCAAAAGACTGTTACTTCAGCAGACCTACTGTTGTGATAGGAAAATTATTAATTGGAGAAAGAATATTAATAGGTTTGGTAATTACTAAAATGTTAATAATAAAAACTAAGTCAGCTGTGGGAAACCTTCCAATTTAATGAAATTCAAAATCAAATAAGGTTCACAAGTGTTGTTCAGGATATACACTAAAATGTTTTTGTCTCTTGACTGTGTTCTATATTTACGAGAAATTAAATGAGTTGTAGATTATAAACAGTAAGGTTTTTCTGCTTTACACAAAACATCTTTTCCTTTCTTTTCGATATCGTCAAAATCAATTTTGAAGCCACGTCATGTTCCACTGATAGCGTGGAAAGAGAAGACAGGCATTCTTGCAAGATGCTGCTTCTGAAATAATTCTTGATAATCTTGAAATGTGAAAAGCTCCTTTCAGCAGAGACGACAGTCACTGGCATGATTAGCAAAATTCTGTAGGCAATTAAATGTTGGAAATGGGTTTCCAATGTTATTCAAGTATTTCAGTATTAACATAGGAGTTTTCACATCCTTGGGCACCATTTCTCTGAACACTTTAATTTCTGCCAAATGTCTGATGTAACAATGTCTTTCAAACATTCACCATTCATGTTTACAGTTAGCTCTTTCTCAAGGTTTCTACATAGCATTTTTAGTTCTTTTCCCTGTATGTATTTTAAACTACTTGAGTAAACAAAAAGTTGAATATTTCGGAATACTTAGCAATTTGGCCAACCCCTTCTTTCAAACTTTTCAACACTGTGGCAATGACAGGATTCTGTATTTCTCCTCTGAAGGTTGAGCCCTGCAAACCATGTCATCACCTTCATAATCAAGTTGCTTCACCTTCTTGCCTATTCTCTTTTCTCCAAATTTTGGTTCAGTCTGTAAACTTTCAGCTACCTTTTTTGCTATTATCTGCACATTAACAAAACTGTCTTCACAGAAATTCTCAATAAACTTCAGTAGACTTTTGAGGGATATCATTGCTACTTTCACATCCACATTTTCTGCTTGAAGTGCCTTACTTGCTTTGTTAATGTCAAAGAGAAAGTCATATGATAAGACAACACCTACAATAAACTCGAAACTTAGTAATTCATTCACAGCACACCATATGACAACACCTGCAATAAACTCGAAGCTTTCTAATTCATTCGTAGCAAGCAAGTGTGCTTTGCTCTTTGTTTTCAATTCAATAGTGCTGTTGCTCACCTCAAGAAGGGCATCTCTGACTTCTCTTTCATGGTATCTTATAGCTTTGACACTCTCCACCCTACTTTCCCATGGAGTATCTGAAAGCTTTTTCACTGTTAAAGTTGGTACTCAGTTCAATAAGATTGCCCATCTCTGAGTGGAAACAGTGAAAATAATATATGTTCTTTGAATTACATCAAAAAATGTGAGTGCTTTTGCTGTAGATTTTGCTGCATCTGATAATGCAAGATTAGGACTGTGGCTGGCACATTGCATATAAAGTGCTCTTGGACTGCACTTTAAGATTTTGGCTTGAACACCACTTTTGTGCTATTATCTTAACTTTGGCCTCTGCAGTTATGATTATAGTCCTAGTTGATCTGGTTTTGATAAAAGTCTTTCAGTAAAACTATCTCCTGTTGTTGAAGCGACAGTCAGAAAGTCAAGGAAGTGTTCTTCTACAGTCACTGCATCTTCTGATGATAAATTTACAAACCTAACAATCAATGTCATTTGTTCATTGTGGCTTGTACCAGGAGTACAGTCAAGTGTGACAGAAAAATATTTACCTTCTTTTACAAAATTAACAATATTGATTTTTATTTTATCGGCAAGCAAGTTTTGAATGTTTTTCCCAAGATAATGGTCATAAATTTCTTGAGTTTTTACCTGCCTTAAATGTTCCTGCAAAACAGGGTCAAATTCTGCTATCATTTTGATCAAACCAAGAAAATTACCATCATTTTCTTGATAGAGCTTACCACTGGTTCCCATTAAGACCATATTATGTTGATCAATACACCTGATGGTGAGTATAATTCTTTTTAGAACCTGACGCCAATGTTGCTTCTCTTTTTCCAGTAGTTCAAGGTCAATTTTATGAATACCACATTTTTGTTTCAAACACATCTCACATTCTTTCCATTTTTTTGTACACTTTATGTGGTTAAATGATTGTTCATGCTCTTGAAGCTGATTTCCTAAATGAACCCTATCACAGAGTCCTTCACTTGACGCTTGTTTGAAGGAGATCCAAAAAGTTTACAACAAAAACAAAAATAATTGTAGGTAGATTTCAAATAGACAAGCCATTTTGATCCCTTTTCTCTCCATTTGATAAAGTTCTTACATAAAAATGAGTTGAAAATTTTCTTCTGTTCTCATTTAAGGAATACTCAAACTTTCTGTACAATTTCATTTTTCATAAAGGGTGTTAACATATTAGGCCAAGTGCCTGGGTCTGAATTTGTGATTACCTCACTATTGCTACTGCTAGGCCTACCTGAATGCGGGATAGCAGGAGATCCACATTGCAGTGCTTCATATTCACTTGTATCTAAAGCATCACATGATAAGATAATGCTATTGTCCTTTCAGAACACTTTAGTCTCACTGTCTGAAGTTGTTGGTTGAAGAAATTTTTCAAAACTGCCTTTTTATGAGTTCAAAAACTGTTCATGTTGTGGCTTTTTCTTGATCTTTTGAGCACCTGAATTGTATTTTATAAAACTGTCTCTTTCAAGAGACATTTCCCTGTAGGCCCTCTGAACTTCACAGGACAGGCAAAAACACTGTATCTTCACCTAGAGTGCACACACAACACATGAAATGGTGTGAACTGGGAAAGTACCATCTGTTTCAACTGACAATGATGAACAAATCATTCTGTGGGAGACACCTGCTGACGGAAGAATGTAATGCGTGATTGTTAACCACAACAATGAGTAGAAAGAGTGCAGAGAGGCACAGAGAAATAATGAATTGCATATCTCTTAATTCACACTGGAGCAATTATCATGTGTTGGCAATAGATATTACTATAGCACATCAATATCATAGTCCCTTGGTTCCCTTGACTCCAATGCAGGCCTAATTTTCCGAGAAGTACTCCAGTGGCTATAGTCATGCCACAATGGGTATATAATTGAATTACATTACTAGTAGTTTCAGAAACACCTTACTTTGTTTTTTCAAATTATCTGTAATAACAAAATTACAGGCGAGTTTTCAAATTATATTCTAATGTTGTGCATGGGTCCCCTAGAAGCGTGGGGCCCTGTGTGGTTGCACCATTTGCACATGCATTAGGCCTACCATGCATGTAGCACTTTATGGAAGGAGGAACATCCATCTAGTGGCTCTCCAAAGTGCTAAAAGAGCAAACAGTTGACTTCGAGCTGTCACTGCTCAGAAATAATGCATCATGAAGTAAAAATCAGGAAAGCCATGCTTGGAAATTCATTGTGTGCTAATTATCAGGGAAATCATAAAATACCCATTATTTCTACAGGCAGTGACCAGAATGTGTTAAAAAGCTTTAACAATTTTCAGGTATAATTTTGGAAGCATTATTTCAGCACACCCTCATATACACCCTTGTATGTCCTGCTAATCTCAGTCAAGTCATACTCAACAGCTGATCCTGGTTTCACCTATCCAAACTTGTGGATGTTCTTCAGTTTTCCAGTAAAACCAGCATATTCTCCTCTGCTCTTCCCCAGAAAGGAGTAACTATACTGGCAGCACAGAAACCCAAGGCAGGTGAGGACACACCAGGGGCCTTTCCAATTTGATATACATTGCAAGATCTGCACGACCTCATCTAGTAAATGCTGGGCTGCCTCCAAGTTTATCTTCTTGCCTGAAGTGGCATTTTTGTCTGTGGCACACCTCTATGGGGCAAGGAAGTGAAACACACACCAAACTCAGAACAGAGAAAAGAATAACTCCACAAGCAAGTACAATATCCAGACTGAATTTCCACTCTGCATTGGAGTGTGTGCTGATTTGAAGCTTCCTAGCAGATTAAAACTGTGTGTCAAATTGGAACTCAAATCTGGGAAATTTGCTTTTCATGGATAAGTGCTCTACTGACAGAGCTATCCAAGCATGACTCATGGCCCTACCAAATAACTATATGTCCACCAGTACCTTTTTTCCACCTTCCAAACTTCGCAGAAATTCTCCTATATACCGTGTGGGACTAGCACTCCTACAAGAAATGACATAGGGAAGAAATGGCTTAGCCACAGCTTGGTGATTGTTTATAGGTCTTTGATAAGCACCTGTTTTGTCTAATGTTTTTACAAATTCTCAGTTATTCACCAAACATTGGGACAGTGCTGATAAGAGGCTGACTGATGTTACATTAGCCTGCTTTCTGGGTCATCACAGATGCAAGAAGACAATGGCAGATGGTTCAGTAATAACTAAATATTCTAAGCCATTTACATAAAGAAACCTGAAGAATATATCCATGTTAGTGGTAAAACAATTAATACCAACTGCATCATGAAAATGTATATGCTGAAATTTCACTTGTTGTTGGTGATCACCCGTCTTTCTTTTTTATAAGCTTTCACTAGCCCTTTTCTGCTTACTTCATTTCTTTCCCAGTGTGTTTTTTGATTCATTAAGTTGGGTCCACTGTCTTCTCCTACTTCTTTTTCTTCCCCTTCTTTTCATTTTTCTTCCTGGCCTTATCCCATATCTTCACCTGGTTGGCATGGTAATGTGGATTTGGCAGTGTAAGTGGTAGAGGGTGGCTGGATGCCCTTCCTGTCACTATCACTTTGCCTCCATCCAAGGACAGAACTTATGTGCCCAATCTGTTTGTGACTAGTGTTATCCATGGGAAAGTGTGAGGACATTTTTGAAGTATTTGCATATCATGTAACTGTGATGGGAGATGTGTACCAGCCTGGTATTCACTTAGTCAGATGCAGAAACTGCCCACAAACCACATCTAGGCTGGCTAGCAAACTGGCTCTCATCATTAATCTGCCAAATTGATTTGATCTGGGGTCAGTGCAACTCCCTAAATCCCAGTAGAGGTGTGCTAATGCATGCGGGTATCTGGAGGGGTCAAGATTTGATTCAGTGTGCTGTATCCATTTCCAAAGTCAGCCTATTACTTTGCCTGACAAAAATATATTAATTTTTGTATGCAGTTGGTGATAATTTTAGAGAATATCACGTATGAGGATGATTCGATAAGTCTGGTAAAACTGCAAGAAAAAATATTTTTTTCATGGATGACTCACCTTGCTGCTTGATATAGTGGAATATATGCTTGTTCCAGTGGTCCTCCATCTTTTCCATCCCATTGGAAAAATAGGTTCTGTCAAACTCTGCAAAAAAATCATTGATTGCAACTATTGCAACTTGATGAAACTTTCTTACTGGGAAGCCAAAGTTTCAAGCTAGAGAACAAGAAGAGGTCACTTGGGGCTAAGTCTGGTGAATAAGGTGGATGAGGAACCAGTTCAACGCCCAGTTCATGCACTTTTGCCATTGTTATCACTGATGTACAGGATGGGCATTATCCTGGTGAAAGAGCACTATTTTCATGCCAGCCTTGGTCTTTTTTCAGCCAGTGCAAGTTTCAGATGATCCAACAATGTAGCATAATAGGGTCCAGTTATGGGTTTGCCTTTTTCCAAGTACTCAATGAGAATCATTCCATGGGAATCCCAAAAAATAGTGGCCATCATCTTACCAGCTGACAAAATGATCTTTGCCTTCTTCAGTGCACTTTCATCAGCCTTTGTCCATTGTTTTGCTGCCATTTTGCCTCTGTTGTGTAATGATGATCCAGGTTTCATCAACAGTCACAAATCAATACAAAAAGTCTTGCAGACTGTGATTAAACATCACCAGACATTGTGTTGAAATGTTGTCCTGGATGCACTTTTGGTCATTGGTGAGCAGTCACAGCACCCACCTCACACACACGCAATTCTCGGTCCAGGGTGTTATGTTGTTGTTGTTGTTGTTGTTGTTGTGGTCTTCAGTCCTGAGACTGGTTTGATGCAGCTCTCCATGCTACTCTATCCTGTGCAAGCTTCTTCATCTCCCAGTACCTACTGCAACCTACATCTTTCTGAATCTGCTTAGTGTATTCATCTCTTGGTCTCCCCCTACGATTTTTACCCTCCACGCTGCCTTCCAATACTAAATTGGTGATCCCTTGATGCCTCAGAACATGTCCTACCAACCGATCCCTTCTTCTGGTCAAGTTGTGCCACAAACTTCTCTTCTCCCCAATCCTATTCAATACTTCCTCATTAGTTATGTGATCTACCCATCTAATCTTCAGCATTCTTCTGTAGCACCACATTTCGAAAGCTTCTATTCTCTTCTTGTCCAAACTATTTACCGTCCATGTTTCACTTCCATACATGGCTACACTCCATACAAATACTTTCAGAAATGACTTCCTGACACTTAAATCTATACTCGATGTTAACAAATTTCTCTTCTTCAGAAACGCTTTCCTTGCCATTGCCAGTCTACATTTTATATCCTCTCTACTTCGACCATCATCAGTTATTTTGCTCCCCAAATAGCAAAACTCCTTTGCTACTTTAAGTGTCTCATTTCCTAATCTAATACCCTCAGCATCACCCGACTTAATTTGACTACATTCCATTATCCTCGTTTTGCTTTTGTTGATGTTCATCTTATATCCTCCCTTCAAGACACTATCCATTCCGTTCAACTGCTCTTCCAAGTCCTTTGCTGTCTCTGACAGAATTACAATGTCATCGGCGAACCTCAACGTTTTTATTTCTTCTCCATGGATTTTAATACCTACTCCGAATTTTTCTTTTGTTTCCTTTACTGCTTGCTCAATATACAGATTGAATAGCATCGGGGAGAGGCTACAACCCTGTCTTACTCCCTTCCCAACCACTGCTTCTCTTTCATGCCCCTCGACTCTTATAACTGCCATCTGGTTTCTATACAAATTGTAAATAGCCTTTCGCTCCCTGTATTTTACCCCTGCCACCTTTAGAATTTGAAAGAGAGTATTCCAGTCAACATTGTCAAAAGCTTTCTCTAAGTCTACAAATGCTAGGAACGTAGGTTTGCCTTTCCTTAATCTTTCTTCTAAGATAAGTCGTAAGGTCAGTATTGCCTCACGTGTTCCAGTATTTCTACGGAATCCAAACTGATCTTCCCCGAGGTTGGCTTCTACTAGTTTTTCCATTCGTCTGTAAAGTATTCGTGTTAGTATTTTGCAGCTGTGACTTATTAAACTGATTGTTCGGTAATTTTCACATCTGTCCACACCTGCTTTCTTTGGGATTGGAATTATTATATTCTTCTTGAAGTCTGAGGGTATTTCGCCTGTTTCATACATCTTGCTCACCAGATGGTAGAGTTTTGTCAGGACTGGCTCTCCCAAGGCTGTCAGTAGTTCCAATGGAATGTTGTCTACTCCGGGGGCCTTGTTTCGGCTCAGGTCTTTCAGTGCTCTGTCAAACTCTTCACGCAGTATCGTATCTCCCATTTCATCTTCATCTACATCCTCTTCCATTTCCATAATATTGTCCTCAAGTGCATCGCCCTTGTATAGACCCTCTATATACTTCTTCCACCTTTCTGCTTTCCCTTCTTTGCTTAGAACTGGGTTTCCATCTGAGCTCTTGATGTTCATACAAGTGGTTCTCTTATCTCCAAAGGTCTCTTTAATTTTCCTGTAAGCAGTATCTATCTTACCCCTAGTGAGATAAGCCTCCACATCCTTACATTTGTCCTCTAGCCATGCCTGCTTAGCCATTTTGCACTTCCTGTCGATCTCATTTTTTAGACGTTTGTATTCCTTTTTGCCTGCTTCACTTACTGAATTTTTATATTCTCTCCTTTCATCAATTAAATTCAATATTTCTTCTGTTACCCAAGGATTTCTACTTGCCCTCTTCTTTTTACCTACTTGATCCTCTGCTGCCTTCACTACTTCATCCCTCAAAGCTACCCATTCTTCTTCTACTGTATTTCTTTCCCCCATTCCTGTCAATTGTTCCCTTATGCTCTCCCTGAAACTCTCTACAACCTCTGGTTCTTTCAGTTTATCCAGGTCCCATCTCCTTAAATTCCCACCTTTTTGCAGTTTCTTCAGTTTTAATCTACAGGTCGTAACCAACAGATTGTGGTCAGAATCCACATCTGCCCCTGGAAATGTCTTACAATTTAAAACCTGGTTCCTAAATCTCTGTCTTACCATTATATAATCTATCTGATTCCTTTTAGTATCTCCAGGGTTCTTCCATGTATACAACCTTCTATCATGATTCTTAAACCAAGTGTTAGCTATGATTAAGTTGTGCTCTGTGCAAAATTCTACCAGGCGGCTTCCTCTTTCATTTCTTAGCCCCAATCCATATTCACCTACTACGTTTCCTTCTCTCCCTTTTCCTACACTCGAATTCCAGTCACCCATGACTATTAAGTTTTCGTCTCCCTTCACTATCTGAATAATTTCTTTTATTTCATCATACATTTCTTCAATTTCTTCATCATCTGCAGAGCTAGTTGGCATATAAACTTGTACTACTGTAGTAGGTGTGGGCTTCGTATCTATCTTGGCCACAATAATGCGTTCACTATGCTGTTTGTAGTAGCTTACCCGCATTCCTATTTTCCTATTCATTATTAAACCTACTCCTGCATTACCCCTATTTGACTTTGTGTTTATAACCCTGTAGTCACCTGACCAGAAGTCTTGTTCCTCCTGCCACCGAACTTCACTAATTCCCACTATATCTAACTTTAACCTATCCATTTCCCTTTTTAAATTTTCTAACCTACCTGCCCGATTAAGGGATCTGACATTCCACGCTCCGATCCGTAGAATGCCAGTTTTCTTTCTCCTGATAACGACATCCTCTTGAGTAGTCCCCGCCCGGAGATGCGAATGGGGGACTATTTTACCTCCGGAATATTTTACCCAAGAGGACGGCATCATCATTTAATCGTACAGTAAAGCTGCATGCCCTCGGGAAAAATTACGGCCGTAGTTTCCCCTTGCTTTCAGCCGTTCGCAGTACCAGCACAGCAAGGCCGTTTTGGTTATTGTTACAAGGCCAGATCAGTCAATCATCCAGACTGTTGCCCTTGCAACTACTGAAAAGGCTGCTGCCCCTCTTCAGGAACCACACGTTTGTCAGGGTGTTATGTGCTCACTAAATCAAGATGCTTAGAGTCTCAGAAATCACACGAATTTTTATTGATCTATTTTAAATGCTAACAGAAAAGTAAAGATGTGAAGACAGGTCAAGAGTTGTGCTTGGGTAGCTCAGACGGTAGAGCACTTGCCCACAAAAGGCAAAGGCCTTGAGTTCGAGTCTTGGTCTGGCACACAGCTTTAATCTGCCAGGAAGTTTCATATCAGTGCACACTCCACTGCAGATTGAAAATCTCCTTATGGGAACAGAAAGGTAAATTATCAGGAAAAGTTAGCTGCAAAGGAACTAGAACCTCTGACAACAGATCCTTTGATTGAGAGAATGATGATGTCAAATCAGCATGAGTACAAGAAAACGTTTAACAAGGAAGTGTACAGTTAGCACAAGTTGTTGAGTGGGCATGTGAGAATATCTGATCTTAAGCCCAGAAGTAAATTTGGGAACTAATACGTCTGTTAGGGCTCTTGTACATTTGTCCAAAAAAAGAGAAAAGCACAAAAACTCCCACTTACAGAAAAATGTAAAATGGAGAGTTGCGAAAGTTTACAAATTATTTTGTTATTGTCCTAAACTATACTTAATTGTGTAGAAAACTACAAAATTCCACAAAAACAATTCTTTCTTTTGTCAGATAAGTTATGCATCTTATTACTATTATTATTATTATTCTTTCTTTCTTTCTTTTCTCATAATTATTATTATTTCTTTTCTCAGACGTTATGTCTGGTCAAAAATGGAAAGTGACGCGGACCTTGATCAAGCGTGACTTCCTTTTAATTGTACGGTATATGTTATATTGCATTTAGGAACTTTCGGGTAATTGAACATGTATCAATAATTACGGATTTCTGTAGTTGTATATATAAGTTTGGATGTAGCTGTATTGCACTGATGTACTGGTGGATATTGTGTGGTATGACTTCTGTAGTTGATAGTATAATTGTATAATGTCAACTTTATCCTGATGCCACATGTCCTTGACTTCCGCAGCCAGTTGGATGTTCCCCCCCCCCCCCCCCCCCCCCCCCCCTCCGGTTTTCTTTTGTATATTTGTTGTATTGGGTATGGATATTTCGATTAGTTGTGTTAATTTCTTCTTTTTATTGGTGAGTATGATGTCAGGTTTGTTGTGTGGTGTTGTTTTATCTGTTATAATGGTTCTGTTCCAGTATAATTTGTATTCATCATTCTCCAGTACATTTTGTGGTGCATACTTGTATGTGGGAACGTGTTGTTTTATAAGTTTATGTTGTAAGGCAAGCTGTTGATGTATTATTTTTGCTACATTGTCATGTCTTCTGGGGTATTCTGTATTTGCTAGTATTGTACATCCACTTGTGATGTGATCTACTGTTTCTATTTGTTGTTTGCAAAGTCTGCATTAATCTGTTGTGGTATTGGGATCTTTAATAATATGCTTGCTGTAATATCTGGTGTTTATTGTTTGATCCTGTATTGCAATCATGAATCCTTCCATCTCACTGTATATATTGCCTTTTCTTATCCATGTGCTGGATGCGTCTTGATCAATGTGTGGCTGTGTTAGATGATACAGGTGCTTGCCATGTAGTGTTTTCTTTTTCCAATTTACTTTCTTTGTATCTGTTGATGTTATGTGATCTAGAGGGTTGTAGAAGTGGTTATGAAATTGCAGTGGTGTAGCTGATGTATTTATATGAGTAATTGCTTTGTGTATTTTGCTAGTTTCTGCTCGTTCTATAAAGAATTTTCTTAAATTGTCTACCTGTCCTTAATGTCGGTTTTTTTATGTCGATAAATCCCCTTCCTCCTTCCTTTCTGCTTAATGTGAATCTTTCTGTTGCTGAATGTATGTGATGTATTCTATATTTGTGGCATTGTGATCGTGTAAGTGTATTGAATGCTTCTAGGTCTGTGTTACTCCATTTCACTACTCCAAATGAGTAGGTCAGTATTGGTATAGCGTAAGTATTTATAGCTTTTGTCTTGTTTCTTGCTGTCAATTCTGTTTTCAGTATTTTTGTTAGTCTGTGTCTATATTTTTCTTTTAGTTCTTCTTTAATACTCGTATTATCTATTCCTATTTTTTGTCTGTATCCTAGATATTTATAGGCACCTGTTTTTTCCATCGCTTCTATGCAGTCGCTGTGGTTATCCAATATGTAATCATCTTGTTTGGTGTGTTTTCCCTTGACTATGCTATTTTTCTTGCATTTGTGTGTTCCAAAATCCATATTTATATCATTGCTGAATACTTCTGTTATCTTTAGTAACTGGTTGAGTTGTTGATTTGTTGCTGCCAGTAGTTTTAGATCATCCATGTATAGCAAATGTGTGAGTTTGTGTTGGTATGTTCCAGTAATATTGTATCCATAATTTGTATTATTTAGCATGTTGGATAGTGGGTTCAGAGCAAGGCAGAACCAGAAAGGACTTAATGAGTCTCCTTGGTATATTCCACGCTTAATCTGTATTGGCTGTGATGTGATATTATTTGAATTTGTTTGTATATTAAGTGTGGTTTTCCAGTTTTTCATTACTATGTTTAGGAACTGTATCAATTTAGGATCGACTTTGTATATTTCCAATATTTGTAGTAACCATGAGTGGGGTACACTATCAAAAGCTTTTTGGTAATCAATGTATGCGTAGTGTAGCGACCTTTGTTTAGTTTTAGCTTGGTATGTCACCTCTGCATCTATTATCATTTGCTCTTTACAACCTCATGCTCCTTTGAACAGCCTTTTTGTTCTTCATTTATAATTTTGTTCTGTGTTGTATGTGTCATTAATTTCTGTGTAATGACTGAAGTTAATATTTTGTATATTGTTGGTAGGCATGTTATGGGGCGATTTTTAGCTGGGTTTGCTGTGTCTGCTTGATCTGTAGGTTTCAGATAAGTTATTCCATGTGTATGTGTATTGGGGAATGTGTATGGGTCTGCAATGTAACTGTTAAATAATTTAGTTAGATGTGAATGTGTTGAGGTGAACTTCTTTAGCCAGAAATTTGCTATTTTATCTTTTCCAGGGGCTTTCCAACTGTGAGTAGAATTAATTGCTTGGGTGACTTCATGTTGCAAAATTATCACTTCAGGCATTTGTGGTATCATCTTGTACGTGTCTGTTTCTGCTTGTATCCACCATGCATGCCTGTTATGTTGTACCGGGTTTGACCATATGTTGCTCCAGAAATGTTCCATGTCTGTTATGTTTGGTGGATTGTCTATTTTAATGTGTGTGTTATCTATTGTCTGGTAAAATTTCTTTTGGTTTGTGTTGAATGTTTGGTTTTGTTTCCTTCTATTTTCACTTTTTTTGTATCTTCTAAGTCGTTTGTCCAATGTTTGTAATTTCTGCTTCTTTTCATCTAATTGTTCTATCGCTTCTTGTTGTGAGATTTTACCTAACCTTTTTCGTTTTTTTTCTGACATGTCATTTCTTACAAATTGTGTTAGCTGTCCGATGTCTTTTCTCAGTTTTTCTATTCTGATCTGTAGCCTGTGTTGCCATGCTGGTTTTGTGGGTTTCTTCTGTGTGTTTGTTGGTTCTGATCTCTGCCTAATGTGTATATTTAGTGTAGTGAGTGCTCCTATATAAACCAGTAGTTGTAACTCTTCCATAGTTGTGTTTTCATTTATTTTGTTGTGTATGATTGTGTTGATAGTTTTTATTGTTGTTTCGACTTGTGGGTTATTTGGTGGTCTATGCAAGAATGGTCTAATGTCTGTATTTGTGTCTTTGTATTCTATATATGTCAGCTGAAATTTTTCTTCTATATCTAACATGTGTGTCACTTCATGTTCTATTTGTGCTTGTTCTGGTGGCTGTCTTAAGATTTTGTTTTCCTCTGATTGTTTAATTGATGTGTGTTGGTCTTTGTTTGTTTGCTCTGGGATGTTTGAGTCCATTACTGTATTTTCTTCTTCTTGTGATTGCACATTATTTTGTTCCAGTATTTATTGTACTTGTTGTTTGATGTTGCCTAATTCTGACTGGGGTATCCTGTTATTTTTTATTATTACACGGATCTGATCAGCTAGTCATTGTTCTGTTAAAAATTTCAATTCTGGGTATTTGGTAATACATGTTGTGTATACTTGTGATCTGTATCCAGTTGTGTTGGTTCCTAGGTTTGTTGCTTGGTAATAACAGAACATGAGATGTCGATTAACTTCATCTGACCATCTCATCCTCTGTCTTTGTTTTCCTTCTAGGATGGTTGCAGGAAGCATATCCTGCAAAACACCTCTATTTGGATTTAAATCATTTTCCAGTTGGCTAACAGTGTCGTTACCATTGTGGGCGGGCATAGGGTTCAAGTCGTCCCCGACCATGACGGCGCTTGTCCGAGACTTCTTTAGTTCTGTCCTGAACCAAGTAATCACACTAAAAGGGGGGTTAGCCCTATTAGTGGTTTGTTCTTTTCGTCGCCTTTTACGACTGGCAGAACATACTGGAGGCCTATTCTTTTCCCGGGCCTCCACGGGAATTATTATTATTATTATTATTATTATTATTTCTTTCTTTTCTCAGAAGTTATGTCTGGTCAAAAATGGAAAGTGATGCAGACCTTGATCAAGCGTGACTTCCTTTTAACTGTACGGTATATGTTATATTGCATTTAGGAACTTACGGGTGATTGAACATGTATCAATAATTACGGATTTCTGTAGTTGTATATATAAGTTTGGATGTAGCTGTATTGCATTGATGTACTGGTGGATATTGTGTGGTATGACTCCTGTAGTTGAAAGTATAATTGGTATAATGTCAACTTTATCCTGATGCCACATGTCCTTGACTTCCTCAGCCAGTTGGATGTATTTTTCAATTTTTTCTCCGGTTTTCTTTTGTATATTTGTTGTATTGGGTATGGATATTTCGATTAGTTGTGTTAATTTCTTCTTTTTATTGATGAGTATGATGTCAGGTTTGTTGTGTGGTGTTGTTTTATCTGTTATAATGGTTCTGTTCCAGTATAATTTGTATTCATCATTCTCCAGTACATTTTGTGGTGCATACTTGCATGTGGGAACGTGTTGTTTTATAAGTTTATGTTGTAAGGCAAGCTGTTGATGTACAGGGTTATTACAAATGATTGAAGCGATTTCACAGCTCTACAATAACTTTATTATTTGAGATATTTTCACAATGCTTTGCACACACATACAAAAACTCAAAAAGTTTTTTTTGGCATTCACAAATGTTCGATATGTGCCCCTTTAGTGATTCGGCAGACATCAAGCCGATAATCAAGTTCCTCCCACACTCGGCGCAGCATGGCCCCATCAATGAGTTCGAAAGCATTGTTGATGCGAGCTCGCAGTTCTGGCACGTTTCTTGGTAGAGGAGGTTTAAACACTGAATCTTCCACATAACCCCACAGAAAGAAATTGCATGGGGTTAAGTCAGGAGAGCGTGGAGGCCATGACATGAATTGCTGATCATGATCTCCACCACGACCGATCCATCGGTTTTCCAATCTCCTGTTTAAGAAATGCCGAACATCATAATGGAAGTGCGGTGGAGCACCATCCTGTTGACCGTCGGCTGTGGTACGTTTAGCTCCCTGCTTGCTTTATTCATCGACTTCTGCGGGTTACGCGTGAAACTTGCCCGCACGCGTTCAACCATTTCTTCGCTCACTGCAGGCCGACCCGTTGATTTCCCCTTACAGAGGCATCCAGAAGCTTTAAACTGCGCATACCATCGCCGAATGGAGTTAGCAGTTGGTGGATCTTTGTTGAACTTCGTCCTGAAGTGTCGTTGCACTGTTATGACTGACTGATGTGAGTGCATTTCAAGCACAACATACGCTTTCTCGGCTCCTGTCGCCATTTTGTCTCACTGCGCTCTCGAGCACTCTGGCGGCAGAAACCTGAAGTGCGGCTTCAGCCAAACAAAACTTTATGAGTTTTTCTACGTATCTGTAGTGTGTCGTGACCATATGTCAATGAATGGAGCTACAGTGAATTTATGAAATCGCTTCAATCATTTGTAATAGCCCTGTATTATTTTTGCTACATTGTCATGTCTTTTGGGGTATTCTGTATTTGCTAGTATTGTTCATCTGCTTGTGATGTGATCTACTGTTTCTATTTGTTGTTTGCAAAGTCTGCATTAATCTGTTGTGGTATTGGGATCTTTAATAATATGCTTGCTGTAATATCTGGTGTTTATTGTTTGATCCTGTATTGCAATCATGAATCCTTCCATCTCACTGTATATATTGCCTTTTCTTATCCATGTGCTGGATGCGTCTTGATCAATGTGTGGCTGTGTTAGATGATACGGGTGCTTGCCATGTAGTGTTTTCTTTTTCCAATTTACTTTCTTTGTATCTGTTGATGTTATGTGATCTAGAGGGTTGTAGAAGTGGTTATGAAATTGCAGTGGTGTAGCCGATGTATTTATATGAGTAATTGCTTTGTGTATTTTGCTAGTTTCTGCTCGTTCTATAAAGAATTTTCTTAAATTGTCTACCTGTCCATAATGTCGGTTTTTTTATGTCGATAAATCCCCTTCCTCCTTCCTTTCTGCTTAATGTGAATCTTTCTGTTGCTGAATGTATGTGATGTATTCTATATTTGTGGCATTGTGATCGTGTAAGTGTATTGAGTGCTTCTAGGTCTGTGTTACTCCATTTCATTATTCCAAATGAGTAGGTCAATATTGGTATAGCGTAAGTATTTATAGCTTCTGTCTTGTTTCTTGCTGTCAATTCTGTTTTCAGTATTTTTGTTAGTCTGTGTCTATATTTTTCTTTTAGTTCTTCTTTAATACTCGTATTATCTATTCCTATTTTTTGTCTGTATCCTAGATATTTATAGGCACCTGTTTTTTCCATCGCTTCTATGCAGTCGCTGTGGTTATCCAATATGTAATCATCTTGTTTGGTGTGTTTTCCCTTGTCTATGCTATTTTTCTTGCATTTGTGTGTTCCAAAATCCATATTTATATCATTGCTGAATACTTCTGTTATCTTTAGTAACTGGTTGAGTTGTTGATTTGTTGCTGCCAGTAGTTTTAGATCATCCATGTATAGCAAATGTGTGAGTTTGTGTTGGTATGTTCCAGTAATATTGTATCCATAATTTGTATTATTTAGCATGTTGGATAGTGGGTTCAGAGCAAGGCAGAACCAGAAAGGACTTAATGAGTCTCCTTGGTATATTCCACGCTTAATCTGTATTGGCTGTGATGTGATATTATTTGAATTTGTTTGTATATTAAGTGTGGTTTTCCAATTTTTCCTTACTATGTTTAGGAACTGTATCAATTTTATTATTATTATTATTATTATTACTGTTATTATTATTACTGTCAGTGGCTGTAATTGTATAAACTTGTTGATAAGCGTAACTGTTATACAGCAGGTGCTGTTAATTTCACACTCTCAAATTTTTCTGAGTCTAAAAATTTGTGAACAGCCAGAATGTATATTCGTGAGCTGCCACTGGATTTTGTCAATGGTTTCCTTTGTGATGACCTCAGTTGGATGGCTGGACTGCACTTCATCTTCTGTTCTCCTCTGATGAAATTTAAGTTCATTAATCCAAAAGTAAATGGTTTTTGGTGATAGCACAGAGTCCAAGTGAACTTCATCCAATTCTGTTTTGATTTTTAGGCAGTCCAAGCCTTCAAATGAAAATGCTTAGTAACAGCATGAAGCTTAGGTTTCTCCATTTTCAGTCACATCGACACCTTGGCTAGTTCAGAAGGCTGTCAACAATAAATTGTATGATCCTTGGAATAATCAGTCTTACTAACCGTGAAAAGGGCAACAAAAATGGTCCATTCTTTCATTGGAATTTACCAGACTTACCAAACCACTCTCATACTAATTGTGATTTAAAACAATTATTGCATTGTTTCCGTATTGGAGAAGTGTCCTCTCATCTTATGAGTGTGTGATCACTTACAATTCAGTACTAGTTTAGGGTAGTCTCATAAAGTACAGTTGTTTCGTTTTTTGATAAATATTGTCAGTTTCATCTTAGTTCCCACTCTTCCCCAAATTCTTTTTCCCCTCCTGCAAGTGTGTGTTAATGACAAACATATTATTCTTCTCAGAACATTCTAATAAGTATAACCTCTTGTCATTCCTACTATTAGATCCATTTTTCGCTAGTAATAATCACCTAGGAAACTGTGGTCATTCTAATGAGTGCCCACGACAGTTTTTCCTTTACATCATGGGAATATTGGTTCATATAATGATAAAGAGATAAAAACATTTTTTTCTCAGTGGAATGTATAAATGAAGACAAACCAGCCATGAAAGATTTTGTTATTCTTCACCAAAGAAATTGTCACAACAGAAAGATTGTATGTGACACAACTACAAGTTTAAACACAATGAATACCTTATGATTGATTGTATGGCCAAAAAGAATTCTACCTGGAAGTGACATGCTGTCTGCATGAAGCAATCCAAAGAAACTGATCAGAATTATGGCAAAGCCACTTGAGGAACTTACATCATGATAATCCTCTCACTCACATCTGAATATGTTGTCTCAGCCACCATATTCACCAGAGAGAACCATGAAAGGACGTCGTTTTGCCACTGTTGATGAGATGAAAACAGAACTGCTGAAGAAACTGAACACTGTAACAAAAGTGAGTTCCATAAGTGGTTCCAAGACTGGAGAAAGTGCTAGGACAAGTGTATTGTATCTGAGGGGGATTACTTTGAAGGGGACAAAGTTGATGTTGATGAGTAAATATGGATTCTTTTAATAAAAACAAAAATGTCCGTTACGTTTTGATCACAGCTGATTTGTACACCTGCGAGAGGGGAACAAAGAGATGGCCTCTAGCAGTAGTTTACTCACTTTTCAATATGTGTACTATAAATGCAACCACCATATTCATCCAACATCATCCAAGATGAAATGAAAAGAAACACAACAAATAGAAACTTTTTCTTCTGAAAACTGGGTCAGACCTACAGAAACTGCAGGTAACAGAAAGAGATACTAATGTAAGGGGGTTATCTAACAAAATAGTTCAGTCAATAGAAAGTATTCTACAAAAGAAAATCAAAGAAGTGACAACACATGCAGGTGAGCGTCTCACAGTGTAAGGTCAGTGCCATGTTTGTGTAAAATAAGATAAAACAAAGAAGAAGACATATAACAAGCTAAGTAAACCAAAACAGTATTGTGGGCACTGCCATAATCACGAATGTAACATACATTCAGAAAGAATTCTGAAGTGCGTCTCCTGCCTTGAAGTTGATGACTCAGATTAGTTTGTGTTATACATCAACACATTTGTATTTTTTATTGTAATATGCCAATTTTTTTGATCCAACCTAATATTATAACAATTAACAACATTTATACAACATTTATAAGTTACTGCCATAATTGAAATAAATAATCCTTTTTAAAGGTTGTGATTTTTTATCAGAAGACTATTTTAATACCAGTGGTTTCACCGGAAACCCCCCCCCCCCCCTCCCGAGCACGAGCATCCATGTTACAAGAAAAAAATCTCAGGTGTCCAATGGTTAAGGGTGTGTGTGTGTAACCCATATGTTTTTAGATGTAAGAGAAATTGAGTTTCATAAGTATGACGATCTTCTTTACAGTATCTCTATAGTTTCCTAGATGCACTGATAACACAACAAACCTCCCCTGAAGAGGCATACAAAAAATTTGATGATATTGCATCAAAACACACAGAACAGCTCAGGAAATTAACAAAGCAAGTGCAGGAGGCCAGACAAAATCTTGATGATGAATTTGTGAAAAGAGCTGTTGCAGAATATGAGGATGCTTTGGACAGGTATAAAATGTGTATTTGTTTCATAATATAAATGAAAATATATGCTTTTTATCTTGACTAAAATATTTAATTTTTTTTAGGTACATACCAGTACTTATGGCACAAGCTAAAATTTACTGGGACATGGAAAACTATGCACAAGTCGAGAAAATATTTCGTAAGTCAGTGGAATTTTGCAGTGAAAATGATACATGGAAACTTAATGTGGCTCATGTATTGTTCATGCAGGAAAATAAGTTCAAAGAAGCTACAGGATTTTATGAACCAATTGTCAAGAAATATTTTGATAATGTAAGTTTTCATTTCCAGACAATTAATGTATTTAATAAATACTTAAGAAAGTCACCTAAAAACTGACTGTCATTAATAATGATTGATTGAGGATTCATTGAGTTTGAAGTAGTAAAATCATTATTCTAAAAAATACTTGTTTCCCACTGTATTGTTGGTGTTAGTAACCAAGTTCATCAAGTATGACTTAAGATGTTGATACTCATATGACCTGATCCAAGCTTCAATGTTTCTAAAAACTGTTTGCAAAGGATACTATATAGCATGCTTTAACAGTTGCGAGCAATTGTGGCATGTATCGTGCCAACAAATTCCTCGGTACCATATAATATACACCCAAAACATGTGAAGTGTTTCTAGTTTCCACTTTGACATGCAGATCTCCACTCAGCAGTCAGTCACCCCAGTTTCATGGATTTGTTGGCCATGCCTTCAATTGTAACATCAATTGGATGTCATGGAGATTTGCTGTTTCTTGTACTCCTACAAACATGCTTGCTTGGGGCAGAGTCTTCATAATACTTTTTCAGCTTTTCTTCCATGTTCTAATTCATCTTAGGGGAGATTAATCTTGCTGCAATGAAGAGCTCCTTTAAGCCATATGGACGCAGACTCTGACTCATTTATTTTATGATGATTCCTCATCCTGAGAACCAATGGCATAGTACTTTGTCATCACTCAGAGTTCTCTTTACTCATGATACATACATACCTTTATGTGCAAGGAAAAGTTATAATGAATTATGTAAGAATAAAGGAGATGACTCGCTGAAAGGCAGAAATGCTGAATCGTCGACAGGCGCACAAACAAAAGATAAGGAGATTTGCTAGCTTTTGGAATGAAATTCCTTTCTCAAGCTGTAGAGCAAACACGCTCACACACACACACACACACACACACACACACACACACACACACACATATTCTTGTGTCCCTTAATTGTGCTCAGTTGACTGAGCACAAGAGCACAATGTAGTGAGAGAGCTGTGTGCATGTGTGTGTGTGTGTGTGTGTGTGTACATGTTTCTCTACAGCTTGAGAAAGGAATTTCATTCCAAAAGCTAGCAAAGCTCTGTACCTTTTGTTTGTGTAGCTGTCGACGATGCAGCACTTCTGTCTTTTGGTGAGTCATCTCCTTTATTCATAAATAATTCATTATTCTCAACCACAACTTTCCGAAAAGATCATGTTTTGTATATCACATCAAAAAACAGAAATGTGTACTTAATTTTTTGTTTGTTTGAATGTATATTCTGGCAATCCTGGTGCACACTAATATTCTCTATCATAGTTCTGTAGTAAACTACTAGAGGGACCAAAACAAAATGGCACAGCCTATTGATAGAGTATTATGTGGAATTGGTTTTATGCATCTGAAGGAGAAAAATGCTGCAACAATTGTTGTGTTGGTGGAAGCGTTCAGCCAAAATACACCATCATATGACATTATGTTAGCAAGAAACAAACTGTCACAGGTGCATACTAACAAAATATCCTGTGCAGGTTACAGGATGCTGCCGAGATGAAGTGTTGTGAAAGGCTATCCACAGAGATATTCTTACTCTGTGATAATGCTACAGCTCATTCTGCACAGAACACAGTCACATATGTTGCTTCTTTGGTCTCTAAAATATTGTGCCACCCCTGTATGCTCCTGACTTGGCACCCAGTGACTTCTTCGTATTTCTTCAGATGAAGAAACCATTGTATGGCAGGTATTTCCAGAAGTACGATGAGCTGATTTATGAAGTGAAGTTTTCCTGAACAGCCAAAATATAGATTTCTACAACTAAGATCCTCACCAGATTATCCATTGTTGGGGAAAATATGTTGCATTAAAAAGTGAATATGTAGGAAAGGAGTACACCATCACCAAGTTTCATGTTAAGAGGTTAATTTTTTGGAGCAATAATTAAAACTTTATGATTACCTAATGTATGAGTTTTGACATGTAAAAAGACTTAATCATGTATTGTACTAATGGTGTTGATGTACGTATTTAGTACATCCCACCCCTGTTCTGCTGAAAGTTTCCCTGCAAACTATAAAGCTTTATATTACTCTACTCTTTTCAAGAGTCACTAGATTTCATTAAATAAGTAGTTGCTTTGAATATGAAGATTTACATGTGATAACCACTCAGCAAATAACTTGCCTCTTTGTGCTTACAGTTACTTGCTGAAAACCTTGTTTCAGTACTTTGAACTGTTTATGATATATGTGGATATCATATATAGTATTTGATCACAGTCTATATAATTTCCATTGCTTGTGTGGTACTGGCTAGAAAAGTACTGATGTTGTTATAGCAGTACTTCACAAGTAATTAACATCAACTCTTTAGTGTAAACAGTTTCATAAAAAATGCAGCAGAGGGATTGTGTTTCGGTGAAGTGTTTGTCAATGTGAAAATGTGACTTCATCGTCCACATGCAATTGTGTGATTACATTTATTTATGTCTGATTGTTGTTTCCATCTGGGACACACTGTTTTTGTAATATAACTTTTCTTTCTTTGTTATTATTTACGTTACTTTTGTACACAATATCCTGGATTTTTTAAAAGTTTGTTACAGTGGAAACAAAGTTTCAGAGCAGCCATGACTGTGAATCAACACAAAACTGCAATCTCTCAAAATGATAGCATTACAAGTGATGAGAGTACAATGACTGACAGTTAAAAATAATAACATTTAGGTTGCAGTTCGGATTTTAATGGCTTGAATTGCATCATTAGAATGATGTGCGCATAATACAATGTGCGGTGATTCAATGCGCAGTAGCAGAAATCAGTGATCAAGTGATACCCCAGTGAATAGCATCAGTCTCTTACATCTGTTTATCTGTCTTCAACAAATGTGCAGAACATTTTTATAATAGAATATTCAACCATTATAGTAAACATTATGGGTACATAAGGCAAACACAATGTGTATTTTATTATCATATGACACCTGCAGTTTCTGAATAGATATATTTTTCAACAAGGAGAAACAATGTCCCCATATAGAGCATAATCCAGGATTGCTAGCTGCCAGGGGAAAGATCAGCTTGAGCATGTGGTGATAAATGGAGACAGAGAGCACCATGCCATTGCCACAAAGTATTCTCTCTCTCTGCACAGAATGCATTATGCACCTGTCTTCTTACTTTCAGACATCTCTAGCAGCCATAATTGTGTAATACAATATAAATGTATTTTACTGTTAAAATTTTAGCATTCCTTTTAATTTATATATATGCTTACATTCTTGACAGCTTTTTGTGGTACATGTCTCAATATTGATTTCATAATGAACTTCCAGATTCTTAGTATCAGTGCTGTAGTACTTGCAAATTTATGTGTGTCTTATATAATGACATCTCAAAATGAAGAAGCTGAAGAATTAATGAGAAAAATAGAAAAGGAAGAAGAGCAACTATCATTTGAAGACCCTGACAAGAAGATATTTCACCTCTGCATTGTCAACCTTGTCATTGGGTATGGTTCTCTGAGTAACACTAAATAATTTAAAATCTGTACTAATATTGTTCACAATGCATATTCCTTCAGGTCTTATATTGATGAAAGTGTAAATTATGTGCTAGTACAGGATTTTGTACCTGGGGTACACATATCACATGTTACATATTATATCACTGTTTCCTCAAATGTAGAGTTTTGCTACCATGTTCTTGATGTCAAAGATGATTTCTGTTTAAACTTACATTATATTTTGTTTTCAGTACACTGTATTGTGCAAAAGGCAATTATGAATTTGGAATATCACGTGTAATTAAAAGTCTTGAACCTTATAACAAGAAACTTGGCACTGACACTTGGTAAGATATTGCATTTTTAATTGTACTATAAAATACCTAGTTTAGAATTTACAAATGCAGACAGCCACAATGAAAAAGAATGCCAGATATATTCAGCTATTGGACTTTGTCCTTCATCAGATGTACAAAAGTCACACACATTCACACAAGCACAATCCACACACATTTTGTTACTGTCATCTCTGGGTGCTAAGGCCTGACTGTATCTGAGGTTAGCAGCAATCTTTGCTGGGGTGGGTAATGGGGCAACAGAAGAGGCTTGTGGCAGGGAGGGGGGACAGAGAGTAGGATAAGGGTGAGGAAAGATGCTACTGCTGCCTGTGGGAGCATGCAATGACATGGTGGGGACATGATTGGGCTGCTAGGTGCAGCATCATGAGGTTTTACTAGTGGGGGGGGGGGGGGGGGGGGGGGAGGTGTATGAAAGAGGTGGAGTCTTTCCCCTGTTATGTTTTTCAAAATGTGGTGCTGCAGAAGAATGCTGAAGATTATATGGGTAGATCGCATAACTAATGAGGAGGTGTTGAATAGGATTGGGGAGAAGAGAAGTTTGTGGCACAACTTGACTAGAAGAAGGGATCGGTTGGTAGGACATGTTCTGAGGCATCAAGGGATCACAAATTTAGTATTGGAGGGCAGCGTGGAGGGTAAAAATTATAGAGGGAGACCAAGAAATGAATACACCAAGCAGATTCAGAAGGATGTAGGTTGCAGTAGGTACTGGGAGATGAAGAAGCTTGCGCAGGATAGAGTAGCATAGAGAGCTGCATCAAACCAGTCTCAGGACTGAAGACCACAACAACATGTTTTTTTCCCCTCCCCCCCCCCCCCCCCTGCCCCCCTCACACACACACACACACACACACACACACACACACACACACACACACACACACACACAAATTTTTATTTTTTCTGCAAATAGCTCCAGTGGTGTTATTTTTATGACATGCACACTACAGAAAATCTTGAATATTAACTCAGTGCTAATCCAAGGCAACTTTATTATCCATGACATTCTTTTGGTCAATTAGAACACACAAGTGTAATTAGTTTAGCTGAAAACTGTGTTAATTACAAATACCAGTCAAATTTCATTATCATTGTTCATATGTAAACATATACCTGATGCTTCCTGGTAAAGTAAATCAGGGTAATATACAAGTAAGTGAAGTATCTATACAGCTAGTAAAAAAAAATATGTTAGCAGGTCTTGCAATCATTTAGTTTCAGAGTAATTTGCATTCTTAATTAAAACATTGTTACTGAAATAGAATCCCATATTTTGTTAGGCTAGACAGCATAATTCAATAGCAATTATTGTTGTACCTAAACGTGCACATACAGAGGAATCTCTCTCCACTATTCAGTTAATCAGGAATGTATTAACTGTAACATGTAAAACTCCAGAAAACAATAATTTTTAGATGTAGTTCTAATTATTTAATCTTATAAAACAGAGCCTGTTGGAAACCATTTTAGTCTTTCTGTGGAAGGTTGTGAAACAAGTAAGATCTGTATCCAGAAATGCGCTGCAGACGATTTAGAACAAGTTACAACTCGTACAATGTACAGAGTTTTATCTAAATTTCACATCTGGGACATTGTTCTGTAATTCAATGTCTGTTTTTACTGATGGACTGTGAACTTGCAAGTAATCTCATGAACTGTGTTAATCTTCAATAATGCATTCTGCAAACTGTGATAATAATATTGGACTGTGAACTGTGTTATATCCAAAATATACTTACTATTCACAGATGTTTGTGTTGATTTGGCTACCTGCTTGGAAGAACCATGTATATTGGGGAATGTTTTAATGATTTACTTACCACACTTTAATTACTCTGAATAAGTATTTCTGTGTTAGGTTACTGCGCTCGAACAATCATCATCGTTGTCCATCATCTGAGTGTAGCACATGACAAACTATTTATCAGTGCATGAATTATGTTAGATGAGACATAATCTGGCCATAAACCATAGATTATTCTGTTATCAAAATGCAATTAAATTATTTTGACTGCAAACATGGTGTTGACCCCATTATTTAAAGTAGCCTACTTTAAACAACCACTTCTCAGCCAGATTTGATGAAGGCCCTACTACTGATGGGAAAATCACAGGTAAATAAGGTAATGGTACAGAGGAAAGGGGGAGAAGAGAAATATTGAAGAGGAAAGGACTATGCAGCTGTATTGGTGGGATATGAGGAATTATATGTTTACTTACTTGGTTGTAGGTTGAAGTTCCTCAGTGGCACATGCAGAACTGAAGTTTCATCATCTGAAATTCTTTTGTTGGTAATCATGCAGATCAGTGATGAACACACCACAATTGAGTTGAAATTTTCATGATTCCACATATTCAAATTGGTCTCTACCACTTAAAAGTTCCTTATGTTTATAACAGTTGTAAATTTAGTAAAAAAATATACTGCTAATTTTTCATCCAAAAGAATCTCAGTAAGTCATCAAGAAAAGCACCTTTACTAGTATATAACTTTACAGTTCACAGAATTCACTCTCACAGCAACAGTAACAGAAATTCAGTATTTGGTGACAGTGCGCGTAATTGTCTGCCAAATAACAGTTCATCAAAATAATGTCCTATTAGTCATGATAGAAAAATTAATAAGATGCAGCCTCACTGATTTTCATTGGCACAAATATCATAAGGTTGTTTATTGATCATAATTGTGAGCAAGCTATCATCGAAGTGTTAGTTTGGTGATAGTGGTACACAGACTATCAGTAGATGTTAACTGAGTTGGAGATTGACACAGCCATTGTGTTGAATGTTAACTGTGTTCTTTCATGGAGATGTGACTTCTGAGCTCTCAGGGTGTAGACAGAAGATTTTTGGGAGGAAAGCAATACTTATAGACTAGTGTGATCTAGAGAAATATAATTTGTGAAACTACAGGCAGGAAATTTAATTGCATAGATTACCTATTGGCTCCAGCAAAGATTTGGTTAAACTGAAAGATAAATAGTTGAAAAATTATAATAACTCTCAGTACAGTTTGATTAACAAGGTGTACGTCGAAATGGTGGATTACCTGTTAATGGATAATAGTTACCACATTTGGAATTATGTTGATTTATGCAAATTCTTAATCAAGGGCATAACTGAATAACGAAGTGTTAGCTAGTTCACAAGAAGTTGGGGCAACAAAAGTATAAAGTCAAATCCTGGAATCTAATAGGCATAGTGACACAAATGGCAAAAATAATTTTGTATGTGTATGAACTTTAATTGCAATCACCTTTCAAGTTAATTGATTTTGGGAAATTGAAACAGGTTACTGGAAAGAATGAAATGCTGTCTTTCCAATGAGTGGCATCAATACTCTCAAATCTACTGATTAGCTCATACTACTTTGACCATTTAATGCTATTGTAATGAGTGCCTCTTTATTAACATGGGTTCCAGTTCAAACTAAATATAGCAATGTAACCAGTGGATTGAAAACTACCACATGAAAAATAAATTAATGGGAAAAATTGTATGTATAGTGTTCTGGCAAGTAAAAATGTATGTAGCATATACACAGTACATTTAGTCAGACACAGTTGAAACAAAAAGGGGAAAAATTAAGTATTCAACAGGAGTAGAATAAAACCAGTTGTAGTAGTTCCAGACTGCCATATTTCCACCTGTGTAGTTCTGGAGTGGGAGCAGGGAAGGGGGTAGGCAGGTGGAGGACAGGGACTAGCGAAAACTGAGGCGATTGAGGTTCCCAGCTGTGAAATAGTCATTAAAATCAGGCACATTGTTGTGAGCAGCATGTTCAGCAACTGGGTGGTCCAGCAGTCTTGTGGTCACAGAGTGTTTGTGGCCATTCATGTGGACAGACAGCTTGTTAGCGGCCATGGCCCCGTAGAAAGCACCACAGTGCTTGCAGTTTAGTTTGTAGATCACATGACTGCTTTCATAGGTAGGCCTGACATAGATGGGATAGTAGATGCCTGTGACTGAACTGGAGTAGGTGGTGATGGGAGGATGTGTGGGGCAAGTCTTTAATGTAGGTCTATTGCAGGGATATGAAGCAAGGGGTTTAAATAATTTTACGTACGTTTTATCCTCCATATTCACTCCATCTCTGTGTGGATCTCAAAACACTACTTGGCAAACTAAAATTTAATGGCATTAATGGCATGTCTCCTGCACTGCTCAAGCCTTTCTTACCTTCATAACAAAACGTAGATGGTGTCAATGACTGACAGTCTCACTGGCTTGAAACTAACCTCATACTGGGGGACAATATCTCCTGGGATACCACAAGGATGAGTACTGAGCCCACTCTTAGTCTTCATGTGCACACCATAAGTGAACTTCCAACCATAAATGATCTTCCAGTGGCTTTAAAAGAAGGGTTAAATGATGACACAAGCATAGTAATCAAAAGTTCAATCTTTTTAACCTTACCAGATACAGCTAGTGATGCTACATACTTGCCATGGGCAAAATCGAGAACTTCCAGAAGTCAAGAACTCTATTCTCAAGAAACCAAATGGACTTAATACACATCTGATAACAGAGAACTTCTATGAGAATAGCCAAGAACTGTTCTTTTTCTGACCTCAAGAGCTGGAACACAAGCTTATTCGCAACATTAAATGATGGGTCTGGTTTTTGGATGTGCTTTTTGCATACTAGAAATCATTTTTGAGAATACTGATAAATCTCAGATCACTTAAAGGTGCGTTCACATGATGCCTCTTTCCTCGAGTGCAATCATTGACACAAGGGAATGATAGCTAATGCACAAAAATTAGTGGAAAGAATGCATCTATGCATGTGTTTTCTCATCTCCACAAGTTGCCTCATTGTGTAAGCAGTCTGCTATGCATCACCTTCCTTGCTTGGGAGTCCGCAGTGTGTTTATTGTGATGAAAAGTTGACAGATAAAGAAAACACGATGTGACTACTAGTAAAACAGTATCTAAATATGAGAAGTAAAAGGTGACGGCAACATTTCATTTGCAAATTTCAGGAATGGGTCACACTGAGGTTTTAGATTTTCTGCTTGGGGAACTGAAGCAATAAGGCTGGCAGTAACATTTTGTTAGCTGGCAGTCAGAGATTCATATACCAATCTGAACTACATATTTCACATTTCAAAACAAAGCATTTCAGTGATTGTTTCTAAAACTGGGAAGTAGTTAAGGGAGGTTCTCAGCCATTCTGTGATGGTTAATTGACTTTCTATACATCATTCATATTTTATTTTATAAAAATAGATTAACATCCCCCTACTCGATAAATCTGTAATGTTATAGACTGCAGAATCCATTAGGACAGAGATTGAGTTTTCCAATTTTTGTAGGTTTTTGCACCACCAATGTTCTTCATTTCAATTTCTACTAGTTTGTTGAGGGGCTCCACCCATCCCATCTTTTCTTTTGTCCAGATGTCAGGTACCTCAATTGTTGTGCTAAAGGCACCACAACATGAATATTCATCTACAGTTTTCATGTGCAGCTTTCATGAATCTTTGGACTTCTTCTTTGGTTTCCTACTTTGAGACTTATCTTATTCTTTACAGTGATATGATCAAGACTTTTTATCTAATACTTGAGCATCACATACCAAATTATTACTGAGATAATAGAAGCTGCCTTCCATATGACTTCCTTTGTCAATGACTATCTATAAATTTCAGCATCTTTGCAGTCAACAGACATTGTTGCACACAAATCACTTTACGCATAACCTCAACACACTTCACAATGAAACTCACATTGGCCTAAGCTGCCTGTCATGTGCTAAACACTACAGAGATTCCCACTGAACCCAAGAAGTGTTGTGCTTTTGCACATAGCCTTCATTTCCAGGAAATAATGCTCGCACAGATGTGTATGCATTGTTGCACTGTTGTAAAAGTAAGTGCATGTGCAAAGTTGAACAGAAAAGAAGGCATCATGTGGAACACACCTTAACAGTACTGCATACAGCTGTGGTAGACCTCTAATGAGTGTAATCAGTAGCCTGCAGTCACCAGAGGCATGCATGTGCACTTCCAGGTCACCTTGCATTAACCCCTTCCCACTCATTGTAAGTTGCATCTGCACCAGCACCACCTGCAGGAACTGACAAATCACACCTCTACACTACCTTCTGCTGCTGCTGCCCACTTACAGTCTCAGAATAGGGAACATAACATGTGAAGTGCTACATAGATCAGTACTGGTCTCACTCTACTCTCTAACCTACACGAATGACCGTCCAATGACTTTGAAGAGTGTTTAAAAACTGTAAAGTGTGATGACAACACAAGCATACTAATCAAACGTCCAAACTCAAACTTAGCAGACACAGCCAAAATGACAGTTGAAGAGATCTACGAGTGGTTTGCAGCTAACAATATAAGTTTTAATCTCACAAAGATTCATATTATGTGACTGACGTGCTACCACTGTAAGTGGATATTAATCAAAACATTCTGTGTAAAATTCATTGCTTTAATTGAATAGCAATTTAAAATGGAGCCAATGCATACATAAATTAACCAACATGCTCATACAGCAATTTTTGCTCTTAGAAGTGTTTTTCATTGTGTTGACCTGAAGTCTATAATCTTGGTTCATTTGGATACTTTCAGTCCTTGTCTTATGAAATTATCTTCTGGGACAGTCTACCTAAATAAATTATCTATTCAGCAAAAGTGAGTAGTAAGAATATTATGAAAAGCAGAAAACCATACATCCTCTTTAAGGAACTTGGAATTCTTACATTTACTTCCCAGGACATTTACTGCACAATGGTTTCTGTCGTTGATAATAAAAATCAGTTTCAGCTTAACTGTGATGTACACAGTCACATCGAAAGGCACAAAAATGATTTCCATGTAGACTTTGCCTCCTAGTTCAGGGTTCAGAGTTAGACTTTGTCCGTTTGTCTAGATGCAAAGGTGTGCAACAAGCTCTAATCTGATGTAAAGCAAGAAATTGGGAACCCAAATAACTGAAAATAAAATTAAAAGTGTGTCTCTCTAGCTACACTTCTACAAATCATGTGAATAAATAGAACCAGGGATTGAAAAGTCCTGTTAGTTACATGGCAAGTAGAAGAGTTCATCATAGATCTGCATGACAAGTAGTAATGCTCTGGAAACAAAACTGTGTGTATATAGATGTAGATAACTATTTAGTCTGTATCAAAACGAAATTTCGCTTTAAGTAGGAGAGTGTATGTACTTTTGTGTGTCAATTGGCAGTACTGATATCTCTCCTAAAGTTGAGTACTGGCCAGCACTGACCCATAGTTTTGTTACTATTTACTTTGATAAATACCGGTGTAGTTAAGTAAATATAAAGCCGCGAGTAGGAGATAAACAGCAGCTATTTAGTATAATTGGGTAAGCAGCAGCTTTTTTCAGATAAGAGCTTTCATTCTAATTTACTGTATTAAATTTAGCTGGCATAAGTGTGAATAGCATTAAGCAGTGTAGTCATATTTTATTGTTTATAGAATACACAGGTTAAGGTACTGTGATTTGTTTGCCTTTTTTTAATGTATAATTTATATCATTAAAAATCCCTGAAGATTCTCTTTCTTGATGGAATCTATAGAACATGGATGAATGGAAGGAGATTGGCTGAAAGAGGCAAATAATGAACTGCAGTTAACAACTCAAGTGCAGGTTAGTGCCACATAAACAGTACAGTTTCCAGATGGAATTCCAACTCAGTTTTACAAAGAGTACTCTATAGTATTGGCCCCTTACTTAGCATGGCTTGCATTTGTCACAAATCTCTCACCCAGCACAAAGTCCCAAGTGACTGGAAAAAAGTGCAGGTGCCTCCTGTATACAAGAAGGGCAAAGGAATGCACCCATAAAATGGTACACCAATATTTTTCATATCAGTTTGCTGCAGAATTCTTGAACATATTCTGAGTTCAAACATAACAAATTTACTTGAGATCAAAAAGCTCTGTCAACGAATCAGTACGCGTGAAACTCAGCTTGCACTTTTCTCACACGATATACTGGAAACTATGGATAAAGGGCAACAGGCAGATTCCATATTTCACATGTCTGGAAAAACCTTGATGCCCCACTGCAGACTGTTTACAAAGGTATGAGTATAAGGAATAGGTTTGCAGATATGCGAGAGGCTCGAAGACTTCTTAAGTAATAAAACCCGGTACATTGTCCTCGGTGGTGAGTGTTCGCCAGAGACAAGGGTATCATCAGGAGTGTCCAAGGGAAGCTTGATAGGACTACTGATATTTTCTGTATAAGTAAATGATCTGGTGGACAGTGTAGGCTGCAATCTGCACTCGTTTGCTAATGATGCTGTGTGGTGTACAGGAAGGTGTCATTGTTGTTTGACTGTAGGAGGATACAAGATGGCTTAGACAAAATTTCTAGGTAGTGTGATGAATGACATCTAGCTCCAATTGTAGAGAAATTTAGGTTCATGCAGATGAGTAGGAAAAGCAAACCTTTAATGTGTGGAAACAGCATTAGTAGTGTCCTGCTTGACATAGTCACATCATTTAATTATCTGGGTGTAACATTGCAAAACTGATGTGAACTGGAGAGAGCATGTGAGGATTGCAGTAGGGAAGGTGAATGATTGACTTCAGTTTATTGGCAGAACTTTGGGAAAGTGTAGTACATCTGTAAAGAAAACCACATATAGGACACTAGGGCAATCTATTCTTGGGTACTGCTTGAATGTTGGGATCTTCATGAGTTCAGATGAAAGAAAGACATCCAAGTAATTCAGACTTGGGCTGCTATATTTGTTACCGGTAGGTACAAACATCACCCAAGTATTATGGAGATGCTTTGTGAACTCAAATGGCAGTCACTGTAGGGAGCACAACAGTCTTTTCAAGAAACACTACTGAGAAAATTTAGAGAACCAGCATTTGAAGTCACTGCAGAATGATTCTATTGCTGTCAAACATACATTTTGCTTAAGGGTCACGAAGGATAAGATACGAAAAATTAGGGCTCATATGGACACGTATAGGCAATCGTTTTCCCTTGCTCTATATGTGAGTGGAACAGGAAAGGAAATGACTAGTAGTAGTATGGGGTACTGTCTGCCACACACTGTGTGGTGACTGGCAGTATGTAGATGTAGATCTCCTTCTCACTCATCCATGTATAGAACTCACTCTTGTGATCCATCACTTCTTGCACCAGTGAGAGGACCCGGCAATGTGTGATATGTGTCCATACAGATCACAGTCCACCTCATGGCACCTATGCTGGCTTTCTATAATATATGTGGCAAACTGAAATCTCACTCATTAAGTTAGTATTATGGTCTTTTGAAAGCTAAAATGCACACTCACTGTTATCATATTTCCAATTGGTTTCCACAGGTTTTATGCTAAAAGATGTTTCCTTTCCTTGATTGAAAACTTGGCAAAGCACATGATTGTTGCCAAAGACTCTGTATTCCAAGAGTGCATACAATTTTTGGAACACTGTGAAGGTAATTAAATCTCTTGAATACTTTAAGTCAGCTATTCAAAATGTCTTGAAAGTGATCAAGTGTATTTGTAACAAGTTGTTGCCATGTCTCTTTTTGCCTCTGTTAAAAATTGGTATTAATACTGTCATTATTTAGTTAATCCATCTGGGAATAATTACAAGTCTGAAAGTTTGTAGTTTTGGAGCATAATAGTTTCCTTCCATCATCACTTATATGCTAATCTTGGTTTATTACAGTTAGGTAATTGTTCACTAAGAGGTGAATAGTCCACAATTAATTTAAATGAAAGAATTGGCAGAAGAAAGTGCTAATCCACAAGAATTTTTTTTCAGTACTCCATGTTATCTGTTTGGTTAAATTCAAAGACAAGAACATTAACACAATAAAACAAAGCAGTTTATACTACAGACAGCATTTTCTAGTGTTACATGTGGAACTACTTGCTGCCCACATATAGACCTAACAGACAACATGATCAAATCAACCTTTACTAAATTGAGGGTTACAACTTTATTCTGATGTTCCCTTCAAATCAGTCAAATCAAACTGAAATACAAGTGTCTGGGAAAAAGAGTGTTCATTATTTTATCTTACAGTATTCTTGAATACACGAGACATGTGGCAGCCATCTTTAGTAAAGACAAGCATTAAGTGCAGGAAGAAATGTGGGAGCTCCATGTTGCCATTCTATGAAATGTCCTGATGGGAATCAGTTCCCATGTTCTTTCTCTGACTATTAGTGCCCCTACCAGAATTGAAACATGATGTTCCTTAGAGAATGGCATAGTCCCTTTGTGTGTGTGTGTGTGTGTGTGTGTGTGTGTGTGTGTGTGTGTGTGTGTGTGTGTGTGTGTGTGTGTGTGTGTGGGAGGGGGGGAGGGAGAGGGGGGGGGTTGCATGTGTGTCTTTGATGTAAGTCTTTAAGGGGATGAGGTAGTTTTGTAATAATATCAGCAGTGGCAACAAAAGCATTGTCATCCTGTATGGAAAAGCTATTGGAGGGTATCTGGCACTTGTAGAAAGTCTCTGGAATGCTAGAACAAAGAGACTTCTTCACAAAATCTGTAGAAGACTTCTTTTTCCAGTCAGGTCTTTGCAGGTGAACTTGTAAGAATAAGAGATTCTCCTTGTTTTGGTCACTGTGGGAATGGATGCAAGGCTTCATGAGGCACAAATAATTCTGCCAGGCATTCTTGTTGATGAGGAGAAGAAGGAATGAGATTGCTAGTAGAGCTACTAGATGTGGAAGGAACTTGATCAGTTCCACACCCAGGAGAAGATGGAAGAAATGGACCTAGAATTGTAGTAGGAACTTTATTTTCTGAAGCAACTCTTTCATTCTAAGATGACTGAAAAGGCAGGCCTGACATTCAAAGGTGAATGCAGAAAATCTGCTTCACCAAATATTTCATCATTGAAAGTCATTATTCCTATATCTTTGAAACCTTTGCTGATATGAAAGTGTGAAAGCAGATGGAAATGCTTCACCCATTATGCCTGTCACTTCACAGATTTAAGTGTCTGACAGGCTTGATTTAGTAGCCACCTGTCACAAGCCTTACTGCAATAGGACTTGAAAGGCCCATGAACAGCAACATTCAGAGGTCGAAGCTTATGGCTGCAATGTGGTGGTGGTAACGTTAATAGAACTATGCCATTTTCTTTGCAAATGTTATTGCTCTTATTGAAATGTGGCTTCCATGATTGTCAGTGAAAAGAAGTGTTGGGTTTTCTTTGCTTGGTCATTCGTGTGCCAATATACACTCCTGGAAACTGAAATAAGAACACCGTGAATTCATTGTCCCAGGAAGGGGAAACTTTATTGACACATTCCTGGGGACAGATACATCACATGATCACACTGACAGAACCACAGGCACATAGACACAGGCAACAGAGCATGCACAATGTCGGCACTAGTACAGTGTATATCCACCTTTCGCAGCAATGCAGGCTGCTATTCTCCCATGGAGACGATCGTAGAGATGCTGGATGTAGTCCTGTGGAACGGCTTGCCATGCCATTTCCACCTGGCGCCTCAGTTGGACCAGCGTTCGTGCTGGACGCGCAGACCGCGTGAGACGACGCTTCATCCAGTCCCAAACATGCTCAATGGGGGACAGATCCGGAGATCTTGCTGGCCAGGGTAGTTGACTTACACCTTCTACAGCACGTTGGGTGGCACGGGATACATGCGGACGTGCATTGTCCTGTTGGAACAGCAAGTTCCCTTGCCGGTCTAGCAATGGTAGAACGATGGGTTCGATGACGGTTTGGATGTACCGTGCACTATTCAGTGTCCCCTCGACGATCACCAGTGGTGTACGGCCAGTGTAGGAGATCGCTCCCCACACTATGATGCCGGGTGTTGGCCCTGTGTGCCTCGGTCGTATGCAGTCCTGATTGTGGCGCTCACCTGCACGGCGCCAAACACGCATACGACCATCATTGGCACCAAGGCAGAAGCGACTCTCATCGCTGAAGACGACACGTCTCCATTCGTCCCTCCATTCACGCCTGTCGCGACACCACTGGAGGCGGGCTGCACGATGTTGGGGCGTGAGCGGAAGACGGCCTAACGGTGTGCGGGACCGTAGCCCAGCTTCATGTAGACGGTTGCGAATGGTCCTCGCCGATACCCCAGGAGCAACAGTGTCCCTAATTTGCTGGGAAGTAGCGGTGCGGTCCCCTACGGCACTGCGTAGGATACTACGGTCTTGGCGTGCATCCGTGCGTCGCTGCGGTCCGGTCCCAGGTCGACGGGCACGTGCGCCTTCCGCCGACCACTGGCGACAACATCGATGTACTGTGGAGACCTCACGCCCCACGTGTTGAGCAATTCGGCGGTACGTCCACCCGGCCTCCCGCATGCCCACTATACGCCCTCGCTCAAAGTCCGTCAACTGCACATACGGTTCACGTCCACGCTGTCGCGGCATGCTACCAGTGTTAAAGACTGCGATGGAGCTCCGTATGCCACGGCAAACTGGCTGACACTGACGGCGGCGGTGCACAAATGCTGCGCAGCTAGCGCCATTCGACGGCCAACACCGCGGTTCCTGGTGTGTCCGCTGTGCCGTGCGTGTGATCATTGCTTGTACAGCCCTCTCGCAGTGTCCGGAGCAAGTATGGTGGGTCTGACACACTGGAGTCAATGTGTTCTTTTTTCCATTTCCAGGAGTGTATTTATGTATGTGTCTCCAGTCATCCATCCTGAAGTGTAATCTGCCCCTCACTTCCAGGTGACCCATTGTTAAGCATGCAATCCTGAAAATGAATGCATGCGAACACAGAAAATGGAGGAACTGCTTTCCCAGGCTCAGTATAATGTCACACAAGGTTACAAGAGTGTCCCTCTCTGCAAAAGTTTTCTGCCACACTTGCTTCTGGCCACATGGAGACACTACCTTTCCAGGTTACTCTACAATTTTGAGGCCAGTCTCATCAGGGTTGTAAATATCTTGTGGACCATATTTGAATTTTTGGTAAAATTCTTTCAAATTGGTATAAAATTAAGCTAAATTTGACCTGTTGTAATTAGTGCACAGCTCAGACTAGTAGTTTCACATTGTATAAGAAATAGTATATGCCTCTTCATAAAAGAATGAAGCTACACCCTCACAGGCTTGTTGCCAGTATGGCAGTTCCTTGTTGTTAATGAGCCCCTCATCAGGCCTGTGGCTTGTGGTGTCATGCAAATGTGATATGGAGGGGCACATGGTCAGCACACCTCTCTTCCAGTTATTTTGCAGACTCCCTAGACTGTGGAGTCACTGCTGCTTGGTGTGTAGCTCCTCACTTGGGATCATGAGGCTGAGTGCAGCCTGTACCAGTCCTCACACCAAGAAAAATCCTTAGCAATACAGGGAATCAAATCCAGGTCCTCCACATGACAGCCATCTGTGATGACCACTTAGCTACCAGAGGTGAACTCGTCGTTTTTCACTGCAGCGCATTCATATACTAGCTTTGTCATAACTGTGAGAGATAAACTGTAATTCATGCCACCAGTTTAAGTTGGAACACAAAGAAAGTTTTTTCTGGTGGTGTAAACACATCTCTGCATGCATTTGATAGCCTAAAGTTCACTTCATGGTCATCAACAGAATTGCTGATGGTACATTTTTGTTTTGTTCAAGGAATTTTAAATTGATTAGAACTCTTTGCATCTGAAAGTAAAAATTTATAATTTCACTAAAATAAGTCTAAAATATACAACTTCACATTTCTTACAAAGTATGGTGTAAATATTTTTTAAATTAAAAAGATCTTTAAATTACAAAATTAAATAAGTGGTGTTGTTTACTGACTACCCCACAAAACCTAACTGCCTCGTTGTCACAGCTATGTTTACCACTGACATAAAATTAGCATGACTATATTAACATTAATTACAAATATTAACACCAATTAGAAATATAAGCAATGGGGTATATTACCTGCAGGTCTGTATTTGTAAAAGAAATTAAATAACTTAAAAACTCTTTAAATTCTTCTGCTGCTGTTGTCATCATTATGAACAATGCTTTTTTAATGAGATGATGATGATGATGCTACTCAGTAATACAAACTCACTTTTTTAAGTGTTCCTAAATTCTGAATTGGCATGTGTTTAATATTTTCAGTTTATGGCAGAGATGTTAAAACAGTGATACTGCAGCCACTTGAAGAGCCTCACTTACATCAGGGGAAAAATACAGTGACATATGAAGCTCGACTCCTAAAGGCATTGCTCCTGAGACTACAAATGTATTAGCCAAATTGGATGTTGGAGGAATATACCAGTAAAAATTGAAACTTTTTTATGTGTTGAATTCAGGATGTAGATAACATTACAAGAAAATGTTTAATTTTCTTTGCAGGGAAAGAAGAGTAATATAGCAACAGAAAAGATCATAACATATTCAGTAGAATTACAAGTCACTCTTTTGTTCTCACAGTAGTTTTTGAGGGATTCTTTGTCAATGTATATCATGTGCTTATGTATTTTGTTGGAAATTGACAAATGTGAGAAGGAAGATAAGCGTGAGAGAAATAGGAAAACCACAGAAAGCAGAAAAATTATGTTTCTCGTATTACCACTTTTTCACACTAAAAATGTGTGACACAAAATTTGTTGGAGATCTTATCCTTTTTTCAGCAGTCTTGTAATAGGTACTCCATATGTTGCCTCAAAAGCAACTCTCTTCACACCAGAAATGGAATTTTGGTAGTTATTTTTTCAAACTGGAGAACACACAGCTGGTCGTGTACATGTACTATTATTGCTGGTGCTGTGGCTTTTAGTCTTATTTAAGTATAAGTATTTATTTAATTACAACTATTAATTGTATTTACATTTAGTTAGCTACTACTCTGCAAATACATGTATCCTTAATATCTTTTTGTTTTCCCCTAATTTTAAATAAAACTTCTATTCCATAAATTGATAGCTCCCCTGTATAGATAATAAATGCTGTTGGATAATAAATGCTGTAGTTGTATAATTGGAGTTAAGGGGAGAGGGTCAGTTGAGGGATGCAAGAAGAAACCTATGGATAATGGATTAATCAGTTTATGGGACAATTAAATAGGAGAATTATGAATTCCTATTTAGTCATAGATTCCATTACTTTTCTCATTTAAACAATCTGTCTAGTTGTTAAAACATCTGTACATTTCTTTCTACTTGCTGTACCCAATGTAATTCCTGATCACTGGCTTTGTCGAATTTTTTTTCCTGTCATCTGTTTAATATAGCTGTTTCTTCCCCAGCTTTGTTACAGTACAGGAATTTAAGAATATTGGGAAGTTCTACATTGAACTGTACTTTTGTGTATGTGTGCTTCTTGGCTTTTCTCCAGCTGTCCCTATTTCAGTAGCTGGTGATTCAACACTACACATTACTCTTTTGTCACAAATATTGGTGGTGCTCATTATGCCCTTCATATGTTTCCCCTTATGTTGCATGTCTTTTGTCACATTGTAAAATATTTCTTTAATAGTTGCATGCTAGATAAGGCATTTGTGGCCATTTACTCAGTAGCAAATCAGATTATGTTATTGCAGAGGTACTTTTTCCAACACTGCAATATTTTTCAACCATTTTCTATCCTGTAATAAAAGCCACGTAACTCTCCAGATCCTGATTTTACCCCTTTACCTATTTGGAAAAAAAAATGACACGTGCACTATGTGATCAAAAGTATCCAGGCACTTGACTGAAAATGACTTGCAAGTTTGTGGTGCCCCCCATCAGTAATGCTGGAATTCAATATGGTGTTGACCCACCCTTAGCCTTGATGACAGCTTCCACTCTTGCTGGCAGATGTTCAGTCAGGTGCTGGAAGGTTTCTTGGGGAATGACAGCCCATTTTTCATGGAGTGCTGCACTGAGGAGAGGTATTGATGTCCAAAACATCCCAAACGTGTTCTGTAGGATTCAGGTCAGGACTCTGTGCAGACGAGTCCATTTAAGGGATATTATGTTGTGTAACCACTCCACCATAGGCCGTGCATTATGAACAAGTGCTCGATCGTGTTGAAATATGCAACTGCTATCCCTGAGTTGCGCTTCAACAGTGGGAAGCAAGAAGGTGCTTAAAACATCAATGTAGACTTGTGCTGTGATAGCACCACGCAAAACAACAAGGAGTATAAGCCTCCTCCATGAAAAACATTACCACACCATAACATCACAGCCTCCGAATTTTACTGTCGGCACTACACATGCTGGCAGATGATGTTCACTGGGCATTCGCCATACCCACACCCTGCCACCGGATCACCACATTGTGTACTGTGATTCGTCACTCCACACAATGTTTTTCCACTGTTGAATTGTCCAATGTTTACACTCCTTACACCAAGCGAGGCATCGTTTGGCATTCACCAATGTGATGTGTGGCTTACAAGCAGCCACTTGATCATGAACTCCAAGTTTTCTCACCTCCCACCTAACTGTCATAGTACTTGCAGTGGATCCTGATGCAGTTTGGGATTCCTCTGTGATGGCCTGGGTAGATGTCTGCCTATTACACATTATGGCCCTCTTCAACTGTTGGCGGTCTCTGTCAGTCAACAGATGAGGTTGACCTGTAAGCTTTTGTGCTGTTCATGGCCCTTCATGTTTCCACTTCACTGTCACATCAGAAACAGTGGACCAAGGGATGTTTAGGAGTGTGGAAATCTCGCATACAGATGTATGACACAAGTGACACTCAATCACCTGAGCACGTTCGAAATCCACGAGTTCCGCGGAGCAACCCATTCTGCTCTCCCACTATGTTTAAAGACTATTGAGGTCGCTGATATTGAGTACCTGGCAGTAGGAGGCAGCACAAAGCAACTAATATGAAAAACGTATGTTTTTGGGAGTGTCTGGATACTTTTGATCATATAGTGTATTAGATTCATCATCACTAGGTACTGGAGAGAAGACTAATAGAAAATAAACATTTTCTCATGCTTCCTATGCTGTAAGTAGGTAGAGGGACATTTTTTGGGGAAATTATTTTTTACATTATAAAGAGTAAAAATCAGTTGCTAAAAAAAAGCAGCAATTATATCCTTACAATGTGAACTCATAATGCAGAGATATTAAGAGCAGAACCATTACTATTCTAATTTCGCTAATTACAGATCTTTTACATTAAGAAGCATACTTCAATATAAAAATTATAAAATTTTGCTTTATGAACGATGGCAGCATAAATTCATTAGTTAGCTTGAAATTCAAAGTATACAAATCATGCTAACAAATACACTGCTCACTTAAAACAATTAAAAAAATGCCATGAAGTCAAAAAAAGTCCATTGTACCTATTCACACATACATGAAATATAAGAAAAACTGCAAAATTGGGTTTCCATAAATATGTAAGTGGCAGCAGTAAAATAATGACAATCAGTATCTACATTCGCATTGTTTTTCACGGTCCACATAAATCATTTTTTCTGCCACAAACTAAGCTGCATCCACTGTACAACTTTCAACATGGGAATGTTAACTAAGAAGCTGCGTGTCCGCATGAATGGCCACCAACAAACAGTAGCCAAGAGACAGCTGGAGCACACACTTGCTGAACATGCTGTCCAACACTATGTTCTTCACTTCAATGACTACTTCACAGCCTGCATCATCCAGATCCTTCCTACGGACACCAGCTTTTTTCTGCTTCTCTACTTCTCTCTGTTTTTGATCCTCTTCACCGCCCCCTCCCCCACTCCCACTGTATCAGCAACCTGTCCCCACAATATCCCTGTGTGCTCCCACAAGCAGCACAACACCCTTCCCCTCCCTATCCCAGCCTCCTCCTTGCCCACATCAGACTGCTTCTTCCCTCATGTGTGTTTTCTACTTCATAAGAATGCCTTTTGACCGAAAGCTGAAATGTATACTGGCCTTTTTGTAGTGGCTGTCTGCGACTCAACATTTCCACTATATGGTGAGTAGCAATCTGTCCTTTTCCTAATGCTGTCATTAGTATATATATATATATATATATATATATATATATATATATATATATATATATATATATATATATATATATATACACCTAAAAACAAAGATGATGTGACTTACCAAATGAAAGTGCTGGCAGGTCGACAGACACACAAACGAACACAAACATACACACAAAATTCAAGCTTTCGCAACAAACTGTTGCCTCATCAGGAAAGAGGGAAGGAGAGGGAAAGACGAAAGGATGTGGGTTTTAAGGGAGAGGGTAAGGAGTCATTCCAGTCCCGGGAGCGGAAAGACTTACAAAAGGGGAAGGTGAATACAAAGTGAAACTACTGGTAAAAACAGAAAGAGAAAATAAAGAGTAAGTCTTTCCGCTCCCGGGACTGGAATGACTCCTTACCCTCTCCCTTAAAACCCACATCCTTTCGTCTTTCCCTCTCCTTCCCTCTTTCCTGATGAGGCAACAGTTTGTTGCGAAAGCTTGAATTTTGTGTGTATGTTTGTGTGCTCTTTATTCTCTCTCTCTCTCTCTCTCTCTCTCTATATATATATATATATATATATATATATATATATATATACGGTTGCCTCGTCAGGAAAGAGGGAAGGAGAGGGAAAGAAAAAAGGATTTGGGTTTTAAGGGAGAGGGTAAGGAGTCATTCCAATCCCGGGAGTGGAAAGACTTACCTTAGGGGGAAAAAAGGCCTTTACAAATGTCTGCTTGTGTCTGTGTATATGCGGATGGATATGTGTGTTTTGTTTGGTAAGTCTCATCATCTTTCTTTTTAGATATATTTTTCCCACGTGGAATGTTTCCCTCTATTATATATACAGGGTGTTTCAAAAATGACCGGTATATTTGGAACGGCAATAAAAACTAAATGAGCAGCGATAGAAATACACCATTTGTTGCAATATGCTTGGGACAACAGTACATTTTCAGGCAGACAAACTTTCGAAATTACAGTAGTTACAATTTTCAACAACAGATGGCGCTGCGGTCTGGGAAACTCTATAGTACGATATTTTCCACATATCCACCATGCATAGCAATAATATGGCGTAGTCTCTGAATGAAATTACCTGAACCTTTGACAACGTGTCTGGCGGAATGGCTTCACATGCAGATGAGATGTACTGCTTCAGCTGTTCAATTGTTTCTGGATTCTGGCGGTACACCTGATCTTTCAAGTGTCCCCACAAAAAGAAGGCACAGGGGTTCATGTCTGGCGAATAGGGAGGCCAATCCACGCCGCCTCCTGTATGTTTCGGATAGCCCAAAGCAGTCACATGATCATCGAAATATTCATTCAGGAAATTAAAGACGTCGGCCGTGCGATGTGGCCGGGCACCATCTTGCATAAACCACGAGGTGTTCACAGTGTCGTCTAAGGCAGTTTGTACCGCCACAAATTCACGAAGAATGTCCAGATAGCGTGATGCAGTAATCGTTTCGGATCTGAAAAATGGGCCAATGATTCCTTTGGAAGAAATGGCGGCCCAGACCAGTACTTTTTGAGGATGCAGGGACGATGGGACTGCAACATGGGGCTTTTCGGTTCCCCATATGCGCCAGTTCTGTTTATTGACGAAGCCGTCCAGGTAAAAATAAGCTTCGTCAGTAAACCAAATGCTGCCCACATGCATATCGCCGTCATCAATCCTGTGCACTATATCGTTAGCGAATGTCTCTCGTGCAGCAATGGTAGCGGCGCTGAGGGGTTGCCGCATTTGAATTTTGTATGGATAGAGGTGTAAACTCTGGCGCATGAGACGATACGTGGACGTTGGCGTCATTTGGACCGCAGCTGCAACACGGCGAACGGAAACCCGAGGCCGCTGTTGGATCACCTGCTGCACTAGCTGCGCGTTGCCCTCTGTGGTTGCCGTACGCGGTCGCCCTACCTTTCCAGCACGTTCATCCGTCACGTTACCAGTCCGTTGAAATTTTTCAAACAGATCCTTTATTGTATCGCTTTTCGGTCCTTTGGTTACATTAAACCTCCGCTGAAAACTTCGTCTTTTTGCAACAACACTGTGTTATAGGCGGTGGAATTCCAACACCAGAAAAATCCTCTGTTCTAAGGAATAAACCATGTTGTCTACAGCACACTTGCACATTGTGAACAGCACACGCTTACAGCAGAAAGATGACGTACAGAATGGCGCACCCACAGACTGCGTCGTCTTCTATATCTTTCACATCACTTGCAGCGCCATCTGTTGTTGAAAATTGTAACTACTGTAATTTCGAAAGTTTGTCCGCCTGAAAATGTACTGTTGTCCCAAGCATATTGCAACAAACGGTGTATTTCTATCGCTGCTCGTTTAGTTTTTATTGCCGTTTCAAATATACCGGTCATTTTTGAAACACCCTGTATATATATATATATTTAAAAAGAAAGATGATGAGACTTACCAAACAAAAGCGCTGGCAGGTCGATAGACACACAAACAAACACAAACATACACACAAAATTCTAGCTTTCGCAACCAACGGTTGCCTCGTCAGGAAAGAGGGAAGGAGAAGGAAAGACGAAAGGATATGGGTTTTTAAAGGAGAGGGTAAGGAGTCATTCCAATCCCGGGAGTGGAAAGACTTACCTTAGGGGGAGAAAAGGACAGGTATACACTCGCGCACACACACACATATCCATCCACACATACACAGACACAAGCAATGTCTGAGTGTAATCAGTCTGAGTGAAATAAGAATTAACAAAATTTCCTGAATTTTCACTCATTAAAATGGTTGTTGAAGAATTTAGAGAGAGAGAGAGAGAGAGAGAGAGTGTGTGTGTGTGTGTGTGTGTGTGTGTGTGTGTGTGTGTGTGTGTCGTTTCCAGTGTGGATGGTTGTGTACACAATCACAGTTACAGTACTGCCCAAATGTTATGTTGCCTTACCATTGAACTCCTTTAGGCCTGCACTCCATAATGTAAACTGCACAATCTGAATGTGCAGTTTCAATAATGTAGTTGTGCAATGCACATTGCTGGAGTATCAGTGAGAATGCTAAAAACCTGCTTACAAGGAAAACTTCTCATTACACACTGATATTTGTTGGACTGCCTCCAACCTCATGTCCTAATTTTTCTTCTGTTTGGTGCAATTTAAAGATCAGATTTATGCACACTGGCCCACACACGATGTACAGCCTCAAGACAGTAATTCATGGAAAGACAGCAGCTGTTCTGCGAGATGTGACAGCTCAGGGAATGAGAGTCTTTAGAAGTCATTTGAAAATGTGCATTGACAAAAATGGACATCATTTAGCATTTATAATTTTCAAAAATTTTAATTAAAAACTGTTTAAGGGCTATTTCCTATTTTAGGATAAATTACTCTCCATTTTATTGGCCTTTGAAACATGTAGGTTTTAGAGGGTGGTGGGTCCTGTACATTTTACAGACACGGCTTGCCACAATTTATTCTGCTAGTTGGTGTAGAACGGTACTTCTTGTTCATCATAATGTGATTTACATAAAACAATATGTGAATGGATGACTGAATAAATGCAGATGAAACACTGATTTACAGGGTTACAATTATTGAATGATCTGGGGGAAAAAAAAGATCAAATTAGTCACATACCACAGCAATCACACACTTTATTCAACATGTAAATGTCACTACAGATATTCAGATTCAGGTTATGACATGTTCAATATGCCTGCCATCATTGGTGATGATGGGGCGCAGACGAATAGTGAAATTCTGCATGACCCACTGAAGCAACAGTACATCGATGCTATAGATGACCTCCTGAATGGCTGTTTTCAGCTCAGCAATGGTTTTGGGGTTATTGCTATACACCTTGCCTTTAATATAGCCCCACAAAAAGGAGTCATATGTGTTCCGATCGGAGAATATGGCAGCCAATCGAGGGCCCATGCCAGTGGCCTTCGGGTACCCCAGAGCCAGAATGTGGTCCCCAAAGTGCTCCTCCAGGACATCAAATACTCTTCTGCTTCAATAGGGTTGAGCTCCATCTTGCATGAATCACATCTTGTTGAAATGGCAGTCACTTTGGATAATGGGGATGAAATCATCTTCCAAAACTTTCACATACTATTCGGTAGTCACCGTGCCATCGAAGAATATCACACCAATTATTCTCTGACTGGACATTGCACACCACATAGTCACCCATTGAGGGTGAAGAGACTTCTCGATTGCAAAATCCAGATTCTCAGTATCCCAAATGCACCAATTTTGCTCACCGACTAACCTATCCAAGTAAAAGTGGGCTTTGTTGCTAAACCAAACCATACTAATTCCCATTTTGCCCCATGGCCAGAAGTGCAGTTTGAACATGCTAATGCAAACTGTTTATAAGTTATGATGATTTTATTTCCTACACTTCAGTAATTGTCACCCTATGTGTTCACTGTTTCACGTGATTCTCTTCATTATATTGTGAAATCGTTTCTTATAACTCTAGCAACGAAAATCATTTACAGAACATTTTTTGAATCATGAATACCCAATTATACTTCCTGAAATAAAAAATTATGAGAAAGAGACTTCTATGCACCATATGGTTGTAAACAGGCACAAATACAAATGCCAGCTTTTGAGACCATAGGTTGTTTTCTTCAGCTATGTAGACCAGAGGGATGGAGGAAATGGGACTGTTCATTGAGTAAGTAGGAAGGTCACACACAACTCCAAAGCCAAACAATAAGGGAATCAACAATGAAGAACCAAAGAGGCAATTTGGAAGACAGCATATTCTATGGATGAACCTTATGATGCTGTTATGCAAGTGTTTCTCTTCTGCATCTCCAAACTTCCTCTGCCCCAAAAAAAGGCATCCTACACCTCTTTCATTTGTCTGCCATTAACATGTCGACTGTCATGAGGCCACTGCCGGCCTGACATCTGATGCTGTGGCGAGACCTGGGCTGGTGATGAAACATCCATCACTATGGAGATGGCAGTCAATAAGTCAAGAGGCTGTTGGTAGATTTAGCGATATAGAATTTGTGCTATACTATTGACATCCGTGCCACCTACATGATGTGTGGTAAAGTACAATCAATACATAGTATGTCATCAATGAAGTTAATGATTTTTAATCATAATAGTTATTTAAAGAAAAACGACAAAGTGTGTGTTTTCTTTGTTATATGTATGTCATGGAGAATGGGCAAGTGCGGAAGGCTGTTGTGTGTGTGGCCATGGGAATTTCATGTCAAGTACTCACCTGGTAGTTGGCCATCGACAGCAACTCCTGCAGCGATTATGATTGGATAATGAAAACAATTACTGTTGTAAAATTGTGTTGAATGTTGGTAATGGCTTTAAAACAGTCTTTCTGGCCACAGCCAAGTTAACTTCTATTTTATTACGAGACAAAGTTTTTACTGCATTGACATATTGTATTCTCTGTCGATAAATAAACCCAGCCGAAGTCCTTGTGAAGATAAAAGTAATCACTGAGTTAGTTATATATTCTGAAGTTTATTTTCAAATGTATCCCTGCGTAAGCTCCAATCAACTGACAGCATACATTGAAAGAAGTATTTAATCTGTGAGAAGTAAGAAGGGAATCACTGATTTTAAAATACTTCACCAATTTTGTATTTCTGAAACTGTATTTCACATTTTGTATTTCTGAAACAGTATTTCACTTCTCAAAGTATAGAGTGAGCTAGTAATGAATTGTGGATGAAAGATATTTTACTCCGATTAACTGAAAGTATCCATGAAATTGTTTAATTTCAGCTTAGCTGAGACCAGAAAAACCAACCATTCACAGAGTAGCTGAATGCTAGATTAAACAGTATCACTGGTTATCTGAGTAATGAACAGAATCAGCAACCACATTATGACAACTTCTGGAAATAGAGATTACACAAACAGAATTTTTTCCTTTCCTGCCTTATTCAACTTCAAAACAGCAAATCAGTACAGAATTTACAATATAAATCCAAAGGAATTAAATATCTACATTGTTACTCTACTATTCACACAAGTGCCTGGAAGAGGGTTCATCGAACCATTTTCATACTACTACTCTACCATTCCACTCTCGAGTGGCGCATGGGAAAAAAACAAAATATTTTTGCATTCAGAAGAGAAAGTCTGTGATTGAAATTTCGTAAGTAGATCTCGCCACAAAGAACACTGCCTTTGTTCCAGTGACTGCCACCCCAACTCACGTATCATATTAGTGACACTCTCACCCCTATTGCACGATAACACGAAAAGAGCTGCCCTTCTTTGCACTTTTTCGATGTCCTCCATCAATCCTACCTGGTAAAGATCCCATACCACACAGCAATATTCCAGCAGAGGATGGACACGTGTAATGTAGGCTGTCTTTTTAGTGGGTTTGTTGCCATCTTCTAAGTGTTCTGCCAACAAATCACAGTCTTTGTTTTGCCTTCCCCACAATATTATCTACGTGTCTTTCCAATTTAGGTTGCTCATAATTGTTATTCTTAGGTATTTAGTCGAACTGACAGCCCTTAGATTTGAGAGATTTATTGTATACCCAAAATTTATCGGATTTCTTTTAGTACCCATGTGGATAACCTTGCACTTTTCATTGTTTAGTGCCAATTGCCACTTTTTGCACCATACAGAAATTCTCTCTAGATCATTTTGTAATTGGAATTGATAGTCTGATGATTTTACTAGACGGTAAATTACAGCGTCATCTGCAAACAGTCTAAGGGGGCTGCTCAGACTTATATAAATCAGGAACGGCAGAGGGCCTATGTCACTACCTTGCGGAACGCTAGATATCACTTCTGTTCTACTCAATGATTTACTGTCTATCACTACAAACTGTGACCTCTCTGAGAGGAAATCACGAATCCAGTCACACAACTGAGACGATACTCCATATGCACGCAATTTGATTAATAGTCGCTTATGAGGAACGGTATCTAAAGCCTTCTGGAAATCTAGGAATATGGAATCGATCTGAGATCCCTTGTCGACAGCACCCATTACTTCATGGGAATAAAGAGCTAGCTGTGTTGCATAAGAATGATATTTTCTGAATCCGTGTTTGTTGTGTATCAATAAGTCATTTTCTTCAAGGTGATTCATAATGTTTGATTACAGTATATGCTCTAAAATCAAATGTCACATTACATAGGAAAATTTTATATATTTCATATATGAAAAGTCTAATTACCACGACTTTTTTCTTTTTTCCAAGCCCTTTATAGTTTGAACAGCTGTGTTCTTTGATTTAGACACTACAAAAGTTTGTGAAGAGCAGGTACATAGCTTCCTTGTAGAACTATATAGTATATCTTTTTTTTTTTTTTTTTTTTTTTTTTTTGTCATGTTTATATCTTCAGCCTCAAGTGTCCCAAATAATTTGCAACTATAATCTAATTTCTACTTTATCTGTGAGATATGTAGGAAGGTGAGTGTCTCTCCCACAGATTAAAAATAGAAATGCATTCCAATAGGAAAGATTACAATTCTAGCAGTATCTTTTGTTGAACATATGATTAACACCCATTTTCTTGTAGATAAAGACAGCTTCAAATAGTTAAAGTTCCCTTTTCTTCCATTTTCATTGAGTTTCTCGAGACTAAACCTTTTGTATAACAAACTGGTGCTGACAGTAATGTCCTTTTCTAACCTTTGTATTCCAATGGTTGAATATGTAATGTCATCTAGCAAAAGAAATTTTTCTATAAGTATTTTCAGATAATAGTGTAAAAAAATGTTGTACACTATAAACAGTAACAATATTTAATTCGCTGATTCATACGAAGTGTCTTTGTACATCATTTTTAGGTATATGTCACAGCATCTGAACTGCTGTTTGAGCTATGACAGGACAGATGCTTCGCAGTGGTTGGACAATAGGTACAAAATTGCTGCAGGCATTTACTCTCACAACAGAAGAGTGAAGTGATGTCATTTTAATTCTTATAGACTCTCAGGAAAGTAACACTGTCCTGTCAAAACGCCACAGTAAACCCATTCATGGCACAAGCCAAATGATGTAGATGACGGGTGATAAAACATTATACACTTATGAGACATAATTGTTAGCCAGTACTTACCTTGAGGACAAGGGGAGACACCAACGTGACTTTCTCTTACTTTGTAGCCTTCTCCAACCTATTCCTCTCCAATACCCAGTGAAGGAACTATTAGCTGTTAAAGCAAGGACAGTGTTGAATTTTTATGTGCCTAGCTTTGTTAAAGAACTGTAATGCCCAGATTTAAAAAAAAAAAATTTACCAACATGTCATTTATTGTAACGAAAACATCCGAAGCACCATTCTGTACATAGTGTAAATAACTATAAAACATTCTTTCAGAAAGATTATATTTTATGTAGAATTTCTTTATTACAGGATGAGTCTTCTGTCTCATCTTCAAGTGATTCTAAAACAATTTCAGTCTTACATCACATTCAGTCACACTTTCATACACAGACACAATCTTTTTTACAGCTTTCATATGTTATGTGTATGGCATGTTCACCGCCAAACTCATCTGATGCACATCTATAAAACTGGATGTAAATATATTTCATCACAGCATGGGAGAGTTCAGCAGCTTTTTTTTTATTTAAGACTAAGGCACTCCTCACACATAAGGAATTCTTTTCCAGCTAAGAATTACAACAGGAAAGAAAACAGTTCTTTACACAGCATAAACTTCACATTTCTAGCAGCATTTATGGTTTATTTCACGTAACTAAAGAGTCCATATTGTGTCTATCTACAAAAGCTGAAGTATCAGATTATTCATTCTGTGCTCTACTGCACAGAACAGGCTGGTGACAAGTCATCAAAAGATACTTCATGCTGTGTAAGAAACTCTTAAGTATATAGTGTATCACAAAATCATTCAGAACCAATAAGACTTCAAAAATCTTTCAGGCAAGACATTTGGTTCTTTTTTTTTTCTAATCTTTAAGAGAGCCATTATCAGCTGTTTACAGTCATCTTACATCTACAAGCTTTGTTTTGTTACAAGGCTCTGTATGTACACTGATTGTAGAGTATAAGTCTGACTTTCTTTTAATCTTCAGGAAGGTTATTTTAAACTTCTTATGAACTTGTCCGTATTCTTACATTGAGAAATATCACTTATGCTGAAAGCAAGCCAGCAACCATCTTTGACATTTGGCGGATTTGATTCTCGCAGACTCCCTGTGTCATATAGTTTCACTGCTAACACCGATTTGATGACCTGGTTGCTACAGAGATCTACAACATTAGTTTCCCAAATGCCAAGAGGTTACATGATAATTAAGTACACAGCTCCACACTGTATCGATGTAGTTCTGACGACACAGTAGGAGAGTATTTTTGCCTTACCTAACTCCAGTGTTCATACTTGCTCCTATTATGAAAGTTACTTAACAACATATACACTCAATTCATTTTTGCCAAAGGTGGAGTTCAAGTTATATCTGCAACATTGTCGAACTCCATCTTTGTATCCAAATGTTTTACAGAAGTCATGAAAGACATAGTGCAATGTGATTTTCACATTCCTTTTCTTATTTGACCCCTGTAACTTTAGTCTACATTTTAAGCACCTTGGCATCACCATAAGATTTAACAATCCTTTGGGCAGAATTATAAAGTGATTTTATAAATTTAAGCAAAGCCTATATATTACAGCATACACTAGAAAATAAAAAAGCACAGGAATTCAAAAAGACTAGGGCATCCACTACCAGTTTACTTTTCCTGGTAGCAAATTAGTTAAAATAATGTTCATCCATGTTTAGCAGCACCCACATTTCACTCAGGTGTCGAAAGTGTTTCCCGTAGAGCAGCTAGCTGTTCTTCACCTAACTTTATTTTGTCAGCTATCTCCTTTGAATCCATGATCAATTTGGCTTTCATGTTGATGAAGTGATCGTAGTCAGCATACTCTTCAGGATTAAAGTACTTGTTCAGTATGTTTGCTACACTAACACTTCTTCGATCGATGCTTTCCTTTAATTTCTTTGCTTCTTCAAGTTGTTCAATTAATTTATCCCTCTTGCTTTCTAGAATTTTCTGTAAAAAAATGTGCACCAGAAGATCAGTAATGCAACTGAACAGGCATCTTATTGAAAAATGAGGTTTACAGAGGACATTGTAGATGGCTGAAAGAATGTAATGTAGTTGCCTGAGACAGAGAGAGAGGAAGAACACAAAGAAATAGTCAAAATCAATATGGAACAGTGAAGGGCAACATTTATTTAAAAAAAAAAACAAAAAAAAAAAGAACCAGAGTGTAGAGATGAACTGATATGTCAGCTTAATAAGTGAAGATGCAGACAAAAAAGGGTGATGACTTAGGACACATTAAGAATGGAAACTTGTTGCATTGTCTACTTTCAGAAAAACTAAACTATTTTAGAACAGCCAGAATTAGGTAAATGTTGCATAATTGCTGAAAACTGCCTGGTGTCTTAAACTAAAGAGCAGTTCTGTTAAAGAGCTGGATTATTAAAAAGGAATAAAAACATGGTATGCATAGTAAATATTACTTTAAGTGATTGCATGCCCTCTTTTATCTGCGCATACTAAGAAAGTGAAGGTGTTTAAATATCCCGCGTCCGGCCATCCTGATTTAGGGTGTCCGTGATTTCCCTAAGTCGCTCCAGGCAATTACTGGGATTGTTCGTTTGAAAGGGCATGGCCGACTTCCTCCCCGTCCTTCCCTAATCCGATGAGACCGATGACCTTGCTGTCTGGTCTTCTCCCCCAAACAACCCAACCCAATAATTTAAATACCAGTCCACCCTGTTTGCAATTATATAACTGATTTGGTGTTGAATCATATTCTTTGACCATGGTTAACCTATTTGGCTTCAACACTTAATTGTTATCATTTCTTTTTCCCTTTCACCCAAGTTAGCTTTCCCACAACATACTTTCACACAGGCTTTTTATTTTTCCAGCATTACAACACTTTATCCCTCCTTGATGAAAAATTGACTCCTAGAAACTCATTGTCCTGTTTTTTTAAATTGTTATTATTAACTTTAATAATAATCACAGAATACAGCCATTTTACTTTACATAATTTGTCTTTGGGATTTGTATTTGCACATTTTAATGAAATAAAGAGATAAATGTGTTATGTCAAAAGAAAAAAATTGAATTGAGAAAATTACAGAATTATAAGGAGGCAGAATGGCTGGCCAATACAAACCTCCAGGAGTTGAAATTCCAAGTACTGCCGATAAACATTGCAGGTGGATCACTCTCAAACAAGGGTCTGATTGACCTGCCACTCCTTTTCAACTTCCCCCAATCTATCCCCCATTCCTTTCTGAGGAATGGACTATCAGCTCCAAAGCTGGATATAGCTTTTTGTAATTTGTATGTGTTTATCAACAGTTCTATGATACTAGCCACCCATTCTAATTGAAACAGGGTGAAATACAACAGTTCTGCACTTCAAAAATTGTAAATTCTCATTGTAATATTTCTTTAATTCTATAGACACAAACGGTTGCTTCTAATGGTTCACAAGTTTAGGTTATCTGTATTGCACTGTGAACTCACCCTGTCGGCATGGTTGTCGGGTAGACCCATAAGTGCATTTTCTGCACGGGCCAGGCGACCTGAGAGTGCGAGGAGGAGACTGGTGATCTTCCCAACTTCTTCTACATGCAGTCTGTACTTGGCAGCCTCATGTGGCCGGGCCAGCCGGCTCACTTGTGCAGCCACACTTTCGCCAAGTTCATCGTTCACTCGCGATTCTTCCCTTACCACCAAATGTTCACCTCTCAGGACCTCAAGTTTCCGATCTAGCCGAAGCATCAGCTCCTCCTGGTGGAAAGAATGAACTGTGTGGGTCATATATTCAGGACACATTTGTTTCTGACATGTCATTAGAAGTTAGACTTTTCAAACACCATTTCTGCTTATTAATAAGTCAGTGACAAGGGAGAAATTAAGTCATTACTGAGTGTTGCATGTTCTCTGTGACAAAATCAGATATTTGTATTTAATTTTTCCGTGCTGAAATTAGATAAGCTGACATTTTAAATAAGACACCTCAAGGATGAGAGCTTCTCTCAGTAATTTAGAATGATATACAGTACAAGCATCATTATGTTAACTGTATGTTTTCTATCAAACAATTCTGCACTTAGTATTGTGCCTGTCCATATAGAAGTCTTGAACTCATACCTTCTTTTGATGGAGTTCCTTGTTGTCATTCAGGCCATTTAATTGACTCATGTCTCGTCCATACTGTGTAAGGAACTTTGCCTTTGATTCGGATGTGGTGAAATATGCGGAGGTGGCTGGTAATGGGCTCACTGGATTGCTGTTGCTGTCCCTAAAAATATAAAAAGTTATTTTGTAGCTTTGGCAACATAGTGTATGGGGGAAAAAGTGATGAGAATTATCAAACAAGGTATCAAAATTCTAGTTCATCAGTTCACAGAGTGAAGTAGTATTTCCCACTGTGTGAAAATATGGCAAGTATACGAGCAAAGGTAACGTGTGTGGTGGAGGTTTTCTACACATTTCTGACTGTAATACACTCAACTGGAAGGTAGACAGCTCATAACTTTGTTACTTGTATAGGAAAGGAATGTAGTTTATCACATGAGTGGTAAAAGCTTTTGAAGTGCAGTAAATGCAACAGACTTATTTTATATAGTGAATCAGTAGAAAATGAAGCATTAACCTTTTTATCCACTAAAATCTCAAGAAGAAAATAAAAATTCTTGAATATATAATCTTAAACCATGATCGCAAGTAAGTATGTATGTTTAACTGTAGGCTATACTACAAAATCTAGGAATAATAAAAGTGAAAACTTTTTACAAACATATACTATCACCTTAGAAAACATACAGTCTCAGCAGGAGACAAAACAAGGCGATCACTTGCAGCAGGAGATGAAAAGCACATTTTTACACACATTGTGCAACAAAATGGAATTGTATGTGTCTCTGGACAACAGGAAGAAAATACTGTTGATTACAAAGGAAAAATATCCGAAAGTACAGTCTGGAGTACAAATTGTATTGAATGACTTGCCTTTTTTATTATACTCTGTGTAAGTAGTGTCACAAACATGACAGATGTAATTTAATTCAGAAAGGACAGAGAATACAGGAATAACTGAAGTCTGAGCTACTAAACCCAGGGAAAAGTTATACTCATCAGAACCGCTCTAAAATTTCATTTTCAGAGGAAATATCACACATACATAGAAAGGACAGAAAATGTTAAAATAAATGAAATACAGAATAGCGACTGGCATTCTTGGGAAATTTCCTACCAAAATCAGAACACTGGCACTGGTTTTACAAGAAATTAACTTCAAATGAGCACTATTGGCGGGACAGGCTGCATATTCTGAGATGATACATGACATTTTAATTAATAAGAAGCAAAAATAAAAAATAAATAAATAAAATAAAAATTTTAAAAAAAATTGCACTAAACTCTTGCTAATACTCCAGGCCTGTCAGTAATCCAGCTTCTAGTCGTTCAACTTGAAATGAGACCTACAATAATGAAATTTCATCTGCAACAATGTTGTTAGTTTTTTTTTTTTGTTTTTTTTTTTTTTTTTGTTTTAGGGCGCAAAACTGCTATGGTCATTAGTGCCTGGTCTGTGACTTAGGAAGCAGTAAAAAACCGAAAATGGAAACCAGCAGCAATGGGAACGAAAGTCATAAAATTGGAGAAACTAAAAGCAGAAGGAAGGCTTAAAAATCCACTACAGAAAGGTGTTGGTTGTCCCCAAAAAAAGCCTCAAATTACTGACGTCATTTCACTGGCACTAATGAACTCTAGAACGCGATCAGCCGAGCGCATGTCATCTGCTAAAATGGACGATATATCAGGCGGCAGCTGTAGACAGGCACGTAACGGATTAAAATAGGGGCACTCAATTAAAAGGTGTCTTACCGTCCACAGCTGAGAGCAGTGGGGACAGAGTTTGGGAGGATCGCCGCTTGAAAGATGTCGATGGTTAAAAGGACAGTGCCCTATCCGGAGTCTAGTTAAAATTACCTCCTCCCGACGACGCGTTCGGGAGGAAGAGGTCCAAGCGCAAGGAAGAGTTTTCACGTCCCGCAATTTATTTTGGGGAAGTGTCGACCAATGCGCGTGCCATAAATGAACAACATGACGACATAAAACGCTCCGTGGATCGGCGAAGGGAATCGATTGAATAGCTGGCCGAAGAAGAGAGACTGCAGCCCTGGCTGCAATATCCGCCACCTCATTTCCGCAGATACCAACGTGTCCCGGGAGCCAGAGGAACGCCACCGAGACGCCCCCCAGGTGGAGCAAGCGCAGACAGTCCTGAATCCGGTGGACCAGAGGGTGCACAGGGTAAAGAGCTTGGAGACTGAGGAGAGAGCTGGGAGAATCTGAGCAGATAACGTAGTGTATCCACCGATGGCGGCGGATGTAGTGGACAGCCTGGAGAACAGCGTAAAGCTCCGCAGTATAAACCAAACACTGGTTGGGAAGCCGAAAGTGATTTGGGGTGTCACCAACAATATAGGCACTCCCTACACCTAACGATGTTTTCGAGCCGTCGGTGTAAATAAATGTGGCGTCTGTCATTCGTGCACATAGAGCAGCAAATGCCCGACAATAAACAAGTGAAGGGGTACCATCCTTGGGAAATCGACAAAGGTCTCGGAGCAGGCAGATCCGGGGACGGAGCCAAGGTGGTGCTGTACCCCAAGTTGTCAAGAAGGTTTTAGGAAAGCGGAAGGAAAGAGAACGGAGCAGTTGACGGAAGCAGACTCCCGGTGGTAGTAGGGAGGAGGGGCGGCCTGCATACCCTACATCAAAGGAGGTGTCGAAAAAAATGTCATGGGCTGGATTAGCAGGCATGGAAGACAGATGGCTAGCGTAACGACTCACGACTGCTCGCCGATTGGACAGCGGAGGTTCAGCAGTCTCAGCATAAAGGCTTTCCACAGGGCTGGTGTAAAAAGCTCCAGACACTAAACGTAATCAATGGTGGTGGATAGAGTCGAGACGCCGAAGAATAGATGGCCGAGCAGAGGAGTAGACTATGCTTCCATAGTCCAATTTCGAGCACACTAAGGCGCGATAGAGGCAGAGAAGGACCACTCAGTCCGCTCCCCAGGAGGTACCATTCAGGACACGGAGGGTGTTGAGAGATCGCAGACAGCGAGCTGAAAGATAGGAAACGTGGGAGGACCAGCACAGTTTTCTGTCAAACATAAGACCCAAGAATTTAGTGACGTCTGAAAACGGAAGGTTGACAGGACCTAGATGTAAGGGGGGCGGAAGAAACTCCTTACGTCACCAAAAATTAACACAAACAGTCTTACTGGGAGAAAAACGGAAGCCGGTGTCGATGCTCCAAGAGTGGAGGCGATCGAGACATCCTTGAAGACGTCATTCAAGAAGGCTGGTCCGTTGAGAGCTGTAGTAGATCGCAAAATCGTCCACAAAGAGGGAGCCCGAGACATCAGGAAGGAGACAATCCATAATTGGATTGATGGCAATGGCAAACAGTGCAACACTCAGCACGGAGCCCTGGGGTACCCCGTTTTCTTGGGAGAAAGTACGGGAGAGAGTAGTGTTCACCCGCACCCTAAATGTGCGCTCTGCCATAAATTCGCGAAGAAAAAGAGGCAGCCGACCTCGAAAGCCCCTAGAGAACAGTGTGCGGAGGATACCTGTCCTCCAACAGGTATCGTATGCTCTCTCCAGATCAAAAAATATTGCTACTGTTTGGCGTTTCCGGAGAAAATTATTCATGATATAAGTGGAGAGAGCAACAAGATGGTCAACTGCAGAACAATGCTTTCGGAATCCGCATTGGGCAGGTGTTAAAAGACTGCGGGATTCCAGCCACCAAGCTAAACGGTAATTCGCCATACGCTCTAAAACCTTACAGACACTACTCGTGAGAGAAATGGGGCGATAGCTAGCGGGGAGATGTTTGTCCTTTCCAGGTTTCGGAACAGGAACGACGATAGCTTCCCGCCATAGTCTGGGAAAAGTACTGTAGGTCCAAATTCGATTATAAAGGCGAAGGAGGTAACGCAGACTATGGGTTGATAAATGCAGCAACATTTGGACGTGGATACCATCCGGTCCTGGGACGGAGGAGCGAGAAGAAGAGAGTGCATGTTGGAGTTCCCGCATGGAGAAAACAGTATTGTAGCTTTCGTGATTTTGAGAGGAGAAAGCAAGAGGTCGCACTTCCGCTGCACGTTTCTTTGGGAGACACGCTGGCGGGTAATTTTAAGAGCTCGAAATCTCTGCAAAGTGCTGACCCAATGAGTTAGAAATTGCGTGGGGTCCACTAATGTATCATGCGCGACAGTGAGCCCAGAGACCGGGGAGAAACTAGGCGCACCTGAGAACCGTCGAAGCCGACTCCAAACTTCCGAGGAGGGAGTGAAAGTGTTAAATGAGCTAATAAAGAATTTCCAGCTTGCCTTCTTGCTATCGTGGATGACATGACGGCATCGCGCTCGGAACTGCTTATAGCGGATACAGTTTGCCAAAGTAGGATGGTGACGGAAAATGCGGAGAGCATGTCGCCGCTCACGTATTGCGTCACGGCATGCCTCGTTCCACCAAGGAACTGGGGGGCACCGGGGCAATTCGGAGGTGCGTGGTGTTGAACGTTCCGCAGCTGTAAGAAGAACGTCGGTAATATGTGTGATCTCATCGGCGACGCTGGGAAAGTGACGGTCATCGCTAGAGACGAAAAAAGTGTCCAGTCGGCCTGGGCAAACTTCCAGCGTCTCGGGCGCATATATGGCAGTTGAGGCTGCAGTCTAAGGACACATGGAAAGTGGTCACTTAAGTGTGTATCATCAAGGGCGAACCATTCGAAGCGCCGAGCTAGCGGAACAGTACCGACCGCAAGGTCCAAATGAGATAAATTTGTCGTGGAGGCAGACAAAAATGTAGGGTCCCCAGTGTTGAGGCAAACTGGATCCGCTTGGTGGAAGACGTCTAGCAAGAGTGAGCCACGTGGACAAGGATGTGGAGATCCCCAAAGCGGGTGGTGGGCACTGAAGTCCCCAACCAGCAAATAGGGGGGTGGAAGCTGACCAAGAAGATGAAGGAGATCAGCTCGTGCCATTGGTGTGGACGATGGAATGTATACAGTGCAAAGAGAGAACGTGTATCCAGAAAGGGAAAGACGGACGGCGACAGCTTGGAAGGAAGTGTTTAAGTGGATTGGGTGATAATGGAGAGTATCATGGAGAAGAATCACGAGTCCTCCATGGGCTGGAGTGCCTTCAACAGAGGGGAGATCATATCGGACGGACTGAAAATGAGGGAGAACAAAGCGGTCATGGGGACGCAGCTTTGTTTCCTGAAGACAGAAGATGACCGGCGAGCAGGATCATAAGAGGATCGACAATTCATCCCGATTGGCTCGAATGCCGCAGATATTCCAGTGGATAATGGACATAGGGTGAACAGAAAATGGAGGAATGTGACGAAGGTTGCTGTCAACTCAACGACTGCTCAGAGCTTGCGACCGACAGCATGGAATGGCATTCAGCCGAAGGCAGAAGATCCTGATCCATAGGTCATTCAGGAGCAGCTCCCGCCACCAGCGATCGGCTGGTTGATCGGCCGCCAGCAGTGCACCTCGGCGACACAGAAGACGGCCGAGGGCGATTTCCGCCAGGTGGTGCTGTAGATGGGACACGCCTTGGCGGAGAAGGAGATGAACTGGGTTTTTTTGTAGCCTTCTTGGAAGTATGATGTTTGGATGAAGGAGGAACCGATGGTTGTGAAGTTGGGGTACGTAAAAAATCCTTACGAGTATGCTCTTTTTTTGAAGTCTTGGTGTCTGACTTTTGGGCTCGAGATTTAGCAGAACCCGACGAAGCGTGAGCCAGAGAGTGGGCAGGCGAAAGTGGTGAGGTTGAACGGGCAATCTTTGCGTTGGCCGAGGAGAAGCAAGGACAGTGCTGTATTTTCCTGTCTGAGGCACGGTGGGCTGTCGACTGGCGAATAATTTTCGAGCAGCAAAGGTCAACACCTTTTCCTTCACTCTGATTTCCTGGATGAGTTTTTTGTCCTTAAAAACGGGGCAATCTCGAGAGGAAGCAGCGTGGTCACCCATACAGTTGATGCAGCGAGGGGATGGAGGTGGGCAAGCACCCTCATGGGCATCCTTGCCACAAGTAACACATTTGGCTGGATTGGAACAAGATTGGCTGGTGTGACTGAACCGCTGACACTGATAGCAACGCGTAGGGTTTGGGACGTAAGGGCGAACGGAAATTATCTCATAGCCTGCTTTGATTTTGGATGGGAGTTGAACTTTGTCAAATGTCAAGAAGACAGTGCGAATTGGAACGATGTTCGTGTCAACCCTTTTCATAACTCTATGAACAGCCGTTACGCCCTGGTCAGACAGGTAGTGCTTAATTTCTTCGTCAGACAATCCATCGAGGGAGCGTGTATAAATGACTCCACGCGAGGAATTTAAAGTGCGGTGCGCTTCAACCCGGACAGGGAAGGTGTGGAGCAGTGAAGTACGCAGCAATTTTTGTGCCTGGAGGGCACTGACTGTTTCTAACAACAGGGTGCCATTCCGTAATCTGGAACAAGACTTTACAGGACCTGCAATTGCGTCGACACCTTTCTGAATAATGAAAGGGGTGACCGTGGAGAAGTCGTGACCTTCGTCAGACTGAGAAACAACAAGGGACTGTGGCAACGATGGAAGAACTGTCTGTGGCCGAGACTCAGTGAACTTACTTACGCTTGTGAGCAGACATAGTGGAAGGTGAGGAAACCATTGCGGAAGAATCCCCCATGATTACCGGCGTCTCCGATGGCGCGCTCCTCTCTTGTGGGGGCCCTCTCTGAGGGCACTCCCACCTTAGGTGATTGTTCACACCTCAGGTCACACCTCCCGACAAACGGACGGAGGGACCAATCGGCACTTTTGGAAGGTATCAGCTCGGGTAATCACCCCTCCCTGGGCCTGGCCGTTACCAGGTGGTACGTACGTGTCCTACCTGTCTACCCGGGGCGGGGAATTACGCGTTACCCCGTCACCGGCTACGCACAAAAATGCGTGGGTCGGCCTTCAGACACGCACAGGGAAGAAGAAAGAGAAAGGGAAAGGGAAAGACAAAGAAAGGGAAAGGAAAGAGGAGAGGTCTCAAACGCCGCAGCGGAGAAAAGGGTAAAGAGAAGAGGTAAGGAAAAGAGAAGGACAAAGGAAGGATGAAGACATACAAGCAGAGAAGGCGAAGAATGCGGTACATTTACGAGCGTCTGTCTCCGGACGTAGGCACAAACCATACTCCCAGAGGGGGAGAAAGGGAAGGAAAGAGCCATAGGCGAGGGGAGGAGAGGCGAAGATGGGGGAGAGGGAAGGATGCGGAAAAGGAAGGTATGCAGCTCAGAAAGGAAGGAGGGCCACATTAGCTCGGGGTCCCGTGCTCGCTATGCACGTATCCACAAAAGAGTTGTGGACCCCCTGGGGGGATGTTGTTAGTTAATTACAATGTTCAACATTCCTGTACACTTTGAAATTTTGGCTTTCCTTACAGATCAATATCATGGCTTCTAAAGGGAAACAATATGCTAAACCTAAAGCAGAAACTCTGAATTAGATACAAACTGAACTGAGGTTCTTCACAGAAAACCATTGTTGCTGGCAACAGTGTTGGACAAGCAACTATTTATGACCAAAATTCAGCAGAAAAGGGGTAATCATATGCTTACAGGAAAGTTACGATGAAACTGATGAAGAAGAGGACATCGCTTTTTGTTGTTGTGGTCTTCAGTCCTGAGACTGGTTTGATGCAGCTCTCCATGCTACATAGGAGCATAGGACATAGGAGGAGAGAACATGAGGATACGTCAACCTGCTGGTGCTGAAGCTGGAGACGTTACAAACATTATGCAACAATCAGAAACATGGCAGGACCTATGAAATGCTTGTAAAGCCATTGTGTGATAAAGCATGCTACCGTCGCATATCATCATTGTGACAACCAAAACTTTGCGCGAAGACATGTTTCAGAGTGAATTTCGAGTGATACTAATACGCATGTATACACTCAAGGACTAAGTTTTCTGTAAAAATGAATGATTTGATGTTTTTATACTAAGTTTTAGAAACTCTCAATGATCCGACACTTCCGCTAATCTGGCACCCATATGTGCGAGGAATGGCCAGTTTAACAAGAGTCTAGTGTACTATCAGCATGCAGGTTTAAATGTATCAGCTGGATAATGATGCTGTAAGACGTGGGCTACAAGGGTTTATGTAGGCTGGAAAATCATTGCCGTATTAGAAAATTATGACTAGTTAGTGTATTTCACAAGTAAAGCATATTTCAGTATACAAAGATCTTTAAGTGCAATATGCTAGAGTTTGGTTAGATGTAATAAATCTGATAAATTGAGACAGATGCCTGTCTGTTATGAACATGAGTAAATTTGATGCTGGCCAACTTTTGTCTGGGAAAATTTTAATTGAAAAATTCTTAAAGCATTAACAAAAGTATAATTTCCAATGCTTAATGGACTTGATTAATTAACAATGCACCCATTTTAGTTGTACAAAAGTGGTATGATAGAGAAAAACAGCCTAGAATTTAGTATATCTTCTACAATCTGTCTTGGCCTATTCTATTACACAGAGAATTACTTTCTTTTGTGATGTTACAGATTGCTATACGATTATAGGGCAATACTATAATAGTATTATTGACAGTTTTAGGGTTCAAGCTATACTCTGCCTCTTCCTGTCACACAAGATGTAAGAATTATGAATTTTCTTTCCAGTTTGGAACATACGCATGATGGAAGCACTCCAAGTATTGGAAAGGCATTTAAGTAATCTTTGATACTTAAAACAAGATATGTGGTCAAAATTTATAACAATCAACTTAGCTAAATTGTTTTAGTAAATGTGATTAATACATAATTATATCATTAAAAAAGAAAATAGCTGCTTTGTCATACAATCAAATGTATCAAACATTACACAAATGAAATCATTATGGGCTGACAGAGGTACAATTTGTAAATCTGTCTGAATTTTGAGGCAGATATATGTGTGGCACAATTAAAATCCACATGGTTCTCTCTTCCCTTCGGAAACAAAGAAGAAAAAAACTTCAATTGCTGAAGTGAATAGACTTTGCCAGAATTCATATACAGAATGTCCATTATGGTACATCTATCCAGTGACAATAATTAATATTTAACAGCTATGTAAAACATCTAAAACAAACCAGTTTATTTAATATCCTGAAGTAAAAGTTTTTCATAGTGGTAGCTATTGTTGGTATTTGTTTCTTGAAGTTTTCCTGGTGGATCGAATATTCCATAATTTTTCAGGAGTACATCTGGGAAACTATTACTTCATAAGCCCTGTGGATTTGCTAACTCTTGCCCTTGCTTTGTTTAACTCATAGAGGCATAATGTTCTATCTATGACTGACACTCTTATTACCAACAGTATTATCTTTGATGTATGCACGTTTACTCCACGGTGTAAAGTGCATTAAAAATCTTGCAAGAGACTCTCCTTGAGTATGGCTGAAAAGTTGTTAGCCGAAATATCAATACATGAATTAGTAATACGCTGGATGCACTCCCAAAAATGATGGAATGTTGCTATTTGTTTGCCTTATTACAATTTTTCCACTGTTAGTCCCATAATGTTAAAGACAATGCTATCAAGTTTTGTAATTTTTACTGACCTGCTGTTTGCTTCAGACTGCTGATTTGTGCTTGGTGATGGTGGAGGGGATGCATTGCTAGCACAACTGCTTGCGCCAGTGGTACTGCTACAACTGCTGTTGCTTTGGGAAGAATGAGATCTCAGAGGTCCTCTAGGCCGTAATGTGACATCAATACGGAAAAGATCACTGACATAATCAGTAGGCTTTTTATGATCAGGGTCTGGAACTATAACAAAATTTCTTAAATTATGTGTGGCCTTTAGAAAAATGAATGAATGAATGAATGAATTGAATATATGACATCATAATGTACTTATTTCATAACAACTAATGATGTGTTAGCAGTCTTCCATAGTGATGGGGTACAACCTATTAGAACTGATCCAGTTAAGGAAATAAAAGTGAGCATCTTCTTTCTGTCAGGAATTCACATTTTACTGACAACTAAGGTTATTACAACAGAGTTAGTATAATAAAACTATGGTTGGTTTATAGTAATGAATTTGAAACCAGCCTGAAATTGTCCTGTAAGTAACTGTACATTGCTGAAACAGTTATGTAAAGCAGTTTTCTGAATTGCATGTTTTAGGTGAAGTTCTGAAACAATAACTCACATAGGGAAGTGAGCATAATTGGCTAAAAACTGGGTAAGTTAAGGCATCGGAGAGATTTAGCATTTGGCAGCAATGATCGCCAATGGTATGTCCCCTTCTTCCTGGCATTATACTATGTCCATTGTAGACAGCGAATGTACTGAAATGAAATGATCGTATGGCATTGTTGGCCATGAGGCCCCATGCGGGGAAGTTCGGCCGCCGTATTGCAAGTCCTTTTTAGTTGACGCCACTTCGGCAACTTGCGAGTCAATGATGAAATGATGATGATGAACACACAACACCCAGTCATCACGAGGCAGAGAAAATCCCTGACCCCGCCGGGAATCGAACCCGGGACCCCGTGCGCTGGAAGCGAGAACGCTACCGCAAGACCACGAGCTGCAGACAGCAAATGTACTAAAAACAATGCCACTGATGGATGTAGCACTTGTTTCTGCACACAGATATCCATTCTGGTATGAAAGTCTAAGAAATAAGTATATTATTTGTCTGTGAATAATGTAAACTATGCCTCACAATAAAAACACAGACAAATGAGAAAAAAAAAACAGTGTTGAGACAAGGGATCAGCCTAGCATTCACCTAAATAGGTGCAGGACACTGCATAATAATCATTCCTTGCCTGACCTTGTACCAAACCAATATATATTAATATGGATCCAGTGTAGGTTCACCATATCTTCTAGGCTCAAAAGCCTGTAATAAATAATTCAGCTATGGAACATGACTTAATAATGATAAAATACAGATATTATACAGTAAAAATGTAATGTAAATCACAACCAAACAGATGATCAAAGCAGAGACATTGTTACGTACAACATATGTGCCATTTCACAGACAGCTGTTCTTCATATAAATAAGGAGAATAAAAGTTCTTTAAATCGTGTCAATCTGCAGGAATGAAAGTGACAAATTTCAAATAAAGGCAGTTTAAAAGTGCATTTTTTCCCTACATTAAAAAGATGAAGAAAAAAAGAAAACTGATTTAATAGCTTTTACTTTAATCACCTTTCCTCAATATTTACATATCAGCTGGTGTTAAGGAATGATTACAGTTGCAACACTGAATGAGACAGAAATTTGTGAGTGATTAACATAGGATCATTCAGAGGTAATGAAGTTAAACAACCTGCAACGCTTTTCACTGCAGTGGACTTAAAGAAGTGTGTAATGCAGAATGTATATTAATGAGTAGAAGCCGCACTAAATTAATTTTTCACCACTAGTGTCTGGGCGTAAAACAGCTTTCACTTCCATGAGTGCTGGAACTACAATTTGCATCCTTTGTTGTTAATTCCAATTGAATTTCGAACAGTGGGGCACAATTGCAGTTTTCATGTACGAATAAAATTTCTGTTGCACTTAATATGATATTCATTCTAGATTTAAACCTACGAATTCCAAGGTGAACAATATTCTGAACAGTTTTAAGCTTCATGGCTAAATTACTAGCCCTAACATTAAAACACACTATGGAAACAGAGGATAAGGACTTACCAAGAATGCCCTGCAACTTGTCAGTGGGTGGCAATTTGCTGGCGAGATCAAGTGAGAGCTCCTCACAGTCTATCTCCTCCTGCAGCTTCCTTCGTGCAGGTGGCCACCCCTGCTGTGGTGCCTGTTGCTGCTGTGGTTCCTGCTGCTGCTGCTGCTGCTGCTGCTGCTGTGGTGAGGTTTCCAGATGCGACTGCGACTGTGTCCGGACTGGGGATGGAGGTTCGTCCAGCTCAGTTTGCGAGGCAGCATCGCTGGTGGCTGCATTGACACGCAAGACGACCTCTGAACGCTGCACCAGCTGCAGCTGCTCCGTAACCACAGGCCCCACACTCTGCTGGCTGTGCTGGCTCTCTGTCTCACCACGCGTACTCTCAGTGGCACTGTCTTCCCAACGGGCCTCCGACCCTTGTTCACTCCGCTCTATTTCCTCTCCTAGCCTGTACGACTGCTCACTGTCTATATGTGACTTACAGTCCTCTTCGTCCTCTGCCCTGAACTCCCTACTACCGTACAAGTTCTTTAACTCTAAACTGTCAGGAGGTGGTCCCGTGTCCAGAGGCGTGCCATCGTCAGTCACTGTCGGAGGAACGGAACTGGGCACCGAAGATGACTTCCCGTGGTTAAGAGGTGATGGCAAGGCTGCTTCTTGTCTGTCTTCTCTCTGTTCATTCTCCTCTACTGCTGCTCGTTCCGGCACAGCAAGTCGTTCGCATTCTGCAGTACACAGTTACTGGTATAAGTACAAATTGAATCATACATCTTAATGTTAAACAAAGAAAACTTTAACCTAGTATGTAATCAAATAACAAAATAATGTTGCAAAGTGTAAACTTGGAACCACAATATTTCAACAATGGAAGATTTCCGTTAACAAAAGTAACGCTCTCACTCTCTGCAATGACAAGAGGACAGAGACTCCTGTTAAACAACATACATTGGCACCTTAACCTTAATTCAACTGTATTCTTGGCTCACTGATCACAGCAATAATATAAGGGGCTGTCAAATGAAAACTGGACAGATGGGACAAAAAGTAAGTAAACTGTTTACCATTTCAGCAGGAAGTTCCATAACTTAATACATTTCTTCCACAGTGAGACAAGACTGTCAGTGCCTCCACAGAAAAATGTTTGCAACTCTTTGTCCGAAGCAAATTGGCGGCAACGAATGCCCAGAAATATGGAAATCACACGGGGAGAGTTTGGGACTGTACGGGGGATGTGTAAGAGCTTTCTAGTGAAACTGGGGTGGTCCCCCATGTCAGGAAGGTCGTTTTGAATAAGCTGCAATAGTTTTGTTGGGAAGCCCTTACACATTCTCCGTACCATCCCAATGTCTGCCTGTGTGGTTTCCATATTTTTAAAGCCCTGAAGATAGACATTCGTGGCTATCGATTTGATTCGGATGAAGGGATGCTTGCCTAGATACAAACACAGTTCCGTAGGCAACTGCAAAGATTTTACTGTGAAGGCATTGACTAGTTTGTCTCAGTAGGATAAATGTATTAACAGTTGTGACAATTACTTTTGTTCCATCTGTCTAGTTTTTGTGTGACTGCCCCTCATATACACTTTAAATTAATTTCTTTATCCATAAAGATGCATTCATTACTGAATAAAATGCACACAGAAGGATGATCTTGCTAAGCTCTGAATTTACTTATAAGAATACTGTGATTTACACAGTTAAAAGCTTTTGCTCAACTGAAGACAAAGTGTGTAAATAAAGCTGTGATCACATTATGGCACTTTATTTGTTAAGGTCCGTCTCGATCACGTACAATTCGCAATTACTGGGTTTGACCCTTGCCATCTTTACATCTGTTACAAGTACATAAACAGTGGTGTAACGAACTAAATTCAATGAGCTGAAGCCAAAGCTACAGCAGGCCTGCACAAGAAAGATAAAAATTCTGACAAGATTAACAGCTCTGCATACCAGCTATACATACCACAAATATATTCTGATGTAGGTATAAAAGCCAAAATTATATATAATAGAGGGAAACATTCCACGTGGGAAAAATATATTTAAAAAGAAAGATGATGAGACTTACCAAACAAAAGCGCTGGCTGGTCGATAGACACACAAACAAACACAAACATACACACAAAAATCTAGCTTTCGCAACCAACGGTTGCCTCGTCAGGAAAGAGGGAAGGAGAAGGAAAGACAAAAGGATATGGGTTTTAAGGGAGAGGGTAAGGAGTCATTCCAATCCCGGGAGCGGAAAGACTTACCTTAGGGGGAAAAAAGGACAGGTATACACTCGCACACACACACATATCCATCCGCATATACACAGACACAAGCAGACATTTGTAAAGGCAAAGAGTTTGGGCAGAGATGTCAGTCGGGACGGAAGTACAGAGGCAAAGATGATGTTGAAAGACAGGTGAGATATGAGCGGCGGCAGATTGAAATTAGAAATTAGCGGAGATTGAGGCCTGGCGGATAGCGAGAAGAGAGGATATGCTGAAGGGCAAGTTCCCATCTCCGGAGTTCAGACAGGTTGGTGTTAGTGGGAAGTATCCAGATAACCCGGATGGTGTAACACTGTGCCAAGATGTGCTGGCCGTGCACCAAGGCTTGTTTAGCCACAGGGTGATCCTCATTACCAAGAAACACTGTCTGCCTGTGTCCATTCATGCGAATGGACAGTTTGTTGCTGGTCATTCCCACATAGAACGCTTCACAGTGTAGGCAGGTTAGTTGGTAAATCACGTTGGTGCTTTCACACGTGGCTCTGCCTTTGATCGTGTACACCTTCCGGGTTACAGGACTGGAATAGGTGGTGGTGGGAGGGTGCATGGGACAGGTTTTACACCGGGGGCGGTTACAGGGGTAGGAGCCAGAGGGTAGGGAAGGTGGTTTGGGGATTTCATGGGGATGAACTAAGAGGTTACGAAGGTTAGGTGGACGGCGGAAAGACACTCTTGGTGGAGTGGGGAGGATTTCATGAATGATGGATCTCATTTCAGGGCAGGATTTGAGGAAGTCGTATCCCTGCTGGAGAGTCACATTCAGAATCTGATCCAGTCCCGGAAAGTATCCTGTCACAAGTGGGGCACTTTTGGGGTTCTTCTGTGGAAGGTTCCGGGTTTGAGGAGATGAGGAAGTGGCTCTGGTTATTTGCTTCTGTACCAGGTCGGGAGGGTAGTTACGGGATGCAAAAGCTGTTTTCAGGTTGTTGGTGTAATGATTCAAGGATTCCAGACTGGAGCAGATTCGTTTGCCACGAAGACCTAGGCTGTAGGGAAGGGACCATATATATATATATATATATATATATATATATATATATATATATATATATATATATATATATATATATATATAGAGAGAGAGAGAGAGAGAGAGAGAGAGAGAGAGAGAGAGAGAGAAGATACATACAAAGTGCTTTGATGGCCTGGATGTGTCTTAACATTTATATAAATAACTGAGGCCAGTAGAGGGCACTATAGCTAGGGTACACGGGTATTGTACTGTAAACTTATTTTAACTGTTCAATTTATGATACCCGTTACTCGTGTAGCCAAGCTATATTGCCCTTTACTGGCGTCAGTTATTTGTACAAATACTAAACACATCTAGGCCATTACCAGCACTTTCTACATACCTAGATATTTAGATTTTGACGTCGACACCTACATCAGAATATTTTTACCGTATGTATGGCTGGTAATCCTGCTAACATTTTTATTTTTCTTATGTATCAGTAGGCCTGTTTTAGATTATGCTTCAGCTAATTGAACTTAGTTGGTTAAACCACTGTTTTTCTATTTGTAACAGATCTGAAGATTGGAATGGTCGAAACTGTAATTGTGAATTGTACAATTTATGATCGAGACGGACCTTTACAAATAAAATGCCTTTGACACACCACTACGAACAGAAACTTCCAGATTATGAACGGTGTCGGCGGAGCGAGTCAAAGCAGTCACGTGAGGTGCAGGCCTCGGGGAGACGGCACTAGTAATTGAGAGGATGTGCACCTGGAGAGGCGAGTCGCTCCTCCGCAGCGGCGGGCGGCGGTGGCGGCGGAGCGTGGCCCGGGTGCAGGCCGTCCTCGGCGCCCGGGGGCGACATGGTCCGCTTGTAGCTGCCCTCGAGCGCGGGCAGGCATCGCTCGGCGCGCTCCCGCCGGTACGCCAGGTACGACGCCTTGGACGTGCTCCTGCAACGGCAGAAACACATGTCGTGAGTGCGAGACATCCACCGGTCGACTGCTGCTGCTGCTGCTGCCACAGTAATTTGGGCGGTGACGCCCCCGCGCACGCGCACTTCTGCGCCTTGACGAACTGCCAGTGGACGGACTGACGTGGTGTGGCTTGGCGTGGCCCTGGCCGCTCTGTTTACGGAGCCTCGGCCTTACGCGCTGCGTGTTTAGATGATTAGGGGACGCTACGCGCTGTCGCTATATACTGTCTCGTCTCGTCTGAATCATCATCAGAGATATCCGCGTCTGCGATCCGCGTTTTCCGGAACAACCGTTGCGAAATTTTCCAATTCTGAGCTACTGAAAGACCCGACGCAGCGACCGACTAATTTCGTGTGCAGCCTACACGTCCCGACGGACCGTACTCAGCGATTACAGCGTCGCACTATTCCTATCGCCGGTTGCACATTGTTCACTGAGATTATGTTCAACGAGATGCTGCCTGGTTTTACGCAGAAACAAAACTGGGATTTGATTTGCTCGTTGTAGGGCTAAGAAGGCAAAGAAAGAAATTTACCCACGCTCTGTCACTTAAGGAACAGGGACTCGATGATTTTTGTAATTATATCACAATGGATGGAACTTGTTCTCGGAGCTGCTCATCATCATCATCATCATCATCATCATCATCATCATCATCATCATCATCATCAAACCATTCTTAACGCAGAAGAGTAGTCATGAGAGGGGCTGTAAGGAATGACTGTTCGCTACATTGCCTTTTCTAGCCACTAACAGAAGTTACGAGGACCCTACATTTAGTGCAGTTGTATCCCCACTATTGTTATTTAAAATGGTTCCTGAAATGTGCAACGTGATTTACAGTTGCCTGAGGGAACACATCATGGTAAAACAAACTAAGTAAAACAAAGGTGTCCTGTAAACGTTATGCATTTATTTCTGCAAGTTGCATTTATTTATGTTCGTAGCATAAAATATGTCTTCTGTAAGTTTCCTACTAATTGCAAATTACGAGAAAGACTACAAATGGCAATAGCGCACATCATCTAATAAATACAACAGGAACATACGAAATGAAGCATTTAGCAACTGTTAGAACTGTCTTACATTTTGCTGTTCATAGCAGAAGGCTTGGATGTAGGCCGGATTTTTTAACACTTCTAACAGAGGAGCAATTTATTTTACGAATAAAAGTCCATCGACTGTCTACATTTTGGTTTTTAGATTTTATTTCTGATACGTATCCTAAATGAAATCTAAGATCTAATCTGTCACTAATTCAGTTTTTAGATTTCATTTCCGATAAGTATCGGAAATAAAACCTACAAATCTATATAGAGATGGTCGACGGACTTTTATTCATAATATACATATCTTTTACTCTATGTGCCACATTAAACCATTTTGGATTCGTTAAAAAGTACTTCATTTCTCGTTGCTCTATTGCTATACTCCTCGCACGGCGTGTCCCATAAACATCTGCAAACTTTAAAGTTCTCCAGAAACTCTTGTCATTGTTGTTTCGTCCGCTTAGCACTCTGTCATGTGCAATAAACAGCTTTTAATCCTGTGCGCAATGACGACAGACGAAGTTTTGTCGGGCGGTTGGGACGATTACTTGGTGGATGAAGTTCTGCGGGAACGGAGGGCCTCTGGGTGAAATTGTGGATGTGCCCAACAGAAGGCCCGACAGGAAAAGATGCTCGGTCGGTCGGCCAAAGCGCCTACACACGTCCTATTTGTCGAGCCGTCGGTTGGCTAGTGCGTGTGTACGGCCCTTAAAACGTGACAGGTTGTTAAACACTGGACCATGCACGAACAATTGGGAGAAGCGAGGGCCGCATAAAAGACGCTGCTGCAGGAAATAGTCTGGCACAACAGAAGGACATAACACCATTGCACACTAGGAGAAAACCGAGTGAGGTTGCGCTGTTGTTAACAAACGGGCCTTGTATTTGGGAGGATAGACGTTCTAATCCTCAACTGGCAATTCAAATCTAGTTTTTTTCCCCAAATTACTTCCTAATGTTTCCTAATTGTATAACCACGGCCGACTACCTGTCCTATCCTTGCGAAAATGTGCCTGTATGTATGTAAACGTCTGTATATATAATTTTCTTGTCTGTAACAGTAATGTCCAATACCCTCATAAAAGTGATTCACTGATGAATCAAACTACTACACTATTACTACTACTGCTACCGTCCACCGGTCCCCAAGTAATGCTTGGTGCTCATTGAAGGCAGTTTATCCGGCTCGCCAGTCCAGTGAGAGTTTTACCTTCTCACTATCGATGCAGCGTGTACTAAGCTTAGTGTCAGACTACTTGATCCTGGCTGAAAATAGGTAATCAATTACATTCCTCTGAAAAAGCTACTGTAGAGAAAGACGTTTCTCGCGTATTTCGCACTAAAAAGGAAGTTAAGGATTCTAGAAAATCTTTCCAATTTTTTTTATTGCGATCCGGTTTCTTGAATTATTTAGCAACATGTTTCCTATTAGAACAACTTTCCAAAACACTGTGATCACTGTTTGTTCAACTCATGTTTATTATAATGCCATATCGCTCATGCATCATCAGACTTTTTCGTTTGTAGTCCATCAAAATGTTTATGTTGCGGGGAGATGTGGAGACTATTTCTGCAAAGAAGCAAATACAGCAAAGTAAAAAATGGTAACAATAGCAATGTAATGAACTACAAATTTGATATTCATTACGAAAAAAAAGCATACGAAATACGAAAATTCATGTGATAAGAGTAACAATCAGTACAATGAAAAACCAGCCAAAGTTGCATATTTCACTTTTTTTATTCACTCTATGACTAGTTTCGGGCCGGGACCCATTTTAAAATCATTGCAACGTAGTCAAAAATTGTATTTTCGAAAGTAAGCTGGAAGTTCGTATAAGTAACAAAGCTCGTCATGGGGCGGGATGGTATGACTTAATAGATAACATAGTTTAGATAAGATTGGCGGTAAGCCATAGGAATAGTCACTTGATAGACGAACTCATTTCAATGGCACGCTGCATTTACAACCACTTTTTAACGCAAATTACATAGCTACAGAAACACAGAATAATGAGTCTTCTTCCTGTTTCGCCTCTCTGTTCTTATCCTGATAACACTGGTTACAGGAAACATGTCTAAGACATGCATAATTTATGGCTCTTCGTTATGTCCCCTGATACGCATATAAACTCTACAGTTAGTGTGCTTACCTTTGAAATGTGACTCAATGCTGACGCTAACCATCTCACTACTATTGCCCCACATCTGGCTATCAGTTGCTAATGTCACAGTAAATGAGCATTAAAGCAGTAGTATTTTTGTAGCTTCGGAGAGGAAAAATAGCTTTTGCTCCGGAAAAAGTAGATGACTCATGTCAAACAGCTCTGCTTCCTACGATTTCCTATTGACGTACGAAGACTGAAATGGTACTTTCTGTCTTCGAACAATAACACTCAGTGAACGCTTTCGTAATGATTTCAGCTACAACAAAAACGAGTGTGTCTAGATGTCTCAAGATGGAGAGGAAATTAAATAAACGCCACTGTCAAACAACCGTACTTTCTTTTTTAGCGAAAAGATAATGTCAGCGCCAAATTGAGATTTTCTAATCTTCCCTAATGTACGCAACGAGCGATGATAAATTAAATTTTTTTTCCGTTTTTGCCTGCCCGGTTAGGCCACCCGCAGAACTCACAACTGTCCACGCGCAGCACTCAAGGTAATCCAAGTTCAGATAGTACGTTCACTTTGATTTATATTACTTTATCCACTCTGTTTAACCCGAATATTAACTCATTATCTTCGAAGATAGAAATGTATTTTGGTGTGGAGACAACATTAGATTTGATAAGCATATTTCATTCCTCCAGTTTCTGACATCAAAAATACAAAGAATTCGATCTTAGGGTGCCAAAGTAAAGACAAAGAATTGGTTGTGTTTTTAAATTCTTTTAAGGTTCTGCTGTTGCTATCAGATCAAACACTTAATTACTATGGCCCACACATCAGCAATGGGAAGCTAAAATCTGATCGTCATGCGACGGTTCATTTGCACAGGTACCTTCGGATTAATTAATGCCTCAATAACATATTTCGTCGTTCAAATATTCACCAATGGCTCCAACATAGAATTAATAGACGGCTTACCGATAATGCACAACAATTCATAATCAGTGGCATAACTAGCGGTTCACCCTGCGATAACTCGCTCCATTGAGTCTTGACATTCCTAGCATACTTTGTTTTAGTTTCTTAAAGCCTTAAGCGCAAATATTATTAACTATTTATGGATTTATCTGTTAATAACCAGATATAGTCGTGTATATTTTTGCAGTTTTGATAAAACTGACACACTGTAGATCATAATCGCATGAAGCTCCATGAAAGATAATTAATGCCGGTCCTCTTCCCCTTTTCTTCATATCCCACAAAAATTAACTTTGTCTTTTGTCAGTGAGAAAAAATCGAAAGTCCTGCTACGCAAGCGAATCTTAACGGTACCCGCAGAACGAGCATAAGCTGTAACGGCCAATTATGCTGATCAGTATGGCATATTAAATCGGGAACCCGCTTGGAGGTCGTTCGAGGACTGGCATGTACTGCTACTCTGGCAGCGAAAGTTACCGAATAGTACATTCACTTCAAGCAAGCAGGAATATCATTCTATTTGTGTTTAAGTATCACCATGTAGAATAAAAGAATTTTTTCTTTCATAGATCCACTGATTTTTTTAAAAAATAGATAGACGCTATATGATACAGACTGGAACTTTCTGTCGCGTTTTGATGGTTATTGCTTAACCCGTAAGCCACCCAAAATTTAGTTTGAGATCTGAAAACTAGTTCGTAGGAGGCGCCGAAAGACTCTTTCCAGTGGATATGAGCAGAGTCGTTGCATTGGCGCCCCGTCATCAGGGCCAACGAAGTGTTCTGATGTGTTTCTGTATCACAACATCCCATGGTACACATTACTCTGAGCATTTAGTAGTCTGCAGTCAGCTGTGTGGTTCGATTTGTTTTGTACTGTAATTTCATTCGTATTAATGTATGTTGTAGTGTTATTGAGCTGTTTGTGCGTACGAATTGTCCAGTATATTTCTTTTTATCTTTTGTACCAGTTGTTATCAATAAAAGCGTAATCTGTGAGTCACCCTCTTGTTTTAGCAGTATTTCATGAGCAATTGCTGTAATCCAAACAATGCACTACGGACACTGCCGTGGATGGGCATCACTATGAGTACCTCCTATGAACAATCCTTCGGATCTAAAAAAAAAAGTACGTGTTTCCAGGCTTATGTTTATTGAGCTTTGTTTCCTTGTTTCTAAGAGTAATATCACCTCTCAAAATATCCTACAAGAACAATAATGACATCTGTGAATGTGAGGCGTTCCAGCAGCGCGGTAAACACGTTACCAAACTCTACGTGGCTAATACAAGACGACAGCCATCCAAGTTTTACTCGGAAAATGTTTGGCGTGTCCAATTTTTTGGCATCACTCGCATTTATGCGTGGTATAAGCTGGCCCACAAGAGTTAAGCAGCCCACAAATGTCGGTCTTCAAAGCAGCAAAAAGACTCGCAGCTAATAAAATGGCATTGGTAAAACATGAAGCTTCTGTGACGCATACGAGAAAATCGAGAAAACGTCACACACAATTAGATAGGTGTACTTCTCACAGTGTCTTCCGAAAAATGATAAGCTACCGTCTGCGTGTCGGCAGTTTCCAATCTGATTTCATGTTACAAGAGGGTGGGAAGGAGACAGATTGAATATTTACATTAAAGAAACGTTCTTCACTGGTGTGATAGAGATATGTACAGTGCATAAATTTGGTAGCACCGTTTTTTTCATTTGAAATAATTCTTCTTTACGAAATTCAAACGTTTCAAAAACAAAGTTTAAAACGAGGGCATAAGAGAGTTGCGACTGTTGTCACAGCACAGTTGCCGAAATATTGATGTTGATTTTAAGGATACTACCGCACTGCCGCAGCCTCCGATGAGCGACGGAGCCGCGAGGCGGCGAAGCGAACAGAACGCAGGCGCCCGCGCCCCTGCCTCTGTCTTGCGCAATCGCTTGGCAGGCCTCCAAACAAAGCACGGAGCAGCCCCACCCCGTGGCTTTCCGATATGTTTGCGAATTCCAGAGCGACGGCCTGTTCTTAACTGAAGCGTACAGCCGGCGCACGCGGAGGTCGCCGATGCAGGACCCGAACAGAGCGAGACTTTGGAACTTCATTCATTTCAACAGCATTTAATAATTACAGCTGTTGTGTACTTGCTGTGTTACTTAAACAATTTCGTGTTTCATAGTTTTATGAAATATGTGGAAAATGTTCAACGTACCGTCGGCTCTTGGTAAATAATTTCGTAGTTACAGGTAAAAAACAAACTACGCATCTTGATGGCTGAATTTCGGTTTAAGGCCATTGCCAGATAATAGCTCAAAATAGGCTTGTAGGCCACAAACCGGTTATCTTTTCACTCATAAGCACTCTGTCATCGTGTAAGTCCATTGGTGGCACTTGGAATACACTCATAGTTCACTATGAAGGACAAACGACCAACTTTCATAAAGCATAGAAAGTCACAGGCTTCGGCTGCGGATATTTTCCCACTGACAAAGTGAAAGACGCTGTGGTGTAATAATTCACCTAATTGCTTACTCTGACATCTCGAAAAATACAGGAGTAGTGACAGTTGCATTAACTGTTAACGTACACGAAATTTTAAAAAAATTACCCAAGTGCGAGTAGCACTCGCGCAATGAGGGTACCGTACGAACTTATTAGTTCATCCATACTGGAAATATAATTTAGTTCATACATCCTGGGAATAGATAATCCCAAAGATTTTTGCCTGTTATCGATATCGATACTAGCAAGATACTGGTCTCGGGAATTCCAAGACCGTATCAAAATCTCTATAGCAGTTCTTGAGATTAGCCCGGACATCCAAAAAGAAGCGAGGAGCAAACTTCAGCCTATATATTTAGAGACAGCAAATTTAATAAAAAGTTTTCTTATTTACTTAATAGAACACAACTACAACCTACATTTTATGTTCGCATGCAGTAATGATGTTGTCTATTATGCTTTTGACAGGTAATGACTGCAATGTATGTTCAAATGCCAAAAATATTTTTATGTGATACAATTACAATTTAACAAGTTCCAGATTTTTTTATTTTACTTGTACTATGAAACTTTGCTTCTTGCCGAATTTCATGATAATAGATCAACGAGAAGTATTCTATTGGTTTTGATGAATCAGTTTGCGAGTATCAAATTATGTGACATGAATGGCCGAATCTTTTGAGCGTTAACTTTGTTGTAAACTTTGTTACACCGCCAAGGGACCATAGACGTTAATTTGCGACATACATTTGTACTGGATACGCCGACCCAATCCTGAGAAAGGGTTCTTGAACAGTCGGGCAGACAAACACGGACAAGTAAGTGATCTATAGGGGTTTCGTTTATACAGGTTGAGGCACGAAACTTAAAAATTAATTTCGTACACTGGTAGCGATAAAATGCACCAACTGCCTACTATTGACTTATTTTTTTGGAATCATACACAAAGATGGATCAAAGAAATTCATTTGGAGATTTAAAACTCCTTATTTTTGCACACGTGGTACCATTTAGAGATAAATGTGGTCGACCGAGCACTAGCTCAAAAACTGAAACAGACACACTCGTGCAGCGAAACAACGAGGTGAATATTTACCGACAACGACTCATGAAAGTGGGCGTCATTCCTCTAAGAGCGTTTATGCACGAAAGCAAATTTCCCGATGTGCTGCGTACTAATCTTGCAGTAGTCGCGTGGATCACGTATGTGATCCAGGCGCGGAAGAATAAATAAAAGATGGACTGTTGGTGGACACAGTTTTGAACGAGTGCCGGTCGTCCGTGGTTGCGTCACAGCATTTCTGCGAAGACAGCGCTATACCATAATGCGCGCGACCAATTACGTAAGTATTTTTGAAACAGTTTTTCCTTATTGCTTTGTTCCATTTTTATTGTTAGAATACGTTTATTACATTGACTCATTTTTAGAATGTATAAACATGTGAAATAATCATGTAATTTCATTAAATTTTAGAAACACTATGGAGCAGATGTAAGATGTTCGAATTCTAGTGTGGTTGGCGGAGACTGACAATTAGGAAGATATTCCTGACTCGAATTCTAGCGATGAAGATGGTTTTCTAGAAGAGCGAGACCGTCAGTCTGAGTATGAGCAAGAGGAAGAAGTACCTGGTGAATCAACTGGAAGAGAGTCCTGAATTTGTAAACTGGCGAAGATGACACTGTTTGGTCAAACATTCCTCTTCTGAATACAGGAAGATCTCCAAGCCCTAACACTTTATATGTGCTCCTGGTCCTAAGAGAATTATGTGACAAAACTACTATTGAAGATTGCCCGTCCCCCCCCCCCCTTTTTTTGACGACAGCATCATTCAACTTATAACCAATTGTACTAACATAAAAACAGACTATATCAAAAATAAATATTTGAGAGACAGAGAGGTTAAACATACAGCCTAATAAAGTGGTGATTTTGACGTAGACAATGGCGCAATAATTTATACCGATCGAGGAGCTCACTGGAAATCGGTAATAACATTCGACGACCGTACAAAGAACAGAGTAAATATAATTAAGATGATCTCGCTGTATCATGTGCGCAGAAATTCAAGAAGATGACTTCTTACGGCTCTGCTCTGATGAACCTTAGCTCCCTCGATCCACTTCGGACTTATACAGTGAACTAAAACAACATTGCTGCCTCGCAGTCGAGACTTTGTTATTGACCTGTCTCTGACTTGGATGAAGCCTTGGGCTTACCAAATACTGAACAAAAATGTTGCCAAGAAGTCTGTCTTTCTAAATAAAAGACTTCCTTGACATTCCTATGATGGGAAGTCAGCCATAAACCTGGGGTGCAGATGCATCAACTCTACGAACAGCAGCAACATCAATAGTCAACACCACTGTTCATTGTCAATAAGTGTGAGTGTGTGTGTGTGTGTGTGTGTGTGTGTGTGTGTGTGTGTGTAAGCACAATCTAACTTCTGCACCATTTCAGTGCAGTAATGTGTTCACTGTAAATAAGTATTATAGTAGTTGTATTGCACGTTTATTACCTTATAAATAAATAAATAAACTTTTTTATTTTAAATTCAGTGCATTAGTATTTGTAAAATGATTCTTTTATATGGTGTTCATTAAAAAATGACTATCATTCCACTTGGGACCTGTGGAATGGTACATTAGCTTATTTGTTTGAGTTGTAAATATTTGTCATGTATTGTTGTTTTCCGACATGTTCTACATCCTGGAGGACCTCCTCACTACGGATCAATTGGAATGAAAGTAAATCTAATCTAATCTGCAGAATACTGTTCTCCTGTCTGGCAGAGAAGTCACCGTACCAACATGGTAGACGTGCAGCTCCACGACATCACGCGTATTATCACTGGGACATTAAAGTCTACCCCAGTACCATGGCTCTCCGTCATCGCCAACATAGCACCGCCAAAACTAAGACACGAAATATCTATTAAATAATGGTAAAAAACACAATTCGATGGCGCAAAATACCTACCTATTCAAGACTTCATTAGAAATTTACCAAATCACCGACTGAAGTCACGAAACCCGAAATGGAATAACAGCGACACAAGAGGAAAGGATAGCTTCAACCTTACAGACGCTTGGAAAAAGGAATGGGAGAACTCAGTCAGTAATTATCACCTTATAACCAACCCCTCGAAAGCACTAAAAGGGTTCGACTTTGCTAGGAAAGACTGGGTTAAGCTCAACCGTATCCGAAGTGGCCACACTAGATGCAAGGCCACGTTCAGAGATAACACAAGCTGTGAGTGTGGAGAACCTGAGCAAACTCTGAACCACATTACTAAAGTGTGTCCTACTAGGAAATTCAGAGGTTCAGAAGGACCTCGAGCTATGAAGCGGATCCAACACCTAGACAGCGATGTGTAACCAATAGCTTCTAGTCTCTCATGACACATTAATATATCTGTATATCATATCACATTGACCACTTGCATGTATAAGAAATATTTTATTCCCTAGTTCATTATTTTAAATGTATGGGTATATATATTCCTTTGCAACGTAATGACAATTTTTTGTAAATATGCTGCTGGCATGTCATACGATAAATAAATAACCTCGGGAATGGCACAAGGTGTTCTACGGGTCGCTGCTATGACTGCGGAAGCGGAAGTACACAAAATATAAACACCCGGTAAGTGTGCAATGCGTGTAATAATTTCATTTGCCCTGATCATTCCAAGGTCGCCTGTATGTCTTGTTCCGAAAACAATGATTAGATAAGTATTTCTCGAATGCGTATATTTTTTTAAACTCCAAGTCAATGATGCAGTTTTAGTTAAAATTGTGATGTAATACTAAAATTATGTTGTTTGCTCAAATATGGGGAAATTTGTTTACTTTTTATTGCTAGATTTAATAACAGTGCCGTGGGCAACACTCAAAACACTCCATAAAAATTTTTCAAACTATAATTACTACTTAGTTGAGAAAATGGCATAACCATATAATCCACGGCACCACTGGAGTTTCTTTTTAGAGTGCGATCACTCCAGTAGGGTTCCTCTTTCTCTGGAGGGGGGGGGGGGGGGGGGGGGAGGCACTATAGCACACCTCCATCGTCCAAACTGACATTTTCGGATTTTTTTTCCACTTACATCCAAAGGTAATGCTGGACCAAAACTCACGGACTAACACGTCTCTCCTTTGCCGACTAAAGGTAAGGCACGTGGGCTACTCTGAATTGTATCTAGTCAGATCCTATCGATTCTCGCCTGATTTTGGAATGGGGGACTGATGACCTTCGCTGTTTAGTCCCCCTTAACCATCCCAACAACCACCACCACTCCTATCGATCCAAGAGAAGAATGTTGCAAGATGAACTCTTAAGTGGTCACAGTATATACATTCAGTACCTATTGCACCAAATAAATTAAGCTGGGAAATGAGTAGACACCCTACGGAAAGCAACAATGTGTCAGAAACTGAGTTAGGGTCCAGTAAACATTGTATGGTAACACTTGTGGAAAGGCAGCAGTCCGTACTTCGCTTTAGTTCTTGAATCTGACACAGGGTCCACGCGCATGGCAACTACGGTATCGATTCTAATGCAGGATACTCTGCAGCAATGTGACGTTATCAAGAGACCTTAAAGAGAAAAATTCATGACCTACCATACGGAGGAAGAAGTTGCAACCATTAAACTAAATGAAGAGCCTACAGGTTCAAATAAATGGCGCAGTAGTTGGTAACGCTTTGGCCTTATGCCAATCCCTGCGCAACTACTGATAATTTAACAGAGCTGATTCGGTTGTACCTATGCATTTTCTTTCCAAATACCTCAAACTGTTAGTGATTATTAATGGTGCACAATAGGTATAGGAATAGCATTTTCCGCATCTTGCAGGCTGAACAACGGGTACTGCTCTGACGCCGAACACGATGTTGACGGAATGCCACAGCTCTATACAGACAAGATAATCGCAACTTATTAGTACCTATTGACTACCTTCAAATAGATAACCGATTTTGTTTTCTTCCTAAATTTCTGGTAATTCCACATCAATAATATCTTTCTAGATCGTTTGATGCTAGTGCCTTGCTTGTCATTTACGCGGCGAAATTGTTCCTTCCCCGAAATTTCCACAATTCGAAAGGATGGCAAAACTTGTTCTCGTTGCCCAGTGAATAGTGAACGCTACGGAAAAGGGCAGGGCATAACAGTATTTAACAGCAAGTTGGTTGGCTTCCGCCGTGTCGTATCGGTTTCTCCCCCCTCTGGCAGAAGGATTGCACAGTAAGACTTCACGAGGGAACCAGCAATACACACAACTGATTCATTCTGAAAAGAATAACAGCATATCAATGTAAACGTTTCTCTATCAGCAGCGTTCATACATCCGGTGCATTACCATATTCAATAGAAGTCATCAACCCTACGGTTAATGCGACCTCCACACGATCTCTAAACGGCACGGTTTTACTGGCGGTCGTACGCTTTTGCTTTCCTCCGCCCCGTGAGCGTAGTCAGTTATGGGAGAATCGCGCTACGTGAAAACAACACGATTGTGTGCCCAACCATTTTCCACATATACAAGTTTCTACCACATATGAAAGTTAAACAAAAAACTAGAGCTAACTGGGAACCTAATTTCACATTTGTTCAACTGAATTCGTTCAAGATGATGATCGCAGCCTCTCGCTTTTCTCCCCTCTTAGTTCCGTCATTATTAAATAACGGTCGATGAAAAGTGGAAACTACAACTTTGTATGTAAGACGCTTCAGAACGCAAACGCAAGTGTACTACTGAAAGCATCAGGAGTGGAAAACAGTAACATGTATGTTGTATAGTATAATTTTCTATCCCAGTAAATGCAATTTTAATTATGAGCAAAGTCTAACACAGAGATTGTGCTGGAAGAAACCGTACAATAAACCAGCAAGGTTTGTCTAAATTACATTAATATTTTTACCAAAATTCGGGAACCAACGTGATAATTTAAGTATAAGGCAACTTCATTACCAGAAACGTAAAGCTAACATCTTGAGAGTGTATGGCCGTCAGAATTGGAGAAGTTATTCTGAGACCCAAGATGTTTGTTTGAAGTGGACGATTGTTTCAAATATTACCATCTGTTGCCAGTGTGCATTGAGAATCGCCAGAATGCTACGGCAACTACTGCCTGTTAGGAGTAACTCGTGACTGACCCAATATTATTCCCTTTTGTTACCAAGCTCTACTATTGTAAAGACTCATATAAGACGAACATTCACATTAATTAAGTACTAGTGTAAAGTTACTTGCTGAGCAGAGATATAACTGGAACTGCACTATTATAGATGCTCAAGGCGGTATTTATTCTTTGTCTTTATATACGATATATGAATATCACATTGGTTTTGTTTTGGATGGATATAACTCTAATCTGCATATAATTTTTCTGAAAAGATATTGATTTCTGTACTACGTTGTCGTAAAGGTACGGAAAAAAATGTATGAAGGAAATGAATGAAGAACTATGTTAATGCTGTCTAATAAATTATTTGGATTCAGGAACTGAATGATCAATAAACTGTTCATTGCTGGTGAAGGAAAACTTCAATTTTACGCATATTCATTTCATTAATTAGAAATAAAGGTTCCAGATCGAGGCCACGGGTGTCATAGGGAGATACCAATTCTGCGGACGAGCCTGCACCACATGGCCAACTGTGTTTCTCCACGCCGCTGCGAAAATGACGACTGCCATATCGGGATGCACACCGGGCTGTGTGTAATCCACCAGCTGAATGAATCTGTTTCTATTTCAGGAACATCGAGAAGAGGGACATTCATTTTATGTAGAGAATGGGAATTGGCTTATTTACTATAAGGGTGATGTAGCTAGGATATTCTGACCCGTTGAGGGAGTTGAGCGGTGGGGGGAAAGGGGGGGGGGGGGGGTGTTAGAATCCATTATCCATTCACACGGCCTGTGTGCTGCCTTCTCTTCCGATCACAAGGACTGAGATTCGAAACCTCGGTACAGCTGAAATAAATTGGGAAGGTAATAGCGGCTAGTCACTGTCTCGACTACAGTATTTTTTAAAGTTGCGAAACATCTTGGCAGATTAAAACTATGTCCGGACCGGGACTCGAATCCGGAACCTCGCCTTAGCTAACCACGCACATCTCACGACCCGTCCTCGCGGCGCAGCTTCAGTCAGTACATGTCTCCTACTCTGCAGAGCTTTCAGCGCACACGTCATCCACGGTGACTGACAGGCACAACACAACACAACACAACAAACACAACACAACACCTGCGGTCGGAGCGGCAGAGGGAGGCGCGCAGCCATTGCCGGATGGAAAGCAGCGCGCACTTGGCGGCGGACACGGAGTTGGGCGCTGCGGCTGCCGGCTGGCTGTCCATGCGGACACTGCCCACTAGCCGCTCCGCACACCGCGACCGCAGCGCCTCTTGGCAGGCTTCCGACAGGCCGCGCGCGCGCGTTGCGGCCCGAAGCCCCGCACTGGCTGCCGCAAACGGATTACTGCGCCACCAAAACATCGCCGGATGGATTTAACGCGCGTCCCAAACATGCCACCCTGCCCCCGCAGCCGCCTCCCTCCCCCCATAAGAAAATTTCCCTCCCTGGCGCAGATGTTGCGTTGATATCGAGGAATTTGGTTTTAGCTATAATGGTAGCCGCTGCGTAATAGCTCGAGTGTTAACTCGATCTGCGCGGTGGTTTTATTTACATAGGATTTCACGCTGAGGTGAGAAGGGTCACGGGATAGCGATATGCAGAGATACAGATGGCGGTAGTATCGCGCGCACCAAGTATAATAAGGCACATTGGCGGAGCTGTCGTTTGTATTCAGGTGAAAAGGTTTCCGACGTGATTATGGCCGCACGACAGGATTTACCAGACTTTGAACGGGGAATGGTAGTTGCAACTAGACCCAGGGGGATTCCATTTCGAGAATTTTAATACTCCGAGATCCACAGTTTTAAGAGTGTGCGAAGAATACCAAACGTCAATCATGAACTCTCACCACGGACAACCCAACGGCCTTCACTTAACGACCGAGAGCAGCGGCGTGTGCATAGTGTGGTCTGTGCCAACAGACAAGCAACACTGCGTGAAATAACTGTAGATAACAACGCGGGATATACGACGAACGCACCAGTTAGACAGGGCGACGAATCGCGTTAATGGGGTAGGCTATAACAGACGCGAGTGCTTTTCCAACTAGCACGACATCGCCTGTAGCGCTTCTCTTGGGCTCGCGGCCATATTGGTTGGACACTATAGGGCTGGTAAACCGTGCTCTGGTCAGGTGAGTCCCGATTTCAGTTAGTAAGAGCTGATGGTAGGGTTCGAGTGAGGCGCATATCCCACGAACCGATGGAGCCAAGTTGTCAACAAGCCCATGTGCAAGCCGGTGGTGGCTCCATAATGGTGTGGGCTGTGTTTACATGGAATGGACTGCGTCCTGTGGTCCAAATGGCTCTGAGCACTATGGGACTTAACTTCTAAGGTCATCAGTCCCCTAGAACTTAGAACTACTTAAACCTAAGGACATCACACACATCCATGCCCGAGGCAGGATTCGAACCTGCGACCGTAGCGGCCACGCGGTTCCAGACTGTAGCGCCTTTAACCGCTTGGCCACACCGGCCGGCTCCTGTGGCCCAACTGAACCGATCATTGACCGGAAATGGTTATGTTCGGCTGCTTGGAGACCATTTACAGCCATTCATGGACTTCAGGTCCTCGAATAATTTTTATGAATGACAGTACGCCATGTAGAACATTCTGGTCATTTCGATAATGTTAGCACTAAGCTCGCTTTACAATTGACAAAAACATAGAATGAAGTCACATTTTGCCGGCCGCGGTGGTCTAGCGGTTCTGGCGCTGCAGTCCGGAACTGCGGGACTGCTACGGTCGCAGGTTCGAATCCTGCCTCGGGCATGGGTGTGTGTGATGTCCTTAGGTTAGTTAGGTTTAAGTAGTTCTAAGTTCTAGGGGACTTCTGACCTAAGATGTTGAGTCCCATAGTGCTCATAGCCATCTGAACCATTTTTTTGAAGTCATATTTCTTCCGAAAGTTTGTCCTCATAACAAATCCGTGAATGAATCAAAAGTTTGTTTGCTGATGAAATACCAAAGTCGGTAATGTTGTGCGTGAACGATAGAGGCGTGGAAAGAAATTTCAGCGGGGCAACAGAAAGAGTGATGCCATCTAACGGGGGCTCTGCAACTATTTCCTTATAGGAAACAGTGCTGCGAATTTCACTCCAGCGTTCTACCCGCTGCCGGCTTACAGGCGCAGGCTCGATCCTGCTGATACTACACTGCGGCGCGCTGTCCACTGCGGAGCTGTACGGGGAATGCAACCGAGTTTCAACCTAAGCCAGCAACGTTTTCTCTTCCATCAAGAAACATCACGATGTCGAACGATTGATTTTAATATATTTTAAACGATATGTTAGGTGTATTAAACTAAAAGATTAGACGAAAAGGCGGCAAATAAGAGTAAATTACTTAGAGTTGTGCAACACTGCAACAATATCACGCATTACCTTTGCTGTATGTAGATTTTTATTAAAACTAATAGTATACTTAAATAAAAATCCACAATGTCACAAACTACACTATGTAACTCCCACAGATAAGCATTTCTGGCGTGTCGACATCGCAATGAAGCCCCTTACATAACAACTAAAGCCATGATGATGCTGGTAACGTCGACACCTACGTTGGCGAAGTAAAGACGATACTGAAAATACAGGAAACTTATCTTTTATTGTTAAGTTTTCTATTTATTTAACTGATTGGGTTTTGTCCAGAACAGCTACTATGGATTATTTGAAATTCTATGTTTTGATTTTATCCGTAGCTTGACGGGAGTGGTCTCAGAAAGAAGACTGACAAGGCAAATATACAAAGAGAACTTTGTCTGATTTGTTTTATGAATCGATTTGTAGGTTTTATTCGATGAAGTAGATTGGTTCTTGTGATGGTTTTGTGTGTGTGTGTGTGTGTGTGTGTGTGTGTGTGTGTGTGTGTGTGCGTGCGCGCGCGCGCGTGTGTGTAACGATGGAAGCTTGCTCTTTCGCAAATGGCAGTTTCAGTGTGGCCACATTTTAAGTTGATTAACATGTTGCGCTGAAATATTCTCTTAAATCGAGTTGTGCGTATTTCGTTCAAACACTAAACTGGAAGATCATGCCTTTATAACATTCTCTTTAGGGCAATCGGCACCAATGGAGATTCAGCCAAAGTTGGCGTAGGTTTATAACGACGGGCTGTACTCTTGTAGATGATCAACATGTAGAATATCCTTTAATTAAAGGTGTGTGATATATCTCACGCCACAGGCGTAACTGAAGAAAGAGTACGGTTCGTATCACAGGAATTACTAACTATAAGAAAGATCTGCGCTTGCAACCAACCTGTCCACTGTTCATCCACTTTTCCTCTGTCTCTCACCAGTCTAGTTCAACAATAAAGATAACGAGATGCAATCCGTGCTTCTAGATATTAAAAAATCTCACGATTCGGTTTCACGCCTACGCTTAGAAAAGAAAACACATTCGGAAGAGGCTTATGGCTGGACTGGCAACTTGCTGACATGAGTAACGCAGAAATTTTTCCAGAATGATGAAGCATTCACACAGACATTAAGAATTTCCGGTGTAACCAAGGGAAGTGTGCCAGGGCCATTAATGCTTGTAACATCGCAGACAGCATCATCTGAAGTATCAGACTTTTCTTCGATGACGTGACTGCATAAAATAAACTTTTATCCGTTAAAAATATTAGTAATATTTGGTGAGATCTTGATGAAATATAATTCTGGCAATTTGACTGTCAACTACCTGTTTACCGTACGTGTGCATATAACATCCTTTAATAAAGAGGGGGGTGGGGGTGGTATACGAAGTCGAAAGATTGCATAGCGCCAGTTTTAGATAAGGTAGGATGATGGAATACTGGAGTTCGCCTACCTGAGGGTTATGGACCGCTTGAAACTCAGAATACTACTTAAGTTCGTTGGATCAGCATTATGTCTGGCAGATGTTGGCGGAATGGTCAGAAGTTTGTTTATATCGCGATAGAGAGTAACAGAAATGTTTTAAAATCCCAATTGGCAGACACACAAATAATAATTATTATTTCGTGTGTCTCAATGACCTGGTGAAAATCTTACAATACTACTGGACGCCACTTCGACGACTCGTGTGTCCCTAACATACTCCAGGTATTCAACCGGCGAAATGGGATCTACAGTTCAACGTGGAATCCGAACCACGTGTCGTCCTTGGCGACTCCTCACATCAGTTCCGCGACCTTCCGGTTCCCAGGCACGCGCTTTAGCGCTAGGCCACTACGCCTCTTACAAAATGTGAAGACGAATGTTCTTCAGTTCCCTATGCATCGCTATGGCAGAGACCATGGAAATGAAATAGTAAAATAAGAAGTACACTCCACCATATGCTTTACAGTCATTGGTAGGATAAGGAATTAAATGATAATCAACATTGCCACGCATGATGCGTGTCAAGGAGCCCATGGTGTATCGATAGCCTTTCTTCGTCTACTGTTAGCTTTACGAAGCCCAACTTACACTGCCATGTAGTCATCGTCAACGCACGAGTATTACTGATTTTAATATCAACGACGAAGACACCTGTCTTATCACACTCGTGGAATATAAAAATTTTCGACATGAGGACAATGCCCTCTTAAAAGAATCTATGCACTGACGCAATTCATAGTGAGGTGGGAAGACTTGTAATTTCTATAAAAATTTTGCTTTTATAAAATATTTTGAGAACATAATGTATTGTTTAAGTCGATCTGGTCTTAATGAAATTTGTTGTCACAGCTCTCACATGAAAATAGCATCACCACCACCACCACCACCACCACCACCACCACCACCATTCTACAGTTACAGTTTAACGGGTACTGTTTATTAGCCTTTCCCACTGTCTTCTGTCCATATATAATCTGTTACAGAGATCGTCATCCTTTGGCCTTCCTGTGTCAGTATGTCTTCCTTGATCATGTCCAACCAACAGATTCCAAGTCTTCATTTTGAGGCATCAGTCTTCTGACTGGTTTGATGCGACCCGCCAAGAATCCTTCTCCTGTGCCAACATTTTCACCTCAGAGTAGCACTTGCAACCTACGTCTTCAATTAGTTGTTTGATGTATTCCAATACGTGTCTTCCTCTACAGTTTTTACCCCTGCAGCTCCCTCTAGTTCCATGTATGTTATTCCTTGATGTCTTTACAGATGTCCTGTTATCCTGTCCCTTCTTATTTTCAGTGTTTTCCACAGATTCCTTTCCTTTCCTCGCCTTATCAATCCACCTAATTTTCAGCATTCTTTTGTAGCACCAGATCTCTTTTGCGGAGAGTTTTCGTTCCACCTTTCCAAGTTCATTCGGGCTGTTCTTGTTGTCTCCAAACTCATTTCAAGCCCATACCACCGTAATCTGGACGTGTTGGTTCTGTCTAAAAGGGATCTCTTGACTCCTGATTTCTTCCTCACTCCTTAAATTATCCATGGCATAACCGGACGAAATCGTGACCGTTGTGAATAAAGACAGTTAATAATAGCCCAGGTGCAAAATGTTTGTGAAATACTGCGGACTGGTTTATAAAAATCTGGTCTCTGAATTTCAAGTTGACCTTCCCGTTACACATAAAGTCCTTTTCTCGACATTGTCCACTAGCGACTGAGTCATTTACGGGATCCTCTAATGCTGATCAAGCAAATCTGGACCGTTAACGGACTGACGTTTCTTTTAGTTCAAAGTCGTAAGGATCGGACGATAGCTTCGACAGTACGCTGCTCTGCGAATAAATTAAATTTCCTCGGTAATTTTCCAATTCATCGGAGTCTGGCAACTGTCTTCTGCACAATTAGATGTTTCCGATCGTTCCACCTTTAAACCCTCGATAAGGATAGCTGTATATATTTGATGGTTGTGACTAATTCCGACGATTGCTCGGCGATGGCGTAATCACGGTCTTTTCGACTATTTTCGTGGAATGCGATACACTGCGTAGTCTGAAGGTTGGTTGACAGAGCTTTCATCGATGAATGTCCGTGTCCAGATTTGCCTGCATACCGCGATTTAGGCTCCAGGCGCCATGTCACACTGTGCAGAATATTAACACTAGGTGCAAGTTGGCTTTGCAGTTAAAAAAGATTTAGATTTTAAAAAAAGCGAAGTAATTATGTAGTTGGATTGAACTGAAGGCACAGAATTTAAAATGTACTGAAAGAAAAAACAGGACGCAGTGCTGAACACCCGTGACGTGGCACGTTACGGCATGCAGCTTTCAAGAAAAATAAGCAGGAATCTTATTAGTGTCAGTGTGTTGTGCAAAAGAAAATCACGTGACGGCGGAGGAGAGTATACTAGTGGCTAACGTAAGCATGGCCAAGAACGCGGCCGAATGCTTGCGACACGATGCCGCGCCGAGTATTTCTGTATACTCCAATAAAGATCCGAAAACGCCCTCGCTTCGCCAGCTTCTGCGCCAGATATGTCACGGGCGGGAAGGAACAGCACTCACCCATTCAACAGCACATACGTGTTCTGCACTGGAAATACCGAGGTATCGGTCCCACACACAGTTCTTACCATGGCCACAATGTCGACGTTATGTGTGAACCCCGTTCGGTAAGCAAAACTAGCTAAAGTGCGCGTCCTTTATGACGGCGGCCGAGTTTAGGTTCGTTCTGCGCATCTGACGTCACAAAACACAGTCGGCCAATGAACAGAGAACGACGTTGCCAAAGCTGGATTGCAGTGCAGAGCACGGTCGAGTGCCTTCAGTTTTAGAAACCTTCAGTCATAAATTAAGTAACTGAGCAAAAGCAGTGTCTTGATAGCACACTTTCTTTTATAGAAAGTTTGGAAAAAGCATTATTTATACCAATTGCTTCATATTCTATTAATTAATTAAACCAAGCAAGCAATAAGCCTCCTAATTCAGGCGATAGCAAGGAAAGGTGTTTGTATCATTCTCACAAACCGCTTTTTCGCAATAAAGAACAACGGTGATTGTTTATTTCCTATTGTACTTCGACGAAACGTGAATAATTCATAGTCATACCAACAGTGTTTTGTCGGTATTTTGCGTGATATGTTGGGAGATATATTGAATGACGAGCTGGATTAGCGTAATGGTTAAAGTGTAGGGCTGCTAAGCCAAAGGTTCTGAGTCCAAGCCTTCTTCAGTACTAAATATTTTCTTTATTTAAAAACAATATCGAAGTGTCTTACTTCATGAATTTTATTTGTTTGAATGTAATTTTGTGAAATTTCTATGGACTTTTACTTCTGCAAACTCTTCAAAATTTCGTGCAATGGTTTACTACATATAATGCTGCACAATAACTGCGTTGAACTTCGGAACAAAATCAAGTCATTTATGGGGGGGAAGGTATCAGTCAAGAAGATGTGTAAAAATCAAATTTTTGGGCCAAATAGTTTTTGTGAAATCGAATGATAAAGTATGTCAAAGCAGTCGAAACAGCATGTGTCTGCACAGGCGAGCAGTGCAATGATGACAAAATCGCGCACATCGCGGAATGCGGGGAGCACGTCTCTGTAGCAGCGAAAGGTTTAATGCGGCCGTGGTGGCTTTACTTCATAAACTGCGCGCTCCCCCCTAAACGTAAGTTTGCGAACTATACTATGGCGCTGCTTCTCTTGGCGCGTACAACTGGCAACGGAGCAATCACCCGCGTCTGGGCGGGCATGCGCGAACCGCCAAGATAAATGAATTGAACTATAGACTGACACCGTTTTTCATAGCTTTCTCGATCGCAACGCAAAGCGCTGCAGCACAAAACTATGAGACGGTGTTCGAAGTTAGAAGTTGTCGGTAATTCAATTAGGCAGGGACGAAAGAGTTGTGATCTTGGTCCTGAGATGAGATTTCACTGTATGGAGTTTATTATGGTCAGATTCAACCGATAATATTTCAGCCAATTGTAATTAATACTAGCTCAAGAGTATCAGATTTGGTTGTATTCCCATTTCATTGTGTACAGTGCAACTGCTATCAGTGTCTCAGACATAGAGGAAAATTTCCTACACAGCGCCATAAAATCACAACGATCAAAAGTATCTAGACACCCCCAAACATCTAGACAACCCCAAACACATACTTTTTTCATATTAGGAGCATTGTGCTGCCACCTACTGCCAGGTACTCCATATCAGCGAGCTCAGTTGTCATTAGACATCGTGAGAGAGCACAATGGGACGTTCCGCAGAACTCACGGACGTGGTCAGGTGATTGGGTGTCATTTGTGTCATACGTCTGTATGCGAGATTTGCACACTCCTAAACATCCCTACGTTCACTATTTCCGCTGTGATAATGAAGTGGAAACGTGAAGGGACACGCACAGCACAAAAGCTTACAGGCCGATCTCGTCTGTTGACTGACAGAGACCGCCGAGAGCTGAAGAGGGTCTTAATGTGTAATAGGCAGACATCTATCCAGACCATCAGAAAGTAATTCTAAACTGTATCAGGATCCACTACAAGTACTACGACAATTAGGCGGGACATGAGAAAACTTGGATCTCATGGTCGAGCGGCTGCTCATAAGCCACACATCACGCCAGTAAATGCCAAACGACGCTTCCCTTGGTGTAAGGAGCGTAAACATTGGACGATTGAACAGTGTAAAAACGTTGTGTGAAGCGACGAATTACGGTGCACAATGTGGCAATCCGATGGCAGGGTGTGGGTGTGGCGAATGCCCGGTGAACGTCATCTACCAGCGTGTGTAGTGCCAACAGTAAAATTCTGAGGCGGTGGTGTTCTGGTGTGGTCGTGTTTTTCATGGAGAGGACTTGTACCCCTTGTTGTTTTGCGTGGCACTATCACAGCACAGGCCTACATTGACGTTTTAAGCACCTTCTTGCTTCCGACTGTTGAAGAGCAATACGGGGATGGCGATTGCATCTTTCAAAACGATCGAGCACCTGTTCATAATGCACGGCCTGTGACGGAGTGGTTACACGACAATAATATCCCTGTAATGGACTGGCCTGCGCAGAGCCCTGACCTGAATACTACAGAACACCTTTCGGGTGTTTTGGAACGCCGACTTCGTGCCAGGCCTTACCAACCGACATCGATATCTCTCCTCAGTGCAGCACTTCGTGAAGAATGGGCTGCCATTCCTCAAGAAAACTGATTGAACGTATGCCTGCGAGAGTGGAAGCTGTCATCAAGGCTATGGGTGGGCCAACACCATACTGAATTCCAGCATTACCAATGGAGGGTGCCACGGACTTTTAATTCATTTTCAATCAGGTGTCCCGATACTTTTGATCACAGAGTGTATATACTACAACAGTACTGTTCACTGTCAAGATACATCATGACGACCATCTCTGAACTGACATCTTCGCAATGTAGCTCTTGATGTACACGGTGACAGTTATTGACCTATATGAAATTAAATAGTCATAACTGCTAAAAAGGTTCGCGTTGGAACCTACAGACTGCAGGGTTGGCCGCGGGACATGATGGGAATTAGTATGCGCATTATGGTGTGGTTTAGCGATGATGCCCACTTTCATCTGGATTGATTCGTTAATAAGCAAAACTGGCGCATTTGGGGGACAGCGAATCCGCATTTCGCGATAGAGAAGCCTCTTCACCCTCAACAGGTGACTGTGTGGTATACAATGTCTAATCACGGAATAATTGGTGCGATATTCGTTGATGGCACGGTGACTACCGAACGGTACGTGAAGGTTCTGGAAGATGATGTCATCCACATTATCCAAAGTGACCCTTATTTCGAGAAGATGTGGTTCACGCTCGACCCTTCGAAGCAGGAGAGTATATGATACTCTGAAACCGCGCGACCCCTACGGTCGCAGGTTCGAATCCTGCCTCGGACATGGATGTGTGTGATGTCCTTAGGTTAGTTAGGTTTAAGTAGTTCTAAGTTCTAGGGGACTGATGACCTAAGAAGTTAAGTCCCATAGTGCTCAGAGCCATTTGAACCATTTTTTGTTGCCGAATCTCTGTTCTCACGGTTCACCCTTCACGACACATTCGACTTGGCCACGACCATGCCGATCTCTCGGACCTTGCCCATCCTGCACTCGACTAGGTACGATGACATCCCAGTCCTGTGACACGCCGGAAATATTCGAAATATTTCATTCGCCTTGTCGGGAGGAGCGTTCTGTCACCAACGCGGCTCATGGGCTGGAAAATAACAATTAAAATATAAATTTCGGCAGCGTTCCGCACTGTGTCGCTGGTTCGTTGTGAAACAGAGCCTCCGAAGGCGATGCGTCTGCGTACGTTGTGCAAGTGTCTCGCAAGTGCGCGTAGACGCCAGTTGTGCAACCACTGCAGCGTATTCTCTTCATACAGTCTGAACATAAACATTTGAAGACTTCTCTTCCTCGTCACTTCTACGAGCAATGAAAATACATTTCCAAATCCTGTACTGAAAATTATTATTCATCGCTTAATTTTAAAACTCTTACCGTATTCATGTTTACAGACAGATTTTTGGATTTCGGGTCCGCCTGTTATGCAAATAAAGGTGCAGTAGCATTTTTGGGTTAACAGTTGCCTTCTGCCTAACAGGTGAATATGAAACCAGTAGAATTCTAACTGTTCAACACTGTCCAGCCATATTAATATGATCACCTGTCAGAAGCCTAAATACCCACTTTTTGCAGGACAGATCAGTGCGAGACGTGCAGGAGGGCAGTCAGTGAAGCTCTGGAAGGCACCGACAGTGGTTGCAGCCATGTCGACTCTAGTGCCGTGGACAGCTGCGTTGGATTTCTCGGTTGGGGATCCATGACGCGAGCAGTGGTCCCATAGATTCTCGACTGGGTTGGTGCTGAGGCCCATATGCAGCATCGTTCGCTGAACTGTCGTTAAGGCGGCACTCTTGGCAGCCCCTTGGTTCATTTGAACGGTCAGTTGCTTAACAGTTCCACGTCTATTCGCTCGTACACATCTCCGCAGTCGTCATTCACTCCTATCATCTATGGCACCTGGCGCACCGTAGTTATCTCCGCGCCGGACTAGGATAGCGCCATTTTGCTATGCACGGAATACTTTAACTACGGTGGAATGCGGACAGTTCACAAACTTGGCCATTTCGGAAATGCTTCCCCGTTTGGCCTGAAAGCCAATGATAATGCCCTTTTGGATTTCTTTGTTTCCGCAATACGACAATGAACGCGCAGTTTTCCGCGTCTCCCGACACACTTTATAAAACTGTCCACTGTTAGTGCTGCCACCTAGCGTCTGTGAGTGGTTATTGCATGTTGACGTCAAACGTAACTGGTGGTCACATTAATGTGAACGGACCGTGTATATCTTGGATGGACATACATGTTCAGCTGATAGTATGGTTATTGTTCATATAGCAACGATGCAGTTGTTCAGAGATACGCGAAAGGATTAGACCACCTCTACTTCGATGAAAGAAACACCAACAGACACCCAAAGTGCTTATCCATCCACTAATCAGGGTATCGCAAACGAGTCAAGTGTCTTAATCATGGCGCCACCTGTCGCAGTCATTTGTGACAAAGTTTTTCTGTGGTAAGTTCCCATGGGACCAAACTCCTAAGGCTTACACACTACTTAATCTAACTTAAACTTACGCTAAGGGGAACACCCACACACCCATGCCCGAGGGAAGATCATAACCTCCGACGAGGGGAACCGCGCGAACCGTGGCAAGGCGACTAAGACCTCGCGGTTACCCCGCGTGAAGTCTGTGAAGTTACAATAAGGAGAGCATTATTGCTCCCCATGGATAAAGCGCGAACGGGCTGTAGTAAGAAAAGCGTTTCTGAAAAAGAGAAAATATAAATGTAAATATTAAGAAGCCGTTTCTGAAGGAAGGAAGGAGGGGGATTAGGATTTACTGTCCCGTCGAGAGCGAGGTCATCAGAGGCGGAGCACAAGCTGGGGTTAAGGGAGGATGGTGAAGAATTCGGCCGTATCCTTTGAAAGAAACCATCCCCATGCTTACCTAAAGCGAGGTACGAGTCCTCCCTCGGGCATGGGTGTGTGTGTTTGTCCTTAGGCTAATTTACGTTAAGTAGTGTGTAAGCTTAGGGACTGATGACCTTAGCAGTTAAGTACCATAAGATTTCATAAGATTGAACATTTTGAACCTAAAGCGATTTAGGGAAATCTAGATGGCCGGACGGGGATTTTAATCCTCATCCTTCCGAATTCGAATCCACTGTGTTAAACACAGCGCGCCTCCTTGATCGGTGTCTTTTCCGAAAGTATTTGGAATGTAGCCTTGGATGTAAGAGAAACGTGGGCAATAAACGGTTCAGAGAAGAACAGAACAGAAGCTTTTGAAATGTTATGCTTCAAAAGAATGCTGAGATTAGACAGATACAGCGAATAACGAATGTGGAATTACTGGACTGAATTGGGGGGAAATGGGAATTTACGGCAAAAAATGCCTAAAATAAGGGATACTCTCACATTTCCTGAGGCGTCCTGGAAACTTAAATTTCGTGGAGATATGAGGTTTGCACAGAGGTGTCTAGGATGGAGAGTAGCATCAAAGAAGTCTTCGGACTGAAGACCACAACGACAAGATATTGCTTTCCACATCGAGTCTCTCGTAGTAAAGGCGAACCGGAAGTCATCGCTGTTGAGTGCGTGCATAGCACGACACGCAGGAGCAGATCTCGCAAAGTGTTCTTCAGCTCGGTGCTTACAACTTCCACGAGATCACTTCACCACAAACGCCTGGTCTTGTCCGCCGTAACAAATCACAATAGAAAGTCCTCGCGGGCTGGCGCTCACGCACGAGATAAACACAGCGTCGCCTGCACGCAGCAATGGGCTTTCTCCCGGCACGGCTACGTAACAGCGCCGTACATCACGCCGGATTGGCTGGACGCACTACCTAAAACGAACAGTACAAGTCCAGGTAACCTTGCTCCTCCTCAGAGACAAGACCGTCCAGGGAATTTACGTACGTCTTCCTACCTTCATCTCTCAGCCCCAGATTATCGTCAACTTCCGTACTGTATTGCGTAGCCGATAATATCTCGTAAACGTTTTAGAACATTGAAAACTTTTACATTAGCACAGTGTTACTTGAGATTCGCACTACAAGCGGAATACACGTATCGCCAATAGAAATTACGATTCCTTAGTCTCTGACCGGCACGCCGGCCGACGTGGCCGTGCGGTTAAAGGCGCTGCAGTCTGGAACCGCAAGACCGCTACGGTCGCAGGTTCGAATCCTGCCTCGGGCATGGATGTTTGTGATGTCCTTAGGTTAGTTAGGTTTAACTAGTTCTAAGTTCTAGGGGACTAATGACCTCAGTAGTTGAGTCCCACAGTGCTCAGAGCCATTTGAACCATTTTGAACCGGCACGTTTCTCACAGAGGTAAAGGAAGAAATGACTCACTCGAGAAGGAAAATTCAATGCTTCTACTGGAATAATAGGCAGCCGCAATAACGTATAGGCGGAATTGTCTTTCAAGGTCGTCTGAGCAACATAGTAAAAGTAACACTCGCCTACAGCGACCTCCATTTTCCTGCACTGACTGCAGAGATTCCCCGTGTGCCGCCGTATGAAAAGTACACCGCGGTCTCAGCGGAAAAGAAAAGGACTGAACAGAAACTTGATAATCACATCAAGGAGAGGCCGTTGCGTGTCGAAGTCCCTAGCGAGGTCTTCGCCTCGAGAACCAGTTCCTGCTGAGCAAATAAACGGACCGAGAACAAGCGAAGCGGTGTTAAAAACAAATCCGGCGGCCTGTAACATTCGTTGCACACAAAACTGTACTTGGTGATAAGCAAACAACTTTGCTATTGCAGGGTAAGGTTATCTACAAACCAAACTGTGTGACAAAGTCGTGACGAGACAACAGAAAATGCGCTAACAATGATTTACTCGTGCAGTTATTGTAAAGACTGACACTCAACTTTTACACAGGTTGTGGCATTTTTTCATCCAATTTTCCTACAACGGTAGATGACTTGCTCATGTAGATGCACTCCATTATATGCGATGCTTGTATCTGATAAAGGACTGTATTGTAAATCAGTGTTTTCGGGAAATGTGTGTCAAAAGAATACAGTAACACAGACAAAAATTTATTACGGCCGGTTCAAACAGATATGTCCTGCCACGGACGCATTTTGGGTAGTATGTCACTGGAAAAAAGGGGAAAATAAAGGCGTAGTTGCATTCTCTGGGCAAATCAAAGAATTAGTAATATGTGTTAAACTGGTACAATACCATCAAAGCTAAGTTGTTAATTATGAATATGAACCTACAATGTTCACACTCAACAATTTTTGTCTGATTATTTGCTATTTTTATGGCTTACGTGTGATGTGTATATTGACAAAAATCAATTATTAAGGTACACGAGTGGCGTTCAGTCTGCTCAGCATTATCTTTTTGCCGACGGAATCGTTGAGAGATGGTGAATTGGAGTATTAGAACACTTTGATATTACATATAAATGACGAAGAAACAGATTGATAAGAAACTGGCAAAATTCAGAACTATGTGCGCAATAATGTTAGATGCCTGAAAAAGAAAACGCAGAAAGAGACCCGACTGAAATTTTAGGTCGCGATTACTTCAATAGTATTCTGAGGATATGAGTCATGCGACTTGGGCAAACAAGAAGACAACATAAATAGGGTTTCTCACGGCAGCAAGAGAATGCAGTAGATCGCACAGGAGAAGCAATTTAACATCTACAATTTAGGAAATAAAATCAATCCAAACAGAAAAATATCGGAGTCAACGCTATATTTGTCTTGTGCATTATATACGTTGAACCTGCAACTGTGATTAAAACAAGCCGGCCGCAGTGGCCGAGCGGTTCTAGGCGCTTCAGTCTGGAACCGCCCGACCGCTACGGTCGCAGGTTCGAATCCGGGCTCGGGTATGGTTGTGTGTGATGTCCTTAGGTTAGTTAGGTTTAAGTAGTTCCAAGTTCTAGGGGACTGATGACCTCAGATGTTAAGTCCCATAGTGCTCAGAGCCATTTGAACCATTTTTTTGTGATTAAAACAGCGTATGCTTTGTTTTCGTACTATGACCAGTCGCTTTGTGATCCTTTTTTAAAAATATAAGTTAAAAAACGTTATAATGCGACCGGTAACAGTATCCACACAAAGCATCCGAAGTGAACACATCCACAGAATGCAAAGACAAAAATTACCTCTTAAAATCATCTGTCGTGAGACTGAGGAGACGGTGGGTATCTCAACAAAAAAATGTCTAATGCGCAAAGCGAAAAAGTAAAAAGAAGGTATTTTCCTAGCAAGCGGAGGAGAGTTGGTGGCAAACAATTCTGATATTCAGACCCATACGTCTTGAGGTAAATCCCAAATCTCTCTGCAGTGTTTCATGAAGTGAGGCCATGTGACACTGTTGATACAATGAAGTTACTCACATGCTATCATTTCAAAGTAGCAGTAGATCAGTAACCGCCCCACCAACGATTCTCAAAGAATCGAACTCCCATCAATAAAATAGCTTGAAACGTCCAACTACGACGCAAATGAGTTAACGTGTTAAATATTTGACGTTAAACATTTAAGCAAGAAAAAAGTGTAGAACAAGTTTGAAAGTATTTTTCAAATTTGTTGAAACTAGATAAGTGTACTCTTGGTAATTTACGCTCCGTGTTAAGCAGAAGCTTGTTTTTCACATATCTCAATGTTTATGACGTCATATCTCTCAAACTATGTATCGTATAATAATAATAATAATAATTCTGCAGGTACATTCAGTGGTATATGTCAATACTGCCTGCGAAATGTGTTGCGAATGGAGTCAATAGCAAAAAGGAAAGTAATAAATTAAAACGTCTTGCCTGATGTTGAAGTTTTACTGCTTGAACAGCGAAAATGTAGTAAGAGGTAAACTTTTATCCTTTCACCATTTTGTGGGGGGGGGGGGGGGGGGTAGAAGAGAGGAGGTGTCAACGAGAAAAGTTCCTGAAACATTTAAAATTATGTGTAAATTTTGTTGGAAGTCGCTGGGTGCTCCCTTTCTCAAACACTGAATGAGTATAGTCTGGGTAATTTGCGCGCAGTGAGTTACGCTGCCTCAAGACATACACAGTTTCTAACTATAATACTTGACTTACTGTGTTAAACTCTGACGTAAGATTACAACTCTTAATGAGTAGACTATGATACCATTTTAAATTTTTAATTATACGAAATACTGTAAATGTATATATATATTTTCCCCTAGAAGCCGATAGATTGCCAATCTGCACTTGGGGCCGGCACCTTGATCAGGATTAGCCGTTTGATAATATGCATTTATATCACGAAGACACACCTTCAAATCGAGAAAGGCGACGAAACCACCTCCGTTCCGACTTTTCCAGTATAACAATGCAAGAATCAGGTATTTTCTCGGACGATCACTTTCAAGGGTTAGACTGTGAAGGGGGAGATCCATGTTCAAATCTCTCTTGTGCCCCATTTTTTTCACAAAATTATCAATTGTGCGTCCGGTCATTGACGTGTCTGTTCGCTGTATTCCAATTTGTGTCTGTGTCGCGGTGGAATGTCCGTTTATGAGAGATCTCGCCTGCTCTCACTATTCATCACATTTACTTGAGGCGGTATATACAGGGTGAGACGCGTAAGACGTAACACCCCCTTTATTCCGGGGGCGATTGCACGTATCGGCATGAGGTTTTTGGCGAATCATAGCGGACTATGGGGCACATACGTTGGTACATGCACAATAATCACAATGTTTATATTGACCGAGATAATGGCCGGCCAGTGTGGCCGTGCGGTTCTAGGCGATTCAGTCTGGAACCGCGTGACCGCTACGGTCGCAGGTTCGAATCCTGCCTCGGGCATGGATGGGTGTGATGTCCTTAGGATAGTTAGGTTTAAGTAGTTCTAAGTTCTAGGGGACTGATGACCACAGATGTCAAGTCCCATAGTGCTTAGAGCCATTTGAACCATTTTGAACCGAGATAATGAGGCAAATACATGTTTTTTAAATGGGACGCTGTACTTTTTTTACCATCATTCGAACGCTCTGGAAAAGACGCGTATAGTGCTGTAACGCATGTTGCTATTGTGATTCAAACTTTGCTTAAAAGAGGGCGGATGAGGATGTACCTACGTAGCGTAGGCCGTGCATGCTGCATAGAGCACGGCAACTCGGCCTGCGGGTCGCGCGAGGCGTGTTTACAGTCTGCAGCCGCTTCCGACAGCCTCCACCTTCAATCGCATAATATTTCCCAGCATCTTTAAAGCGAAGTTTGAATCACAATAGCAACATGCGTTACATCACTATAGGCGTCTTTTCCAGAGCGTTCGAATGATGGTAAAGAAAGTATAGCGTCCCATTTAAAAAACATGTACTTGCCTCATTATCTCGGTCAATATAAACGTTGTGATTATTGTGCATGTACCAACTTGCCCCATAGTCCGCTATGATTGCCGGAACACCGCTTGTCTATACGTGCAATCGCCCCCGGAATAATGGGGGTGTTACGTCTTACGCGACTCACCCTGTATATTCTTACCACATAACTCTATAACCAATGCACAGCATGACAATTGCCAAGACTACAAAAGGAGAACAGGTACCGTCAATGACCGAAAGAGAACTTCATAATTTCATGAACAAAAAGGGGCAACGAGGGAAGTTTGACCACGAATCTTCCGCTCTGCAGCCCAACACGGTGACATCAAAACCATGACGCCGTGATACTTAAAGTTCGCTCGAAGTTGCACATCTTGGACTTGGACCATTTACTGTTTCTATTTCACTTCTTTTTTCATATTTCAGTACACCTTCTTCCTGTTGTCATGCTTGATCTGTGTTCAGTTTTTGGCGGGCTATCCACTGTGCGACTATACCACTGAATCTGAGGAGAGTGCGGTAGGGAGTTTTCCTTGTTAGTACAGGAGCTAACAACTCCCGTCTTACTGGAGACGTACTGGAAATTTGCAATGAACAAACCGCGCACAACCCGAAGCTTCCAAACGTGTCAGAGTGTTTACGGTGACGTAAAGACGCATGTAGTAGGCATTTGTTGAGGTCTTGGTGGAAGAGTCATCACGGTAACACTCAAAACTCGGACCACGACTGTCGGATGTGATACCTAGAGTGTTTTAGCGTAGCGTCAGAATTGCCGGCCGCGTCCTGGCGGTGCGTGCTCTGGGCAGGCATTAGCACCCAGCTGCTGGCGGGCTGTTAAACACAGGAAGCCAGAGCCGTGGCCCAAGGCCACCGGTTGAGTAATGCAATTAGCGGGCCACCGTCGCCTCTTCTCTCCTGCACTTCTCACGCCTTGCGGCATCGCATGCTTAGGCTACACTGCATTCCTCTCTCACAGAAACGGCACCCTCTGGCTGCTGTATCTCATTCACGGTGGAGTCCTTCTTCCAATGAATCTTTACCAACGTACAGCCGTACGTTAGGTGCGGATCGACATGTAGGAGAGGAAGCGGATCGCTAAAAGGAAAGAATTGAGAGTTTCTTGTAATGTGATACTTTTCAGGGAAGCGTTTGGAGCTTGGATCACAGTAAAGATACAGCAACAAAATGAGGAAGGAAGTTTGAAGTCCAATCTACGGCGAGTGGATTAGAGGGGTAGTACAACATTTGACTGGGCAAGAATGGCAGAGGATACTGGTCCTCATCTTGCTCACGTGACCACACCACCGTTCGCCATAATTAATTTCCGGAAAGATCTGAAACAATGGCTTTGGCGACTATCAGCACGTAGTATCCTTTTTATCCACCGATATTATGACTGAGCCACAATTTTGTAAACTGATCTGTGTGTTGTGTTATCTCTAAATTTATTTAAGAGGCCATGAAACGCAAAGTTAATCACTTAATGGCTGACGTGTGCAATGAAACTAATCGCTTATTTGTGAGTGGCGTATTTTAGGCTCATAAGCCGCTAATATATTGCTACTAATAAGGGCAACCAGTCTTGTATGTGGTGTTTCGTACCAGGCATCTAATTCTGCACTGAAACTTTCAATCAGTAATAGACTTTTCGCTGATGTTGATACCTCTAAAAGCGAAGATACACATCGATCGACAAGTGAAACGTTTATCCTACTCGACAGTTCAGACGCCGGGCATACCTGCCCCGAACTATTTGCCAGTTCACACGCCCGTGGCTATCTAACATGGTTTAAAATGATGTAACGGATGTAGGAGAACGACTTTGCAATTTGACACTGTGGTAGGTGACGCATTGCTGGTACTGCAATGTCCACAAATCACAAAAGATCTCCGTTCGCACCGTGGTGCAGCACACAGTTTCAGGTACTTGTCGTTCGATCCTCAAAATCAGCGAGAGTAAACACAGTGTATGAACTTATCGACCTAGAAAGTAACCCTAGTTACTATTGGTATTCGATCTAGTAACCTTGGATTGGTGTAATTCTCCCGGCACAGTATTTTTACGGCTTGTACAAAACTGTCTTCTTAAATGTGTTTGCTGCAGTACTGTGTTGTTTTGTACATCTGACAAGCAGACGAATCTAGTTTACCGTCAACGAAAGAGACGCCGGCGGAGGAACTAACACTGAAAACTTCAACAGAAATAATATCGGAGGAGATTAGCGTTTAACGTACCGTCGACAACGAGGTCATTAGAGATGGAGCGTAAGCTCGGAGTAGGCAAGAATGAGCAAGGAAATCGGCCGTGCCCTTTCAAAGGCAATCCCGGCACTTATCTGAAGCGATTTATGGAAATCAACCTAAATCAGGATGGCCGCACGTGGGCTTGAACCGTCGTCCTCCCGAATGCGACTGCAGTGTGCTAACCAAAGTCATGGCCCTAAAACTATCTTCTGTTCCGAAATGCAGTAGTTCGAAAATGCGTGGAGTATAAACACAGACTTGGTCGCGGCAGCCACGTTGTCTGGTGTCGGCGCGGCGGCAGCCATTTCCGGGGAGTGCGAGGAAACGGCAGGTGGTGTGCCCTCACGTAACATCTGCCCCTGTTCCCTTAGCGGGGTCGATAACGTTACTCTACAAACGAGCCAGGCAACGGAAACCTGCCCGCTTTCGACTCGACAGCAGTGTTATCCTCTAATAGTCGTCATCGCGTGCGCCTCTCGCACTAGATTCACTGCTAACATACGTTCAAATTGACCTGTTCCACAGTTTTGAATGCCAGACGGATTGCGTTTTAAGATGCATACACAATTTTAAGTCGAGCGGCCCATCAAAAGCTCGCGAGCACGTCACTCGCAAGTGTATACGCATCTTTAAGTAGCTCATGTAGAAGCAAAAACCACAGCATAATCTTACTGCCGACATGGCCCTGAGCAGAATATGTACAGGTGCGTCCACACCAAAGGCGCAGCGCTCTGGCGACAGGTTTGAAGACTTGTGTTGCAGGAACTGTGGGCGGCCAACGGCGCCAAGTACTGTCCAACACAACTCGATATTACTGCATAAAACTATTCCTAGCTGGGCACCAGAGTCTCGATAAATCTGAAGAAAGACGTCGTTCCTTGCCGGCCAGTGTGGCCACGCGGTTAAAGGCGCTTCAGTCTGAAACCGCGCGACCGCTACGGTCGCAGGTTCGAATCCTGCCTCGGGCATGGATGTGTGTGATGTCCTTAGGTTAGTTAGGTTTAAGTAGTTCTAAGTTCTAGGGGATTGATATCTCAGATGTTAAGTCCCATAGTGCTCAGAGCCATTTGAACCATTTTGAACGTCGTTCCACGAGGCCGCGTTTTAATATTGTACTTCACTAAGCACTACTAGTTTCGCGCGTGCCTCATCCTCAAAATTAATGTAGTGCTTAATAAAGTACAATTATAAAACATAGCGTGGTGGAACGATGTCTCTTCAAAACCTATCAAGACAATGATTCATTCTTGCGCTTTTTATCCGGATTCTATTTTATTTATTTATTTTTTATTTTAAAAATGGTTCACTACACAATACTGGAAGACGATTTCACTGAGTGCGTGCATTTGTATCGAGTTTGAGGATTAAAAAATATAGCAGTGGTAACTGAAGCTTATCGATCTTAAGTTCCACTAACTGAAATTCTCTTCAGCCATCTAGTGAACTGAATGATCATTACTGTGATACTGAGGCATAATCTATTGAATTAATATGTAAATCTTGCCGCGCGGTACACGGCGCCTCGTCACGGTTCGCGCGGCTCCCCCCGTCGGAGCTTCGAGTCCTCCCTCGGGCATGGGTGTGTTTCTTCCTTAGCATAAATTAGTTTAAGTTAGATTAAGTAGTGTGTAAGCTTAGGGACCAATGACCTAGGCAGTTTGGTCCCACAGGATCTTACCACAATCTACCAATCTGTAAATCTTATGCGAATATTTTTGCTATAAATACATGTACCTAGCTGTTTTTAAATCGATACTGCAGCCTAACGGAAGACAATTTTGACGTATATGTGCTCTTGCTGATAACAACTTCAAACAAATAATTGCCATCCCTTATAAAGTTTATTTTCGTATAAAGACAAGTAAGAGTTAATAATTTTATGAAGGATTTCGGTAAATCGCCGAAGCCACGAACGTTTCACCGAGTTTTGTTGTTATTGTTTTATTTGTAACTTTGCACTCGTCTAGAACACACACTTACCAAAAATCGCTGAACTACTGCAGAACTCACATTGGAAGAGACAAGATTCATATAATTTCAGTTAAGACTCTGCAGATGTTCAATGAGTCCGAAAGATATTCGATGATAATATTCGGACTGCTCTTTTTTGTCTTGCAACAATACACTTATTACTTTTTCCGCATATATCCCTATTTTTTATACTGGTGTTACCTATTCCCGATTTCTTTGATGGTCGTACAACGCCTTATAACGGAACCAAACTAAACTCGTGCTCACGTGTTCTGCTCTTGGCAGCGTAGCACTGTGGACACACCTTTACCAAAACGAAAGTGACTGCTTGATTCTTCGAGTAATATTTCAACAAACACTAATTAGCAGATGTGCGTGTTTCACACACAAAAGTTTCAAGAGATTTTTTATTACGTAAATAAATTTATCACGGTGTTGTAAGCTGGCAGTCATTATCAGTAACAACGCTTTATCACAACAGTAAAACAGAGCCTCTAATTCACGTTTCTATCAGTGTTTTCATTTTCGATTACTTTCTTGCAATACTTAACAAGCAAACTTATATAAAATCCACCGCGCCTTTTGAGTTAGATTTTGCTGTGACAGCTTAAGTACTTTCACAATTCTCTAAGACAGTTGTCAGGCGAAAAATACGATATCGGGAAAGATACGACAAAATATAATACGACGTAGGTAAGTATCCATTATTGTAATGTATCGATTCGGAAAAATGAGATACTATTTTCCAACAATGACAAGTCCGATAAACGTGATGACAAACCGATGGAACGGTAATGAATCTTACAAGTTCTTCAAAAGCATCACGTCCTAGGGATGAAGCTGGCGCCGAAGGTGAGCAGTTGGCCAAATCTGTTTTATTTCAGCGTCTCTGTTCACGCATCTGTCTGCAATCATTTTGCTAACTATGCTGTGATCTATACATGGAGTTTAGACTGCTGTTACCCGAACAAAAACACTTAAGCTCGTTTCTGATGGTTCATTTTTTTTAATCAATAATTATTTCTGTCCCGGGTTCCCGGGTTCGATTCCCGGCGGGGTCAGGGATTTTCTCTGCCTCGTGATGGCTGGGTGTTGTGTGCTGTCCTTAGGTTAGTTAGGTTTAAGTAGTTCTAAGTTCTAGGGGACTGATGACCGTAGATGTTAAGTCCCATAGTGCTCAGAGCCAATCATTTCTGTTCGACACTTGTTATTGTCACTGGCTCAATAATACCCCAACATAAAAATTAATGCACGAGTTCAGACTTAACACGCAAATGAAGGCATGTCCAGCCACATTTGTATACTTTATATTGCTATTAACACGTTTTTAAATTGATCTTAAAATAATTTCATTAGCCTCTGGCTACGCCCATGTACTCAGTCTAAACTTATTGGGATGCCTAAACTTTGAAGGTATCTGTCCATCTTTTTTACAATTTCTCAAGAACTTAAAACATAAATTTCATTGAAATGAAACTTCCTGGCAGATTAAAACTGTGTGCCCGACCGAGACTCGAACTCGGGACCTTTGCCTTTCGCGGGCAAGTGCTCTACCAACTGAGCTACCGAAGCACGACTCACGCCCGTGTTTACTAACAAATAATTAAATACTGTCGCCTGTAAGGTTAACTGACAGGTTTCTAAAAAAAAAAACGAAATGCACGCACACACACACACACACACACACACACACACACACACAAACTGAACGGTTACAGTTTAGTGCCAACTTTTAACACGAATTCCACAAGACATTTATAACTGTCTATATTCATTGCTCTCGAGAGTGTTAACACATTCGAGGGATGTTCTTGATGGAAGTGGTACGACGTGCAATCTATAAAAGTATTGACAGTAGCATCTGCGGTTGAATTTCAGCCTGGCAATGGTCCTGCCTTTTGTTCCCCATTTCAGCTGACTTACAGTTCACATTGACATACTGATTTCTGGTGAAATGTTTGGGCAGAACGAAACGGAGACTCTCTAGAAATTGCACAATGGCTTTTTGTTGAAATCTTCATAACCAAACGAGCGTCGGAAAATTATAAATGGGACCAGTGTGAGGTCTAGTTTTGCAAAGAAAGAGTAAATTGCTTGAAAGTAACCGCAAAATGAAGAAAAACTTAACTAGTGACTTGCGGGAAAGCTGAAATATTTCACGAACAGCTGCTGCTTGTTGTGTAAATGTCACGTCAAAAAGTATCAAATCTCAGCATAAATTGGAACTTTTCGCTTTCCTTGATTTATAGACTCTTAAAAATAATATCATACCGATCGATATTTAAATATACTGCATTTAATTCTTTCTGAACAAAAATTGAATATAAAAAAATTAAAAAGGTCAAATGTTTTACGAAATGATTTTTCTAAACGTAAGGTATAACATAGATTAGCGAAACATTTGACGCATTTTTGAGTGATGCTCGAAATCATTTGCACAAATCAGGTACCAATTGAGAATTTAAAATTCGAGGTTTAACTAGGGCTCTTACAATTTTGAACAGTAACAGACGAGATTTTTCTGGTGCTATTTCACTCAGTGGTCTCCTTACGACAGCAACGTATGAGCATCTCTGCTGCTGTCCATGATTTCGAGCACCATTCAAAAACGTGTCACAGGTTTCTCTAACTTTTTTCGTTTCTTACTTTTAGACAAAACATTTCACAAAACGTTTGGCTTTTTCTTTTCAATTTTTTTCCAGTTGCCACCTTGTCTCAGGTTTAATGTAAGGAGAGATCAAAAAGTTTCCGTTTGAGGACGTTGCTGCAATCCGACATGTAGGCAAGGGACTCGTGTGACATTCGCGTCTTGCCGACGTGCGTGCGGCAAATGCGGAAATGTCAATTATGATGACGATATTACCAAACGCGTCCAAACAGGGTCAATGTGCTGTTATTCTTTTCTTGGTTGCCGAAGGGCAGAACAAACATCGGTAGACATCCATCGGAGAATGAAGAATGTGTATGGGGCAGCGTGTCTGTCAAAACCCACCATTGTGAACGTGTGCGCCGAGTGGTGCTGCTGCTTCATGACATCACACGTCTCCATATCGCTTATGTCCGAAAACAGAAGTTACGCCAACAGTCTAGCCTATAGTCCCGATGTCTCCCCACGCGATTCCCACGTCTTCGGCCTCTTAAAACAAGTTTTGACGTGTCGACGATTCCTGTCGGACGAGGATGTTGCTCATTTCTTCACGCAGCAGGAATGGTGTTTTACCAAACGGGTATATTCAACCTGGTGCGCCGGTGGGATGCTCATGGCAATTTTGCCTAATGCATCCTGCTTTCTTTTTAAGTGTCGTTGCGAAACCATCCAACTTTCATGAGCACAACAGTGTCATAGGTGGCCTCTTGTGTAATCATCACACTTGGGGAACGCAGCAAGATTTGCGAACGACATTCAGCAGTGGGTCTCGGTCAGCTTTATAACTGCGGAACTAAGAGGCCACCTTGAAGTCGAGACACTTCCTGCTCTCCTGTAGACACGGTGGCTATCGAGGCGCGTAGCGTGATACAAACGGGCAGCGAACAATAGCCAACTGAGCTGCTGCCAAAAGTCAAGGCCCTCCCTCACCGCCTATCGGAGCAATCAAGCGTCCACCGATAGCCGCAAAAACGGCGGCATTAGGCGGGTTTGCTTACGTCTCCGACGCAACGAGAAGTTCCGCAAGGAGAACTGCTTTTCGAGACGATTGGAGATGCGAGGATGGCAAAACCGCAAGGCGGAATGGCAGCTCCCCGCGCCACAGTATGTTGTGTGTGGCGACGGCGGCCTTGGGGGGTGGAGAACGGTGGTTAGTTTAGTGTGACGCCAGCGCTCGCTGCTGGCGAAACAGCTATTACGCAACAGCGGACGGCGACCTCGAGACTCGGGCGCGCCACAACAATGACAGGTTCCCACCTCCTGCACTGCACTCGTCTTCGTAGCGAAGCTTCCGTTATCACAACGGCTGCGGCCTCCACAAACGAATCATCTCGGCGATTCTTGAGGAGCGTTTACGTCCAGTCTCCACAACGTAACCTTGTTCACTAGCATCAAAAAACGACTACCTCTTTCGTAAGTGCGAGGTCAACGTCTTAACCACAAATAGACTGAATGCCCTTCTAATATCCGACGTCGGCGTAGTTGTACGGCGCAAACCAGTCAGTTAAAGCTAAGGATGTGCGCGAAATCGAACTGACAAGGCGGGAAATCGAACTGTCAAGGAGAGGTCCCAAGTAGTGCGATCGATTTTTTGAAACTCTATGCAGTGATGTACGTTAAGAGCGCAGGTATCACACACTGCAACCATTCAGCCTGGTGGGCCCTCATTTGCAAGTAATTGGCGAAAAAAGAAATTCGGAATTTTATGCGATTCTCAATAGCTTTATAAAAGTTGCTTCAATCAGCCTTATTTCGTGGTGTAATAGATAGGATCTTGGCATACAGGAGGATGCGGGTGCGAAATGTGTCAGGTGCTCAATTTTTTTTAATCTTTGTCGAAATTACTTTATCATCATTTTTATTAAATTAAATGTAATTTTTTTATTTCTATTGCTTAGTCACATCATGTTAATCACGGTATGAACTTTTTCATTTGTTTCATTTTTCTCTATATCGTTCTCTTTCCAATTGGAATTTTTGTGAATGTGAATTTAAGTATACTTATCTATTATAATATGAAATTTTTTGAAAATTTCGATCTATCAGTAAAAAAACAAAAGACGAAATAATCTATTTATTTTTGTGCAATGGTGTGAAATATGTATATTTGTTACCAGATGTGCAATTTTTTTTGCACGGCACACGTCATACAAACATTTAAAACATAAACTAAACTCCTTTTTCACTATGGACAGCCGCCCGGTGTGGCCGAGCGGTTGTAGGCGCTTCAGTCTGGAACCACGCTACGGCTACGGTCGCAGGTTCGAATCCTGCCTCGGGCATGGATGTGTGTGATGTCCTTAGGTTAGTTAGGTTTAAGTAGTTCTAAGTTCTAGGGGACTGATGACCTCAGATGTTAAGTCCCATAGTGCTCAGAGCCATTTGAACCACTATGGACAAAATAACTCAGTCGAAAATTTAATTGAAAGACGGGTTTGTAAGTAAAATGAAATTCAAGCAAAATTAAACATGGATATAATGAACACAATAATGTGGACCAAAAAAACAGGGTGATAAAACAATAGACATTAAATTGAAATGAATTAAAACACACGAATAAAGATTTCAAGCGGAGAAAATGATAGGAAAAAAATTAGAGCAAATGAAAAAGTTGAAATTATGATTAAAATTACATGGCAGAGGAATGGAATTAAAGATTACATTTAAATCAATTAATTGAATAAAAATAATGATCGAAGTCATTTCGATACAGATTTAAAAATAATAAAAAGTTGTGCCCCTGACAAAAATGGAACTTACAACCTTCTGCATGCGAAGCTGTTATCCTACCCATTACACCACGCAATTAAACACTATAACTCAACTTTTTTTTAATGCTACTGAATGTCACACAAAATTCCGGATTTTTTCGTCTATTACTCGCAAACGAGGGCCCACCAGGATGAATGACTGCAACTGTGTGATACATGGAATCTTAACCTACATCACGATACTGACAGTTTCAAAACGTCAATCGCGACTCTGGGGACTTCGCCTTGTGAGTAGGCTCCTAGATACGGGTGTCAAACCCACGCCCTGCAGGCCAAATGCGACCCAAACCAAGTATCAATGCGGCCCAAGAAGTGAGCACCTATCAAACAATTGGTAAAAAAAGATTCCATAAAATTCCGGTAATGTAAAGTTGCGACAGACTGACAGAATCCTAAAGAAGGGATGAAATACGCAGCCATACATTTCGCCTTTACGGAAGAATTCGAAAATCGATTTCACGATTTCAAAAAAAAAAAAAAAATTAACTATGCCACGTCTTTTACAAATCATATAGACACGTCGTCAGAATTTCTGGTGGAACGCAGTCTGGCATCCAACTAAACGAAAAATCTGATCACGTATTTTTGTACCTTTACAAATCATACCCGCCCATAGACATGCTGCATGCATTATGTACATCACCTTTGCTAGAAATACTTACGTTTGTCAACAGTCATATTCGAAAGCACGCAAGGAGTAAAAACAGATAGAAAATCTCATGTGGACACCTTGAGAATACCCTGAGAAATGCAACCCCTTTGAATGAACCTGATATTGATACATTAGTTTCCCAAATTCGAAGTCTAATGTAACATTAATGATATATGAAATTAATAGTGACATCCCGCCACCCACCTTTTTTTCAGCGGTTATTGTTAGTGTTAAGTATACTACATGCGGCCGATACGTTCGTCCAATGTGGCCCAGGTATGCTAAGATGTTACACAGTCCTGCTCTAAGGCAAGTGATACTTTAGTCAGCAACTGCTAGTTTCTACAGAAGTAATAGCATGCTGACAGAAGCAGTGTGACCTCGTACACACAGTACCCTACCCACACCTTCTGCTGGCAGTATCCGTTACGAGGGTAGGTGCTGGAGATGGGTCACAATAGCAAACAATAAGACGTACAAGAGAGATACATAGAGACATTATTTATTAAAAGTGGGATCAATAAAAGGGGAGCACTCTGCTCTGCTGGAAAGGGAACGGTCGTTTGTTATTGATCCTCGGAGAACTTTTGAGGTTGTTCTGCTGGACTGCTTGTCCAACAATTCATACAGTACAGTAGAGCAGACTGAGGCTTTGGGTCGTTGGTAAGAGCATGTCAGCGAAAGGTAGAGGTTCCGCCTGGAGCACTAGCCGGCTCTCAATTTTACTCCGCAATGTATTTTCAGATGTTTCCCCTCTATGACAGGCTAGTGACGCGCGTTACGTAGCAAGTATCGTGGATGTAGGGATATTGTTGTGTTTTGAAGTGGTGAGGTGAATGCGAGGAAGGACTGTTTGACTCGTTGCTGGTAAACAGTCTGCTTCTCTGTGAATCGTTCAAGTACTACTGTGTGCGCCCCCCCCCCCCCTCCAACACACACACACACACACACACACACACACACACACACACACACACACAGACACGAGGAAAGGTTCCTTTTGTCAGACTTTTATGTCCTGCAGACTGTTAGAATTTTATTAGGGAGACACTGCATTCAGATCCTAGTTCTGACACTATAATAGGGGTTATCTTTGAATTCGTCATGCTAGTTTCAGGATGACTCGGCCACTAATTCTGTATCAGTACCTTCTGCCACTGGTGTCCAAACTGCAAGTTTATTCAACACTAAATAATGATTGTATGAATGCATGCTTTAATATTTATAGAATAACACTTTGCGTTATGCAATCTGCATCAAGTAACGAGACAGCAGGTATAGCTTGTTAGCAGCAATAAATAAGTCTCGAAACTGTGTTAGTCCTGCCTCAGGAACTCCGTCGTCCACTGGACGTTCATAAATGCGATTCTCACACTAAAAAGCCTTGAACCTACGAAAGGCATTACAATAAAGAACATCCGCAGTTGACAATAGGAAAAATATCAAAATCGTTTCTTTTTTTCCCCAAAAAATAGAATCTGTCTTTCACGCCAAATCTGGCGGTAAATCAGGATGGACAGATGCTACATTTTTACAACAGGAGCAGATAAACTGTTAATCAAGATTTATCCTTGATGTCACAACAGATTTAACAGAGTAATTACGCAAGACATAAAATACTTCTTTAGTGTACTCTGCTGAGTCTAGTTCAGAACTTAGACTCTAATTATTATGCGGTATTTTTTCGTATACTTCCACTCCATGCTGGCACGGGCAAAGAGAGCAGTGGGGGTGCTCTACATTGTAGTTTTGTGCAAGATCTTCGTGACACCGTTTGACCATCGACTTCTTTCGGTCAGTTTAATTTGGAGCTCCAGGCGAAACCAAAACATAACGAACGTGCACGGGCAGGAATATACTGCCCCAAATATTCGGTCGTGTAGCGGCAGCATACGATTAGAGCGATATAATTTTGTAAGAAATATCGCGGCAAGGGTAGAGTTCCTATCGAAGTTTAGAGCAGAAGCCAAGAGAGTTTGTTGTTTCTACTTTAGTCACCCTGGATGTGTTTTTCATATGATGAAGTCACTCTTACTCTGTTTATGTTAATCTCTCTCTCTTTTTTTGGGCGAAGACTTTTTTCATGGCTTCTCTGTTTCGCCCAATATTTCACGGTTCAATACTTCAACTGACCACTTAATCTGTATACGACACTGGGGTCACACGCTCTTTCGAGTACACCAAGGAACTGGCTTACGGAGCCCAGGTGTAAGTGCAGGTGTAAGCTGCCAACTGCAGACGGGGAAACCGTGTTGTGCAACAAGAAAGCGGCTTTGCGACTAGCAGTTCAGACAGAATACTGTCACAACCGGTTCTGTGATAGACGACGATGACGACAAAACACCAGCGCACACGAGCAGTCGAGCAGCGGTCGCGGTTCGCGTCGAAGGTCAGAATACTGGGGAAGATGGAGCGCCTCTCCCAGAGACAAAGGCGGCCCTATTGCAGATGTGTCGCACGTACAGCTCAGCCGGCAACTTACAGGCCGCAGGCACAGTGAGCGGGCTAGACCGGCTGTGTGCGTGCGAACAGCAGCGGCACAGGACGACGTACCACAGGAAGCCGATGGCGTCGCTATTCTGTGAAATTTGCCATACGAGTGCCGCTACTGGGTTCTGTAGCCGTAAGGATGCCGTTAGTCTTTTGTGGGAACAGAGCAGGCGCCGTCGGCCTAGAGACGCTGGTTCGCTGGGCCTGCTTCCAGCTGCCTGCTGCCGCGCTACACACGTAAGGCCGGTATTACACTACCATATTTCTTTGACAAAGACATATGATCAAATATTCGTCAAACTTCTTTGACAAAGACCTCTGACGTGGTACTAAATAGCGGTATTACACTGTCACCACATTTTTCGTCAAAGTTCAAGATGGTGGATAACAACAACTTATGTGCTGCAGTCGCTTGTGCCACAATTGCACTGTGTGTGCATTTGGAAGAGAAGCGGCAGAAAAAAAGGAAACGTACTTGGTTTAAGCCGTGGGTTCCACGTCGAGATGATAAAGGCATTCAGCAAAATTTGTAACGAGAGCTGCAAGTGAAAGACATGTCTTACACAATTCACTTACGAATGGATGAGAGTGCATTTCAGTATTTTCTCGGTAAAGTGACATCTCGTATTGCAAACCAGAACATTCACTTGAGAAATGCTGTATGTGCAGTAAGACAGACTCACCATAACACTGCGATTTCTTGATACAGGAGACAACTACTTTAGTTAATAATACAGCACTCTAATACCACATAGCACATTAACCAAAATAATTCCAGACACGTGTCCAAGCCGGCTGGAGTGGCCGTGCGGTTCTAGGCGCTTCAGTCTGGAGCCGAGCGACCGCTACGGTCGCAGGTTCGAATTCTGCCTCGGGTATGGATGTGTGTGATGTCCTTAGGTTAGTTAGGTTTAATTAGTTCTAAGTTCTAGGCGACTGATGACCTCAGAAGTTAAGTCGCATAGTGCTCAGAGCCATTTGAACACGTGTCAAGCGGTTTGTAAAGCACTGAAGGTAAATAAATGTTTAGTACGATAGATGAGAAATTAGAACTATTTTTATTTTTGAATAATTTAACTAACAGAATTAATATTCCAACAGCTACAAAATTAATAAAAAGTACGAAACAGATGAACTTGCGGTATCCAGAGTTCAAAAATAGAAAAAGTAGAATGGGAAGCTCAGAATTTTTTTTTTATTTTAGAGTGTGACCAACACCTCTATTCCGGCTTGCTGAAAAGCTGCCTGGATTTTTCCAGATGCAGAGGTGGATGGCTATAGCCGTGATGGTGGATGTGAAGTCGCCTGCAGCATATTCCTCCTGCCTATCAACACACGATCAATAGCACGCATTGTGGCCTCTTGCTCACCCCCCACCCCCACCCCAGTCGAAGCTATGTTATTAAAAAGAGTCTAAGGAACACACCAACTAATCTTTGAAGTCATGTTTTCAAAGACTTTACAGAGACGTAAGATTGCTATATCGATGCCAGCGCTCCAAGCGGTTACATTTCACATTGCAGTGAACAGTAGACGAACGACTTTTATGATCAAATCTTCGACGAGGATGTAGATTTGATTACATTTCTTTGTAGACAGACGAGACCTGACAAAGTTCCCTATATTTGATGTACTAACTTTGACAAAGAAATATGGTAGTGTAATAGCGGTCTAAGGCAGCATTCTGTTCGTTTATCACGTGCTGAATAATCTCGAGTCACAGTCACTATCATAATTACCATCGCAGCAGTGATAGCCAAGGAGAGAAAGGAAGGGGGGGGGGGGGGAGCCACGCATTATGTGTCAAGAGTCCGTACTTCCTGTATGCTCAGTATGGCAGAACCGAATTACTGTTTGGTACGTAATCATTATTTACTGCGGCATTTAAAACTGTGTATAGTGTTGGAATAGAAGTATTGTTGGTAACACAGCTCGCAACTTACGAGGATATAATGTGTAGGCTAATATACAGGCACCGTTCATCTTTACAAACGTCTTGTTGTGCACCATGAACTGCATGCACTTCAGAAATCTTTATTTGCAAACTTGCATTCAGACATATAGCTCGTCATCAGTGGTATCTGATACAGAGGACAAAAACAGACGTGTTTATAAATATCGATGTCGAAAACACAACCACATTTTGTATACACCAAAGTAGAAGCATAAGACTACTCACATACTGTGCACGCTTACATTAACGAAGTGACTGTCAGTGTAAAATCTTTACAAGGATTAAAAGTAATGTAGGTCTAGAAAACACAGAAATCCATGAATATTTAAAATCAAATTATAAACCTCTACATAGCCATGTTCTCAGTTTTTTCTACATCCACATCATGTTCATCCATCATAAAGATTTTGTACTTGGCATACACGTCTTTTGATGTAGTCATACATGTAAGTAATCTTATGTTTCTACTTTAGTGTATAAAAAATGTTCTTGTGTAATCGACGCCGATATGCATTTATTTATTTTTTTGTGCCCTGTATCAGCAGTCACTGATGCTGTCCAAAAAAGGGTCTGACAAATAAATGCTTTCGAAGTGCAGCTCATGGTGTACAAGACGCCCATTATCAAGCAGGTAGAAGCTGCGGAGAAAACATATAAGATTTTCACAAAGTTCATCTGCAGTCCCCCCTTTCTGAAAGGTCGCACGATTCGCACGTCTACAGATAACCTGTGCGCTCCCTGATCGGCGATAAAGACTCGTTAGATGTTTTATGTTTATCTCGAATACATTCGAGACGTCCTGGGGTAACATTTTGTCCTAACGTTAAGGAGGGCGTCCTCTTAGAGAACTCGCGATAGTAACTCTCGAGTGTCACTCACAGGCTTATGTCAACCTGAGAGTAATTTTTGACGACATTTACCCTCGACAATTCCCCGTGAGCTATCTAGAAGAAGTGCTCAGTGGTGGAGAGTTGTCCCTATGAGTTTGCGCAACGCGCCAGTCGCTGCCGCTTCAGTAACAGCAACTATACGCAGGAAACGAAAAAGAAGAGTGAAAAAGGGGGGCCGGTTTACCGTGGATAGACCAAAGACGTCAACTAGGCACAATCCACGTTGCTTCGGGAATTTCAGTGATGTACGAAACAAACATCGAATATTTTGCCGAATAATGAACTGTAAAATACAGTTCGTTACAGATTCTGTTTGGCGAGCAGTTGTAAAAAAGGACACGTAAATGAGACACGCAATAACAATGCGAGATAGCGCGATTCTTCGAACAGGTAAAACTATGGCATTACATTAGTGTTCTCACTTTCAAAAATGCCTAGAGTTTAACGTCAAATGCCTCCCTATCACATTCAATTAACATTTTGACGTGAAAACGTCTGTTAGCTCCTCGGTAGAAATTTCTCGCGTTGACAAAATACCGCCACATTTGACTCGCTAGTAACTACGAGACATACACTCCTGGAAATGGAAAAAAGAACACATTGACACCGGTGTGTCAGACCCACCATACTTGCTCCGGACACTGCGAGAGGGCTGTACAAGCAATGATCACACGCACGGCACAGCGGACACACCAGGAACCGCGGTGTTGGCCGTCGAATGGCGCTAGCTGCGCAGCATTTGTGCACCGCCGCCGTCAGTGTCAGCCAGTTTGCCGTGGCATACGGAGCTCCATCGCAGTCTTTAACACTGGTAGCATGCCGCGACAGCGCGGACGTGAACCGTATGTGCAGTTGACGGAATTTGAGCGAGGGCGTATAGTGGGCATGCGGGAGGCCGGGTGGACGTACCGCCGAATTGCTCAACACGTGGGGCGTGAGGTCTCCACAGTACATCGATGTTGTCGCCAGTGGTCGGCGGAAGGTGCACGTGCCCGTCGACCTGGGACCGGACCGCAGCGACGCACGGATGCACGCCAAGACCGTAGGATCCTACGCAGTGCCGTAGGGGACCGCACCGCCACTTCCCAGCAAATTAGGGACACTGTTGCTCCTGGGGTATCGGCGAGGACCATTCGCAACCGTCTCCATGAAGCTGGGCTACGGTCCCGCACACCGTTAGGCCGTCTTCCGCTCACGCCCCAACATCGTGCAGCCCGCCTCCAGTGGTGTCGCGACAGACGTGAATGGAGGGACGAATGGAGACGTGTCGTCTTCAGCGATGAGAGTCGCTTCTGCCTTGGTGCCAATGATGGTCGTATGCGTGTTTGGCGCCGTGCAGGTGAGCGCCACAATCAGGACTGCATACGACCGAGGCACACAGGGCCAACACCCGGCATCATGGTGTGGGGAGCGATCTCCTACACTGGCCGTACACCACTGGTGATCGTCGAGGGGACACTGAATAGTGCACGGTACATCCAAACCGTCATCGAACCCATCGTTCTACCATTCCTAGACCGGCAAGGGAACTTGCTGTTCCAACAGGACAATGCACGTCCGCATGTATCCCGTGCCACCCAACGTGCTCTAGAAGGTGTAAGTCAACTACCCTGGCCAGCAAGATCTCCGGATCTGTCCCCCATTGAGCATGTTTGGGACTGGATGAAGCGTCGTCTCACGCGGTCTGCACGTCCAGCACGAACGCTGGTCCAACTGAGGCGCCAGGTGGAAATGGCATGGCAAGCCGTTCCACAGGACTACATCCAGCATCTCTACGATCGTCTCCATGGGAGAATAGCAGCCTGCATTGCTGCGAAAGGTGGATATACACTGTACTAGTGCCGACACTGTGCATGCTCTGTTGCCTGTGTCTATGTGCCTGTGGTTTTGTCAGTGTGATCATGTGATGTATCTGACCCCAGGAATGTGTCAATAAAGTTTCCCCTTCCTGGAACAATGAATTCACGGTGTTCTTATTTCAATTTCCAGGAGTGTATATGAGAAAACAATGAATGAGTCCACTACGGATAGATCCTGTTTTAACGTGTTTGTCGCGCAGCATTTGTTTTACTTGTGATTTCTGTACAGGACACATCAAAATATTAGCAGCGGCGGCTTGGGGCGCAAAGCTGAGAGAGGCGCTAGGGGCACACAAATGGCTCTGAGCACTTATGGGACTTAACATCTGAGGTCATCAGTCCCCTAGAACTTAGAACTACTTAAACCTAACTAACCTAAGGACATCACACACATCCATGCCCGAGGCAGGATTCAAACTTGCGACCGTAGCGGTCGCGCGGTTCCAGACTGAAGCGCCTAGAACCGCTCGGCCTGAATTGTGCACCCTTCACATATGATGCAGTGCCTTAACCACTTCGTAGCCTAACTTGGGTCACGAGTTTGGAGAGGTACTCACATTTTTAGTTATTACACGAATAAAATTCCAAATAAGTAAGTTCTGACTGATGTGAATTCTCGTGCTACCGTACCATCAGTCTATAGTTCGATCCACGAATGATGGCGATTCGCGCACCTCCAGACACAGACGGGGATTGCATTGTTGCCGGTTCCAAGTGACGGTGGTGGTGAGCGCATACACGCGCTGCGTTCTTGAATAAAGCGGATATATTGCAAATTACATCTCTCGCTTGCTTGTGCAGAATTTGTCGCTTACCACCACCATCAGGCGTAACACCTCGCAACAAATGAAATAAAAATTCACTAACTCGCTACGATCACGTTTAATTCTCGCATTGGCTACGATATCGATAGTAGAGCGCTGAGAACACTACTCAGCACTCATGGACCTTCGAAGAATGCGTGACGTAAATGCACAGAACAAGCATTACTCGACCGCCATCGTTCCTGACTCCAACTATACTAACTAGTGGAGGCCGACGGTGGGGAAGATCAGTTTGGATTCCAGTCAAATGTAGGAACACGTACTGCAATAGTGACAATACGACTTATCTTATACTGTAGGGTGAACCTATGTTTATAACATATGTAGATCTAGAGAAACCTTTTTACAATGTTGTCTGGAACACTCTCCTTGAAATTCTGAATGTGGCAGGGTTAAAATACAGGGAGCGAAACGTATTTACAATTTGTTCAGAAAGCAGACAGCATTTATGTAAGAGTGTAACGACATGAAAGGGAAACAGTAGTTGAGAAGAGAGACAGGATTCTAGTCTATCCTCGGCGCTATTCAATCTGTACACTGAGCAAGCAGTAAAGGAAAGCCTGATAAATTTAGAAAGGGAATTGAAGTAAAAGAAATAAAAATATTGATGTTTGCATGTGACATTGTAATTCCGTCAGAGACACAAAGAATTTGTAAAAGCAGGAGTCTAGAAAAGAGAATAGAAGATGGTTATCAATAAAAGTAAAAGAAGGGTAATGAAGTGTAGTCGAAATAAATCAAGTGATGATGAGGGAATTTGATTATGAAATGAGACATTAAACGTAGTGGATCAATTTTACTATTTGGACAGTAAAATAATTAAAAATGGTTCAAATGGCTATGAGCACTAGGGTCTTAACTTCTGAGGTCATCAGTCCCCTAGAACTTAGAACTACTTAAACCTAACTAACCTAAGGACATCACACACATCCATGCCCGAGACAGGATTCGAACCTACGACCGTAGCCGTAGCGCGGTTCCAGAGTGTGGCGCCTAGAACCGCTCGGCCACTCCGGCCGGCAGTAAAACAATTGATGATGGCTGAAGTAGAGAGGATGTAAAATGCAGACTGGCAATTGCACGAAAAGCATTTCTGAAACAGAGGAATTTATTAACATCTAACATCAATTTAAGTGTTCGGAAGTCTTTTTTGAAGGTTTTTATCTGGAATGTAGCCTTGTGTGGAAGTGAAAAGTGGACGTTAAGCAGTTCAGGCAAGAAGATAAGTTTTTGAAATGTGGTGCTACGGAAGAATGCTGAAGATTAAATTGGTAGCTTGGACAACAAATGATGAGGTATTGAATTGAACAACAAATGATGCGGTATTGAATCGAACTGAAGGAAAAAGAGATTTACGGCACAACTTGAGTAAAAGAAGGGATTAGTTGACAGGGCACAGCCTGAGGCATCAAGCAATTGTTAGTTTGGTATCGAAGGGAAGTGTGGGATATCTAAATTCTAGAGGGGCAGCAAGGCATGTATATAGTAAACAAGTTCAAATGGATGTAGACTGCAGCAGTTATTCAGAGATGAAGAGCCTCGAAGACAGACAAACTAGCGTGGAGAAACCATCGAACTAATCTTCGGACTCAAGATCACCACCGCCAGCACAACAACAAGAGCAACAATGAACTGATTCCAGCACGCACTTCAACTTGTCGGGGGCTACAATAGAATGCAGAGTTATTATGCTTCGCACCACTCTGCGCTTCGTGATCGCCTGCGTGTTACTCAGCCGGACACTTACCATTTCTCCGCCCACTACGGGTAGCCGTTGGACTGCCTGCAGAGGTCAAGTGGAGCAAGTCCCTTCCGGAGCGGAACGGCCTGTACGGCAGCGGCACAATTGAAACATGAAAGCGGGGGCCTGGCGCTGTCCGTGTCCGCCGGGCCGTAATTAATAGTCACCGGGGCCCAGATATCCCCGGGCGGAACAAAGGCCTCCTGTCACGCCCCGGCTGGGCCTAACAGTTCTCCGCAGAGCTTTGTTCCGACGCGCCGGGGCGCGCTGGCGACCTCTGGGCTTCTTGGCAGTCTCCACATTCTTCGCGTATGACGATGGTTCGCCGGTAAACACTGCTCATACGCTAAACGATTTGAGACGCCCGTCTGCCACGATCAAGAACAATAACAAGTAGTAAACGTGTACTGGTAAAAGCTGTGGAGTGTGAAAAAGAAGAACTAGAGTCAGATCGATGCCTTAAGTAATGAAGGATAGCAAAACCTGGAGACGGGAGAGGAAAGGAATCGTACTTACGTTATCGAAAAACCCATTCTGCTATATTGGGGAATAACTGGATACCTTAAACCCTTGGCCTACCCGCTACCTCTCGATTGCTCGGGCCGTAGCAAGCAATGTCGTACGCGTGTCCAGCCATTGAGATGTTTCGCCGTATGTTCGAAACGGCACAAAATCTATGCCTCCTATTACATGTTTATTTCAGCTCAACGTAAGGAATTGAGAATAGTAAACGTTTGGGCACTTACTTTTCTACATTTTTCTCGAATAATTCGAAAACTACAGAATTTAACTACATTAAATTTTCTACAAAGTCCTCATCATTGGGTTGTCTGCCTTGCGGCAGGTTTTGATTGCATAGCCCCCCCCCCCCCCTGCTTCTCTGTCTTCTGCGTTCCTCTTTATTCTTTGGTATCCTCCTTGTAGCCTGGTGACATCCAGCATCTGAAACCTTCTTCTGCCCTTCCCTCTCTTTTCCGGAACGATAAACATACAATTACCTCTACTTGAAGGCAATGTCTTCTTAAGATTGTGGCGTATCGAGTTTAAGCTTCCAGTTTTTCACCGTCAGCAGCATCCTCCGGTCTTCTCCAACTCTCCTCAGTACTTCTTCATTCCTGACTTTATCAATCCAGCTGATCCTCTCCATTCTACGTCATATCCACGTTTCACAAGCTTCAATTCTCTTCTCATCCTGCTTTCGCAAGGTCCACGTTTCTGCTCAATACAAGGCAAGGCCACGCTCCATATTAAGCACCAGTCGCTTCCTTAATTCCTTGTTTAAACAACTAATTAGGAGTTTTCTCTGCTTTTGAAATGCTAGAGCCATTTTCAGTTTGATATCTTGTTGGCAATCTATGTCTTCTTTAATCCAACTTTCCAAATACTTGAATGGTCTTACCTGTTCTATGATTTCCCACCCCAACTTAATTTTCACTTTTCTTTTCTTTCGGCCTATGACCATGATTTTGGTTTTCTTTTTATTAATTTTCATACCATATGCTGCACAGGCTTCATTCAGGCCTATAACTCAGCGTCTCTTGATTTTCTGCGAGGATCGCTATGTGATCTGCAAATCTTATACACACAATTTTCTGCCCATGTAGCCTGACGCATCTTGTCCCATCCAAACAACTTTCCAGTACTTCCTCCAGATATATGTTAAATAGGATCGGCGAGAGACAACAGCCCCCCGTCTAACACCTCTCCCAATCTTGCTGTCTTCAGAAATGCCATAACCTATTCGTACCCGAGCTTTCTGATTCAGGTACAGATTTGCGATCAATCTTCTCTCCTTCCACTTTACTTAGTTCTTTTTCAAGAAATCTAACAGCTTATCACACTGCACTCTATCAAAGGCCTTTTCGAGCTCTATAAAGACCGCATAGACTTCTTTTCCCTTTTCTATGTATCTTTCGCCGACGGTTCTTAAAAGTCCAATGGCATATTGTGTTCCCTTTCCCCTTATGAAACCATATTGTTCTTCACCAAATGTTTCTTCCAGCGTTCCATATAGCTCCCTATTCATTCGAAGAACTACTTTTGCTGCCTGCGATATTAGGCTGATTGTCCTGTGGTCTTCACACTTTTTGGGATTATTGGTGTTTGGGATTGGAACAAAACAAATATGGAGATAGAAGGGAAAGATGGAACTCTTTTAAGCGACCCACCCGCTGTTCAGAATAGATGGATTGGTTCAAAATGGTTCAAATGGCTCTGAGCACTATGCGACTTAACTTCTGAGGTCATCAGTCACCTAGAACTTAGAACTAATTAAACCTAACTAACCTAAGGACATCACACACATCCAAGCCCGAGGCAGGATTCGAACCTGCGACCGTAGCGGTCGCTCGGTTCCAGACTGTATCGCCTAGAACCGCACGGCCACTCCGGCCGGCCAGAATAGATGGAAAGAATACAAGTATACTGAAACTCTCTATGAAGAAGAGATTTTGTCCTAGGTTCAGAGGTAAATAAGGCATTGGAGAACTTAAAAACAACAAAGCGTGTGGTGTAGATGACATTCCAGTAGAAATCTTAAAGAGTTTAAAAGAAACTGGCGAAAATGAGTTGACCTCTCTTTGCAAAAGGGGAATGGCCAGAAGACTTTCTCGTAAGTATAATAGTCCCAATCCCAAAGACTTCTACAAAAGAGGCCTGTTAATTTTTTCTCTAGGCCAAATACACTCCTGGAAATTGAAATAAGAACACCGTGAATTAATTGTCCCAGGAAGGGGAAACTTTATTGACACATTCCTGGGGTCAGATACATCACATGATCACACTGACAGAACCACAGGCACATAGACACAGGCAACAGAGCATGCACAATGTCGGCACTAGTACAGTGTATATCCACCTTTCGCAGCAATGCAGGCTGCTATTCTCCCATGGAGACGATCGTAGAGATGCTGGATGTAGTCCTGTGGAACGGCTTGCCATGCCATTTCCACCTGGCGCCTCAGTTGGACCAGCGTTCGTGCTGGACGTGCAGACCGCGTGAGACGACGCTTCATCCAGTCCCAAACATGCTCAATGGGGGACAGATCCTGAGATCTTGCTGGCCAGGGTAGTTGACTTACACCTTCTAGAGCACGTTGGGTGGCACGGGATACATGCGGACGTGCATTGTCCTGTTGGAACAGCAAGTTCCCTTGCCGGTCTACGAATGGTAGAACGATGGGTTCGATGACGGTTTGGATGTACCGTGCACTATTCAGTGTCCCCTCGACGATCACCAGTGGTGTACGGCCAGTGTAGGAGATCGCTCCCCACACCATGATGCCGGGTGTTGGCCCTGTGTGCCTCGGTCGTATGCAGTCTTGATTGTGGCGCTCACCTGCACGGCGCCAAACACGCATACGACCATCATTGGCACCAAGGCAGAAGCGACTCTTATCGCTGAAGACGACACGTCTCCATTCGTCCCTCCATTCACGCCAGTCGCGACACCACTGGAGGCGGGCTGCACGATGTTGGGGCGTGAGCGGAAGACGGCATAACGGTGTGCGGGACCGTAGCCCAGCTTCATGGAGACGGTTGCGAATGGTCCTCGCCGATACCCCAGGAGCAACAGTGTCCCTAATTTGCTGGGAAGTGGCGGTGCGGTCCCCTACGGCACTGCGTAGGATCCTACGATCTTGGCGTGCATCCGTGCGTCGCTGCGGTCCGGTTCCAGGTCGACGGGCACGTGCACCTTCCGCCGACCACTGGCGACAACATCGATGTACTGTGGAGACCTCACGCCCCACGTGTTGAGCAATTCGGCGGTACGTCCACCCGGCCTCCCGCATGCCCACTATACGCCCTCGCTCAAAGTCCGTCAACTGCACATACGGTTCACGTCCACGCTGTCGCGGCATGCTACCAGTGTTAAAGACTGCGATGGAGCTCCGTATGCCACGGCAAACTGGCTGACACTGACGGCGGCGGTGCACAAATGCTGCGCAGCTAGCGCCATTCGACGGCCAACACCGCGGTTCCTGGTGTGTCCGCTGTGCCGTGCGTGTGATCATTGCTTGTACAGCCCTCTCGCAGTGTCCGGAGCAAGTATGGTGGGTCTGACACACCGGTGTCAATGTGTTCTTTTTTCCATTTCCAGGAGTGTAGTTTCCAAGTAGCGAGAGAGAGAATATGAAAATCTTGCGCATGGTATTTGAAGGTGTTGCGGGTTGCGTAAAACCCGTGGGTAGGGGCAGTTAAATCACCCTGTATGTAACACAACTCGACCGTTTTCTATTTCTACGTCGCTTCATTCCGTTTCCTATTTTTTGTACAGACTTTGCCAGTTCTTGTTGGATGATTTTTCAATGGCGTGGGATCTATATGTTCGGAAATTGACCACTATGTTGCACTTGTAGTCTTTCTTTTCTGTCCCTGGTCGATAATCGTCCTCATCTTTTAAAAAGTTGCGAAGGCACGTTTTGTGACAATGCTTCTGCTATCTTAAGTCTATACTCTGTGGAATTCTGTTTCTTTTTCGTAATTTTTGTACATAATACATTACTTATAACGTGCCACATCAACATGTAAAAAAAGACTTTTCAGTATATTTTCAAGTATTTCCACACAACAGGGAAACTAGCTAATATCTGATCTTGGTAGTCAGTACCAATCATTCCCCTGTTGTAATCAACAACAAATTTTGATCTGACAGTAGGGTATCGCTGACTTCCGTTTTGATTAGTCATTTTTACACTTTTGTGGTTCGGACGTTTCGTTTATCCTTCCACTTCAACCCTAAAATGTCAGTACAGCTTCTCATAATGCGTTGCCTTTTTTAAAAATTTCCTTTAACATAAACTGCCGGCTTATTTTCTATTAAAACGTTTCTGCTAAAGTTATAACGCGGAATTGTTTACTGAAGTAGTGACGAAATACACTCAAGCACCTGATAAAAGAGAACCATCGAAAGATTAAGAAAAGAGTCGCAGGTGGGTGAAACATTTTGTGAGGGTCTTTTTACGAAACCGGATAGGAATCAAACGATATGGGCAAGCAACACAGTTAAACTACGTATTAGTGTTTGTGTTCTAGTGGTGCCGTTATACGGTCGAATGTGGCCATTCTAAATTCCATATAACCCTAACCAGCGAATGCTTTGTAACCTGGGGTTGGGGTTGTTTGGGGGAAGAGACCAAACAGCGAGGTCATCGGTCTCATCGGATTAGGGAAGGAAGTCGGCCGTGCCCTTTCAAAGGAACCATCCCGGCACTTGCTTGGAGCGATTTAGGGAAATCACGGAAAACCTAAATCAGGATGGCCGGACGCGGGATTGAACCGTCTTCCTCCCGAATGCGAGTCCATTGTGCTAACCACTGCGCCACCTCGCTAGGTTTTGCAACCTGGCGACAGCCTTTAAATCTAAATGTACAAATGTTCAAACAGCAATAAGGTAAAGCAACGGCAAAGTCTGTGGCGCAAGTTCGTCGCCGCGCTGCCGGCCTGACTGCAGGGAGAGTGCGGTCATCATTACCGCGGCACTAGGAGGGGAGGGTGGCGGGTCTTTCGCTCTGTCCGTTTTTACTTCCGGGAAAGATCTCCGGCACTCACTTGATAGCAGGCTGAGTGTACTTGGGGACTGAAACGAGGAAGAATCCCCATCTCTGACCGGGAATGGACCCAGCATCTCCGCGACTGGAGGCTAGTTGCTCTACCCGTTAGCCCACCATGGCAACAAACCAGTAAAGGAAATTCGAAACATATTTTCTTCCTTCGGACGGCTCACTGTAATCAGAACTTTATACTACAGCAGCCACACGCCTGCTTTCTTCTGCCTACGTCCACACTGGTTGCCGCTCAATCAAGTATCGCTGTTGGATTATAGCTGGGAAAGGAAAAAAGAAAAAAAAAAAAAAAGAAGAAGAAGAAGAAGAGGGGGTTCAAATGGCTCAGAGCACTATGGGACTTAACATCTGAGATCATCAGTCTCCTAGAACTTAGAACTAAACCTAACCAACCTAAGGACATCACACACATCCATGCCCGAGGCAGGATTCGAACCTGCGACCGTAGCGGTCGCGCGGTTCCAGACTGAAGCGCCTAGAACCGCTGGGCCACACCGGCCGGCGATTATCGCTGCAATATCGCCTCATGTTTACTGGAAAGATATCTGACATCACGAGCTCGCTTCTTGCACGCGCGGATGTTACATGCTCGTATGCATTGAGCCTACGAGCCTGAGAACACTGCGCACGAAGGCCAAGGATCGGTGTTCGAGTCCCGGTTCGCCAGGCAGTTTTCGTCTGCCGCGAAGTTTTAGGACTGGAATTAATTACCGCTTCCCACGAAACTAAGGTGAGGAGAGACTGCGAATGAACCATCGTCTTGGCCATTCCTCCTCAATCCCCAAATCTCCGTGCCAAACTCTGCCTGGTAGTCGGTGTGGGCGCGGTCCTTGACCCAGACGCGGTCGCAGAGGCGCACGCCGGCACGCGCTGAAACCCTACCCGCGCGCCGCTCTCGTGTTACTGGCCTACGGAACGGTACGGTATCGTATCGTGTGGAGCGGCTTTCGCCATGGCCCGCCAAACGCCTGCGCGCCGGACGCTCAGATAGCGATCGTCGCGGCTGCCACGCCCTCCGCGTCGGCCCCTCTGATAGCTCCGCCGTATCCAGTTACCCCGCCACCAGGCGTCCATCTGGTGCAGCCAGCGTTCCATTCCGGTGGTCACTCATCAGCAGTTTCGAAAGCAGAAAACGGTGAAGTTGTGTATGTCGCGAAAAGCAACAACAGTGAAAATACTCTATCACTAGTTATGCCATATAAATGTCTAGGAATAACAGAGTTGGCCAATAAAATATATGGCTCATCATCGTCATTTAAGACTGATTATGCCTTTCAGCGTTCAGTCTGGAGCATAACCTCCCTTATACAGTTCCTCCATGATCCCCTATTCAGTGCTAACATTGGTGCCTCTTCTGATGTTATACCTATTACTTCAAAATCATTCTTAACCGAATCCAGGTACCTTCTCCTCGGTCTGCCCCGACTCCTCCTACCCTCTACTGCTGAATCCATGAGTCTCTTGGGTAACCTTGCTTCTCCCATGCGTGTAACATGACCCCACCATCTAAGCCTGTTCGCCCTGACTGCTACATCTATAGAGTTCATTCCCAGTTTTTCTTTGATTTCCTCATTGTGGACACCCTCCTGCCATTGTTCCCATCTACTAGTACCTGCAATCATCCTAGCTACTTTCATATCCGTAACCTCAAACTTGTTGATAAGGTAACCTGAATCCACCCAGCTTTCGCTCCCATACGGCAAAGTTGGTCGAAAGATTGAACGGTGCACAGATAACTTAGTCTTGGTACTGACTTCCTTCTTGCAGAAGAGAGTAGATCGTAGCTGAGCGCTCACTGCATTAGCTTTGCTACACCTCGCTTCCAGTTCTTTCACTATGTTGCCATCCTGTGAGAATATGCATCCTAAGTACTTGAAACCGTCCACCTGTTCTAACTTTGTTCCTCCTATTTGGCACTCAATCCGTTTATATTTCTTTCCCACTGACATTACTTTCGTTTTGGAGATGCTAATCTTCATACCATAGTCCTTACATTTCTGATCTAGCTCTGAAATATTACTTTGCAAACTTTCAATCGAATCAGCCATCACAACTAAGTCATCCGCATATGCAAGACTGCTTATTTTGTGTTCACATATCTTAATCTCACCCAGCCAGTCTATTGTTTTCAACATATGATCCATAAATAATATGAACAACAGTGGAGACAGGTTGCAGCCTTGTCTTACCCCTGAAACTACTCTGAACCATGAACGCAATTTACCGTCAACTCTAACTGCTGCCTGACTATCCATGTAAAGACCTTTAATTGCTTGCAAAAGTTTGCCTCCTATTCCATAATCTTGTAGAACAGACAATAACTTCCTCCTAGGAACCCGGTCATATGCCTTTTCTAGATCTATAAAGCATAGATACAGTTCCCTGTTCCACTCATTCTCCATTATTTGCCGTAAGCTAAAGATCTGGTTCTGACAACCTCTAAGAGGCCTAAACCCACACTGATTTTCATCCAATTGGTCCTCAACTAATACTCGCACTTTCCTTTCAACAATACCTGAGAAGATTTTACCCACAACGCTGATTAAACAGATATCTCTGTAGTTGTTACAATCTTTTCTGTTTCCATGTTTAAAGATTGGTGTGATTACTGCTTTTGTCCAGTCTGATGGAACCTGTCCCAACTCCCAGGCCATTTCAATTATCCTGTGTAGCCATTTAAGACCTGACATTCCACTGTATTTGATGAGTTCCGACTTAATTTCATCCACCCCAGCCGCTTTATTGCACTGCAATCTATTGACCATTTTTTCCACTTACTCAAACGTGATCCTATTTCCATCATCATTCCTATCCCATTCTACCTCGAAATCTGAAACATTACTGATCGCATTTTCACCTACTTTGAGCAACTCTTTAAAATATTCCCTCCATCTGCCCAAGGCATCCTCAGGATTCACCAGCAGTTTTCCTGACCTGTCCAAAATACTTGTCATTTCCTTCTTACCTCCCTTTCGAAGACTGCTAATTACACTCCAGAATGGTTTTCCAGCAGCTTGACCCATAGTCTCCAACCTGTTTCCAAAGTCTTCCCACGATTTCTTCTTGGATGCTGCAATTATCTGTTTGGCTTTGTTTCTTTCTTCAACATAACTTTCTCTGTCTACCTGGGTTCTGGTATGTAGCCATTTTTGATACGCCTTCTTTTTCCTTTTACAGGCTGCCTTGACTGTATCATTCCACCAAGCTGTTTGCTTCATCCTACTTTTACACACTACTGTTCCAAGACATTCTTTAGCCACTTCTAGTACTGTGTCCCTGTACCTTGTCCATTCCTTTTCCAATGACTGTAATTAACTACATTCAACTAACTGGTACCTTTCTGAGATCGCTGTAATGTACTTGTGCCTGATTTCCTTATCCTGAAGTTTCTCCACTCTTATCCTCTTACATATGGACCTGACCTCCTGCACTTTCGGCCTCACAATCCCAATTTCGCTGCAGATTAAATAATGATCAGTGTCATCAAAGAATCCCCTGAATACACGTGTGTCCCTCACAGCCTTCCTGAATTCCTGATCTGTTATTATATAGTCAATGACAGATCTGGTTCCCCTGCCTTTCCAAGTATACCGGTGAATGTTCTTATGTTTAAAAAAGGAGTTTGTGATTACTAAGCCCATACTGGCACAGAAATATATGGCTACTATAGATTATTCATTTGGTGTCAAAGCTCTGTATTTTCCAAAGTATTACATGTACATACACGACTGATGCTGACTAGACCAATAAAACTACATACACGACTGAAGCTGACTAGACCAATAAACCTAAGTCCCTTTCACACGATCGACTTTCTTATCTAAATTGACTACTCGAGGCAAGTGAGTCTGCTGCAGCGCTCATGGCGTTTTGTTCCTGTAGCGAGTCTCGTCTCTCACTTGTGGTCTTTTCCGTTAACAAGTCAACGTAAAAACTGCGTGTGATGTGAGCTATCTGCTGCGCAATTTGGAATCTGAATAGTGGAAATAGTGTTAGGAGGGACTGTCCTTTTTACGGAAAATTCGAAATATAGTAATAAAATCAAGCAACAAGGTTCATTAATTATCAAAGTAGAATTCATAGCGTGAGGCACATTGTTTACACTCGTGTGAACTGAAAGAATAACAGGAAAAGCGTCATATATATATACTCCTGGAAATTGAAATAAGAACACCGTGAATTCATTGTCCCAGGAAGGGGAAACTTTATTGACACATTCCTGGGGTCAGATACATCACATGATCACACTGACAGAACCACAGGCACATAGACACAGGCAACAGAGCATGCACAATGTCGGCACTAGTACAGTGTATATCCACCTTTCGCAGCAATGCAGGCTGCTATTCTCCCATGGAGACGATCGTAGAGATGCTGGATGTAGTCCTGTGGAACGGCTTGCCATGCCATTTCCACCTGGCGCCTCAGTTGGACCAGCGTTCGTGCTGGACGTGCAGACCGCGTGAGACGACGCTTCATCCAGTCCCAAACATGCTCAATGGGGGACAGATCCTGAGATCTTGCTGGCCAGGGTAGTTGACTTACACCTTCTAGAGCACGTTGGGTGGCACGGGATACATGCGGACGTGCATTGTCCTGTTGGAACAGCAAGTTCCCTTGCCGGTCTAGGAATGGTAGAACGATGGGTTCGATGACGGTTTGGATGTACCGTGCACTATTCAGTGTCCCCTCGACGATCACCAGTGGTGTACGGCCAGTGTAGGAGATCGCTCCCCACACCATGATGCCGGGTGTTGGCCCTGTGTGCCTCGGTCGTATGCAGTCCTGATTGTGGCGCTCACCTGCACGGCGCCAAACACGCATACGACCATCATTGGCACCAAGGCAGAAGCGACTCTCATCGCTGAAGACGACACGTCTCCATTCGTCCCTCCATTCACGCCTGTCGCGACACCACTGGAGGCGGGCTGCACGATGTTGGGGCGTGAGCGGAAGACGGCCTAACGGTGTGCGGGACCGTAGCCCAGCTTCATGGAGACGGTTGCGAATGGTCCTCGCCGATACCCCAGGAGCAACAGTGTCCCTAATTTGCTGGGAAGTGGCGGTGCGGTCCCCTACGGCACTGCGTAGGATCCTACGGTCTTGGCGTGCATCCGTGCGTCGCTGCTGTCCGGTCCCAGGTCGACGGGCACGTGCACCTTCCGCCGACCACTGGCGACAACATCGATGTACTGTGGAGACCTCACGCCCCACGTGTTGAGCAATTCGGCGGTACGTCCACCCGGCCTCCCGCATGCCCACTATACGCCCTCGCTCAAAGTCCGTCAACTGCACATACGGTTCACTTCCACGCTGTCGCGGCATGCTACCAGTGTTAAAGACTGCGATGGAGCTCCGTATGCCACGGCAAACTGGCTGACACTGACGGCGGCGGTGCACAAATGCTGCGCAGCTAGCGCCATTCGACGGCCAACACCGCGGTTCCTGGTGTGTCCGCTGTGCCGTGCGTGTGATCATTGCTTGTACAGCCCTCTCGCAGTGTCCGGAGCAAGTATGGTGGGTCTGACACACCGGAGTCAATGTGTTCTTTTTTCCATTTTCAGGAATATATATATATATATATATATATATATATATATATATATATATATATATATATATATATATATATATAGCACCTTTTTGCCTTACCCTTTGTATCTTTTTTTCTTGTTAAGTCCCAAATAACATTCAAAATTATTTTTCTCGTAAAACAAATCTGATATTTTCATTGTTGAAATAATTTTCATTAAAACATGTTGTCTGTTATTTATATATAGTGCAGGCTTTTTCTCTGTAAAACGTAAACACGTTTTTGCTTTCAGATATTTCGTTTCTTGTAAGGGGAACACTGCGCAGCTTTTTAGTGTGTCACGAAATCAAAGCAAACAACACAATGAAGATCAAGAAGACATGATATAATAGGAGCGAGCTCGGCCACAATAGGGTAAGTTTCGATGTTGTTAGCAAACGCCTCCACAGTCCCTTGTTTCTGCGCATTCCCCCTCGGCACAATCTATAGATCTTTGCTGTCACAGACACACTAGTTGGTTGCATCATTACACGTAGGCACGAAAGGAGCACGCATTTCAGTAGCCAATTTTGACCAGAAAGTCGCTCGTGTAAAACGGGCTTCACCAAGTTTGCATTTTCCACTCTACAAATGTTCCATGAGTGCCCCTCTTGTCACACGACACACGTCCACGCGGTACTCAAGTTCGATTCATACCTTATATAGCAACATCCTGAGAATGGCCATCGCAGCGGCGCTGATGCTTTCTCTGAGCTGTTTCAGTGTTCTTCGAAGGGGGCTACATAAACACGGTCCTTAATGTACCGCCGGCCGTTGTGGCCGTGCGGTTCTAGGCGCTTCAGTCTGGAACCGCGTGACCGCTACGGTCGCAGGTTCGAATCCTGCCTCGGGCATGGATGTGTGTGATGTCGTTAGGTTTAAGTAGTTCTAAGTTCTAGGGGACTGATGACCACAGATGTTAAGTCCCATAGTGCTCAGAGCCATTTGAACCTTAATGTACCACCAAAGGAAAATATCACAAGGCGTTATGTCTAGCGACCTGGAGGGTCAAGGGAACAGAGCCACATCATCTTCACCACTACGACCAATCCACCGATGAGGGTAGCGACAAACATCGATGCTCCGATGAGTGATGGTCTGTCTTGTTGGAAGATTAAATTCTGGGAATCAGCATTCAGTTGTGGAAACTACACAACTGAACACACCAAAGTAAGATGTACCAGTGACTGTCTTCTCACAGAACAAAAACGGTTCATACAGCTTCGTTTGTTACAGCGCATCGAATACATTAACCTGAAGCGAATCTCGTTCATGCTCCACAATTTCCTGAAGATTTTTATTGCCCACGACTCATTCACTATGGCGATTAAACTTTCCGGTTAAATGGAAGGTTGCTTCGTCGCTGAATATCAGCTTCGAGGCATGAAAGTCTTTGCTTATTTTGTCGCCATTTTGTCGAAGCACTGCACTCTTAACGCAACCCGTGGCCACAACGCAAACGCGATGAGTTTACTTTTCACACAGCAATCAAATCTGTACATGTAACACATTGGAAAATACAGAATTGTGAAAACGAATGAATCAATTATACTAGCCCTGTACTTTGTGCCCAGAGCAACCGGACACGCCCCTGAATTTCTCTGCGATACCATCATCAATAAAGCAACGGAGGGAACTGAGTTAAAGCTGAGTATACCGGAACATGATTATACGAGCTCACAAGTTTCGAGTATTTGGTCGGAAGATATTTTGGAACAATTACATGTGCACAGACAGGTCAACTGTTAGCGATGTTTTTGGGATATACACAACATCAGGAAACACTAAAGCCAAAAATCGCTCTGGACGGCCTAAGAAATTAAAATGTTAGGGATCGCAGAACGATAAAGTTTACGGTAAGAACCGTTAGACTTAGTCATCTAGCGCAAAAGACATTCGTTCTACTCCACGTGCACAAGTCAGTGATGGAACGAGTTGACAAAAGGAGCCAGAAGTTTAGTATTCACGTTCCTTTTGTCTTCCAACAGTCAATTATCACACAAACGAATGGGCTACGCATCTCATACTGATGATAACAACTCTATCATTTGTTTCTAGTGCAGCGCAAAGAGTTTATACAAAACGATGAACCACGCACACGATCTGACATTCAGATGGTCTTGTGTAGACCTAAGGAATGTCTGGTGGACTTTTTATCCACCTGTTGTTTTCACAGTGAAATTACGTGAAAATCGTTTTGTTCTACGGCGGTTTTGTGATTTAGGCATAGATCATTACTTTTCATTGGCGGAAAAACGAACGTTGATGTTCATGAAAATGTTTTAGATGCTAGCATGCTTTCGACATCAGCAACAGTTTCGAAATGAATGTTTTCAACATCAGCATAACACAATCCCTGTACTGTAGTTCTAAGAATGTAAAGTGGGTTTGGTGGTCCGAACTGCTTTGCCCAAAGGACCGAAGGCAAATCCGTCGAACACTCGATCAGTCAAAATGATCTCACAAATGCGGCCTTGCAGAGCAACTATTGGGGCCATGGAGTATCACGTTATGGCTTTCCGCTTTCTCTGTAAGCGTAAAAACCTTCGATACCGTGCCTCTTGAAACACCAAACACTTTTAGGCTGCCTTAGTTACGGTAACACACACCATACGAGCTCCCAACAATGTGGCCACATTCAAATTCTCTTAACTCCGATCTAATGGACTCACAACTACATAAAACACTGTTCTGACCATGACTGACACATGCAACTTATGAAGGACTTTTCACAGGTGCCGTTCGCGGCTAAAAAAAAAAAAAAAAAAAAAAAAAACAACAACATGATTTACAACCTGTAAGATGATTTACCAGCTTGTCTTTATCAAGATAATTTGCAAGCGCTCTCCCTCGGCTGACTATAACGCTACTTTAATTGCGTCCTATAAGATAACAGGTGCACACATTACTATGTCCTGAGTTAATCTTGGGCGCGCATTTTTGTATTAAGACACGTGGCCAGAATACAAGCTGTTTCTGGCACGATTTCGTTGTTATCCGCCTTCGGGAATACAAAGTGAAACGAGAAGCGTCAGCGAAGGTTACATGATGCAAAGCTGCAGGCCGTTTTTGCCTCCTATAAACAGTGCAGCAAGAACAAACTGAATATGTGTGGGAGTTACTGCCAGGGTCAACGAAATTAAATATTTACCACAAACCGTGAATCAAGGAAGATGGCTTTTATGGCCTACAGCAACGTTAAGGGAGTTCGGTGTCATCGCATACAACGGCTATAGCTGGCGCACCATGATCGTTGGCGTTTGTGGGATTAACACACTACACTTTTCGGTGAGTAGGCCGCACGCTTTTACCGGTATGGTGTACAGCGTGCTACACCACCAAAGCATTAATAAAAAAATACTTGATTTGTGTCCCTGTTAGGTACCTCTGTCTTGATATTTTTGTCACCGAAATTTCAACAAAACTATCAATAAATGTTTACGTTTTGAAGAAAAAACGTGAACACCTGCAAAATAAAGTACTAAAGAAGTAAAAATAAACAATAGAAACATGCTAGGTCGCAAGATATCGATGTTAAGTAGCGACCACAATGTTGTCGCTGCGATAGACTGGTGCTGAGCCCACGGTAGTGTTGACAAGATGGCTGCGGCTGAGAGATCGAACGGAACCTCCCGCTATTCCTCTCGTGCTGTCTGCCCGCGCAGTGTGCGCGACCTACGCAAGTGAGTTGTGCGGCTTCGGTGTTGTAAGCGCCCGTCTTGCGACATGAGGCTGCCTTCTTGCACCTGTCTGTCGACGGCCAATTAGAACAGCCGATTAGCGGCCCCAGACAAGTCTAACGGTGATTGCAGAGCCGCTAGCGATTTGAACTACTAGTGCCCCCGATGCAGCTGCAATTGCTTTGTGCAGTCGTATCGCAAAGGCAGTGAAACTACAATTTTTATTATTATTTTATTATTTAACTATTATTATTATAATTATAAACATTCACTTACGTAAACGGACAGCATGTAGTCGAGTTTTTGCAGCAAAAATATATCTCACGGCGGAGGTTAGAGTCCTCCCTCGGAAATGGGTGTGTGTGTGTTTCTCCTTAGGATAATTTAGGTTAAGTAGTGTGTAAGCTTAGGAACTGATAAACTTAGCAGTTAAGTCCCATAAGAATTCACACACATTTGAACATTTTTGTATCTGATTTGTAAACCCATGACACGTCCCACACCGTAGCGATTTGTCGCGGATATGATCCACGGACCTGTGACAAACACTGGTAGCAGTTACTTCTGTAAAATATCTGGGAGTATGCGCACGGAGCGATTTGAAGTGGAATGATCATATAAAATTAATTTTTGGTAAGGCGGGTGCCAGGTTGAGATTCATTGGGAGAATCCTTAGAAAATGTTGTCCATCAACAATGGAGATGGCTTACAAAACACTCGTTCGACCTATACTTGAGTATTGCTCATTAGTGTGGGATCCCTACCAGGTCGGGTTGACAGAGGAGATAGAGATGATCCAAAGAAGAGCGGCGCGTCTCGTGACAGGGTTATTTGGTAAGCGTGATAGCGTTACGGAGATGTTTAGCAAACTCAAGTGGCAGACTCTGCAAGAGAGGCGCTCTGCATCGCGGTGTAGCTTGCTGTCCAGGTTTCGGGAGGGTGCGTTTCTGGATGATGTATCGAATATATTGCTTCCCCCTACTTATACCACCCGAGGAGATAACGAATGTTAGATTCGAGCGCGCACGGAGGCTTTCCGGCAGTCGTTCTTCCCGCGATCCATACGCGACTGGAACAGGAAAGGGAGGTAATGACAGTGGCATACACCGTTGGGTGGCTTGCGGAGTATAAATGTAAATGTAGATGTAGATGTAGATGTAGAAAAAATTTAACCAAACCGGCTGTTAGATGAGATGGCTTCCCTTTAGAAGACGGAGTGACGAGACGCGTACAAGTTACCATGAAGTACATCACCGCGTAAGATACAAACCAAATCCAGACGAGGCAGTGTGAAGGGTTAGCTTATCGAGAAGTTCACCTTCCCCAGAAGAGTGACTTGTATGTCCTATCCCATGATTTCGAGGCAAATTTGCATTTCTCACATCTGGTTATGAATCTGAAACGATACGACGATTACTTAGGTAGGTTCGTTACAAATGTTGTTATGAAACTCAACCGGAAGTCACCCAGAAAAGGACTCGGACCGGTTTATCTTAGGACCTTGTTGAAGGTACTATGACGAAATTCGCCTGAATCCTAAAGCACGGATGCGCTGCCCGTGACTATGGCTATACCTCCTCAGTTACGAATCTGCCACTTTACAGTTTCGGCACCATCACTGTACGTCTATTTCCCGTATTCTAATTGTGTGTGTCGGCATTTACGCTTGTAAATACTCCGTTAGAGGAAAGACAGCACACGGAGAAATCGTGTATAGATTATATAAAAATCTTATATAAAACGTGAAATACAGTGCGATATTATTATTTTTCTGTGTGTCAAGATATAGTAATGCAGCGCTAAATATGAGTCACACACCTTCATCATAAACGCACCAAACACAAGTAATGTGATGTAATAAAACACAAATACAGACAACACAAAAACTCAAAAGTGTGCAATAATAAAAATAACGTAACATACAGTGCGTGAGTAAATCGGGCAATTAAAGTTAAAGATTGAGACAGAAAGTACACAGTCGAAGCTAAAATTGTACCTGTGAAATGTTCGTCATATACTCGAGGCGAAACAGTATTTTAAATGTTCAAACACTACAGATACAGCTACCGCCCTTCGAATGATTACGCCGAATTGTGCTCTCAAATATTTGGCGCCTGCCCTAAATGTGACGACTGACGTCGTTTGCATCAAGCCCTTTCTGTCCTTTCGCAGGAAGCAAGTTAAGATAAATAACGACGGCCCGACCAAAGCCAACTGTGCACCTGGAACTTTGTTTCGGAGGGAAACAACTGGAGCTATTTTTGCACATTGGAACATCATGGAACATTATTTTTAACTATCTGCTGTGGACACTGTTCTCTCCACATAAGAAAAATAAAGAATATAGAACAAACGCGCCTACGCATAACGCTCCCCATGCAGTTGCAAAATGCATCGTTATCTTTCCAGGCACACACTTCGCTTGTTTTCGCCACAATACTCTCGATAAGAAGTCCATGGGCGGTGTTAACAGTGAAGCAAGGATACCGCTCTAGGTTGAGGCTACTGGAATAAATCCTTGTAGTCAAGAAGGTGTTCATTCGTGACGACTGTTCGCATGATTCAACTGTTAGAGAATTCGCTTATAAGGCAAATAATTATGATGGTTCGACACCCAGTCGCCTACAGAATTTTAACCTGCTACGAGATCGAAGTTTCTAAGGGCGGCATCCTTGTATAAACCACTCGCGGTTAATTGGTCGTGTCAGTTTTGAGTACAACTTCGTTCTTTCGACGAAATCCTCCATCTTCTTAAGGAACAACTGGCAGTCATTGTCGCAGTTGTGGTAACCATTTATAGCCCACAGACGGCTTGTAATTGATCCGCATATGTCATTATCACGCTGATAAGACACACAGAAATGTCCTTAACTAGGAGACCCTGGCAACACTAGTGCAGACACGGAAATTTCTGGTAGCATGATATAATGAGGACGTACACCGATCAATGCAAGCCGCCTATGGTCTATAGATTTTGTGTGTGTGTGTGTGTGTGTGTGTGTGTGTGTGTGTGTGTGTGTGATATAAACAATCGTCAAAACATCCATAATATATCATAGATATCAACACTAAAACGTTTGTTGCGAAGATGATAACGTATTGACAGCCATAGGCGTCGGTACTTTTGCAGAAACTTCGTCGAAACCGAATATGGTACGCTGCGGCCATACGGACCAGCAGTTGAAAGAGCGCGTCGTTCCAAACGTGATGATAGGCGAGTGCAGCATTATAAAACGGTGGACTTGGCTGCATGGCGTAAATACTGCCAGCCGAACAAGTGGCAGCGTCGTTCGTTTCTGCTGGGGAGCACACTCGCACAACTTTACGCTTGGGACGGTCGTAACGGGTTTACGCAAGTCCAAAGAATGGCACGAGTTCTGTTCGCGCTGAACTGAGAACTCTGTTAAGATACGGGTGTCAACAACAGCTTCGTGCGGTTTCACCTTACAGACCGCTATCTGTACTCGCCATCTAGTGGCTCACTTACTCAGACCATGGGGAGCACATCAGTCACGCGCAAAGCCTTTGTCGCCTCGTGACAGGATCGCCAGTAAATCCCTTTTCATCCTTTTCTATTGACAGACACAACTTTTCTCAAATAAACCTGTAATTTCTGTGCGTGTCCTTTGTCATGTTAATATAGCAAACGTTCATCGAGGCAAGGGGTCTTTGACATACAGACCTACAGTGAACAGATGGTTTTCCACAATTCGCTGTTCTGAAGCGACATTTTCTTTACTGGAATGGAATCAGAAAAACTATCTGTATGCGTTGTCAGGAAAACCGTTTTCCTATCAAAATACGTTGGGATGTACAAAACCACATTACAAGGGGACACTTCTAATACCAAACATCTATTACTCTACTACTGTACATTAGAAGAAAAAAGCTGATAAGCTACATATTCTAAGTTAATGTGTGAAGTGGGAGATCCACAATGGTGGATTGCGCATTCTCCACTTCGGAAGAAATACGTCGGCGGTGATTTCATAGTGTAGGAAAGCATAGGTGATGGAGACGCTCCAGAGGAGTTCACAAACACGTCTGTAAAACATCTATATCAATAACAGGCTCACACGGTTCGTGTTGCACGGCCGTTGCAGGTTGCCTACCTAACAGCTTCCGGGGTAAAAAAAGGAATTTTCAATATTTCAAACAGTTAGTGATCGAAATCAAAAATTTAAATTTCTGTTATAATCTGTTCATTAAGAGGTACAAGCTTATGATAGCAGTTTAAAACAATAAGTCAAATATTACAGTTATAAACTGTGTAGGTCTTGAGGCAGCATAGCTCATAGTGTGCAAATTACCAAGACTATATTCGTCTAGTATTTGACAGTGAGAGCACTTGGTGACTTCTTACAAAATTCACACATAATTTAAAATGTTTTCAAAACTTCTTCTCGCTTACAACCCCCACAAAATGATACAAGAAAAAATTATAGCTTACTACATTTTTGCTATTCATGCAATAAAATTTCAACATTAAGCATGATGTTTTACCATATCTTTTGTACTACTACTTCCATTCGCTACACATTTTACAGATAACCACATCTGACAATGACTGCACTTACAAAATTGTATCGTCGGACGACATATTGTTCAGAAGAAGTCATAAAACACTGGGATGGGCGAAAAACTAGCTTTGCTTAAAATGGAGCGCAACTTACTAAGTTCATATTCATCCAATGTTTCATAATAAGAGTACTTAGCAACTTCCAAACTTTAAGTAAAATCTCAAACCTTTCCTAAACTTTCTCGCTTATACTCTTAACGGCAAATATTTAACACATTGGTTCATTTGTAAAGTAACCAGACGTTTGAAGTTGTTTTATACGTAGGAGTTCGGTTCGTTAAAGAACTGGCGGTGGGGCGTTGCAGATATCACGTATAATGTCTGACAGGGGAGAGAGGGGAACCAGAAGAGGCAAAAAGCGTACAAATCTTTTATTCTGTTTCCGATCTGCATGAATCATGTGTACATTACCCGATGACCTGAACTTACGACCAGAAACAGCCAAATTTTGACAATCCATTACTTACAGAAACTGGTCCCGATATTTCAAAGAAGATAAGATTATAAAACTGCACAGACTGTATCACAAGATATAGAAATTAGAGCACTTTGAGAAAAGAAAATGCAAAACATACAAAACAATCTGAACTAGTCGTAATGCAATACACATAGTCAACACAAAGGACTTAAGGTTGACAAGACCGTGAAGTACTTGGAAGCGAGGAAAATAAATAAATAAATAAATATAGCTGAAGTAATTAAAGTCGACCAACAATCGCTCTTGTACCACAAAACATTCAAAACTTGGGATAGATTATTTTTTCACTATAATTACTAAATTTAAATGGTTCAAATGGATCTGAGCACTATGGGACTTAACTCATGAGATCATCAGTCCCCTAGAACTTAGGACTATTTAAACCTAACTAACCTAAGGACATCACACACATCTATGCCCGAGGCAGGATTCGAACCTGCGACCGTAGCAGCAGCGCGGTTCCAGATTGTAGCGCCTAGGGCCGCTCGGCCACTCCGGCCGGCTACTCAATTTAAAGCAGCAAATCCATGATAACTGCTTCAAAATTTTAAGAGACATTTTAAGGTATGGAAACGAACTACAAGCGTAACGAAAGTCATGGGATAGCGATACGCACGTATACAGACGGCGGTAATATCGCGTACACAACGTATACAAGGGCGGTACATAGGCGGAGCTGTCATTTGTACTCGGATGATTCGTGTGAAACTGTTTGCAACGTGATTATGGCCGCACGACGGGAATTAACAGACCTTGAACGCGGAATGGCATATGCAGCTAGACGCATGGACATTCCATTTCGGAAATCCTTAGGGAATTCAATATTCCGAGACACACAGTGTGAATACTGAGCCCAGACTACCAAATGTCAGGCATTACCTCTCACCACGGACAACGCAGGGCCGACGGCCTTCATTTAACGACCGAGAGCAGCGGCGCTGGCTTAGAGTTTCCTGTGCTAACAGACAAGCAACAATGCGTGAAACAAACACAGAAATCAATGTGGGACGTACGACGAACGTATCCGTTAGGGCAATGCAGCGATATTTGGCGTTGATGGGCTTTGGTTGCAGACGACCGACGCGAGGGCCTGTACGAAGAGCATGACATCGCCTGCAGCGCCTGTACTGGGCTCGTGACCACATCGGTTGGATCCTAGACGACTGGAAAACTGTGGCCTGGTCAGATGAGTTCCCGGTTTCCGTTCGAGTGCGGAGGAGCCCCCACTAAGCCATGAACCCAAGTTGCCAGCAAGGCACTGTGCAAACTGGTGGTGGCTCCAGAGTGGTGTGGGCTGTGTTTACGTGCAGTGGGCTGGGTCCTTCCGGTCCAACTGAACCCATCACTGACTAGAAGTGGTTACGTTCAGCTAGTTGGAAACCGTCTGCAGCTATTCACGGAATTCATGTTTCCAAACAACGATGGAATTTTTATGGATGACAATGCATCATGTCACCGGGCCAGAATTGTTCGCTAAAGGAGATCCAAATGCTTTACATGGTGCTATTAGAGATGGTACGCCGTTGCGGTCCTCCCACCGTTGAACTGACTTAACCTGCCAATCCTAGGGGGCTTCGAGTTCGCACTAATAAAAATAGCCAGAGGTGAAGGACCGACTGAAAATCGAACCCGAACCTTTGGATCTGTAATCTGCTGTTTCACCACTGAGTCACCGATGTCTAGTGCTTATTATTTGACTCGACAAAGAACCAGACTGTTGTAGACGACTAGTTGCAGCAAGTGATTATGCCGAAAGTAGTAAGTGGTGGGCTGTGTGCCTCATGCTGCACTGCCGTAGAGAAGAGAAGTGTGTGGCGCTGCAGCAGTGTGATACGACGCCGCCGGCAAGTAGAGCGGAGAAAGTGCCGCAGGAGTACTCGGCCTGTGCACAGTGCTGACAGCATCAACACACTTCGCTGGCTCACATTACAGAGCCGCCGAAGCACCTGCCGATTCACACACACCAATCGCGGCCACGTAGAATGTAAACGGAATGACAGCAGTACTGGCCGGCCGAAGTGGCCGAGCGGTACTAGGCGTTACAGTCTGGAACTGCGCGACCGCTACGGTCGCAGGTTCGAATCCTGCCTCGGGCATGGATATGTGTGATGTCCTTAGGTTAGTTAGGTTTAAGTAGTTCTAAGTTCTAGGAGACTGATGACCTCAGATGTTAAGTCCCATAAGTGCTCAGAGCCATTTTTTGACAGCAGTACTGATCGCGGGCTTCGGATGCTAGGGAAATGCCAAGAGTTAGCCGAAGAGAACAGAAAAGGCGGCGTGCCTTGCGGGGAGCCTAGTTGTTTCTGCCAGTCGCCATTATTTACGGTTAAGCAGATTTCCGTGCAACGGCGTAAACGCTTTCACAGATTTCTTTTCTTACCGCGTTACCACGGACAGAACGGCAAACCTAACCGAACACGTCCGTCCTGCGACGAGGCAAACCGCAACAGACTTTCCAGATCTGTCGCGTGGCAGGCAGTTGCAGACGTCAATAAACGTCAGTATCGGAAAATTCATATGTTATAAAGTACAGTGTTTTCAAGGAAGGTGATGAGATGAGAAAAACTGTTAGAAAATTCATGTGATATACAATACAGTATGTTTTTTATTTTGCTGAGTTGACAGATGTGCTTAAAAATGGTTCAAATGGCTCTGAGCACTATGGGACTTAACATCTGAGGTCATCAGTCCCCTAGAACGTAGAACTACTTAAACCTACATCATACATATCCATGCCCGAGGCAGGATTCGAACCTGCGACCGTAGCGGTCGCGCGGTTCCAGACTGAAGCGCCTAGAACCGCTCGGCCACATCGGCCGGCCACAGATGTGGTATTATGCGAACAGTATATCATGGCAGTCGGCCGCGACCGTAAACAAACGATAACTTGCCGATAGCTGCCCGAGGTGGAGAAGAGCAGTGAGGGGGAATAACCCCCCTCCTCACTCTGGAAGGGCTGCCATCCTACGTTCCCGTTCTGTGCTTCCACGGAAGCAGAACTGACGTAAAGATCATCGGGATCGCTGATTCCTTTTGATGTTGTGAGTGTTGCATTCGAATACTTTTATGCGCCAGGATTAGCCTCTTCACTCATCTCATAATAAGAGAAAAGTAATTCACAACACAATGCGACCGCTACGGTCGCAGGTTCGAACCCAGCCTCGGGCATGGGTGTGTGATGTCCCTACGTTAATTAGGTTTAAGTAGTTCTAAGGGACTGATGACCACAGATGTTAAGTCCCATAGTACACAGAGCCATTTTGCTCACAGCGCAAATGTTTGTTGCGGTTGGAAGTGACACTTCAGGCCCTACCTCTACCGGTATCTAACGCAACCATAGTTCAAAACACTCCCCAACTAAAACTGCCACGATATAGTGTCAACATGATATCAGTCAAGGGAGGTGATGAAATCTGACACACAATGACTTACATAATGAAAAGAAGTGTTAGAAAGAAGTCAATAACAAAGTCAATTATAACGACTGGAAATCATGTAAGCACAATAACATCTACGAAATAACTGTTACTCTACACCATTTCAACAGAGTACACATATACACTCGCAGAGATCTAGATGAACTAAGAAATTATGCAAAAAATGCTAGTTCATAGTTTTCGATATCTAGCGGAAGAAGAGCTTCTAACTTTATATTCTAACAAATCAGGGCAAAAATACAAGATGGCGAAGGTTGTGTGTCTCAATACTTGGAACAAAGTTAGCTCACCGAAGGGACATTCCACGCTGAACGAAAGAGCGACGAACCGTCCAACTGGACACGCAACACGCACTGGAATATGTACGTGCCGTAACAAAACAGAAATACGCTCCGGACAGCACGTCTTCCAGCACTTTCTAACTGCGAGACAGCCGGTGACGCCGGAAAGACGATTCGTATTTGTTGCCGATAAGATAATTTATCTCTAAAAGCAGCATGACTCAGAAAAATGGAAGCGCAAATTCGTGTCACAATCTGTACTACATTCTGTCGATATATTTTGAAACTCTCGGAAAAATGTTATTTCCACTTAGCTACACCTTCTAAAGACCGTGAGAGTTAACTCGTGTTACTCTAAATATAGAACCTTTTCCAACAGGTGTCGTGATAAGGAACCGAGCGCGTGGGCACTGGCAAGACACTGGACTCGCATACTCGCATTCGGGAGGACGGATGTTCGAATCTCCATCCGCATATCCATATTGAGGTTTTTCGTGATTTCCCTAAATGACTTAAGGCAAATGCTGGCATGGTTTCTCTAAAATGGACATGGCCGATATCCTTCCCAAAACTGAGTTTATGCTCTGTCTCTAATGCCTTCATCGTCGACCGGACGTAAAACACTAATCTTACTTCTTTTATAACAGGCAAAAAAATTGCAGAACATTCTTTGTTTTCTTCCTTTGCATTCATCAGAATTTACACAATTCGATCGGGTTTCAATTGCATCTTATAACTTTATTGGTGATTTCTATGAGTGCTAAGCGAGTACCTCTCTCGTGGTAAAAGTGTAAATCACATTTGGTATCGTAATCAAAGTAAAGCCGGGATAGTTCATAAACAAGAAAACGAGTGATTTCCATTTCCAACTTAGCTGAAGTCCCATCTCTTATTGCCTCAACGTCGATGGGACTGACTCGGATCTATTTTACCACGGCAACGTTGAGATCCACAGACAAGTGCAGTACGGGGTTTAGCGAGAATAACCGGTCTTCTACGACGATTTTGACCAAATATGTGTATTTATTACGCGCCGCATGCAAGGAAGAATTGGGCAATCATTACTTCTTCCCACATAGGTGTCGCGAAATGACCACATCGAAAAAATCGGAAAATACGGAGCTTTACCGATAATGACTCTCCCCATGCGCCACTTGAGTATGGAATAAAGTGTGACGGGAAAAGTTTGCGGCAAGAGAAGTGCCTTTCGCCACACATAGTCAGGTGGCTTGCGCTGTAGCAGTTTCCCACATTTTCGCTCTAACGTGTCCCTGGTTTACGTTTGGTCAGCGCGGGGTGTCCCGATATTTCCAGCCACTGGGTGAACGGTGCCGGCCCCGGGCGAGCGCGCCAGTGTTTACGGGCTATCTGTGGAAGTAGGCCGCGTGGCCGATAGCGCGGGGCGTCGGGCGCACGCACGATCGGCCCACATCGCGGGCAGCTGGGCTCGAGCTGCTCGCTTCTGGGAAGCACAGTCCAGCGGCACCACAGGCGTCAGCGTCGGCCCACACGCCACGCTGCAACAGCTGACCACGCAGCACACGCCGTCTGAGCCGTCTCGTGCTGCTCTTTTTTTACTGTGGCTTCAAAACGAAAGCGAGATCATATCGTTTCGCACCGTACTCCAAGACTGTCTGGATGGGTTTACCATGTTTAGTGCACTGTCAACCCAAACGCTTCAACTCAACTTTTTCTTTAAAAAATACCAATTACGCCTTATCAATCAAAGAACTCCCGCTTGCGTGGCCGAGGTTACTAAAGGCAACACTGACCAGACACCGATGTCATAATAACAAGTTTATGTATACATACCATATTCTACGTCTCGTATTTACCATGTGGGCGAGCAAGTTGAATATTCGGCCCCTCGGGCACATCATTAAACTTTCTGTTAAACAAACAGTGCGCCACGTCCCGGGTTCAAACCCAAATCTCTCCGCTAGGTGTCAAGGTGTGAGGGCACGAAATGCTCTTCATGGTGATTCGTCGGTGCGATGAGGACATTAAGCTCCACGACTCCACTGATGCTATGCTATGCTATTCGAGAGGAATAGGCTATGTTCCGGCACCAGCACCAACGTCTTCCTGTTATTTTAACAACAATATCGAACACTACGTTACATGTGCAATCGTCGCTCACGTGCACGAAATACTTCGCGAGGGAAAATTTAGTAATGGGTGGGATTAAAGAAAATCTTTCAACGTAGGCGGCTGAAACCTAAGGCGACACACTAACCAACAATAGAATGGGATGAATCAAACGAAACAAAGACAGTAGCTGCCAGGGGGCATTAAATCAATGGGGAAAGTTGAAAATTTGTGCTGGAGCGGAACTCGAATCCGCATTTACCACTCTTCATGGGCGATTGCTTCAACCACTTCGGCCATACGGGCGGGCAGAGTCCCTAAACGATTCAAATTTTCAACCAATCCACACACTAGTGACGTAATGCCCCTGTCCATTATCCTCAATCTCGATCATATCGCTTATTCCTGTACGAAGTCGAGCGACTGTGCATCTGCACAGAAGAGATCAACGGCCGTCTCGCCCTAATTATATTTGTCCGAAAGAATATAAATACAAAACGCAGGAAATTTATACATACTTCAACTAAGATAACGATTCGAATGTCTCAATACTACTGAGAGACAGTTTTTTTTATATTACAACATAAAACACCTTTCTCTAGGATCTAAAAGGGGTTGGACTACGCACTAAAAAATAACTACTGTATGAACACTCTACTTATGGGTATGTACTAATCTTCTTAGCTCCTCGAAACCATTCATCGTTTTGGAACCTGAATATTATATTACGTTTCTTGGCGTCTTCAGTGCATACCTTAATCCACATGAAACGGATAAAATCCTCATTTTATTGGATTCGAATGAACCATAACCGCGTACTGTTCGGTCCATTCTTCCGACTTTTGCGATACTAAACGGTTAGGTGGGGGTCTGGAAATAAGTCCGAAAACACCTTTGCACCATATAGCACTTCCTTGTGGTGTAAGTACTATGCTCACAGAGCTGCGCGCAAACTCAAACTTTAACGAAGAGTAGTGGCTGTACCTTGATGGATCAATTTGAATGTACATCTACATCAGTACTCTGCAAGCCACCTAGTGGTGTGTAGCGGAGGGTACTTCCGGTACCACTACCTGATCCCTCCAACCCTGTTCCACTCGCGAATAGTGCGTGGGAAAAATGATTGTCGGTAAGCCTCGGTATTGGCTCTAATTTCTCGAATTTTCTCCACGTGGTCAATACGCGAGATGTATGTGAGGATAAGTAATATGTTGCTTGACTCCTCCTGAAAAGTGCTGTCCGAAATTTCAACAGTAAATCTCTCCGTGATGCACAACGCCTCTCGTGTAACGTCTGCCAGTGGAGTTTGTTTAGCATCTCCGTAACGCTCTCTCGCCAGCTAAACGATCCCGTGACGAAACGCGCCGCTCTTCGTTGGATCTTCTCTATCTCCTCTATCAGTCCTACCTGACAGGGATCCCAGACAGATGAACAATACTCAAGAATCGGGCGAACAAGCGCCTCATAAGCCATTTTTTTCGCGGATTAGTTGCATTTCTTTAAGATTCTTCCGACGACTCTGAGGCTGGTGTCTGCTTTTGCCACTATCTGTCTTATATGGTCATTCCACGTTCTGGATAGTTACGCGTAGATACTTTGCGGCAGACGTTATCTCCAGCTGTTTGTCATCAATAGTGTAGCTGTACAGCAGTGTATTTCTTTTTCTATGTATGCACAATATGTTACATTTATTTTCGTTCAGGGTTAACTGCCAGAGTCTGCAACATTAATCAATTCTCTGCAGGTCGTTCTGCAAATTCTTTCTATCTTCTGGCGTTGCTACTTTGGTGTAACAAACTGTATCATCTGTGAATAGCCTTAAAGAGCATCCGACGTTTTCTACTAGATCATTTATATATATTACAAACAGCAACGGTCCTATCACACTTCCCTGTGGTACTCCCGATATTGCCTTTACATCTGTCGATATAGTTCCGTTAACAGCGACGTATTGAGTGCTATCTGCAAAAAAGTCTTGAATCCAATCGCAAAACTGCTCCGATACTACGTCAGCTCGTATTTTTTTCATTAAACGGCAGTGCAGGACGGTATCAAATGCCTACTGAAATCAAGGAACACGGCATCAGCCTGAGCCCCGTTGTCCACTGCGCTGTGGATCTCAATGAGGAACAAAGCGAGCAGAGTTTCGCAGGACCTCTGTTTGGGTTATCCATGTTGATTCTTATAGAAGAGATGTTCACTTCTCAAGACCGTCACAATTCTTGAGCATAAACCATGTTATATAAGTCTAAAACAGATTGATGTCAACGATACAGGTCTATAATTGTGTGGCTCTGTCTTACGGCCTTCCTTAAAAACGAGAATGACCTGCGCTTTTTTCCATTCGTTAGGTACCTTTCGTTGCTCAAGCGATCTACGATAAATTACTGCAAGAAGGGGAGCAAGTTCTTTCGCATAGTCTTTATAGAATCTTATAGGTATGTTATCTGGTCCTGAAGCCTTTCCACTACAAAGCGATTGTAGCTGATTTTCAATTAGTATGTTAGCACAGCAACTACCTATTGCAATTCTGTGCATTGTGGAAAATGTTTATCCTCAAATCTTTTTTTTTATAAAACTGTGTTACATTTATATGGGTAACTGAATTATTATAAAAATCGACATTCACGAAAATCCCCTTCCGTTACGTCAAAAGCATCTGAATCCAGTAAACATGTAAGTGTGGTGTGCAATTACGCACAGATCTTTCCCATAACTTTTAATGGGTACGTGAATAATATTTTGCAACCTTTTTTCTGAGAATCAACAACTAGCGACAAAGCCACTAATATTTCACGAAGGACACCGTGTTGAGTTCTATAACTCACTTCGCCACTCCAGGTGCCATCTAGTGGCATCTTGCACACTGGACAAGTAACCTTGTCCAGTATAACCTGCTCCCTGTAACATTGAGCCTGTGGAACTGACTTTACATGTCCTTTGCGCGCGCAGGTACTGCTGGGCGGCTGTGGAGAGCGGATGCGTCACGTAGCCTGGAGACACCGAAGCGAACGGACGTATGTCTCGGTCAGCCAACCGCTGCAGCGGGCAGACGTGTGTAATACGTAAACTACTGCGAACTAGCAACTTGTGTATTACGGGAAAAAGTATTTTCGCGTAACAATAATTGTGGTGTGGAAATACGGGGGGTGGGGGGGGAGGTATGGGGGGAGGGGGGCAGTGAGTCTTCTTGTACTAAACACTGAAGCTGAGCTGACTGGCCTCTACAAACAAACAAAAAAAAAAAAAAAAAAAAAAACAACTGTGTGAAAGGATCAACAACGAACTTCAACGGATGTCATGTGACGTCCGCTAAGGCCATATACAACGAACAAGAACGCAAAAAAGAGGTGATCAGCACGACAGGATGTCAGTCCTAAGGGCCCGGGTTCGATTCCTGGCTGGGTCGGCGATTTTCTCCGCTCGGGGACTGGGTGTTGTGTTGTCCTAAACATCATCATTTTATCCCCATCGACGCGCAAGTCGCCGAAGTGGCGACAAATCGAAAGAGTTGCACCCGGCGAACGGTCTAACCGACGGGAGATCCTAGTCAAGCGACATTTATTTACCAGAGGCCTGCAAGTGAACTACGTACACACTGTAAAAGCTCACGTTCTAACGCGTCTATGATAGATAGTATTACGAGCTGTCTTCAATAATATCAGCCTCTTCATCATCCACAGACTGCAATAACCAGTTGCTGCACAAACACCGAGCAACATTATCTGAATTGGTAAGTCAATGAAATATCGTTACTTTGTTATGGTTCAGTTTGCCTTTGTGGACTTCTTTCCAAGGTCCGACGTATCTAGACTATCTTGAAACCGATACGTCAGCTGCCAAAACCAGGGCGCGCTCAGCGTATGCGGCGATCGGAGCCTGATTTGCGAACTATCGATCGCCGTGCAACGCCAAACATAGCGCTCGCGTCGTACGTCAAACACCTGGCAATTGGCAAGCCACGGGTGAGCAACTACCTACGATTAGCGCAACCCGTTAGAGGAAGGGAAAACGCCGAAGGAAAAGGAGGGCTAAACGTCTCTGCTCCGTAGCGTGTGGACCGGACGTTAACGGCGGCCAGTGAAGGGAGCGGCAAGAGACAGAGGCGTACGTTACAGGGCAGCCGCCGTGAAAGGTTCCGAGCACAAGCGGAGCTCTGGCTTCCTGTTGCCGTGCTTCGGAGACTGCCCCCGTTGGGGAGCGCAGCGGTATTCAAAGCAGGAGAACAATGCGCCCCGTTACGCACGCCACGGGCCGGGGTCGTCGCTGCCGGCAGACCCAGCACGCACGCCGCAGCCGGACCGCGGAGGAGGCGGAGGTCCCACGCCACAGGCTGCGGCCTTCGGACGCCCTCGCGTGGTCGCTGTCCGTCCGCGGGCACGACTCCTCAGGCAAAGCCGTCACACTCCACGGATCGATTGTGTAACGCTGCACTCCAGTCAGCAAACAGTACTCACGCGTCTCCAGGTAGCCGCTCACGCTGCTCGTGTCATTGTTCTGTTCGTCTCTAGTGCAGGTAAACTCCAATAAAGAATGAACCACTCAACAAGCACGTTTCCAAGAAGCCTCCAAAACAACTCCACTAGAAAGGGAAGTAACGCAGCTCGAACGGCTACAACAAAACGAAAATTATTTTTAAATACGCCAATATCTCTCTTCTATCACCCATCAAAGTCATTTATGTCATCATGACATCCACATAGTGCTAGAAGGAATTCGTTAAACTTCGGTTACACCATAAATCAGTCTAATCTAAAAGCCGTAAATTCAACTAAATACTTAGGTATTGCAATTACGAAGAACTTAAATTGGAAGGAACACATAAAAATGTCGTGGGGAAGGTTAACCAAAGACTGCGTTTTATTAAAATGGTTCAAATGTCTCTGAGCACTACTGGACTTAACTTCTGAGGTCATCAGTCCCCTGGAACTTAGAACTACTTAAACCTAACTAACCTAAGGACATCACAAACATCCATGCCCGAGGCAGGATTCGAACCTGCGACAGTAGAGACTGTAGCGCCTAGAACCGCATCGGCCACCTCGGCCGGCTGCGTTTTATTGGCAGGACATTTAGAAAATGTAACAGACCTACTAAGGAGACTGCCTACAATACGCTTGTCCGTTCTCTTTTAGAATACTGCTGCGCGGTGTGGGATTCTTACCAGGTAGGACTGACGGAGTACATCGAAAAAGTTCAAAGAAAGGCAGCGCATTTTGTATTATCGTGAAATATGGGACAGAGTGTCACAGAAATGATACAGGATTTGGGCTGGAAATCATTAAAAGAAAGGCGTTTTTCGTTGCGACGGAATCTTCTCACGAAATTTCAATCAACAACTTTCTCCTCCGAATGCGAAAATATTTTGTTGACACCGACGTACATAGGGCGGAACGATCACCACGATAAAATAACGGAAATCAGAGCTCGCACGGAAAGATATAGTTGTTCATTCTTTCCGCGTGCTATACGAGATTGGAATAATAGAGAATTGTGATGGTGGTTCGATGAACCCTCTCCCAGGCATTTGAATGTGATTTGTAGAGTCTCCATGTAGATGTAGATCTGTACGTCTCTGTATAAAGGTTGTTCGAGGGTTAATGGACGTAATGACTATAGACGCACAACTCGCCGAAGACACAGTACCGTGTAACAGACAATTATGAGCAGCACAGTCACGAAACTCGTAAATGACAAATTATTTGCCAAAAGATATACACCGATCTGTGTCTACTGATTACTCGGCAGTTCACATTTAAGTGTCTAGCAGAGGATTCCTCGAACCACCTTCAGATGTCGCTCTAACATTCCACACTCTAACAGCGCGTTGGATAAATTAACAATTAAATATTCCAGCGCGAGAGCAGATTTCTTTTATTTTATTATGATGACCATTTCTCCACATATAGTCTGACGACAGTAAAATATTTTCACATTCAAAGCAGAAAGTTGGTGTCTGAAATTTCGAGAAAACATGTCGCTGCAACGGAAAACGAATTGTTTTAATGATTGTCACCCCTCCACTTCGCGATAATACAAAATGAGCTGCCCTTCTTTGAGCTCTTTCGACGTCCTCCGTCAATCCTACCTGGTAAGGATCCCATACGGCACAGTACTACTCTAGCAAGGGCCAGACAAGTGTAGTGTAGGCATTCTATACACCTGCTGCATCTTCCAAGCATTCTGCCAATAACACGTAATCTCTGGTTTGTCTTCCCACAACATTATCTACATGATCGCTCCACATTAAATTGTTCGTAATTGTAATTCCAAGGTATTTAGTCTAACTGATAGCCTGTAACTTTGTGTGATTTATCGTGTGACCGAAATTTAACGGGTTTCTTTTTGTACCCATGTAAATGAGCTGTGATTTTTCCTTACTGAGAGACAACTACCACTTTTTGCACCATATAGATGTCGTATCTAAGTAATTTTGCAATTGGTTTTGATATTTTGATGACTTTATGCAACGGTAAGTCACAGCATCACCTGCGAACCATCTATGAGAGCTGGTCAGATTGTCCCCTCAATTGTTTACATAGATCAGGAACTACGTAAGGCCACGACACTTCCTTACGGAACGCTAGATATCACTTTCGTTTTACTCGATGACTTCCCGTCAATTACTACGAACTGTGGCCTTTCTTAGAGGAAAATAAGAATCCAGTCGCACAAATGAAGTGAAACTCCACAGACACGCAATCAGATTAGAAGTCTCCTGTGAGAATCCATGTCAAAAAGCCTCTAGAGATCTGGAAATATGAGATAAAGTTGAGGTGCCCTACCGATAGCACTCATTACTTCGTGAGAATAAAGAGCTAGTTGGTTGTGTTTCAAAAGAACGATATTGTTTACATTTCGCCACATCCTTTATCGAAGAAGATCCTTCGATAATTAATAATTGATTATGAAATTGTACCACAATACCCCCCCCCCCCTCTCCCAGATACACTTTTACCATCAATGATGAAGTAAATGTATAATTCTACTGCCAGGCTGACAGTATTTCTTTCACGCAATTGTATATCCATTTTTATTGAAGTATATGGACACAAATATAATTAGTATACATTCACCGCTAACTAACCCCCCCCCCCGCCAAATGTTGGCCAAACTGGATCAGATGCTTTCAGCATCGGGGTCTGTAGCAGCTACCTCCTGATAGAGCGCCACCTACCTAAACGTCCACTAGTAACTCTGGCTACGGAGCGTGTACAGCACAGTATCAAACCTTGAAAAGTTTTAAGCCTGTTTGTGGCTCTTGGTGACCCACATTTTATTAAATTTCATAATATGGTGTAGACAGGATTACGCTGATATAGGCCAACAAGCAGTTAGGATCGGTAGCAATCCCCATCCCAAGCCCTGGAGCTTCAGAATGGATACGTGGGCAGGAGCCGTGTCCTATTGCAGCAGGCAGAGAACTCAGCGATTCACATTGGCGAGACTTAGCGGCAAAGGCATAAATCTGATTACTAGTATCAACCGTTTAAGTGGATATTCCCAGGAGGAATGGGCAATATTCAAGGATATGACGGGAACGATAATTCGAAGAGAAAAAGTATAGTAAACATGGGCTGTAAAATGCATACCTTAAGAGCTATGAGCAATTGTTCAGTAGAGGAGATGCGTTTCACAATAGCGGGATGAACAAGTTGGCTGGCTCTGAGCACTATGGGACTTAACTGCGACGGTCATCAGTCCCCTAGAACTTAGAACTACTTAAACCTAACTAACCTAAGGACAGCACACAACACCCAGCCATCACGAGGCACAGAAAATCCCTGACCCCGCCGGGAACCCGGGCGTGGGAAGCGAGAACGCTACCGCACGACCACGAGATGCGGGCGATGAATAAGTGCTCGTAGCTTTTACGGTATGCAATTTATAGCCCATGTTTACTGGTCTTTTTTCTTGTTTTGGTCCATAGTAAAACCTCTCAAAATACGGAAAGCAAAAAGCTTGCAGTGAATTTGTTTCACAGTATCGAAGATTAAGTGTTCAAAGCTCTTAAGGTATGCATTTCAGAGCCCATGTTTGCTTCGAATGATCGTTCCTGCCATATCCCTGAATGCTGACCACTCCTACTGGGGAACCCCGTATACAACTTCAACATTATTGGCATTATCTTCACTGATGGCTTCTTAATCACGATGGCACTAAATCCAAAATGAAGCTCACGTTTTAGTTATAATTTTATTTAAGATTCTCAGCCCCCCCCCTCCCCCCCATGGACTACCACATTAACGGTGTGTGTTAAAAATCCACTGAGCAATGCTGGTGCGACGGGAGCTATGTTCCTGGTAGGGCCATACATGTCAGACTGGTCAGCTAGTGAGATTCCAGACGAAGTGTAGTCGCCCTAAGGAGCTCCTTTCTTGGGAGTGTGTGGGTGGCAACCACTTCTATTTTATTTCCTATTGGTCTCCCTTGGTCATCCCAACGGTATTAGGTTTCGAGGCCCGAGGGTGTTTTTCATTTTCTTCTTCACAATCTACTTTCACGGGAGGTGGGGTTCTGCGAGCCATAGTGAAGGCAGCTCGCCTTGGGAAACGACACCCCGAAGAACAAAACACTGGTCCTCCAGTTTGGGGGTTCCTGGGCGAGGCTAGCATCTCGCCTGGGGGAAAAAATTTACGATTGCTCACGGAAATAAAATAAGCCTCGGTATAAAATGAGGCAGACAAACAGGGGTAACCCTTGTCAGCAACAGCAGCAGCAGAAGAAGAAGAAATAAAAGTCAATGGATGATTAAACCGACCAATCAGAAACGCGGCCTGGGTAGGCAGATGCGAAACACAGGAGCTAGCTCTAAAGACAGTCTCTCTAAGGAATATTCAGTCTGAAAATATGTACTCACTGGAACATTAACTAGGCCGTTCGTTACAAGCTTTCATGTGGACAGTGTATGTGCTTCACGAGTCATGGTATTGTTACTGTTGTTGTCTTCAGTCCAGAGACTGGTTTGATGCAGCTCTCCATGCTACTCTATCCTGTGCAATCTACTTCATCTCTCAGTACCTACTGCAACTTACATCCTTCTGAATCTGCTTAGTGTATTCATCTCTTGGTCTTCCTATACGATTTTTACTCTCCACGCTGCCCTCCAATATTAAATTGGTGATCCCTTGATGCCTCAGAACATGTCCTACCAACCGATCCCTTCTACCAGTCAAGTTGTGCCACAAATTTCTCTTCTCCCCACTTCTATTCAATACCTCCTCATTAGTTAATTCAATACCTCCTCATTAGTTATGTGGTCTAACCGTCTAATCTTCAGCATTCTTCTGTAGCACCACATATCGAAAGCTTCTATTCGCTTCTTGTCTAAGCTATTTAGCGTCCATGTTTCACTTCCACACAAATACTTTCAGAAACGTCTTCCTGACATTTACATCTATACTCGACGCTAACAAACTTCTCTTCTTCAGAAACGCTTTCCTTGCCATTGCCAGTCTACATTTTATATCCACTCTACTTCGACCATCATCAGTTATTTTGCTCCCTAAATAGCAAAACTCATGGTATTACGCAAGCAAAAGTGACTTAGTGATTAAAACAACATTTATATGCGAATTCGCTTGTGCTCGACTTCGAACTGTCATGAAAGCAGTGTGGAAATACTTTTATGAGCTTGAAATGGTGCGACTTGTGATTACTAGAGTCCGCGAACTTACTTTCAAGTATTGCCGTAAGACTGGCTCTGAACACTATTTTTCCTTGATTTTTCTATGGTTCAAAATGGTTCAAATGGCTCTGAGCACTATGGGACTCAACTGCTGAGGTCATTAGTCCCCTAGAACTTAGAACTAGTTAAACCTAACTAACCTAAGAACATCACAAACATCCATGCCCGAGGCAGGATTCGAACCTGCGACCGTAGCGGTCTTGCGGTTCCAGACTGCAGCGCCTTTAACCGCACGGCCACTTCGGCCGGCGATTTTTCTATAAAAGACAAGTTGGCACCCCCATTATTTCGAGACTTTCACCGAAGTAGCTTGAGATTTCCCACTTGCCATTTCATTATTCACAGTGGATTGTATGCTCGACAGGCGGAGAAGATGACCAATTAGCGCATCGAGACAACTTTAGAAGACACGGTGTAACCAAACCTCTGAACGATGGAATAGGCAACTTGCAGGCGTGCTGAACCATCTCGTTTCGAGTTGGTCATCGTGGCCACCCACTTGCAACAATTTGAGACGACAACTTGCGCTGTTAGCCTGTCCGATGCATTAATGAGTCACGGCACTAATTAAGTAATTAGTTACGAAGAGATAGGGGCTGCTGTATGTTCAGTCGTCCCTAATGTGTGTGCGGAGTGTCTCGAACAAGCGTTTTCAAATTTTTCCATGCATGTATGTTGCGCACAACATACGACCCGGCCTTGCTGCATTATCATACACAATCGATCGGCGCCAATATGTCAGGCAGCTCCTCCTGTTATCTTTGGATGCTCCTTTTTTGTCACTCCCCGTTTCCGTTCCTTGCCTGTTGCGCGTGTTTAACGTACGTCACACTGTCCTTTTCTCGGATTTCGTAACACTACACAGTGGAAACGTCCTCATAGCATAGTAGTCATCTGCACAGCTTAGCTCAGGAAAGGTGGGTGACCTACGTTACTACATCGGCATGTCCTACAAACAGCCATGAAAATATACCCGTTAATTAAGTCAGCATCTTACGGTATGTGAAAGCGATGACGTGTCAGTATTTTCACGGCTATGAGCCCCGCTGCTTCCTCTGATTAAAAACAAACCACCTACTCCAGTTCATAAGATGCAAAACATTAACATAGAAACAATTCTCGGACGTTGTGTCATTCAACGTTCTGATTAAAGAGAGCACTTTTCTATTCTATTATCAATGCAAGACCTTGTGACCTGATGCCGCTAAATAAAGCTTCTAGTTATTAAGTCCCTGATAGTCCCACGACGAGAGGCGTGAAGGTCAAAACGTATGACCGAAGAACAAGGACAAACGTTATATTGCACTACCAGAAATAATATTTTTACAATCCTGTCACGTATTGATGGAAATTTAGATCTTTTGCGATAGTACCTTCAGTGTCCAGTTTCGAATGGCAGATTCAAATTGAATGTATGTCAAACTGCGGCTACAGTAATGGTTTAATTCTCTTTCTAAGTGTGTCTGAAACATTATTTTTTAGCTACAAGTGATCGTGTAGAGTATAAATACATTTTAATGGGTCTCGATAAAACAAAATCCAGTGTCACAGACGCAAAAGCTAACCGCCATCACGTAGACGGTTGTCCGCGAGGAATCAGCTTTGGTGCGTGGCTGGGGGCACGTAATAGCTCGCTGCTGGCGACGGCGTCTGCAGAGGGTTAATCTGAAGAATGCGCCGCTCTCGCACGTTCCTTCTATTCAGGTTGCGCGCGGGCCGCTGGGATGAACGGAGGGACGGACTGCTAGGAGTGAGTTCAACAACCTGCTCTACAAGTGGGAGAACAGAAAAATCTAATGAAAAAGTTTGACGCGACAGTCAAAAAATGATCGACGCAACACTAAAAAAACTGTCCCGTGCTCTGAGGGTGCGTATAAACTCATTTGTGTGTACAGACAGGTCATCCATCCCGCGAATCTAGAATCTCAACGATTTTTTCTTGTTATCGACGTCGTTCCTGGCAAGATATCTGTCCCGAGAATTTCAAGGCATTCGAGAATATTTTAAATTTAATTCTGAACTCGTAAAACAAATGAAATAATTTTTTCGTGTGATATAAGTACACAAACTATTATCCGTTTTTTCCTTTACTCGTACAGTGAAACTTCGCTTCTTCCAAAATTTCATAATTCTAGGTCAACAGGAAGTACCCTAAAGGTTTTAATGAGCCAGTTTGCGAGTAACAAAATACGTGACATAAATTGCCGTGTCTTTTCATTGCACTGATTCAGAAGCTTAGCATTTTTACCTTACCAGGACACAGATATCAACTCGATTCGTCTATCTCTATCCGTTTCTGAGAAAAAGCCGTCTAAGCACACAAACGGACAGACATTCACGGGCAACAAAGTGATCCTATAAGCATTCCGTTTCTACCGACTGGAGTACGGAACCGTAAAAACATATACGCATTGCTTGTCAAAAGCTGCCAGGCAGTACCAAAATTTCCGCCCACCTTGAGGGTGGAAAAGGAGAATATTCTCTTGGAGCTATGCGACAGGATTGCTTTCATTTTGTGTTTCATTTAACTAGAGAGGTGTTGCAATGGAGAAGACAATGAACGCATGTATGGCAGGAGGAGCCTTCAAATCACCCACCGCCCACGCAGATTTATCAAATGGCTCTGAGCACTATGGGACTTAACATCTGAGGTCATCAGTCCCCTAGAACTTAGACCCACTTAATACTAACTAACCTAAGGACATCACACACATCCATGCCCGAGGCAGGATTCGAACCTGCGACCGAAGCGGTCGCGCGGTTCCAGACTGAAGCGCCTAGAACCGCTCGGCCATAACGGCCGGCCCACGCAGATTTAACTTATCAGTGGTTTCCCTATATAGGTGAAGGGTACAGCCTAGACAGTTCCTTTTAAACGGCCATGCCCGATCTTCCGCCCCATTATTGTCCAATAGCTTGGTCTCGCCGTCGACAGTACGTCATACCCCATTATTCACTACACCCTGAGTAATGTACAGAATGCTTACGCGAGACAGTACCGCAATTGCCTCTTTTTTATGTCCTATTTCCTCGAAAGGCACAGTTTTCGTTAAAGATGCATAAAAAAACACTGAAGAGCCAAACAAACTGATACACCTGCCTAATATCGTGCAGGGCCCCCGCGAGCACGGAATAGTGCCGCAACACGAAGTGGCATGGACTCAACTAATTTCGAAGTAGTACTGGAGGGAACTGACACCATGAATCCTGCACGGCTTTCCATAAATCCGCAAGACTACGAGGGGGTGGCGATCTCTTCTGAACAGCATGTTGTACGGCATCCCAGGTATGCACAATCATATTAATGTCAGGGGAGTTTGGTGGTCAGCGGAAGTGTTCATGGAGCCACTGTGTAGCAATTCTGGACGTGTAGGATGTCGCATTGTCCTGCTGGAATTCCCCAAGTCCTTCTGAATGCACAATGGACATGCAGGTGATCAGACAAGATACTTGCGTACTTGTCACCTACCAGAGAGTCGCATCTAGACCTAGCAAGCGACCCATATCACTCCAACTGCACACGCCCCAAACCATTACAGAGCCTCCACCAGCTTGAACAGTTCCCTGTCGACATGAAGAGTGCATAGATTCATGAGGTTGTCTCCATACCCGTACACGTCCATCCGATCGATACAATTTGAAACGAGACTCGTCCGACCAGGCAACATGTTTCCAGTCATCATCAGCTTCTTATGTCAATACCTGTCCGCGAGAAGGGACTTTCGCTACCCGATAGTAAGGTCACAAAATTATAGCACAAACGTCAACTGATATGAAGGAAGTAAATAATACGGAATATGTCACCTTCCACGAAAATGTTGTAACTGGAATAGCATTAAAGCTGGAACAATGAGTTAAAGACGCTGTATGAAGTACTAAGAAAATACGAAAGAAAATCAAAGGGAAGGAAAACGAGAAATTAATACTTATCAAAGACTTCAAAATATCGTTTAAGAAAGGTCAGAGTTGTGCGTACCAATACATAACATTTACTTTAGGGAGTCAGAGTAGCAGGATTTCTTTTTTGCTTATTTGAGACGGGGAAGGGGGATTGGCCGCATTATCGGTACAGTTATCAAAAGAAGTGGTTCATATACAGAAACAACGAAGGTCTTTTTTTAAATATGTTATAGGGGATGATGGAAGGCCTACGAATATTTTTAGATTAAACCAGCCACTATTTGAATTCTGGGCTTCCGACTACTCGCAGCACTATGTGTACAATAAATAGGAGTGTGTGTGTGTGTGTGTGTGTGTGCGTGAGAGAGAGAGAGAGAGAGAGAGAGAGAGAGAGAGTTCAGAAGCTCTCTTTTCCTCGAATAAGCAAGTCGTGGAAGGTCAGAAAGCCGTAAGATTTGTTTCGTTTTGTACGCTTTCGGCCTGGGCTTGGACAACCGTTCCGCGAAATACAATGGTGCACTCTGATGCAGTCTCTTCTTTTTTATGCGGGTAAAGAAGCACCTGGAACCCTCCCTTTTCGCAGAATTGCTGCCCGTATTTCACTTTTATCACCACGAGATAAAGAGGCAGCGAGGGGGAGCTGCAGTATCGCTAGTAGCATATGTTCCACTAAAGGTCTACGGCGGAATGTTGGACGACTTGGTTACGCCTGTGTCCATGTAAAACGGTTTACCACACATTTGTTGCTGGACTCTCACCTCACGTCGGTACTCAGAGAACCTTGAATTACAGAAATACTGACACAGATGTTCCAAACACACAAAAAACCAACGTTAAGGAACGTACAAGTGATGCAGGATGTTTGTTCTAATTTCGCTTATTTTACGGTACAGCGCACACACCTTGGAGCAGACACAACGGACTTTGAGTAACGCACGAAATAATTTTGGTACGTACATTACACGAATCCATTGGAGTTTTAAACATCACATTTCTTCTGAAAAGCCGGCCGGTGTGGCCGAGCGGTTCTAGGCGCTTCAGTCAATGTTAAATGTACACCGAAGACTACGATTTAAAACTAAAGAAAACTCATAAAGTAATGTGATAGAGGAGGCAAATACAATGTGAGAAACCATATTCATATGACAGAAGTGGGTGAAATAATTTTAATTTTTGCAAGTTCACTGTGTTAACAAACACGCGACTGACTTCATGAATCATCAAAATCAAATATTTTCTTTTAACAAATACATAAGTTGTGTAAATGGCCGATTTTGTCAGCTCGAATTGTGCATCCTACGACAAGGCCAATCAGTTCTTCTTGTCCGTGCTTCGCTGTAAACAATTCTTTGGGATTCTTTACAATTAACGATAGCATACGCCAATGCAAGAAAAATGAAAATCCAGTCAAATTTTCAGAGCGTACAAGGTAGGCTACGGTCCAAGGTTCGAATCCTGCCTCGGGCATGGATGTGTGTGATGTCCTTAGTTTAGTTAGGTTTAAGTAGTTCTAAGGTCTAAGGGACTGATGACCTCAGAAGTTAAGTCCCATAGTGCTCAGAGCCATTTGAACCATTTTTTCTACAAAATCTCAACACCGTCTTACTTTTCTAAGGAAAACACTACGCATTTTATAACAGAAATAATCAGTTGACGAAGCCTTCCAATACTCACAATACAAGAGCCTCTTTTGATTCAATGGGATCCAAAAGTTTTGAAAACGACAATTTTAGCAATGGTGACTACATTCGTTGCTTTCTAAGTTTCCATGTTACCTGATACCAGGTCCTAATACACGTACAAAAATATTCAAAAGACATTGAACATTTACATTTCGCTTCAGGTGAGGGAATAAAACTGAAAATATTCTTAATTTTTTTCCGGAAGACTACATTTACTAAAATGTTTGAGTAAAATCCCTTTTAGCCCCGTCCTGTGCGTTTTGTCCACTTCGGCGACGACTACGTTGAGAATGTCTGCCACTTAATTGCTTGCATACAACGATAACCCTTTCGCAAAGTTTACTGATATTTCAACATCACCGTGGTAAGGTTGTTCAGATAATAATATAACGGGATACATTATCACTTACGTAAGTAATTGGCGCAAAACAGCCGTATCATTGCGTCCACATAAGGACGCCGGTGCCACTATCACTTTCAGAATGCTAAACTCTCGCCTTTCAGAGGAAAGAATTAGTTCTGTTTCAATAGTCACAATCACCGTAGTAGCAGTGTTAACAAATTCGTCAATTCCACAAACATTATCATGGTGTTTTCGATATTCGTATCGGGGCTACAGAAAACGTACTTGAACTAGTGATCGTTATTCTCGTATGTTTCTTATTAAATGGATCATAAGAAATTCAACAATTACTTTTCATCATCGAAAATGTAATATGCACAACTTTAGTGCACCGACTGTAGATCATCACGTACGGAAGCGTTTCTGCGGTAATTTGAGTGACCTTGTTGCCATTTTTACGAATGTCGCACCTTGCTTTGGTTATCCACTCGCAAATGGCCTCATAAACCAACACTAGTTATGTGAGTAAGACGACCTGAAGGGAAAAATGTCGCCTTCATTCACTTCATTCAGTGTGTAGAGCATTACGGGAAAAAAAGTCACGGAGTAAACCCGCACTACATGTAAGTTGGTTATACAAATATGACTGTACCCCTCTTCAGGCTACCGTGGGCGAAGAACTAACGGTTGTTCTTCACTTAATCCTTGAGCTTTCAACTATCTGGGTTTCCTCAGGATATTCAAAATTCACAGGTGGCAGGGCTAATATCTAAACTGTTAGTAAACTATCACAGCCGATAAAAACTGCGGACGAAGACAATGTTGATGCGCTGCCTCATTTTTAGCCTTTGTTGAGTTTACGTTTGAAGGACCGGGGGCACACGCCTGGAGCTTAGGTTTAGGCTTTCTTCCTTCTTATTAAAGTTATTGACACATTAATCAAATTCAGTGGCTTGTCAGAATAGATAGGAAGGAAGAAACCTGGTGTGCCAGTCTGCATCGTCGTACAAACCAAAAGAAAACACAAGGACGACTGAAAATCGACCGAAGCCAGTCCACTGCAAGTCTCCCCTTACCGTAGATAACTCGACAGCATTACTCCTTGATCAAGTTTACTACCGAACCCAAGGAAATGTTAGGCGACACACGTTGCCATAAATATCGAAATATTATACTGTAGATAAATTTGTATTTCTAGAATGTTTATACTACTAAAAAAGCCACTTCGAAGAATAGGTTACGGGAGACAGTCGTACAGTCGGTATCCTACTTCAGGTAAAGAGCATGTCACGGAGGCATGTGTCGTCTGTTGACAAAACGCATGGAGCAAATCCTGGGGAAACTGGGTATTACTTCACAAATTAGGCGGCTGCATCAGGAGTCTCATACCGAGCTTCTAACTATAAACTCATAAAAAAAACGGTAAAGCTACCGTGTTCTCTTCACAGAAATTTTTTCTCCGTTCGAAGCAGAGTTGGAGCTAAGATTCAGCTACCATCTATGCTCTTCACCAGAGGCTGCGGGGTTTCACGTTTGAACAAAATGCCGCGGCCAGCAATAAAATGTCAGCAGAAGCTTGTTACGAGGCAATACTGTGCCCTCCAATCATACTGCAGTTCCTGGAGTGATGTTTTAAGCGCAGTGGTAGTGACTGGAATGCCCTAGTTTCTTGGTAACAGAGCTGCTTGACGAACTCAATGCGCGTCGCACGTTCTGTGCCCTTAACAGAGTTCTCTTGCGTTCCGTTATGGGACGTCGGTAAAAAGGTACAGAGTTCTTGCTGATTCAAATACAATGAAACGATCAATTTTTCCATTGCTGTTATATTTATGTATCCAACAGAAAAAACAAAGCTTCTAACAATAATCGCGTTCATTTGTGACAGTCTCGACTGTGGGCGCTGATGTAGATTTATATCTATTGCTTCTTGACCTGTGTGTGTTCAGCTGTGGCATTTGCGGTAGTGACTAGGACAAAATGGACAACGGTCAGAAAGTTACATTGTCGCCCCCGATACTGTTAGCTGGGCTGCCTGCAATACGTAGCTGTGTCCGTATCTTCTTTCAACTGCGTAGAACAAACAGATGAGATGTTACAAACACAATTTAGAATACGGCATTATTCCTTGACACAAAGATTCATTCTACAGAAGGAGATCCTATTGTTATGTCTGTCGTATATAATACGGTTCATGCAGGAATCAATTTTGTTCGATGATGGTAGGGTACATCTACATCTACATGGATACTCTGCAAATCACATTCAAATGCCTGGCAGAGGGTTCATCAAACCACCTTCACAATTCTCTATTATTCCAATCTCGTATAGCGCGCGGAAAGAATGAACACCTATATCTTTCCGTGCGAGCTCTGATTTCCGTTATTTTATCGTGGTGATCGTTCCGCCCTATATTTTCGCATTCGGAGGAGAAAGTTGGTGATTGGAATTTCGTGAGAAGATTCCGTCGCAACGAAAAACGCCTTTCTTTTAATGATTTCCAGCCCAAATACTTTATCATTTCTGTGACTCTCCCAAATTTCGCGATAATAGAAAACGTGCTGCCTTTCTTTGAACTTTTTCGATGTACTTCGTCAGTCCTACCTGGTAAGGATCCCACACCACGCAGCAATATTCTAAAAGTGGACGGACAAGCGTAGTGTAGGCAGTCTCCTTAGTAGGTCTGTTACATTTTCTAAGTGTCCTGCCAATAAAACGCAGCCTTTGATTAGCCTTCCCCGCAACATTTTCTGTGTGTTCTTTCCAATTTAAGTTGTTCGTAATTGTAATACCTAGGTATTTAGTTGAATTTACGGCTTTTAGATTAGACTGATTTATCGTGTAACCGAAGTTTAACGAGTTCCTTTTAGTACTCATGTGGATTACCTCACACTTTTCGTTATTTAGGGTCAATTGCCACTTTTCGCGCCATTCAGATATTTTTTCTAAATCGTTTTGCAGTTTGTTTTGATCTTCTGATGACTTTATTAGTCGATAAACGACAGCGTCATCTGCAAAAAACCGAAGACGGCTGCTCAGATTGTCTTCCAAATCGTTTATATAGATAAGGAACAGCAAAGGGCCTATAACACTAACTTGGGGAACGTTGCCGGTACGACACTTCGTATGACTGAGGGACTTGTCCTGTATTTGGAGAATGAGAAGAAAAGTGTTCAACACCTTTTAAATTTGTGTGTTCTGCTGGGCCTCTCGTGTAATGAGCGGTATTGATTGCGGTGTCACGCGCCCTATACCGAGTACCAGCCAGACTTGTGCACGGTGATGGGAGGACGGAGAACAACTCCAGGCAGTAGCGCTGCGCCGTAGCCCCACACACACAGCTGACGGAGGTACGCTCGGGCAGTGCGGGCAGCCCAGAGGAAGGTCGTCCCCCAGCTGGCAGGCGCAGAGTAGGTTAGGCTAGCGAAGCGGCTGGGCGCGTGCCATATGTCCCTGCTTTCTATATGGAAATTCGACGTCGCGGATCTTCTACGCGCCGCAGTGTCGTACCGGCAGCACTAAGACGAAACGGCAAGGGACCAAGCAGGGATCTGCCCACTATTTTCGCTGACGACAAGGCTAGTGTTGCAAAACTACCAACATTTCACGTAATGTCTCGATTCTGGCCAGAACTTTCAGTCTTACGATTTTAGTGTGATCCAGAATGACTGGCTCATCCTTCAGTTGAATGATCATCCACAATTTTTCTGCTGTACTATTTTACGTACACTACTAACCATTAAAATTGCTACACCATGAAGATGACGTGCTACAGACGCGAAATTGAACCGACAGGAAGAAGATGCTGTGATAAGCAAATGATTAGCTTTTCAGAGCATTCACGCAAGGTTGGCGCCGGTGGCGACACCTACAACGTGTTGACATGAGGAAAGTTTCCAACCGATTTCTCATACACAAACAGCAGTTGACCGGCGTTGCCTGGTGAAACTTGGTTGTGATGCCTCTTGTAAGGAGGAGAAATGCGTACCATCACGTTTCCGACTTTGATAAAGGTCGGATTGTAGCCTATCGCGATTGCGGTTTATCGTATCGCGACATTGCTGCTCGCGTTGGTCGAGATCCAATGACTGTTAGCAGAATATGGAATAGATGCGTTCAGGAAGGTAATACGGAACGCCGAGCTGGATCCCAACGGCCTCGTATCACTAGCAGTCGAGATGACAGGCATCTTATCCGCTTGGCTGTAACGGATCGTGCAGCCACGTCTCGATCCCTGAGTCAACAGATGGGGACGTTTGCAAGACAACAACCATCTGCACGAACAGTTCGACGACGTTTGCAGCAGCATGGAATAACAGCTCGGAGACCTTGGCTGCGGTTACCCTTGACGCTAAATCACAGACAGGAGCGTCTGCGATGGTGTACTCAACGACGAACCTGGCTGCACGAATGGCAAAACGTCATTTTTTTCGGATGAATCGAGGTTCTGTTTACAGCAACACGATGGTGGCATCCGTGTTTGGCGACATCGCGGTGAACGCACATCGGAAGCGTGTATTCGTCATCGCCATACTGGCGTATCACCCGGCGTGATGGTATGGGGTGCCATTGGTTACACGTCTCGGTCACCTCTTGTTCGCATTGACGGCACTTTGAACAGTGGACGTTACATTTCAGATGTGTTACGACCCGTGGCTCTACCCTTCATTCGATCCCTGCGAAACACTACATTTCAGCAGCATAATGCACGACCGCATGTTGCAGGTCCTGCAACATGCTGCCCTGCCCAGCACTGCTCCCCTGGCCAGCACATTCTCCAGACCTCTCACCAATTGAAAACGTCTGGTCAATGGTGGCCGAGCAACTGGCTCGTCACAATACGCCAGTCACTATTCTTGGTGAACTGTGGTATCGTGTTGAAGCTGCATGGGCAGCTGTACCTGCACACTGCGTATGCAGGCCGTTATTACGGCCAGAGGTGGTTGCTCTGGGTACTGATTTCTCAGGATCTATGCACCCAAATTGCGTAAAATGTAATCACATGTCAGTTGTAGTATAAAATATTTGTCCAATGAATACCGGTTTATCATCTGCATATATTCTTGGTGTAGCAATTTTAATGGCCAGTAGTGTATTTCATTGTGCCAATTATTTTTTAACTTAAAGTTTTGGAACTGAAGATTGAACTGATATTTTTTTAATTCATGTAGAAAGATTTTTTTAACAACGCTCGCTTCTTTATAGACTATTATGGGCAAGGAGAACATGATGCATTACGCTCAAACAAATATACCACTACCACCACCACCATCACTGGCTCTTTGCGATGCGGAAGGAAGTACTTGACAATACGCGATCTTAACTGCCCCACGTAGGCTTTTATGTTCATGTTTACAGATTAGCTAACTCTTTCACTGTCACCCAAAAAGAAAAAAAACCATTAATGTGACTTCTTTAATATCAACATAATCAAAAATGGCTCTGAGCACTATGGGACTTAACATCTATGGTCATCAGTCCCCTAGAACTTAGAACTACTGAAACCTAACTAACCTAAGGACAGCACGCAACACCCAGCCATCACGAGGCAGAGAAAATCCCTGACCCCGCCGGGAATCGAACCCGGGAACCCGGGCGTGGGAAGCGAGAACGCTACCGCACGACCACGAGATGCGGGCTCAACATAATCACCTTAAATTAAATTATAATGCGATTCTCTTGATAACCAAAATATTGGGTTGGTGCATACTTTCGTAGACTATTCCCATAAGTATAACAAACACAACAAATCCACATAACAGAGAGTTAATGTCATCAATAATATGTTCCCCTTCACTATTTACAAAAGTCAGCCGACGATGGGGTAACTTTTTGATTCCGCGACTGTAAAAATCACGTAGTTTTGAGGTGAAGAACTCTCTGAGCCTTGTTCGGAACGCACTTTCACACGAAAAGGAAATTCCATAAAGGCTTTATGACAGAGACCGCAAAAGGTGAAAATGCGAGGGCGCAAAGTCAGGTGAATAAGGTCGGTGCGGAATGACTTCCCAACCCAGTTCCTACATAGTGTTTTTTGTCAATCCTGTCAGTTCAGCAGAAAGTGGGTGGGCGTTATGGCGGAGTAGCATAAGTTCACGCAGTCTTCCTGATCACTGTTCTTGACTTGCGCCTGCAAAACATCTCAGTTGTTGACAGTAAATGTCAGCAGGTATGGTTACAACTCGGGGAAGAAATTCATAGTACGCCACACCGTCAGTGTTCCAACAGATACATAACATTATCTTTTGTGGATATACGCAGCTCTTTGTACGGGGAGTTGCTGCTTTGTTAGGACTCAACCATTCCTTCCTTTTCCTTAAGTTAGCATAAAGACACCATTTCTCGTCACCAGTAACGATACAGAATAGGAATGGTCGGTGTTGTTCACGAGCCAGTTGATGACGAGGAAGCAGGGATGCACATATGGCCACCCGTATATTTTTGTGATATTGCCTTAGGGCATGCAGTACCCACACACCATATTTTTGAACCAAGCAAAGGTCGCACGATCGTGTAATGATCTCATTTCATCACGTGTGCAAGTTCTCGAGTACACTGATGTGGATCATTGTGGATTAATGCGTTTAAACGACCTTCATCAATCCCCGAAGGTCTTCCTGAATGTGCAGAGTCACTAATGTCAAAACGAACATCTTTAAAACGACAAAACTATTTTTGCGTGCTCTGTCCAACGGCTTTAACCCCATACATGGCGCAAATGTTTCTGGCTGCTCTGCTGCTGTCACCCCTCTACTGAACTCAGAAGAAAATGTCGGAAATTGTTTGATTTCTCCGGTTAGCACTCCATTTTCTAGCGGCCACTGCTCCACTATCTATCTCCAAATGATAATATATAAACTCAGTAGCAAAAGTGAACTACAAATAAGAAAATGACAAAAGGTAAATGAACCCATACCAACCAGAATACCAACACACAGGACAAAAATAGTATGAATTTATGCACCAATCTAATAAATTTTTATTATTTCACAACGCGTTTTGGGAGAACCCCACTATCAGATCCTGTTACATTAGTACGGAGTATCTTGCTGCTTACTACTACATTCTGGAACATCATTACTCCCCAAAACAAATGTATTACTATAAAGTGCCAAAACTGGACGCAGATCTACTGAGAGGCTTCTAATTTAAAGTTATAAAATAATCAACTTACAAAGTCCTATCTGACCAAACACAACTCGCTAATGATATGTGTAGAACGGAATGATCCTCGATCCAGTTAGAGTGACACTTTAACAAACGTGGTTCTTCTTATCGCAGAAGAGTTCCTGTTCGTCAAGCACTACGGTGCATCCTAAAAGAGTTTTGTGTGTTACGACGTATAGTATGTCTACAGAATGGTCAAAGACAGGAGCCATGGGGTATAGGAGCTCTGACATTTAACATCCTGGCTTTACAAATTGGTTCGCGGACTGACTACGGAGAAGTAAATATGAAACTGTGTCTCTAAATTATGAGTAAATATAATGGATGCTTCTGGAAACGGCATTCTTGAGTGTGAAATGTATGCTATGAAGTATCTCAGTCTACAGAATGTAACTAAAATCGTCAGTACGTGCTGATTTTTCAGATGTTGCGGCTGCTAGCACCCATCTGATTAAACTATAGACGGTTACCTATATCGCAACTCGCACTTCCTTCGCTCAAGGGAAACAGCGTTAGGAATGGAATAACACTGGGACAGATCGGACAACTCGTTAGTTGATATCAGACGACATAAGAAATCACGGCCACCAGAGATGGAACTAAACTCACTGGGGGTAGAAAAATCAGGTATCTGGTATGAATAGGCCCACATATGGAGACTGATCATAGTAAGACTACCCAAATCAGCATTGCTTTAAATATCAGGAGGGAATGTCGTAACGAGATCTAAGAACAGACGCTGTCTGTCTGCGAAGGCGGTACACGCTTAACCCAGCAGCAGATGCTGAATTGTAATGTCAACTTTCGTTTTCGTTGTTGTGGCACCCTGTAGGACAAAGAAAGGCATTCTCACACGGAGTGTTGGTTCATTGTCTTGCGCGTTGAACAGAACAAGGGCCGCTATTTTTTGTGCATTTCATTAGCTTACTTCATACATAACACGCTGTGACTTCGTTAGCCACTGTTCAAGTTATTAGTTTGATAATTACTGTGCTACTTCTTGGTGATTCCATTAGACAGTTAGGATGTTTTATTCTTTTAGCGTGACTCCTGAAGATCTACTGGAAATATTGGTTGGATTATACAGAGAAGAAAAAGCCACAGACAGTAGGGAATCTGACGAAGAGAAAGAAATGACTGAAGAAAACGAACATTACTTATTCGTAAACTGGACTGGCTTACCAACGAAACACATGCAGAAAGGACCCTTATGATTATTTTATTGATAAAGATAATGTATGTACGTAGCGAAAAACGGACTTAAGAAAACTAGCAAAGTTACCGAACAAACCATTGTGAAAGTACCGGATGGTCTGAAACTTACTGGTACGGACTTCGGTTATGAAATTTTTACCTTTCACACAATAACGAATTATGATACGGTTGATTAAACCGTTACCTGTACTAATACTAACGCTCTAAAATACTGAGGTGTTGTACAACATTCCGGTGTCAGGGATACCAAAGAAACATCGAGAAATGAGACAATGACCTTACGTAGCTAGTTGTGCCTCACAAGTACGGTAGAAAGATAACCAGACGGATGTAATCTAACCATGGAATTGAGACGGGACAGGTCTAGTGAGGTTGAGGACAGTTAAGAGTTAAAAATTTGTCCTGTTTTTACGTTGATCTAGGCTTTTAACACAAGAAATGAGGAAAAGAGATGGAAAAACTGACTAATTAGCTACTGTGCGCCTGTTTTTGATTTATTTATCATCAGATATGTAGATATGTACAGTCTATGCACTTTTGTCTCAGCTGTTGAAGTCTTTCTGAGGAACTTTCAGCTTCAGACTATATACGCCAAACAAGCCCGCGAATTATCGAACACAAATCTTTACATTGGGTGACGACAACACTTTTATACTCAAGCAATATTGAAATCCATTGTGGCAATTAGGAAAAAGGGCCTTTCTGAGGTCTATCAAATCGAGCTACATTGCAAAGTGTCTTATTTGTGACGAACTCACACATTCGATAACTGGTAGACCGTTTATCCTCTAGCACTGGATCTCCCCGAGAGGAATATCACCTGCATAGGTCCTCTGACAAACTATAGAAGGAAATTACATAGGTAATTTCGGTCTAACAAATCGTCAACACAGCTCCTGAATATTTAAATCCAAAAAGTGCGTCGCTTTGACGCTTTATGTTCTAAAACAATTGAGATACTTGATAATACTATCTACAATGCACGACATGCCAACTTTGGACGATGTAACAAATAAAGGATTTTTATACAGCGGACTGACTTTGCGAAGTCTAGTCATATATTACCCATATAGGATTACAAACAATCCATTTTCAGAGCTACTCTTGTAATCACAACATGAAGCTTGGGGGAAAGGGGACGGGGACAGAGGACGGAAAGAGCCACTCAGTTACACGATACTTACGTAGTCATACCGGACTTTGACCTTGGGCTGAGTTCCATACACAGCAGGCACAAATAATGCTGAAACACTTCACTTTTCGAGTAAAATTAAAGAGAAACAACCTGGGCGTTTGTTTGCGAAAAATCATGCACGACCAGTGATGAGGCCCTATCTTCTGAAAAGTGTAAATATCGTCAATCCTCATCAAACTGTACTCAAATTTCACTCACTGCCTATCTTAGCTATAAATATAATACTACTTCAGAACGTTAGATGTAACAGTTTACCACACATTCTGACCTGTTAAGTGAGTGTTCCACGGGTCTCCTTGCATTTGGATGGAGTATCGCAGTCGTGTCTGCAGCGAGTTACGGATTCTAGACACCCGCGGACCTTAGCGTGTTGTTCGAGAAGACTGTACACAATTAGTTGCTTCAGTTCCTCATCTGTATTAATGGGTGTGCTGTACACTTCGCTCTTGAAATGACCCCAGAAAGAAAAAGTCAGATGACTGAGGTCAGATAACTTGTGGAGGCCAAGGTATAGGCCCTGCTCTTGGATCGTATTGGCGTGTTAGATGTAGTCTTACATCAACAGCAAAATGTACCGGTGCATCTAACACATCCCCCAATCGCAGGTCAAGGGTGAAATTGGAGCCCAATTGGACGCTGACTTTACTGAAAAGTTTATATTTCAAATACATTTGCACTGACTACGACAATACTCCATACTGAAATGAGTGGCAGCTCGCAACCATACATTCGAATTTATCGCGCTGACGGCTCGTCTGTGGACCCATCTTTAGTGCTACGTTCTCGCTCAAACTTTTTGGGTCCAATTGAAACAGGTGTTAGTGGTTCCACACCCGATTAAATTGGGATAGGGAACCAATGCATGTTTATTGTGTTATGGACAAACACAGTACACACTGCATAACAACAGCGTAGCTCATAGTAATCGTTCAAAGTGACGACCTCCAGAGTCAATGTATGCATGGCAACGGCGCATGAAGTTATGCCACACTCTTTGAAAGATCGCTGGTGTCTGTCGGACCAGGAGACAAGCATCTTTGACCCTAGCAAGCAGGTCTTCACCTGTTTCTACGGGGGTGTGATACACCTACGTCTTGACGTAACCCCATTGAAAAAGTTCGGAGGTGTGACAACCAGGCCGGTCGCTGTGGCCGAGCGGTTCTAGGCGCTTCAGTCCGGAACCGCGCTGCTGCTACAGTTGCAGGTTAGAATCCTGCCTCGGACATGTATGTGTGTGGTGTCCTTTGGTTAGTTATGTTTAATTAGTTCTCAGTCTAGGGGACTGATAACCTCAGATGTTAAGTCCCATAGTGCTTAGAGCCATTTGAACAATTTTTGTGACATCTGGCTTTACGCTGGCCGTGGGACAGGACCTCCCTCTCCAATCCAACGATGGAGGTACGTGTTGTTCAGGTTCTCACGGACATTAACATCGAAGTGGGCTGTTGCACCGTTGTGTTGAAACTACATTCTTTCGCGGCCGCCAAGGGGTACAGTCTCCAAGAGCTATAGTAGCACCTCTCGCAGCACTACAAGCTAACGTGGGTTTGTCAAACGAGGAGGCAATGCCCACCCATAAGTTGTCAGAGAATCGTTGCTTGTAGCTACCGATGCGGGTGGCAGGGGGACTGTCCTCACTTTAGGCATGGTTGTTGTGCCTCTTGAAAACACGATCATGGGTGAATGAGGACTCACCAGTGAACAATACAAACTGTGCGAAGTTCGGCACTATATAATGGGGAAGATAATCCATTGCCACGAGTGAAAACGGTTCACAAAATCCGTTGGTCTCAGTGCTTACACACGATCTTTTAGACAGGGGTCTAATACACGGTCCACCAGTATTCTCCACACTGTATCCTTAGAAGTGTGCGTTTCACAGGCAAATTGATGGGTGTTTGTTGCCGGGTGGTCGGCCCCACGATCCAACACCAGCTGTTCGAAGTCTGCTTCAAAATGGCTCTATGGGACTTAACATCTGAGGTCATCAGTCTCCTCGAACTTAGAACTACTTACACCTAAATAACCTAAGGACATCACACACATCCATGCCCGAGGCAGGATTCAAACCTGCGACCGTAGCGGTCGCGCGGTTCCAGACTGAAGCGCCTAGAACCGCTCAGCCACACCGGCCGGCTCGAAGTCTGCTGTTCGGATGTCTTTGGCGGGAACCTTGGCCAGCGCTCTGGCGTCAACGACCCAGTCGCTCGTACGCTGGTATCCACAGAGATGAGCTACTTCCAATTAGCATGTCACCTGTTGACCAAGTTTTCTCTGTACATTCGTGTTGTATTAAAGGGCACCACTTCCTACCGCGTAGAACATAAAATGCATGTCTTCGTTCCATCTTATACTGTGTGTCATGCACTGTACTCAGTAACACATTTCACCATGGACACATTTCAACTGTCTGATGCAATGGATAATTGATACCTGGGATAGTGGCGTGAGTGCGGCACAGGTTAATGTGCCGGTGCGGGGCATGCGTGCCATGAGCTAAGTTTTGTGCATTATGGCAGTTGGGCAGTTAGGAGTGCGCTAGAACTTCATGCGCCGTTGGAATACATGCATTCACACTGGCGGTCGTCGCTTTGAACAATTCCGAGCTACGTTGTTGTTGTGCAGTGTACGCTTTGTACATCCATAATACATTAAATATGCATTTCCGACCGTTGGTTCCCTATCTCAATGTAATCGGTTGTGGACCCACTATCACCTGCTTCAATCTGACCCAATTAGAGAACGTCATGCATAATTAATAAGAGAATATATAGATCCAGTTTTATTACATTTGCATACAGTGACTCCACAAAGTATTCGTCCGACCGTGGCGTATAGACTATAATACGCACAATCGCACAAATATGGCTGCGAAATGAATAATAACTATTTCCTTACATTGGTTGATTTCTTCACTTGAAAATAAAAAGCTTTTTATGGTCCATAAATCGCTTAATTTGTAACCACGCTATGAAAAATCGCGCCGCAATGGACGCCAAACAAGCATTCGTCTAGTAAACAGTATCTGTAGCATTGTGCCGCACTGACACACGCCTCTCTCGCGTTCATTGTGCAGTTGTGTTCTGTCCAGCACAGTCAATAGTTGTCTCTCAGGTCTGAAATCCGTTGAGTGATATTTACGTAATAGGGTCGAAAACGTTGCGAAACTACAAAGGAAGAGAGGGAAATCTGCGTCAGGTTGTTTCGACAAAGAAAATGTTTTCAAGAAATCGGAGAACCCGTCGGTAGACCTACCACTACAGCGTATTATATACAGGTTTAATCAGAGCAAAAAGTGCGAAAACAAATCACGAAGCGGTCGTTCTTCAGTTCTGTCAAAGTGGAGAAACGACAGATACTTCGAGAAGTCATCAAAAATCCGAAACTGAGCGCTCCACACCTTGCTACTGCTTTTCATATGCGTACAGGAAGGTCTGCTTCAGCACAGACTGTAAGAAATATGCTTCATGAAGCTGGGTATGGAGGCCGAACAGCCGGCAGAAAACCGCACATCAGTAAAATCAACAGAAGAAAGCGACTTGCATTTGCAAGGGAAGATAAATCAGATTGGTTTGATTTCTGGAAGAAGGTCGTATTTACTGACGGGTGTCGATTTGAGCTGTTTAAGTCTAAAGGGCGCGTAACAGTGTGGAGAAAAAAGCACTGTGAACTTGAAGAGAGAAATATAACAGCCTCAGTTAAACATGCAGGAGGTTCAGTACTTGTGAGGGGGTGCACGAGTGCAAATGGTGTGGGGTATTTGTGTTTTATTGATGGAATTATGGATCACACGATCGACCTAAATATCCTAAAAACATCTATTCAGTAGTGTGAATCATATGGGACTTAATGGGGATTATGTTTTCACACAAGATAAGCATCCAAAACATATGGCTCTACATAGAAAGCTGTGGCTGTTGTATAACACACCTCACTGGATGCAGACACCACCGCAATCCCCAGACATCCTATCGAGAATTTGTGGCATTTACTCGACAAAAACATCAGGAATCGTCAGATATCCAGTAGAAATGATCTACAGACCGCGCTACAAGAGGAATGGCGTAAAATTGCAGTGCAAACAACAGAATCTCTGGTGAAATCCATGCCAAGAAGAACGCAAGCGATTATAAAGAGCCGGCCGGGTGGCCGAGCGGTTCTAGGCGCTAAGTTCTAGGGGACTGATGACCACAGATGTGAAGTCCCATAGTGCTCAGAGCCATTTGAACCATTTGATTATAAAGAGGAAAGGAGGCCCAACTAAGTACTAACAACAGCATTCCCTGTTCAAAGTGTGATTTCCATTACTGTAGACGAATACTTACTTTGCATCTTACATTTCCTATATGTACTTCTGTATGCTTAACCATGTTTAATTACATAGCAGCCGGCCGGGGTGGCCGACCGGTTCTAGGCGCTACAGTCTGGGACCGCACGACCGCTACGGTCGCAGGTTCGAATCCTGCCTCGGGCATGGATGTGTGTGATGTCGTTAGGTTAGTTAGGTTTAAGTAGTTCTAAGTTCTAGGGGACTGATGACCTGAGCAGTTAAGTCCCATAGTGTTCAGAGCCATTTGAACCATTTACATAGCACGCTGTGTTTCTTTATTGTATTCTCATTTTCACTGATCAATAAAGACGGTCTTGTCACTGCTTTATTTCAATCCGCCAATTTTCCACCCTTTATACACCCTTAAACATACAATCATGTATTAGACGAATCCTCTGTGGAGTAACTGTAGTATATGTTGAACACTTTCCAACGCTGTCAGATAGCACAACTCCTATTTGCAGGTACGTAAATGGATCCAGTATATACTGACATTCAAAAGAACTTTGACAATCAACTCTTAATTGAGGTTTCACCGTCACTGGCCCAAGTTTCGCAGGTGTAGGTAACTTTCACATGTCGTTTACAGACAAACAAGTTAAGAGCGTGTTACAGTGCACAAACAAATCTGTCACGTTTCTTGCTCACGAATGTATTTTGATATTTGGCATTTATTTCCACAGAGGAGTGGCATTTGGGAAAGAATGCCCTGATACCATATAGGACTGGATTAATTTGACCTTTTTGCGGTTCCGTGTCTCAGTCGGTATAAACGGGACCGTTACAGGAACACACTGTTGTCCGTCTGTTAAAAACACTTTTTCTCAGGAACAGGAACATGTATCAGGTTGAAATTTGCGTCAAATACTGACGTCTACGGTCCCCTGACGGTGTAAAAAAATTAACCTTGTAAGTCCATGCATATTGTGATACTCGTAAACTAAACTCATAAAAACCTATAGATGAACTATCCATGCACATAACGAGCCCTACTCGCATCTGTTTATTTATTTATTTATTTATCTGAAGATGAGCCTCATCACTGAAAGCCTAAGTTTATTAATAAAGAGATGCCAAGACTATATTTATTATAGTCGAAAAATGTAATGGTCGAGTTTGTCTGCTACGTTTCTCAGTGTCGAAAACTCGGCGCTGGCCACCGTCTTGAACGACGAGCAACTCTCTAAATATCGCCTCCAGTTAGTCATGTTGGAAACTGTTCAGATTCGCAGTTTCAAACTGAACATTTGTGTACTCATATTTAGTGGATCGTTTTTGTTTATATTGTCGTGTAGTGCGTCGCCTGTTCAGTTTTTGCTACTACGATAGATCTTGTGTGGTCCAGAGCTAACAGTTAGCCTGACGAAATTTAAGTAAGCCTTGGCTGTTAAAAAACAAACATACAACCGTAATGGCGTAAAGAGAGAATAGACACCCGCGCGAGAGTTCAAGCCCAATCCACGAAATGAAGAAGGGCGCTGAGGAGGCGTGGGCCCGACAGGTGCAGTGGAGCGGCGTCTTCCGGCAGTGCGGGTGTGGAAGGAACGGACCGGCGAGCAGGCGAGCAGGGGACGGGATGAAAGCTGGCTGGAGCGGCCCGCTGCAGGCGATTTGCATAGCGGCCGCCTCGCTCGCACTTTCACCGCGCCCGGCGCCTCTGCCTGCCGCCGCTGCCGTGGCCTGCTGTGGATGCGTCCACGCTCCCCGTGTTTGCTCTGTGCACGCGGTCGCCGCGTCCCTCCGGGACGAGTGGCCGGCGAAACTGCTTACCACAACGCCCGTGCTGCATCAGTACTCTGCGTGCCAGAGGGTACCTTTGCGTTTCAACACGCCGCGCATAAAAACGGGATTTTTCCGGCGCTCACAGCTCGAGTTCTATTGGCTATAGAAAAACAAAGTCAATTGCTTCGGATAGCTGTTGGGTTAGGGACCTTTCCTTACCCAACTATAACTATCCTACAGTACAGAGGCGAAGTTTGAATATTACACGCTTGCTCCAGCTTCGATAAATGGTGCATATCGGTTGGTCCTTTTCGCATTAAATGTGGTCTACAGTGTGCCTTAAGCAGCTTACGGAGACACCATTTAGTTCATGGCCGGTTCCCGAAAAAATCCGAAAAACAAGACTTTTGGGTACCACAACCGGGCCGCGAATTCGAAGGCGGCTACGCACGGAAAATTGCTGTAATTTGTACGGTATATTCCCAAGATCCCGACCGTGTTATTTCCATATGACTTACGTAAACTAGCACAATTTTACCGGCCCATAAAGTTCTTTTCATGTCAACGCATGTCCTGCTGTGGCAGGAAAAAGAAGGGATGCAGCAGAAAAATGCTCCTATCGGAGCATAAAATAGACGAATATGCTCCCGCTTATTAAACGACTGTGTCTGAAAAGTGGGTGTTGTGTGATGTCCTTAGGTTAGTTAGGTTTAAGTAGTTCTAAGTTCTAGGGGACTGATGACCGTAGATGTTAAGTCCCATAGTGCTCAGAGCCATTTGAACCATTTTTTTTGAAAAGTGGGATACCGACTGCCTCAAATGGTTCAAATGGCTCTGAGCAATATCGGACTTAACTTCTGAGGTCATCAGTCCCCTAGAACTTAGAACTACTTAGACCTAACTAACCTAAGGACACCACACACACCCATGCCCGAGGCTGGATTCGACATTGCGACTGCTTCATTCTAGCTTCATCAGCACCTTTAAAAACTTTCCCAAAAATTTTTCCATGCCAACATATGTGCTTTTTATGCTGAGTGAGTAGACAGTGGCAAAGGGAAAGAGACGGGAAAGTAATAAATACTGGAAGGTAGCAGACAGTGGTTGTATTATAGAAAGAACGAAGGAGGCAATGGCAGATGAGACAAAGAGAGGGACACAGTGGCAGTAGAACGTATTGACAGTGACAGAACATTGCTAGGAAAAGGGTGAGAGAAACGGTGTCAGTGGGAGACGAATAAAGAAAAGGAGAAAGTGGAAGTGGGTGAGACTCATTGATAACGGGAGACAGAGTCTATGACAATGACAATGAGGATGGGAGAGACGGTGACAGCGAGAAACGACAGCAGCAGTGGGAAGGAATGAATGAGATAGTAGCAATAACAGAGGCCAAGAGGGAGATGGTGACAGTGAGAGGAAACAGTAGTAATAGGTCAGAACGAAGGAAAGTATGGGACAGGAGACAATGACAGTAGAGACACAAACGGATAATTACAATAAGTGGCGCTGAATGAGTGAGTGAGAATAGGCAAGTGGGAGTGGTTGCGGACGAGCGACTCACAGTGGGTCTGAGAGTTACAGTTAGGGGAGCTTGTGAGAGTGACAGGTGAGTTGCATGTTGAAAACAGGGCGAATATGTTCGCATGCCAAAATTTTTGGTGTTTTTGAAGGTGCTGAGGAAGGTAGAATGAGGCAGCTATTAAATCGCTTTCCAGAGTCCTTTAAACCAGGGGCATAGTGGCCTTTTTTGTGCTGCGATAAGATCATTTTTCCGTTGGTTGCGTAAATGCCCCTGTAGCTGTTTAATTCTAATCTCTTCTTAACGATCCCTACGGCAGCAATGCGTGAGGTGTTGTGGAGCAGGATGTCTGTGAAGTCCTGCTATCATTTCGAAACATCGTAACTTTGAAACTAATGGATACTGAGGATCGTGGTTTGCTGTAAAACGTTTAGCAGCTCGTAAAGGTACTTTTTCGATTTTTCTTTGCTTCAGATTCGACGTTGTGTGCATAAAAATTGCGGCGGACAAAAGGAGGTGTAATGTATTATCCGGTATGCAAAATCCAAATCTATGCCAACGGTGATGCGGCATTATCGACGCCAATATCGGAGGGCCCCACTTACAAAAACGAGCACAATGACGTAGTTTTAAAATTTTAAGGAGACAAGCCGTGTCGTGATGGTCCTATCGCGTTGGACCCGCTCTCTCTCCATGCCAAGTCATTACATTTCTTTTTGTGGGGTACGTCAAGGTTCGCGTCTACACAACACCAGATTGCTACCCTTCGTGAACAAATCAATGAAGCAATCAGAACTGTTAATGCTGCAAGGCTGACCCGTACATGGGCAGAACTCTAATATCGCCTTGATTTCGTTCGTCCTTATTTTTACGAATTTCGTGTTTCTCCACGCACACCCCCTCGATTTTTTTCCTTTGTCTTCAGAAGAATTTTAAGACCTATTTCTTTTTTACGTGGAAGACGAGTAACTCATGCCGCAGTGGCCGAGAAGTTGCGTGATGTGAATGCCTGTTGTTTATTACTGCTTATGCGTGTACTTGATTGCTATAACACATTGAAATCCTATATTGACTTCACACCTCTTTCCGCCGTGTCATGTATCACCTTAACATTTTTCGTAGCCTATTTGGCACTAAGGTAGGAAGTGTTAGAATCCCAAGGAAAAGGAATTTATTTAAGAAATCTAAATTTATACTTCACTTCTTCAACATGTCCAAACTCTTCACTAAAGTGAACTCATCACTCCGCCGCAGAGTGAAAATTTCCTTCTGGAAACATCTCCCATGCTGCAGCCAACCCTTGTCTCCGCAGTATCCTTTCTCCCATGAATGCTAGTCCCGTAAATTCGTGGAGGAGCTTCTATGGAGTTTAGAAGGAAGGAGATGAGGTACTGGTGAAAGTGAAGCTGTGAGGAAGGCCAATGAGTTGTGCTTGGGTAGCTCAGTCGGTAGAGCGCTTCAAGAGAGGAAAAGGTCCCGAGTTCGAGCCTCGGTCTGGTGTACAGTTTTAATCTGCCAGGAAATTTCATAGCGCTGTATTGTCGAAAACTGACATTCTGAGCCCGTGCCTGCGTACAAAATATAGGTTGACTCTTACAGAGAAGACAACAGCAACCATTCACTTTTTATAATGCTATTTATTTAAGCAACGTCGTTACAGGTTTCGAACTGAAAAGTTCATCTTCAGACGGCTAGTTCACGTTAAGATACATTTTACACTAATAAATAAATAGCATCGTCAAAATGGCGGTTGTCTTCCCTGTAAGAGTAAACCTAAATTTCATAGCACCAAACCATTCTGGAATACGATAGCAATCAAGCACGTTCAGTAGACACATTAACCTCTCGCCTACATGTCACTGCTTATACACCCGCATCAGAGTCACTCTGGATTGCATATACGCTGCAGCAAAGCACTCCCAGGGAAAAGTTTTGATCATACGTTGAACGTCTATAAATCGTGCGTTTATAGCAGCATAAACTGACGGAAAAACAACAACCCATTACAATATTTTCCTTATTTACTCTTCTATCTCCAGTTTCAAGGTGATCTGACTCATGTCGAGGTGTTTGTCCTATACAGCAGTGTGCGGCAAAACACATTACGCGTCACTTGGCATATCATGTATATTGGTACTAATAGACAGACGCATTCACGACGGTTTATACTGTTTATTACCGCTGCATCAGACAGGTCGTTCGGTCATAGAACTTCGTACTACATGTGCGAAGATAGGGCGGCCCGCTAGTAAATTTATAAATTGATATTTGGGACAAAGCGTACTTCATCTACTGTGTAGAATGAGATTTACAATGTTCTTATTCCAGTGGCAGCAAAATTGGTTCATCGACCCACAGCTCTCTATAATATTTATACCCACAATGCTAAGTCATTTGTAATGTATATTTCAATAAATGTTTAAGTAGTATCGCCTAAAGAATGAGCCAAATGGCTTGAAACGATAAACACGGAAAATGCGATTTGAGACAAGTAGGGAAAATACTTGTGTTATTTGGGTCAATAATTTCTTCACCAACTTTAACTACTTATAATAAATATAACTCGTACATGGATGAAACGACTTTTAGAAAAATGATGATGTAAGTAAATAAAGAGTGAACTAATAAGTAGATGTGCCATTTCAACTTCTTTTAAAACAAGAAATTTAGAAGTTGGTATTACATGCTGTACCGCTCGACCTCCACTTTGCAGTGAACACCGCAAGTGCCTTGTTAAATTTTTCCTCATGGATGAACGTAATATGTTTCAGTAAAACTGGCATCCTTTGATATGAAGTGTAGCTACATCCGTCAAAATAACGCTAAATATTTTCTAAAACACTATGTTCATTAGAAAATATTAATCAAAAGGAAAGCTACATCGGTGAACAGTACTGCCAACTTTGATGTTTTATGAAATTTTCTTACTGAGATTCGAACCCGGAAACTTTGCTTTCGGGTAACAATGCTCTTACCTAATGAGCTGACAGAACGTAGGCTGTGAAGGTGGATCTGAGTTGTGTTCGGATAGCTCAGGTGTTAAAAGCATTGCCCGCGGAAAGCACAATCCTGGGATGGGGTACCGCGCCAACAAATAGATCTAATCTGTCAGGAAGTTTCACACACAGCTCACACTTCACAGTAGAGTGAAAGTTTCATTCTTGAACAGCCACAGTAATAGTCAAACGACTCTTTTTGTGATGTGCCTAAGGCGCTTTCCAACTTTCTCTCATCAAATTCCTATAAAATGTTAAAATAAACAAAATCGGTTACGAGTGTTCGGTATGATCAAAAAGGGACAAACAGACCCATCGATGACCAAAAGGGACAAACAGAGCCATCATGTAATGGCGTAAGGTGACGCAGCATCAGGGCGTAACACAGGGCGCTTCCAATCCTATAGCGGCCGGTCTGTGTGGCCGTGCGGTTCTAAGCGCGTCAGTTTGGAACCGCGTGACCGCTACGGTCGCAGGTTCGAATCCTGCCTCGGGCATGGATGTGTGTGATGTCCTTAGGTTAGTTAGGTTTAAGTAGTTCTAAGTTCTAGGGGACTGATGACCTCAGTAGTTGAGTCCCATAGTGCTCAGAGCCATTTGAACCATTGAACCAATCCTATAGCATAGTCAGACAACGTTGACAAAAAGGATCGAATGTACATCTCTGCCTTTCTTCTTACGTTTTCCCTTCCGTAGAGAGACAACGTACATCCATTTTTTGAGAAAGCAATTTCGCCATTAGAGGGAAACACACGTAAATAGATGCAGAATTAAGCTGATATAATTGATATTAAATTAGACTGATTAAATTTATGCTAACAAGTACTAAAGTGCCAAAAAATGCATGCTCAAACGTTATTGTGCGAGTGCTGGAAAATAATAAAAAAGTTATACAAAACACTTTTACTATTATTTAACAAATGATACTAAACCCATTTAACGTTGTGTTCCCAGATGCTGTCTCAACTCTAAAGTCCAAATTATTAGGCTGGTGTATACGTTTGAAGCATCTTTGTTTTGTATGTTAGTATTCTGGTTGCTATGGGTTTATTTATTGATTGGCATTTTTTATTCGTAGTTCACTGTTGCTATTTGAGTTTACGTATTGTCAATTTGTCATTTGGAGATAGTGAGTGGAGCAGTGGACGCTAGAAAATGGAGTGCCAAGTGGGGAAACTGGAACACTTCAGACATATTCTTCTCTTTGACTTCAGCAGAAGAGCACCAGTGGCGGAGGCAGCCAGAAACATTTGCGCCATGTATATGGACAACGCCACTGCAAAAAAATTGTTTTCTCGTTTGGAGCAGGATCGTTTCCACATTAGTGACTCTCCACGTTCAGGAAGACCTTCGGGGTTTGATGAAGATCGTTTAAACGCATTAATCTACAATGATCCACGTCAGTGTACTCGAGAACTTGCAAATGTGATGACCTATGATCATTCCACCACCCCAAGTTCAAATTAACACTGCTATAAGCTGCTTCTTAGGAGACTTGTTTACACTGTAGATCCTGTGGGCGCACGTTTGAATCCAATGTTGTTTGAAATAAGTTCAGCTCACTTCGCATCAGATCGTCTAGTCACGAAGAACGTGATGGGAAATGGGATAAATAACGTGACTATCATACTTGACCGAGCACTTTTACGGGGATCCACTCGGTAGTCGTAACTAGCGCGCTACATTCAGAATTTCTCCGCAGTTAATTACAGAAGCCGGGAAGCGAAGTAGGAAGCAATCCAATTGAATTGTGCGCGGAAGGGCGCCTCCCGGTCTCGGACTGCGGGCCGCGCCGCTTTCTCGGGATTTCATGGCGCTCCGCCTAACTCAGTGGAGCGTGGGCGGTCTTCCTGCCCGCCCGCTACGGCCGCGCTGCCCAAAATCACGCCACACTCCGGGACTGGGGGGCCTCTCCGATCAGTCTACACCGGTTCAGTTTTGTTTTAAATTTATTTATCGGCTTCTGTGGAATCTTGTAAGCCAAAGGTAATAGGTCATGAGGCGTGTAGACTACACAGTTTACACAATGCTGATTTGAAAGTTCGTAAACAGAGGAAGCTACGGAATTAATAAAACACGTAAAAAAGTGAGAGAGTATATGAACAAATAACACTGTACAGGTAAAATTTCCAAATTACTTGTCACTGGCGTACGTAAACACGGTCCTTAATATAATTCCAAAGGAACAAGTCACAAGACATTATGTCAGGAAACCTGAGGGGCTACGGGAAAAGAGCCACACCATCTTCACCCCTACGCCAAATCCAGCGATGCAGAATTGCGTCATTTTAGGAGCACTCCGATTAAAATTATTTTGTGATTGACGTTTCAGAGAGTCGAGTGATACGGCGAGTAGTATCCAATCGGTTCTTTCCGGAGCGCGACGTTCTCTCTCTGCTGCCTGTTTTGTTGGTTCTGTGCAGCGCCTTGTGAAAGGTGGCTGGGTACACGCCGGCAACACTGCAATCTGCTAAGTACAAAGTAATTTTCATCGGAGCATAAAGACGAGCATCGATGCTCCAGTGACCGGGTGACCCGTCTTGTTAGAAGATAAAATTCTCGGAATCAGCAGTCAATTATGGAAACAACAACTGCAACACATCAAGATAAGAGGATCCCCTCTCATTCTTCTCACGGAATACAGAAAACAATCTTGGGCGAACCTCGTTCATGCACCACAATTTCACGATGATTTGCAATGGTCCACACACTCACATCGTAGCGATTAACCTTCGCAGGTAAATGGAATGTTTTTTCATCACTGAATACAAGCTTGGAGGCAACATGATCATCCTAAAGTGCTTCCATCATTATGATGCAAAACTGAAGGCGCCCGTCATAATCTCCCGGTTTTAATTGTTGCAAACACTGCAAACGGTACGGTTTGAGATACAATTGCTGTAGCAAAAACTTCCTCACAGTTTGCTGCAGTGTTTCAAGTTCGTGACTTGCATGTGCTGTTGATTTTTTTTGGACTACGTACGAAACTTTCCTTCACCCTGTCCACAGTTGCGTCTGACACACTTGGTCGACTGGCATTTTCCTGTTTACACAGGCAAACAGTGCCCCTAAATTGTCGATGCTAAAGCACAAAGCTGTTTACGCGGTGGTTCTTTTCCATAATTCCTTCCGACTGCACACTCCACTGTTGTGAGAGATAAACATATCGCATATCACAACAAAGTGGCGGCTCGTGAAAAATTTTATCAAAGTGTTACAATATTGCAAAAAATAAACAGATTATGTTTCACTATGTCGCAATGATAGTCGCGGCTTAATACTGTTGCGATATTAGCTTTACCTAATCCACAAACAGTAAGATTTAAAGTAAGTTAAATTTAAATTTCGATTAAGTCTGCCTAACTGTGTCACTTTCTCCTTCAAAGATCTACTGGAAAAGCGCCTTTTCAGCATATCATCTACAGTATTCGCCATGTTACTTGCACAATACTTTGCACTCACTCTCAATGAAAAATAGTGTCCTGGTGCTGTGAGCAATGCAGCACACTTGAATGCAGGCAGGGATGACGACTCATCTGAGCATGCACAGTCGAAAACAGACAACTGCGATGACGGTAGCGCAGCTGACCATCATTTCAGCACTAGACACTGGTTTCTACTTATCCCAGAGACAACGCTACAAAACACGTGTTTGTCCGTTTTATTTGCATACCTACATGCATCCGAAGAGAAATGTCGTAATTTTAGTTGGATTTCTGGCTCGCATTCGAAGAGAAGTGGCGTAACTTAAAGTGCAATGTTTACAGTTTGCTGAAATACATTAGCACATTGTCACTTGCTGCCCCTTTCCCAACAAGCAAAAACTCTTTTCATGATTTGTCGCCATTTTGTCAACGTAACTGCACCCTTAGCGCCAACTGGTGGCCACAACGCAAAATCGATGAGTTTACAGTTCTGTTCATGCAGTAGTCATATTTGTACGTGCAATACTTTGGAAAATATAAAACTCTGAAAACGAATGAATGATTTATTTCTGTATTTTCTTTAGTTAGATTTTCCATTTATGCCTCATATTGCACATCGTTTATCTGATTTCGCGCCATTTACGAGACGTTATTCGTTGTCTTTACGCATCGACTTCGTTGGCATCAAAGTCACTTGTCTCCATTCTTTTCCAAAACTTAAAACTACAAACAGTCCAAGCAAGACGCGAAACGCAGCCGATGACTTAACAGACTAATTTCACATTACCATATAATAGGGACTGTAAAACATTAGATGAATGCCATGCATTAAGAAATCAAATTTTGTGTACTAGAGATAGTCGGAAACTTACAAAACTGATGTGATAACTTTTGAATGAGTGTCAGAAAAAGTCTGCGCGGCGCAGTTCCGAATGAAGAATTCTCGGAGTGTTACACTTTCAGAGCTAATGACATACATATAGTCAGTTTTAGATAGCAGCGATGCTTAATTAGACGCCAGAGCCGTCAACACAGCAGCTGCCGTAAAAATAGTCAGCGCTGCTACAAGAACGTTCCCTCGTTTCACGGCCGGAAGAGATGCATACTTTTGGTTCGCACTAACCACTTGTTACATCGCACTTCTCACATACATTTATTCCGAAAGGACAGCGGAACAGATGAATATTCATCTATTTCGAGCTTCTTGCAGTGAATCGCGATCATATATGCCGTAAATAAATTAATCACAACAAAGGTAAGACTTTAGGTAAAAAATTAAAGCAGTGTTCCTTGCGAGTTTAACACTGTGGCCGACCGGTTCTAGGCCCTTCAGTCCCGAACCGCGCAACTGCTAGGGTCGCAGGTTCGAATCCTGCCTCGGGCATGGATGTGTGTGATGTCCTTAGGTTAGTTAGGTTTAAGTAGTTCTAGGTTCTAGGGGACTGATGACCTCAGATGTTAAGTCCCATAGAGCTCAGAGCCATTTGAATTTTTGATGAATATCTACTCACATTTTGTTTTTGTTAGGAGATTCATTCCACGGATATATCTGAGTTCTAGGTTGTGGACGAAAACGTTTTAGCAGCATAAATATATATTTGACACAAATTGGTCATACCAGAAGTCAATGTTAGAGCCTGGAGAGATCACAAATCGCGGTAATTTTGAAGCCCGATTACATTTCTGAGATTTTCTTGGCCACATCATGGGCATCAACATGGTAATCAACTATCACCACATTGTATCTCTTGTGTGTCTTGGTTGGTATACTGTTATAAATTTCAGGATTCGTCTATCACTTATTCGTTGGGGGATGGGAACAGTATTTTAGTCTGCAATGTTTAATTGTATCAACGGTTTGATACTTAAATCTTGGTCAATTTCATTTCTAATAAGGTCAGTCCTTAGGGCCGATAAATTCCTTGATGGCTCTTACAGAATACATTTCACCATAATTTATTATTCTTTCTTAACGGGTGTATCAAAACAACTTGTTGGGACTAATACTATAATTCTGTTATAGGATTCTGCATCAGGGTTGCTTGCTTTCTGCCACATATTAATCTGTATTTGTATATTCTATTGTCTACATCTTTGCTGAAATTGTACGTGGAATCACGTACACAAAAATTTAAATGTTGAACCTACTTCAATGGGCAATTGCCATCATTATCGGTTCCTTTCCTGCGAAAACCATTTTTTTTTTTTTTGCCGATATATTGAAAGTACATTCAGAATGTAGTGTATGTAGAGGGTGAAGAGCTCTTCGAAGATAGTCCTCTGTTTCTTCAAGTCTAATACAGTTGGCAAGTAACAAAAGTGCCGTGAGCGTCTGTGGGGCTCTGTACAAAGTGTGTCGTTTTCGAATGTCGCACTACTTCTTTAATAAAAATTCGTTGAGTAGTTACAGACTGGATCACTGTTGTGAGCTTCTGTTAGTGGGTGTTTTCTCTGTAATTCTATTCTTGTCATTTCTTTATTTTTTTACGGGCATTTGTCACTTCTTTCAACTCTGGTGTTAAAAATGCCAAGGCGAACCGTGGTTCGGAATCTACGTGGAACTGAGGTACCCTTATAAATGGTTTAACTCAAAGATCGGAAAAATGTCCTAGCACACCCCATCAATAGGACGACGTCTAGTAATGCACCACAATGTTCTACCCAGCCTTCGGGTTGGAACAGCTTTGTTTTGCTCATTACTTTTCAGCACTACAGTTGTTCCTTTCAACAGTGCTCTTATGTTTGATTCCTCTGGGACTACAGGACATGCAGTTAAAATTCCTGCACGCTACATTAATACAAAAGGGGTGTTGAATACAGTTTGAAGATCGTAGTTCTTCGTTAGGCACGGTCATACTGAAGGTGGTACTTTATTTCCTTCCAGTCAGTTCTACAGTTTCAAGTGGACTCGGGATCACGCTGCAATTCGGCATACTACCCGAACGTCTGAAATCCACATCAGAGCGAAGGGACAACGAGAACATACAAAGAGCGTGAGAACGTATGATTTGACTAGCTGGAGACAATGATAAATGTTACGAAATCTCAACTGCTAAACACCCTAGAAAGATAGCAGCTTCGGGAGAACCTCCTTAGAAAAATCAAAGTACCTATTTTCAAGTCGGAGTCCAAAAATCTACTTCAGCTAAATACGTGTCTCTCCCGTACAGACGACGAAGATAAATCTGAAAGCAAAGAGCATATAAGCAATCATTCTGCTGGCGCTGCATCCCTGAAAGGAATAGCAAAGATCTCTGCGTCAGACACAGTTTGTTGTCTTGCTCTAGTGCGGACCACTTCCAGTCGCGCTGTCCATATTCTGGAAGCCGGTCGAGCGTGAGGATCTGCTGATGGCTCAATTACAAAGCTATTCCAAGAAAGTCGGCGCTACGACTCTCTCCCGCTCGCCTGCCCACACACCTGTGTGTGTGTGTGTGTGTGTGTGTGTGTGTGTGTGTGTGTGAGAGAGAGAGAGAGAGAGAGAGAGAGAGAGAGAGAATCTTCTGCCGCGAGGAGGTCAGTGCGTCGTGTCCCAACCAGGCGGCAGGTCAACAGACTGCATTCCACGGTGATGCCAATTTTGTAATGTCCACTTTCTCTGTTGCGACTGCTCGAGAGTTACTAGCGTTTCCACAGTTGGTGGCTTCTTCGAACAACCGTGCCAACAATTCTTCACGCAAATTTGTAACCAAGCACAAAACTCCTCTCTATTTCCGTAAACAAAGACAGCGGATTAATACAGAACGCCAGGTGCTATAGAGATAATCAATTGAAACGCTCAATTAACTACCATAGTTCCACTACGAGTATCCGGGTGTCAAAACTTCATCGCCAGCTAGATTTCCCTCGATTAATATAACAAATTATTTGTACGTACTACTTTTCTGGATATCCGGTGGTTCTATATTTCAGTTCTCACAGAACGCTTTTACAAACAATGTTTACATAATACACTTCACTTACAAGGCGTCGACTGTAAGGCTGTACTACAGTTTGTCTAGATAATGGTAAGTACAAACCGTTTATATTACGCTAATTTAAATAAATCCATCTCATGATGAAGCTACAGTCCTCCGAAAAGAGTAGTGGAAAGATGTATAAGAGACATTGGTTATAGTTATTTGTGTATTTCAATCACTATTCGTAACAATTACGGTTAGACTTAACCCAACACGTTAATGCTCAATGAATCAAGTTTTCCTATGTATAAGTAAGTGCTAACTTTACAGCGCGTCAAAAGTCACAGTTTTTTTTGTTTTTTGTTTTTATTATTAATCCGAAAAGTCTAGTGATGAATATATTTTAAATTGTTAATTTTCTGTGTTATTAACAGAAAATCTTGTGCACAAACTGATGGCCTCAAAAATAAAAAGAATCCACTTACGGATGTATGCGAGCTTCAAAGTAAGTATTAAAACAGTCACCTTGGAAGGAACGGAGGAAGGTAGGAAAGTTAGATTTTATCACCCTTCAAAAACGTCATTCGAGAAAGTGCTCTAGCTTAGTTAAACAAGTACAGAAAAAATCTCGGCCGTAGTTGCTTCGAAGGAGTCACCACGACATTCACCTTAATCGATTTTGGTGAAACCGTGGAATTTGCGTCCAATGACCTAAATCACTACACCATTTCGATCGGTCAGCACGCTGGAGATCCGTTGAAAAGCGTTATATGTCCCTATGAATTTCTGCTGCCCCATTTCAAGCCTTGACAGAATTGTCTTTGCCATAGAATCCAGAAGTTTTCCAGACATTTTTGAGACTCTGTTGGTGGGATGTGCAATTTTCTTTTCTTTTTTTTTATGGCTAAAGATCTGTTCGAGAGAGGAATTAAAGCCTGTCCTGCATGTAAGGTAAATTTCGATATCCAGCAGTGTAGCCGGTGTCGTTTATGCAAAATAATGTGATGGCCCTTAAGCTGGCTATAATCTGTTCTAATTCTAGAGCAAAAGAACTGCTCTTCAGAGTTTTGTTTGCAAATGGCCCAGTTCAACAAACGGGGTGCCATGTCTGGGGTTAAAATCTACGCCTTTCCCCAGTGACTCGTGGTGTAACCGAGTGTTACAGTTTATTGCGTCCGTCAAGTGCTTATGTAGAGCTGTAAGGCCTCCTCACGACACAGCGCAACAGAATTAAAGTGTCACTTTTCCGAAATTCCGCAACTGTCGTCCATTGCGAACCATAAGTTTGAAATTTGGCTCAAAGATGCCTACCACCTTCCTCTATTATAATGCAAAAACATGGCGCCTCCCCGACGTCACCCCCAGACTCAGCAACACTTCAGACAGAAAGGTGTCGACACATGCGAAGAAACGACCTCAGCCCAGAAGTTCATGTGAGCTTTAAGGTGGGTTAATGAGGCCACACTGGCACCAAATTTCACCACAATTCTGCCAAACGCCACCGTCGACGTGTCACACAATGGACAGGTCGTGACATTCCATCTTACCCTCGTTTCACCCCTTCTTTTGCCGCCTTTGCGATGGAGGTCAGAACCGCGACACCCAGTGTTCAAATAACACTGTTTTCTTATGGGTGGCCGAGATAAACATTCCAGACAACGCCGGTCAGAACCGACTCGAGAAGGCCTCAGGGATAGCAGAAATGGCATCAACGAAACCACTCCTTTCCTTACAACGTTCTTGACAGCGTTCGACACTGCTGGCACTCCCAGGGCGTTTCAACCCTACTCTAAGGATAATGTGGGGTTGCAACCACGTTGAACGTGATCTGAACTCCATCGCAAAGGCGGCACAAGAAGGGGTGAAATGTGGATAAGATGGCGTGTGACAACCCTTCCATTGTGTGACACGCCCACTGTGTCATTTGGCCGAATTGTGGTGAAATTTGGTGCAAATGTGACGTAAAAAAATGGTTCAAATGGCTCTGAGCACTATGGGACTTAACATCTATCGTCATCAGTCCCCTAGAACTTAGAACTACTTAAACCTAACTAACCTAAGGACATCACACAACACCCAGTCATCACGAGGCAGAGAAAATGTGACGTCATTAACCCGCCTTACACCTCACACGACTGAGCTGTGGCCTTTTTTCGTGTGCCGACACATGCTGTCTGAAGCGTCGCTGAGCCGAAGGTTGACATCGCAGAGCGCCACGCTTTTGCTCTATTAAAGAGGAAGGTTGTAGCCACCTTTAAGCCAAATTTCAAACGTATGCATCTGAATGCGAGACGATTGAGGTGTTTCGAACAGGTGAGCCTTTAATTTTGTTACACAGTGTTCTATTTACGAGTACGTCACGTGCCTACATTGGATTTCGCTTCCTCGTTAAAAACTTCATACGTCAGTGATAAACTAGAGGAATTCTCTCCACTAGGACCCTAACGTAGGGCAGTACTTGCGCAGAATTAGAATATTTTTTCACCTACTGTCAACGACGAGTATGTAATTGGCTTTGAAAATGTAAACTTCCAACAACTTTTTTTCGTGAATTATCTGTGATCATTTCATTTCCTATATTTACATTCTGGAGGCGTGGGGTGCAAGATACCTGTAAAACAATGACAGTTTTGATCACCAGACTTACAGGGAAAAAAATCATTTCAAAACTATACACAAGAAAGACATCGTAGTCTCTATAATGTGCTCAAATTTCGAGCAGAACAATAACTTGAAGTACTCTATGACTACGTTACATTCAGAAAAATACAGGCTAGATGAGAGGTTTTCCTATCCCATTTTATGCTACCTCTTGTCTGAATCACAGAATCACAAGCCATTAGCTGGTAAATGGCACTAGCCCAACAGTAGAGAAGAATGCGAATGTGTCAAGTTATCCCTTCGTTTCTTCCATTTATCCGAACACAGCTCGTATCAACGATACCTCAATGTGAAGATTCACTTGTACATGAAATGAAACACATCTCATCAGAAATGTAGTGCCACGTCAGCCAAATCTGATACCTGTTTATGAGTACCACTACGTACGGTACAAGCGACGGACTTTTGGAATTAACTCTTACATAAAAAATCAAATGATAACGTATTGTGGAATTAATGATTTAACAGCACACAGTGATAAAAGAAAAATTTTTCAGCGATTACAACTGTTGTCCGTGATTATCTGCTCAATGCCAGTCGAGCTGTTAATGTTGCTGTGCGACGTGCGTGGAATGCTGAACGACGTTACTCAAAGAGATAACTGCCACGCACAGAAGCGTGCAAGAAGCCACGATTCCACACATGAAAGCTCCAGGCAGCTAGCTAGCTGTCCATATCGTCGCTCAAAGCGTTATCTGGCCTCCACAAAGAATCGCCGGTGACCTTCACCGTACACTAGACGCTAGTCTTGCGCAACGCTAGATACACCACCAGTAAGGCACACAGAACGATGTGTGTCTGATTTTAGAAGCGACTATCTTGCAGTAGCATAAGTTTTTGTCAATAAATAATTATTAATAGCTCCTAGGATGTAGTAGATCTTTTATGCGTTAGAACATCTTTTCTGCAGGGATTTGTATGGAGTGTATGCTTGTACGGAACTGGAATGTGGTTGGTTGGTTGGTTGGTTTGGGGAAGGAGACCAGACAGCGTGGTCATCGGTCTCATCGGATTAGGGAAGGATGGGGAAGGAAGTCGGCCGTGCCCTTTTAGAGGAACCATCCCGGCATTTGCCTGGAGTGATTTAGAGAAATCACGGAAAACCTAAATCAGGATGGCCGAACGCGGGATTGAACCGTCGTCCTCCCGAATGCGAGTCCAGTGTCTAACCACTGCGCCACCTCGCTCGGTCTGGAATGTGGACGACAATCAGTCCAGACAAGATAATCGAATCTTTTGAAATGTGTTACTGCAGAAGAACGCTGAAGATTAAATGGGTAGATAGAGTAACTAATGAAGAGGTACTGAATTGAATTGAGGGAGAAAAGTTACAGCATAAACTGAGTAAAAGAAGGAGTCGGTTGACAGGACACGTCTTCAGGCATCAAGGAATCGGCAAAGTCGTAATGGAATGAACTGTGGGATGTGAAATATGTAGAGAAAGACCAACTGATGAATACATGAAGAAGGTTCAAATGGATGTAAGTTGCCGTAGTTATTTAGAGATGAAATGGCTTGCACTGGAGCGCGGGCAGTTGCCCCAAAACAGTCTTCGCAATGAAGACCACAACAACAATAACAACAATGATGCAGTACTAGTAGTGTTTCTGAGACTCACTTTACAATGTAGGGGAGCTCTGTTATTTGTAACATGTAGTCCATCTAAAAGTAAACTCAGAGTTTATCTGAGACCTGGTAGATAAGATGGACCGTTCGTTGTCTTTCTTCATCGTAGGAGCTCTCGCTGCATACAATGGGTTGGTAAATAGATCGCAGTGATAAGCTTGAGGAAAGGGACGTTGGAATCTAATGTCCTGACCATGTCTTTATAACGCGAGTGCAAGCTTGGTCTGTACGGTGACAGGAAAGCAAATCGGCTATAAACATCTTCAAAGATATTACCAAAATCACTTCCCTTGGGCGACTAGGGAAAGCTTGGAGAACCTAATGATGGGATAACGACGGTCTGGACACATCAATCCAAGGGATAGCCTACTTCCACCGGAAATACAATCGATTAAATATAGAAAGTAAGTTCTAGCCCACTACGTACTGAAATTTGACCATTGTCAAGTGTTTGCCAACTACGTTACGGCGCTTGCGACACATCGCTTAAGTTATCGATAAAATTTTACGCAGGTGTCTCAATAGTCTCCTAATCAGCGAAGACTCAGAACTGTGCAGTATGTGATAAATGGAGGGCGTCATGTTCAATGCTATGGAAAGGGATGCCTAACATTACGATTAAGGACGCACTCTTGAGCCGACTTAGCTAATTAAATATGTACATCGATATTCCGTTTCCCGTGACATTGTAAAGTGCCCAGCCGAGTTAACATTTCTTTTCGTGCGCGATATTTCGATGGCTGGTCAGTCCGTCAGTTACTACGAGCTATGACTTTACTTGTACTTGCTGTCTGTACTCTTAGATTGCCTGAGTCAGGAACAAAGAAACTTCATGACAGTAGTACCTCACCAGGGGTTGAAAAAAGCACTTAAAACCTGGAGAAATATCTTCTCTCAACTGTGATGAGCACACTCAGAAATAACAATTTTATAATTCCACCACGCAGAGGACATGATCTTCAGTTGCAGCCCTAATTGTGGTAACACTGCTGTTAACTTTGCTCCTGTCATCCATTGACCATTTGCTGACGCTTTTTTAACATCCACCCTTTCTTCACACGTCTGCTGCAGCTGGAAGATAGCTACGCAAATAATCACACCGACCTCTGGTATTTTACATTACACTTACACACTGAGACAAAGTAGGTTCCTCCGCTTCTATGGAATGTACTGAACACCGAACGAGTCTTCCAATCGTCAACGGAACAGGTATTAAATAAAGAAACTTCTTGATGATTAAAACTGCGTGCATGACCCTGGGTCGCCAGTTCCTTGCACTGTGTAGACGGCGCTATCCGAGTCTTCCTCACGGGCCAAATCACAGCTTGCAGCTGCAAATTTCTCCTGCCTGGTATCCGGTACCCCAGTAAGTAAAAGCCCACTAAGCCGCTGGGTGAGAGTCAAGATACCGCACATCGATTTTATTGTTGCTGTAGTCTCTCGTACTGACCTTGGTGTCATCGAAGACATCCTTAGAAAAACGGAACCATTCCCGGTTGAACAATCGAAGGGACTACGTGCAATGTTCCACTTCAGATGCCCTGAAGCGCCAAGAATGACGAGAGCGATCAAAGTCTGCGACAAACACTCAGTACACTTCTTTTTCAGTCCCACCAAATTGCATGGGTGAACTGAAAATAGTACGCTGTGAATTCATAAACAAATTCGTGACGCATCTGGAAGACACGAAAATGTTAGAAGATCGGGATTCGTAGGAAGGCTAATGGACTGCTGGTCAGAGGCGCTCGGAATCTCAGGAATGCGATTTTGCACGTAACGAATGGCCCTGCAAAATCATTGTTATGCAACACCCGTGGCGGCGCGGCGGTTGGAGCCCGGAGCTGGCACGGCGCCACCACAGGTAACGCTCTCGCTAGCTTTGAATCGGCCGACCAGTCGCGTGTCAACACGTGGCCAGCATTTTCTCCTTACACGTTATGCCTATGAAACACTTCCAACCCCTGACTATTCAAATAGGTGAGCACTGTTTTTATGGTAGAGCAACCTTGGAGACGACAATTAACGGCGGAAGTATTTGAAAATTTATTTTGATATAGTTGTCAGATCGAGCGAAGTATGACTAGTGGAGCTTATGTGCACAAGAGGAATTATCATTCATAAACACTAGGTCACATTTATTTTCTGTTCTCAGCACTTCTGCTGGACTACGGGAGGCACCTTCACGGTTTCTTCTCCTCTTCCCACAGCCAGAATTTGCTTACCCTCTAGCCTTCTGCTCTTGCCCTCGGATCTTCAGTCCCCGCTCTTTTTATCCTCTCCTTCGCCCACCCACCCATCCACCTCAGTACAGTACCCTCCTCCAGCGTTGTCTCATTTACATCTCCAATTCGCAATTTAAAGCGTAATTTTTGTTACAAAACGAGGTCCATAATAAGAATAGACTGTACTAAGAAACATTAGCATTTTTTGCATTTTAAAGGTATTTCCACTAATTAAAAACTAAGCTCTTTCACCAGCCTTGGCAAAGGTAATTAACGTTATGGTAAAAGAAGCGAACCACATTCTTAATGGTCACGCCACGAGGATTCACATTTATTCATCACTGTTTTAGAAGATTTCAACACCAAAATTGCAAAAGAACGAACAACGAAACAAATTCTCCTTTCGCACGACAATGCGAAAATTATACACAAATGAAAATGTTAATTTCATATTCTCGAAAAAAAAAATCAAACAAATAAGCCTAAGAAAGCACACAGCTCTTTCCTACATTATAATAGAAAACTTACAGTGTTCTGATCCAGAAAGGATGTCAATTCATGAAGGAAGTACTCCTCTTAGAGAATTTAAAAAAAAAATCGGTTTTCAGATATTGTGATAGTTATGCCATTTCCGACTCTGTACATTGATTTGAAAATGGATCTCGGCCCGAAACTAGTCACTGAATGAAAAATAAAATATTTTCAACTTGGAGTGGTTTTTCGTTCTCTTAATTATGAACGTGCTAGAACTTGAGATCAGACCAACCTGTCACAACTTCTGGGTAAAAGTGGACGAAAAGCGTATCCATCAAGCACAGCAGCAGATAACAGAAGCTGTCAAAGATATCCGCAGGACCACCATGGCCATGAAGAAGATGGAGGAGGGCCTTCTCTTGGATCTGGAAGGATTGCTGTATAGTTCAGGGATCGCTGACTAGAGGTATGTTTGACTTAATTACAAAAAATGTAACCCAAAACTTGAAAAGAGTTTTTCTCGAAACACTATTTTTTAAATTGTGGGAACGCTACATACGATTGTGATCGGAATCTGATGCCAGCATTGTAAACTGAATTCTCTATCAATGCACGTAGCCGTTTTGCGATATCCTAAAATCTATTTTCGTTGCATGCCTTTGTGTCTGTTTTGTGGGCGAAGAAAATGGCGTGTTTCAGCACGTCATCATTTTGTTAGAACTCGATATTTTTTAATTATTCTATGCACGCTGATAGAAAATATATTGAAAATGACCGATACAAAATTTTGTACTGGTCCAATAGGAGGGCTTCGGGAATTCCCGCCGATGACCAATGTTCCGGTTGCAAGGAATCCTTACAGCTGGTGCAACAGTTAGAGAGAGAGAGAGAGAGAGAGAGAGAGAGAGAGAACGATGTGGACACAGGAAACCAAAAGTGTAAGGAGTAAAAGTATATCATCGGATTTAGCATGGCTTTCTTTTTTACTTGAAAAGGAATCATGAAAAATCATCTATTTTTATGCATTCAAAGAGGGCTATCCCCTTAAGACACTGAAATGGAATGTATAGAAATCCTTCATTATGCGCAGAACAGAAGACTTATCTCGTCAAATTCACGTCTGTAAGAGAAAACCTACTGTAACAAGCAACGTTGTGGGCTGTTACAAAAGAAAAGGAACACTGTAATTTTGGCAGCGTCGTAAATAATATCGATAATGATTTGAAATCCACCGCTGAATGGAGCCCTGTTCTAAATACACCACTTATTAGAGACTACAGCGATACGCATCCCTTCTGGCTCTGCGTGTTTTGTTGTGGCATCTATCGATACAACATGAAGTCGTTGTCTCTGTCTTTCCTTAGTTCTATGAATCCAGCAAGAACACACTTTTTGTCCAACTACCATCCATTCCCTTGGACGTCCTTTACCTTCTTAAAAAGTGTGCCATACTAACATGGCCGAATCTAGTAGCCTGTCCTGAGAGGAAAGGGGTTCAACGAGATACAAAAACGCCGTGTTTAGAGGAAGTAGGCGTGAAATTAAGGGCGACGCCTCCAAATAATTGCCGCTGACACGAAACTTAACGTTAAAGCTCATTTCCTTTTTATAGCGTATGTGGGTCAGTTGGGGATGCCACTAGGAGACAAGTGGCTTAAAAGACCAGTATCAGCGAAACCGCAGTGAAATTTAACCACTTTCCATCCAATACGTTCATTTTCCACTCTTGACAATTGTTTTCTATCACACTCACGAATTTCCTAATTGTTCTAACTTTTCTGATACCTTTAGATGAATAGCACATGTGGCTTTTCATTTGGCACCCCAGTGCAATTCCAACTGAAATACAAAGATATGCAACTCCTTTGCTGCTCCAGATTTGCTCCGTATTGCACAGAAATGATCCAGCACTTAGGGATGGGCCATGTCTTACGAATAGCAAGAGCGCTAACATTCATTTCGAAATCTCAGCTTCTGCTTGAATTTCTCGATACTATTCTACGCCGATAAGTAATTGGTCACGTATTGTTCAGGCACAGTCAGGTAGATACAGCTCAACTTTTATCGTAATGAGCGGGCTCCAAACTCGATAGATTTCTTGCCGTGATAACAACACCTTTCGGTGTTCTTGTCACCCACAAAGCGACACATAAAACCGCCAGCACACAACGCGTGTTGCCAAACCCAGAGATTACAAAACTGCTATTTTGCACCTGCTAACAACGACAATCAAAGAATCTGGAGTATAGTACTACTATCAGGTGTTTCCCTGACACGCTATTGAGGCTAATTACCGCGATAAGGGCTGCCGTCGAGTGAATGCTCGGGCAGGAAATTTAAGAAGGTCTTCAAACAACTAGATTTATGGGATAATTGAATTTTAAGTACTTATCTGCCAGCGACACCACAGTGATTCCCATCCAAGCCACTACAATGATTTAGCACAACAGTCGAGACATACAGTGTTTCCTGTGCAAGTTTTGCAGCGTTTGACTCCAAGCTGACGAATCTCAACATGCTCCTGAGTATGTTTAGACCCGATGATAAACGATCTGCAGCCGACAGTTCTAACTTTCATTAGAGCAGCCGACAGTTCTAACTTTCATTAGAGCGTAACTCCGTTGCTCAGTTAGCATAATCAAGATATGTCGCAAGGGAAAAAATGTTTGGTGAAGTATTTTTCTTTGAGGTCAGACAGTACCGCAGTGGTTGCAGAAGACACTTTCGGAATTTCTGATGGCTTTTTGATAAGCTTATCTTTTGCGCCTGTTACTGAGGCCATTACTAGTGCAAAACTCAAACCGGTGGGCTAATCTGATATGTGGTATAGTGCTTGGCCTAGGAGTGCTTGGTGCTACCAGAAGCTACACTTCATACCATGGTAAAAAGACCCGAAGGCGAAGAAGTAATTTTATTTTTGAGGATACCAAGCGTCGTCAAAGACATATATGGCAAATTAGGTCTCACGATATAAAGACATGCTACGCGAATAGCATTATTACAAGCGAAAAAACCTGGTTTTACTATCACACCATTGCAGCCAATCGTATAACAAGGAGCAGGAGTTTGATAGTGTCGCTGTACCGATGCAAGAAATGGACGGCTGTTAAAATGAGAATTGCTGATGTATAATTCACCTGGCAAGCATCGCTACTCCACACATCTGTCGTGAGATTGCTGCCAATGTGGATAGGACAAACCTTATCACCAAGCCTACATGATTATGTACCAACCGTCCAGAGGTTGAAGTCAACGAAAAGCTGCGTGAAAACTAGCAACACCTTGCAAATGACGCCATCCAAAGCAGGACAAAAATTTGGAAAGCACAAGTTTCAAGCAATCCTCACTGACCTCAACTTTCCGAAAATTCCCTTTTGGCTTTCTAGAGCAATGGATTACATGGCATATTCTCCACTTCCTGCGCCCCAAGTCGGAAGATTCAGATGCAGTTTCGGAAAAAGGGGATATCCAGACGCAACTACCAATTGCGACTGCGGAAAAGCGCAAGCCGTGGACCACTTGCTCTGTTGACGGTTCTGTGTTGCGTCTTACACCTAAAAAGATCTACTTCTAGCAGTTCCAAATGGTCTCGAGGTTATCCACTTTTGGTTATCCACGACGCAATGTTCTATGCATTTATACCCAGGCATGTTTATTTTAAGTTATTCGTTTTACATATTCTTTATTTTTATGTTTTTTTGTATTGGTAGTTCTGACACGAAGAAAATTATCGCATGGGGAGGGTTTGTAGCCTCGCAAACCGACACGTGGAACAATGCCGAATATAATTTGTCCAAGATCGTGAACTAGCCGTTGATTCTTCAAACGATCCCAGAATATTGGCAATGGGAACCTGCAAGGCATTTTTGCATATTAGTTTTTCCTGGCCATTTCCCTTGGAAAAAAATTGAATAAATTGAAGACTTCATGAAACAACATACAACGTCTGCTCATATTAACCATTCATGGAATACTAGGACCCAAAAGCGAAATGACGTGCCAGCTGGTGTAATATGTATGTGTCTAACTGTAACAAAAGTTTCAAATGGCTCTAAGCACTATGGGACTTAACATCTGAGGTCATCGCTCCCCTAGACTTAGAACTACTTAAACCTAACCAACCTAAGGAGATCACACATATCCATGCCCGAGGCAGGATTCGAACCTGCGACCGTAGCAGCAGCGGACTGAAGCGCCTAGAACCGCTCGGCCAAAATGGGTGGCTCTAACTGTAACAGACCGTACGAGGTGATACAGCGGTGAGATGGCTGATGTCGCATTCCAGAAGACAGTAATTTAAGTCCCTGCGTGACCATCCACATTTACCTTTTCTGTACTTTCCCTAAGTCTCATAACGCAATAAATTGTCGCAATAACACCAACACGACATTATACTAAAATAACTGCACTTTACAACAGTTGCCTGAGTGGTGTCAAGTCGCCTTGCACATTATCATTACTACACAAAAGTAGCCGGGCCTGGTCGTCTAGCGGTTGGATAACGGGTTGGCATGTTGCCGAAGTGGCCTCCAATCGAAAGCGTCGCAGCAGGCGATTGAGCCACACGAAATAACAATAATAATAATAATTATTATTATTATTATTATTATTACAGAAAGAAACAACTCAAGACTTCGGAGACAGTCGTGGTACAGAGTTTAACGCCAATCTTCGAAGGTATAGCAAGCCAGTTGGCACAGTGGTTAGCCCACTGGACTCGCAGTCGGGAAGACGAAGGTTAAAATGCCCTTTCGACCATCCAGGTTTATGTTTTCCGTGATTCCCCTAAATCGATCCTGCCAAATACCAGGATGGTTCCTTTGAAAGGACACGGCCAAATTTCTTTCCCCATCCTTGCGCTCCGTCGTTAATGACCTCGATGTCGATGGAATCTTCTTTTCTTCCTTCGAAGGTACACTAGTGTTCAGAAAAAGACAAGACACCTTGAACGACTAGAGCGAGGACGTTCATATTCACAGGAGATGTACTTAGTGTGTTCTGCGGAAATGATTAGCACTTCAAGAACCTCGGCTCAGCACGCGCAACCGCGCGGGGTAGCCACGCGGTCTCAGGCGTCCTGTCGCGGTCCGCGCGACTCACCCCGTCGGAGGTGTCCTCCCTCGGGAATGGGTGTGTGTGTCATCCCTAGCGTAAGTTAGTTTAAGTTAGCTTAAATAGTGTGTAAGCATAGGGACCGGTGACCTCAGCAGTTTGGTCCCATATGACCTTACCACAAATTTCCAAATTTTCAGCCTGTGCCCTGTTGCCACGTAGGCACAGGGTCCGCCATGGTTCCTGATAACTTGTTCCATGCGTGATGGCGACGACGTGTGTAAGGCGCGAATGGTGTCCTGTCGCATAGCCATCCATGCTGCATTCACCTGGTTCCAAAGTTCATCTGTGATGGTTGGCAGGTCACAGCGCTGCCCCCGTCGTTTCACCATATCCCACACATTTTCTATTGGCAAGTCTGGTGATCTCGCGGGCTAGGGCAAAAGGCTGACATCCTGTGACACCAAGAAGGCACGTTTTCATGAAGCATGTGGTCGGGTCGTGCATTGTACTGCTGAAAAATGGCGTCTGGGGTATTGTGCAGAAAGAGTATGGTTACGGGTCTCAGGATGTCATTCACGTAGGTCCCATTGGTCACAGTGCCCTGGACACGCATCAACTTTGATTTTTGATTGTACCCAACAGCATCCCACACCATATGGTCTCGAGTTAGCGCTGTAGGTCTTGCGCGAATAGTCACCGTGATTCCGCTCCCCCTGTTAGCGGCGAACCAAAATGTGGCAAACATTTTCAAACAAACAGAACTTGGATTCCTTCGAAAACACTATCTGATGTCATTCCTGTCCCCAATGACGTCGTTCCATACACCACGCCGTCTAGTATTTTTCTGTACATTTATCAAGATAGGCGGAGAAGTAGACGACGCGCATGTAAGCCATGCCGCAAATAAATGGCGAGAGATTGTCACCCCTGATAGTGTACGATGTGTTACCTGTTTCACTGTTGCGGCAGAGCCGAAGAGGACGCAGATCTGTTCTGCAATACCATTCGGATGAGGCGTCGAGGGGAGGGGAGGCGATTGGTCTATGTGGTGCTGCGAACTGACCCATTTGTCGCGTTCTACGACCTTCCGTGAACCATTCGGCACACACCCGTTGTGCTGCCGAAACATTTCGTCCCACACTAGCAGCAATTTCCTGGAGGGATGCATCACATTCTCTCATGCCAATAATGCACCCTCTTTCAAACTCACTGATTTGACAGTACTGTCCGTGCATACGTCTGCGGGTAACCAGCGCATCTGCTCAAGTCACACTGATCCATTACCTTTAGTTTATCGAGTGCCGTAGGCACATTTTACCAATAGGTGGCGATGCGCCGCGATACCGATGTTGATCTTGAACTCGTAGGCCGACATGGTTCAAATGGTAATCATTTCCGCAGAACATACTAACGTACATGTCATGTGAATATGAACGTCCCATCTCTAGTCGTTCGTTTTTTTCTGAACATGAGTGTACTTGACGAAATCACATCAACTGTCGTCATTAAACTGACGACGAGACGGCCACGCCGGGCTTATAAATGGAACGATCCTCGTCTGCGACGAAGGACAACGTCCGACCTGCAGAACTGGGGCAGCTACGATTCCCGGGCCGTGTCGTTTGTCGTTTACGCTTCCTGAAGATTCGTGGCAGTTTTTACGCATCGAGGAAGGCGCTGTGGGGAAAACAGGAGCGACAACCACAGCCTGTGCCGTCGACTCGTCGCGTATACAACGTTAATAGTGAAAGGGCTTTGAGCCTTCGATTCCCACTTGCAACCTCTAACACGTGCAGCATCTGTCGGCACGCCGCGAAGGAATAGCTGCCGAGAGAAAGTTACATCGACTTTTAGCCACTGGAATCGCCGAGCGAGTGGTATATACGAAAACAGAGTCTGGCTCAAGACCGTGATTCGAACCTCGACAATTTCCACCTGCCTTTCCACACAAATTCGTAACATGGCGCACTGCTTGAGAATTTCGGCATCAGAAGTACGCGAACGCCAGTTATGCAACAAATATCTGACATATTCGCTGTTCGCTGGCTATTGGCTCAATGGGATTCATGGAAAACAGAAATTAATTTCTCTGAAAGGACTTTTAGTCTAAGTGAAAAAGAGTTTAATTAATTTTTCTTTTTAAGTTACAGATTGTTTCATGTTTTGTACTGATGGTCATCACACTCATTATAAACTGAGAGACCAAAGGACAATAAATTCCCCACGGGCGTGTGAGCAAGGAACTACATATAACTATCGACAAACACGGAAGACTCACAGAAAGATGGAACTGGTGCTATCATTTATATTATTGTCTACAACTTTGCTTCACCGTTTTGTTATAGATGACAGTAGCGACAAGTGGTGGTGCATGTGGTAAGTGGTAAATGTACAATAAGCTTTCCGCCATCAAAATATTAGTGGATTTGTGACTGCATCCTCGATTTAATATGTCAACTTATGAGCCTAGCTCTCGTGATTTTCGAAAAGTTTTAATTTTCTCCTTTAATATGAAGAAATATGCGAATGAGGTTCATAAAATGCTGGGTAAGACCTATGGTAAGGCACCTATTAGCGAAAGAACGTGCAGAGAACGGTTTCAACGCTTCAAAAATGGTAATTTTGACATCGAGGACCGGGATGGCGGTGGAAAAGAGGTTTTCAAAGTTATTGAAGCCGACAGAAACAATCAGAGAATCCGCTCCCGGTAGCTGTATGGTCGGCGTGACGGATTGTCAGTCCTCTGAGCCCGGGTTCGATACCCGGCTGGGTCGGAGAATTTTCTCTGCCCAGGGACTGGGTGTTGTGCTGTCATCATCAACCTATCATCCTCATGGACTGCGGGTCGCCGAAGTGGCGTCAAATTGAAAGACCGGCACCCGGCGAACGGTCTGCCCTAGCCATACGATTAAATTAAAACAATCAGAGAAAATCATTTTCAAAAGCAGCTGATATATTTGAGCCGAGCACTGAAAGACAGCGATAGGCATGAAAGGCTGATTTTGCAGCACGGCGACGCTCGACCCCGTGTCGCAAAACTAGTCAAAACATACTTGAAAACGTTGAAACGGGAAGTTCTACCCCACCCGCCGTACTCTCCAGACAGTACTCTCCCTGACTACCACGTTTTCTTTCTTTCTTTTTTTTTCGATCAAAGGCATACGGCCTGGCTGACTAGTACTTCCGGTCATATGTACAAGTACAAAATTATATCTATTCATGGATCTCCTCAAGACACCCTATTCTTCCGCCACAGGATTCGTATGTTGCCTGGAAGATGAGAGAAAGCAGTGGCCAGCGATGACCAATAATGTGAATCGCATTTTTTAAAATTTTTTCACAATAAAGCCTGGAACTTCGAGAAAAAGCAAAGGAAGCGAAGTTGTAGACCTTATAATAATCACTTGTGCAATAAGTGTCTCCAAATTATGGTGCGACTCACTAACATTACCAGATGTGAAAGTGACAGGTAACGTAATCATTGGCCTTGGCCTGACCCCATCCAACACATTACGTTCTATAATCTGGCACTTCACCAAATTTATCGTGACCGGTAAGTACTGTATCTCAAGTGGCAGTACGACTAAAATGAAAATGGCTTATAAAGGAACTTCCGAAAAAGCCGAGAACTGATGGATTCCAGTATTCTGTCTATAAACTTTTTGCACCGCTTCTGCTCGTTCTACTAGCAAGTTCGTGTCACAATAAAGACGCACGAATGCAAAACAATGTCCGTCAACTACTCTGTCGTCCGCCCCCGGTATTTGAGTGGTCAGCGCGACAGACTTTCAATCCTAAGGGCCCGGGTTCGATTCCCGGCTGGATCGGAGATTTTCTCCGCTCATTGACTGGGTTTTGCGTTGTCCTCATAATCATCATTTCATCCCCATCGACGCGCAAGTCGCCGAAGTGGCGTCACATCGAAAAACTTGCACCCGGCGAACGGTCTACCCGACGGGAGGCCCTAGTCACACGACATCACATCGTCAACTACTCTGTCTCTGGAGGTATGGCAGTAAAGAAGAATTCTACTTTGATGCTGTATCAGCTACATGAGCGATATACTGCTAACCACCTTTCCAATTGTCCACTCAAACATATGCACTCGCCGTAACGCTTATGAATAATCGGGTGACATTATAGAGAATTACCTACGGCAGGGAGAAGGTGGGCGGGGCACCGGCCAGACATGAAAGTAGTTTCAGGTAGGGACCTAAATTCCTCGCAAGACTGGAACCCGTCCAGTTAACATTCCTCAGCGTCAAATGTCAGCAGCCACGAACAGGACCAATTAGAGCTGAGTTGTGTCCAGTGGAGCAAGATGATTAGATCGATAGGCGAAGCTATGCGAGCGGTTCAGTGAAAGCGAGTTAACGCCCCCAATAGAAGAGGCGCTAAGCTTGCGGACTCGGGGTTTACCTCCTGATGCGGAACTTGGTCCCACTGCCGAACACCATGGCGTTACCCGACCCTCCGCCGGCGAATGGCTACAGATGTCGTGCGGCTCCTCGTCCACGTGACACACATAGCACCCACAGACACGCCACGACCGCCACTGCTCACTCGCGACGCGGCACGCACTCACGCACGGCTCCGCGGCCAACCGTCGACTGAGCGGCTGTCACAACGGACAGCCCGCGTCGGCGCAGCGCGCGCTGTTGCCGGCCTGCCCCTCACCCCCCACTCCCTCCTGACCGGCCGGGGCACGCGACACGGGCAAGCGAGGTTGCCGCGCCGCCACTTTCGTTTTGTGGGTGACTCACCAGTCATCGATCAAGACATCCCTGATAAGGCTTTCAAATACGGTTATATTATTTTCAGTTTCAGTGGACGCCGTTTAGGAGACATATGCTTCCTGACGTTGTTGTTGTTGTTGTGGTCTTCAGTCCTGAGACTGGTTTGATGCAGCTCTCCATGCTAATCTATCCTGTGCAAGCTGCTTCATTTCCCAGTACCTACTGCACCCTACATCCTTCTGAATCTGCTTAGTGTATTCATCTCTTGGTCTCCCTCTACGATGTTTACCCTCCACGCTGCCCTCCAATGCTAAATTTGTGATCCCTTGATGCCTCAGGACATGTCCTACCAGCCGATCCCTTCTTCTAGTCAAGTTGTGCCACAAACTTCTCTTCTCCCCAATCCTATTCAATACCTCCTCATTAGTTACGTGATCTACCCACCTAATCTTCAACATTCTTCTGTAGCACCACATTTACCGTAACAATAACTGCATTGGGCTCTTGAAGTCTTTCGGCAGTGTCGGAATTGCCCGTTGGTGTGAAAGTGTGCACTGCAAACTTGAAAGAAAGATCGTGTATTTCTCATACTGTAGCGATTACTGCATCGATCATCCGAAACAGTTGAGGTCTGGGGTGTTTGTATAATCGATTTTTCGGATAAACGATCATTGACGTAATTATATTGCACCGGTGTTCATAGAATACCATCTTTCTCTTTTTCTTGTGCCGTTGTGCCGCGTCTGTGCAGTATCGATATGGTTAACAACGGACGTGGCGTGGTTCATTTACGGGGTCGCCACACAGTTACCCGCCGGGACGGGATGTGCGCACCCCGAACTGTCTGCATATGGTGTGGGATTCATGCGAAAGTGAGCCAAAGTTTTCTACATGTTTGAGAATCATGTATCCGAGGATATGGGGAACCGCCAAAAAACCGCATCCAGGGTGACCGGCACGTCGACTTTTGTTTTTAATCTGCTGAACGGATTCGAACTCCCCGTCCCAGAAGCGGCGCTTTAACACGCACGGCTATCTGGGCGGATAGTGTTCATAGCAAAATGAAAGAAAGGAACACATAACTGTACACAGAGGTATATATTTTGCAGCACATACATAATTGTACCATACCTATTCAGCAATCACATGCCGAGCAGACGACGCACTGCTTCCATAAACTGCCTCCATTCCTTTCCGTTTTGTGTTCGGTTCCTCCAGTCTGCATGGCTGCAAAGTCGTCCATGTAGCTCTGCCTTGGTTATCCCATGACGCGTCTTGTGTGTGGTTTCTCCTCACATGCTCTGTTCACCAGTCTTTCTTCTGGCGTAGGGGCTACGTGGCCCGCCCACTGAACTCTTTAGCTCTTCACCTTTTACAGGATGGTTGGTTGTTGCATCACGGGATAAATTTCCCCATTTCTTCCTCCTGCTCCATTCTCCTTTATCTCATATCACACATCTTCCAGATAACACAGATAGCTGACTACATTGGCTAGTTTGAAAAGTTCAAATGGCCCGTTGAAGAATGCCTACAACTCATTCTTACTGCTTCAGAGTTGAGACTCGTTTTTTGCCTCTAAAACTTGCAAATGTTTGAAAGAAAGAAATTCGAAAACAGCGTCACATTCTTCTTGTTGCTCCAACCACCTCATAGACGTCACAGGGCAGTGGAAAACTTCCTCACTGGATGGTTCTTTTTCAGTACGGTTGTTTCCGACGCAAGAGATTTGGTTGTCGCCGACACTGCTAATTGTTTTATGTCCGTCAATATTTGAGAGGCAGGATTACCAAGTCTCATTCAGGCTTCTTGAATATTTTGTTAATCGCGCATCCTTCAAATCCCGAAGATTCCTTATCCAGCCCAGCCAGTTCTGATGCATATCGGCTTTTTGATGGCTCTTCATGTGCAGTGACACTCACCTGAAAGACACGAGCTTACTCCTAGATTTGTGCAGTGTTTAAATCCTTGTGTTCCGCCATTTTAATTGATTTTTCAATGCAAGATTCCATCTCAGCTGTCGAGTATTGTACAAACAATATAACTTGGCACATTTCTGGAAGGGAAAGAAGTGGAGGGCGTCGGATGACTTCCGGCCTGTACAAAAACACCCGCCCGTTGCCTACGTTAGCTACTAAACAACACAACTCTCTGTAGCACTGTAGTCGGCAGTTACGCACTGGGAATCCACTGTTGATTTCAGTGTACTGCGGGCTGCCTGCCCTCCGAGAAAGGGCCCCAAGCTTGTTTCGCCTTCCCCCGAAGCATCTTATAAGCGAAAATCGAGAGCCAAGTTTTTTGCGCATGTAGTACGCTAGCAATTTTTGTAATGGTCACACTGCTCTTTTTAATGTCTGTTTCCAACTCCATATTCCCGAGCTAAGCTTGGTGTAATAGCACCTTTCTTTCACTGGTCTGCTATCTTACGTTTCTCGTAAACACTTTTTTAACAGCACATTTACATTCCGCTGACACTGGTAACGACACAAAAACAGCACGCTCTGTCACAAGTAAGTTTCAGGTGTGAACACACAACAGCAACACTGACAGTTGTGAATGGGGGAAACCGCCGAACCCGCCATCGCAGCGCTAAATCAAAATTTTCCGACTGGAACGCTTTCGCTTAGCCGATGTTAAAGCTGATCAGTATTCGGATAACAGATTATGATATACAAGGAGGCTCAGGTGTTCCAGTTTTGTATCAATGCTGTGTGTGTCTCAAATGCTGTGTGTGTTTTCTTTCATCCAAATGTAAGAGCGCATTGCTCTTTGTTTTTGCTCTCAACAATGGGCCTATTAGTCCAGTACTCTCCGCTACACTCTAAGTCTTTCACGCCAAAATGTTTACATCAGGGAAAGCTACCGCAGTCTGCATGGTTCCCCCATACAACAGCCAAGGTCAACCATGTACTGCCTCCAAACAATGTGCTTGGTGTGGCACGCAGTGCTGAGTGTTGTGCTGTGGAACTATGTGTACTTTCATACAGACCTTGCAATATGTGTGAGAGGTAGTAGCTGTGAGCACGCGTGTCCAGCAGACACCACTGGTCCGGTGCGTTTATTAAGTCGTGTGTTTCATATTTTACGTATAGGACTGTCTGCATGGTAGCGGCACACCGGTGTCACCTTAGTTGCAGTGTAGAACCGATAAATAAACGTTGTCTTAGTTCCGCAGTGGTTGACGTTTGTGTTAACCTGTGACCGTTACAAATCTTTCCTGAACCTATAGGTGGACCATAAAACCATACACAGCGAGACGATTTCTACACTGAAGTACAGGGCAATCAACATAACACGGTATACAAGCGGGAGTACCCCAATGAAAAATTCTAGGACCCCTCTTGTGTAACCTCTACATCAATGACTTCCCACACGATGACTACACAACACACGATTGTAGCCATCTACGCGGATGACACAGCAAACTTTTTGGGACTCTTTTATAAAAGAATCCGTCGAAATATACATCGTAAAAAATCTAACGAACCACAATGGTGGCTACCAGCTGGATAATGCGTGGAATCCCGTCATTTCCGAGATCTGTTGCAAGCTAAGATGCCAGAATACTCCGATAACTGCGGCAAGCGGCAACACCGAAGGCAGCTGATCCTCGCAGTTCCACCAGCGAGGGCGCTGCCACCGGGTGGTGTGGTCCTTCTGTCACTGTGAGTGTGACATTTGCATGGCAATACTATCAATGCACTGTATGAGGCAGGTGGAGAACGTCTTCGTCAGTCTTTGATGGTTCACCTGAAGATGACTGGCAGGTGTCCAGTTGAAATATCACGGAATGAAGTTTACGATGACCGGCTGCTATCCCGAAATCTCTTCAAACATTTAATTTGCTGGAATTCACATCAAGCAGCCTCTTGTTTTAGAGTGATTGCATTTCCCTGTATTCTACAAATGAACCAAAGTCTGCTATCTGCTTTGCCTTTTAAGCGAGCCTATACGTTTGTTTCATTTCATAACCCAACAAATTCTTACATCCAGATATTTGTATGGGTTAACCAATTTAAATGACGACTCGTTAAAATTTCAGACAGTATTTCATTATAGATAACTGCATTATCTGCAAAAAGTCTGAGGTTGCTATTAATGTTGTCTGCAGTGTCATTAATGGACAACATGAACAGCAAGTGTCACAACACACTTACCTAAGCACACTTGAAGTTACATACCACATACAGTTGCGCCTTTGATAACGAGGGTATGTGTGGCACTGCTTTTCAAAAATCATGCAATACTGCACCTACCTGACTGCCTTGGCCCACGTGTTCCAGGATGTCGCGTGAGAAAAGTGCAAGTCGGGTTTCATATGAGCAATGTTTCTGGAATCCATGCTGGTTGGCATGGATGTCATTCGGTTTGAGATACCTCAATACGTTTGACCTACGAATATGTTCCATGATTCTACAACAAAAGGATGTCAAGGATATTGGACAGTAGTTTTATGGATCACTTTTATTAATCTTCTTGCAGACGAGTGTGATGTGTGCCAATTACTGTTTTTTTTTTTGTTTGTTTGTTTGTTTGATGGATAACAACAGCAGAGCATAGTTCAAAGAGGAGCCAACTCAGCTGCAAATTTGGTATAGAATACGATAAACATTCCATCAGTTGTTGGAGATTTGTTCCATTTTAGTCATTTCAGCCATTTCTCAGCCCCGTTAACACTAATATCTACGTTACTCACCTTTGCAGTGATATGAGAACTGAATTGGGCAGTACTCGCAGACTTTCCATTGCAAAGGAACATTTGAAAACAAGTTCAGAATTTCTGTTTTTGCTTTGCTACCCTCAATTTCAGTTCCTGCCTCATCCACGAGTGTCTGGACAATAACTTTGGTACCACCAAAAGCCTTTACACACGACCAGAGGCAGTTACTGTTGTGAAACGGACATTTTTGGTGAAACTGTTGTGTTTGAAAGTGTTGTGTTTGAAAGTGTTGTGCACACAAAATGAAAACAATTTGTTATTAAGATTTGGAGCCTTGTCTCTCCTACTCTATATCACTATTCAATTGCGACCCTCCTCCCTCTGCTTCTCACCTTCCAGTAATTTCTTACCTCCAACTTGGTCTCTCCATCCTTCCCTACATCCCTTCCTACGAACACTAAACTTTCAGCAGAAAAAAGGACAGCCATACATAGCCTGAAAACAGATCTTGGCCTAATATCCTCCCTGCAAACAAAAGCTCCATCACTGTCATGATTAGCCACAGTGACTACCTGACAGAAGGCCTCCGCCAACTATCTGACTCCTCCACCTACAGTGATCCCAACCAAGTAGTCCAGCATAATCTCCAATTGCTACTGAAGTCCACGTCCTCACCGCATCAATACACTGCATACCAACCTTCTACATACTCCCCAAAATCCACAAACCCACAATCCTAACCAAACACTGTGTCTGGCTATTGCACTCGCACTGTGAGAATTTCTGCCCTTGTTGACCAATACCTCAAGCCATCTGTCTGAAACCTAGTCTCCTACATCAATGCGACAAACAACTTCCTTCACTGACTCTCCACCATCCCCACCCCTTTACCTCCTGTATCCCTATTCATCATTGCTGATGCCACATCTCTAGACACCCTCATGTCCATGGCCTTCCTGTATTGAACACTACTTCTCCCAATGTCCTTTACACTCCAAACCAACCATCTCATTCCTTATACACCTTATCAATTATATCCTGACTCAGAGGTACTTTTATTTTGAAGGGAAGGTATATAAACAAATCCACAGCACAGTCATGAGCACCCACATAGCACCTCCCTATGCCAACCTCTTTATGGCCGTCTAGAGGAAACCTCTCTAGCCTCCCAAAACTCTTAACCCCAAGTCTGGTTCAGGTTCATTTATGACATCTTCATAATCTGGACTTAGGGCCAAGATACCCTATTCTCATTCCTTCACAATCTCAAAACCTTCTCTTACCATTCACTTCACCTCGTACTTGTCAACTCAACGTGCAATCTTCCTGGACATTGACTTCCACCTCTACGCTGGCTCCATCCACACTTCTAACCACATTAAACCCACTAAGCCTGCATTCCAACAACCTGTCATCCCTTCCACACCAAAAAATCTCTCCCAAACAGTCTGGCCACCCATGGACAATGTACGAGGCATATCCAGAAAGTAAGTCTGCCGAGGTTGTTTCCTTCAAAGTAGAGGTATTTCGCCAGGAAAATCGTGCATGCGCAACAGACCTATGACGTAGCAATCAAATGCTGGCCGGACAAGTCTCGCCTGCTGCCAGTACACTGGCAACAGTGTCCGAAATAGCATCTGTTATTCGTTCTCCTGCTACCTGTGATGTTCCGTCAGTGATAATGTCCCTTAATGCACAAAACATAGTGCCCATCGAAATTCATTGTCAACTACGTCAGTTCTACGGGCAGAACATCATGAACAAACAGATGGTGCGTCGCTGGTGTAGGCTTTTTTCCGAAAGTCAACAAAGTGTCCATGACGAAGAGCGCAGTAGCCAATCACCCCTCATCATTGATCACCTGGTTGAGCTGGTGCGGCAGCAACCGTTGCTTCATGATTACAGAGATCAGCAGCCATTTTCCTCAGACATCACAATCCTTGTTGCATGAAACTGTCACTAAGCACCTGCTGTTCAAGGAATTGTGTGCCAGGTGGGTGCTGAGAAACATGACACTCGAGCGCAAAATGAAACACTTTTGGTAGCACTGACATTTCTAAAGTGACATCATGACGACGGCAACAAGTTCCTCGACAGGGCAATGAGATGTGGATTTCTCACTGACCCCAGACACCAAGCAGCAGTCAGTGCATTGGCGTCACAATGGATCCCCGGCAAGACAAAATTCAAACAGACTGTATCAGTCCAAAAAGTGATGCACATGTGTTCTGAACAGGAAGGGCATTCTCCTTATTGACTTCCTGCCCAGAACTGAAGACAAGTGTCACTTGCTGGTTCCATTCACAGATGGCAAACTCCTATGACACAGGAACACAAAACTTGATCCCACAATATTTCGAGTGTCTCAATTCTTTTGGTGACTATGTTGAAAAATAGCCCATACATTGCTGTACCTGTTGCCAATAAAGTCTTTCATGTAACTATGTTGCCTTTGTTTAAAAAAAAAATAGGGAAATTTACTTTCTGGATGCACCTTGTTTCTGTAGTGAGGAAAACTCCCAAGCCCACTAAGCACAAGGCTGGCATGGACTAACCCCCCCCCCCCCGAAATGTAGACCACACACAGGTTTCTCTGCCAATCCTCCTGCCACCCCAAAGAATCAGCTACAAATGAGCACCCTCCCCCTCACCTATTATTCCTTTGGACTGGATCAACTGAACCATATCCTTCATCAGGTGGCATTCTATTGCCCACCCAATCTACACAATATCCTAGTCCATCCCTATGCCACTCCCACTCCCAACTCCTTTCCACAAGAATCATATCCCTTTGGTAGACCAAGTTGCAAGATCTGCCCAATCCACCCACCGAGCACTTCCGACTCCAGTCCTGTCACAAGTTTATCCTACCCCATCAGAGGCTGGGCCACCTGTGAAAGCAGCCATGTCATATATCAGCTTTGCTGAAAACACTGCACATCTTTTTATGTCAGTATGACTACCAAACATCTGTCCACCAGGATGAATGGCCACCGCCAAACTGTTGCCGAGAACAAAGTTTACTATCTGGTGGCACAACACGCAGCTGAGCACAACGTGCTCAATTTCAATGGCTACTTCACAATCTTCTCTCTGCCACCAGCTCCTGTGTACTATGCATATGGGAGTTATTCTGGTAATACATCCTTCACTCTCATAATTGTGCTGTCCTCAGTCTCCAGTAACACACCATCCCCAAAGTTTCCCCTTCATCTGCCCTGTCACTCATCCTGATTCACATTTCCTTCACTGTGTACTGCTCCATCCTTGTGTACCTTCCATCTCCCCCCCCCCCCCCCAACTCCTTTCCACAAGAATCATATCCCTTTGGTAGACCAAGTTGCAAGATCTGCCCAATCCACCCACCGAGCACTTCTGACTCCAGTCCTGTCACAAGTTTATCCTACCCCATCAGAGGCTGGGCCACCTGTGAAAGCAGCCATGTCATATATCAGCTTTGCTGAAAACACTGCACATCTTTTTATGTCAGTATGACTACCAAACATCTGTCCACCAGGATGAATGGCCACCGCCAAACTGTTGCCGAGAACAAAGTTTACTATCTGGTGGCACAACACGCAGCTGAGCACAACGTGCTCAATTTCAATGGCTACTTCACAATCTTCTCTCTGCCACCAGCTCCTGTGTACTATGCATATGGGAGTTATTCTGGTAATACATCCTTCACTCTCATAATTGTGCTGTCCTCAGTCTCCAGTAACACACCATCCCCAAAGTTTCCCCTTCATCTGCCCTGTCACTCATCCTGATTCACATTTCCTTCACTGTGTACTGCTCCATCCTTGTGTACCTTCCATCCTCCCCCCCCCCCCCCCCCCCCCACACACCATATTCCTAGGTGGCAAAGTGGGCGCCTCACTTCGAGCCGCTTGTCACCCAGCACCAATCTCTCTCCCTTCCTCCTGCCTCCTGCCTCTCTTCCCCTCTACCTACCCCACCTAACACAACTGCCATCGCAACCTTGTCCACCTGCCAAAAGCAGCACTGGCACTGTTCATCTAACCAGACGGCACCATGTAGAGGCATGAGAGAGAGAGAGAGAGAGAGAGAGAGAGAGAGAGAGAGAGAGAGCGTGTGTGTGTGTTTTTCTCTTGATGACTCAATGCAGATGCTTTTCAGTGAATGGTCTCCTTTAATCCAGTGGTATTTACATATCCACATAACAAATAGATGATCTTCAACAGTGCCATCTGTCCTCGTTCCATGACACTATGTGGATATTTGCAGACAGTGTGGTGATCTACAGTGGTACTTTTCTGCTTTTGACCACTGTAGGTTCTTCACAGATGCAGCACATGTACCTAGTAGTGATGATGGGTCAAAAGCATCTAATTGGTAGGACTGTAGAGTGGAATTCTTTGTATCAAACTAATACTTTTCTGTTTAAGTAATGTCTTAAAGCCTGTAGCATCACAGCAGGAACACCAATGTAGGAGATTTAACTGAAGTAGCAAACAGTTCCTACATGGATGCAGCAGTTTCAAGACTGTAGTCCGCATCATTCAGGATGTAACTGTCTGAATTTCGGTGCAGAGAAATGAAATATCTACTTTCAGTTCTCTGACAACAAGTGCAGTGGTCAGCTAACTGTAAAATACTGCTATTGCTGAATACTACTGGAGACAAGGAAATAAAAGATCAGAACAAGAAGTTCCATTATATTAAAATGTGATGTGGGAATCACCTAACTTGATGACAATTATGGATAGGATTTTCTCAGATCCTATTTTTGTAACAAAACATACAGCAAATGCATTTGAAGCTATTAATTCATGGTATGTTGTCCTCTTTAGAATAAAAAGATGTGTGGGCATGGCATACACAAATGACTCCTAAAATAATAGGACCAGCTGAATGAAAGTTACTGCTATCATGTTGGAACATACTGATCCTCACATAAAGATCAATTCATTGGAAAATGTACAAATACTTAAACATTCCTTAAGGATCAAACACCATCAGTACCTTCTGGTAAAATTTAGTTAATCATACACATATGCTTACACTTTCATAACTTCCAGTTTATTCACCTTCGTAGTTTGAAAGGCGATTACTTTGCAGAATATGGTTATAGTGGTATATACAGGAATATACATTATAGCTCGATGGACAATAGTGAGGATACTATTAATGACACCATCATGATGGAGAAGTGATGACTGTATAGCAAAGAACTTGGGGAAGCTGTTTAGCTGCAGCACAGAAAGATTAGTATGCTTTAGTCCCTGCAAAACTGGTCGCAGTCTGTCCTAATCAAATGCTTCGATGCCTTATTGCTGAGAAAGACAATTGCTTGTGGACCTTTTCATTAAAAAATATTTTCTTCCACTGTTTGTTTTCCAAGTGGATCAACCATGGACTCAAAATATCTTAACTTAGGCTATCTCATGCCTCAGTTCTCCCAGTGTCTGCCAGTAACTAGCCATATAAAAGACCTTCATGAACTGCAGTATCCAAGGACAAGAACAATGTCAATTTCAATTATCTTATTTCAGTTGCTCTTCTTTTTTCCCTAAAAAATGGAAAGAATGGATTGCTACTCACCAAGCAGAGGAGACAATGAGTTGCAGACAGGCACAGTGGAAGAGAATTCTAGAAATATTCAGCTACCAGACTAAATCCTTCATCAGAGTAGAACACACACACACCTCCACATGAGGACAATTCACACATGCATGACCACTATCATCTCCGTGAGCCTGATCTTTAGTGCATTGAGATAACAGTGGTCATGTGTGAGTGAGTTGTGCTCGTAAGAATGTGTGTGTTTTCTATCTGATGAAGGACTTAGCCTGAAAGCTGAATATTTCGAGAGTTCTTTCTCATTGTGCCTGTCTGCGACTCAATGTCTCCTCTACCTGATGAGTAGCAATCTACTCTTCCTGTGTTGTTGTTATTGCATCTTGGGTTCACCACTGTTTGAAAGACAAATTCATAAAATGCCAAAAGCGTATCAGAACTATGACACACTAACATGACAGTGCTCACTGCACACTTTGTCATATCTTAATGGTCAAAGTTGCTCGGCACTCAAAATGACAACACAGTTCAAGATTCCACTTTCATTTTGTCTAGTAAATGGAACTCCACAACTTACAGACTCTACACAAAGTGTTAAAATCACAAAGACACAGAGAGACTTTCCAGTATTGAACTTCAGCAATTAAAGTCCCAGTACTGCAACAGGAACACTTAACAGAGATGACACAAAGATCTTAGCCTCCCTCTCTTTTTGTAACATTCATTCTGTTAACCTGAGCTATTCTGGTAACAACTTTCTTCATGATCACAATAACAAAGATTCTATGTCTTCCTGTGCATTTCTATGAAAACAACATCAAGCTAACTGCCATTCTTTTCAAATTATAGATTTCAGCTTTGACTGTCAGATCTGGATGCCTCAGTTGGTATTTTCATATTACTCAGAGAATTCTATGTTCTCCCAAACCAAATCCCTTGTGAATTATAGGCACTGATAAACAATAAGGCACTTTTAAACAATAAGGCACTTTTAAACAATGAAAGGTCCATGTTGGAATACAAATAATAGAATGAAAAATTATCCTTTTCATAATACTGTTAATAAGACCCTTTTTAAATATAAATTGGAGAATTATGACCCCATAGCTTAAATTTCAAATAGACCCTGTTATTAAATTTAATCATAAATAAAGGTTAATACAAAAGTACATCGATACAAATGGCCATTCACATTGTAATGCTGTATCACAAATGTAATCCAAGGAGCAACTAAAGCAAACCAAATGTGCACATTATGTGAAATTAAGCCCCACGAGAAAAATCCAAGGTAAAACATCTCTCGAGTGTGATTATGCAAGCATGGTACAATGAATGATCACCCCTTTCCAGCTACAGCAGATGTACACATGGATAGAAGCTGATGGAAGCTATGGTGCTCAAAACCAGGCATCTTCTAATATACACACAAATTTTCATAATGTAGGCAAAATGAATTCTGAATATAATGTTTGAAAGATGTACTCACGTCTGGTGTGGTGGTGAGAATCTGCCATTTCCAGCTGGCTTGGGTGAGGATGGTGACAGGGCTTCCCTTTCTTGGGTTCCATGGCTGGCAGTTGATTGAGTAGAAGCTGATTCTTGGCTGTTTCCCACTGGCAATGTTAGGGGCAATCGCTGAAGTCGAGCCTTTGCTGGCATTGAAACAGTTCCACTAATTCTTTCGGACTCCAGCCTGTCACTGTGAAGAGGAGCTGCTAGCTTTCCATTCACTACTAGCTTCTGTGTGGAGCACCTAGCAGACGACCGCCCATCAGTATTCGTAATTTGACCACTGGAACTTGAAGTCCTTTCCAGTTCACTCTGACAGGTTATTTCAAATGGTTTTAATGGCTGAGGTCTTGTGTACATTCGGCTACTGTTTCTGTAAATGGGAGTACTGCTTGTAGAGCTGTGCTGGCTAAAAGGAACAACATTCTTTGTGGTAGGATATTTATGGTGTTGTGTACTACCTTCACTAAACCTCTGGGTTAAATCACTACTGTCAAAAGACTTTTGTGGCATGTTAGTCACATCTTGTCTGTGCCTCTGCTGAAATCCATTGTCAAAACTTCTGGAACTAGTAAGATGCTTGGTCTCTGCATTTCTTGGGTTATTATGTTCATGGTATTCTCTTTCGAAATGTCCCTGCATTTGCTTGTTTGTATCAGACTGATGCTGATGAACCATGTTATTTTCCTGCATTCGGGAAATGGGACAAACTGTGTCTCCACCACTGCTGTGCAGGCTCAAAGAAGAATGAGAGGTTTTCTGTTGTGAACTTAGATTTTCAGAAGATTTCAATAGCCTGCTATTGGATACTTTCTGCAATAAACTATCACCTTCAACAGACTTATTTCCTGTGCTACTACTCCTTAGGTGTTTATGATGAACTGTTTCTTGGTCCAGTTTTCTCGGAGAAAGCCTGCTATTGATTTTCAGAAGGCCACTGTCATCTGGCTTTTCATGTGAACTGTTCAGGTTAACTACTTTTCTTTGATTCACTGCACAGTCGTTTAGTTTCTGTACTGAACAGTTGCATTCAGTATTTACATTGGCACTATTATCAACCTTATGGTTGATCATTGTATTTTCAGCTGAAATTCTATCACATATTTCTGCCGCTTTATGCACAGTGTGTTCACTCGATGCAGGGAATTCGTGGTTAGGCAGTGTACCATGTTTGTGGCACCTGTCATTAGATCTCTGTGAAGTGTACCTGTTGTGTAAAGGTCTCTGCACATGACTTTCTGAGTACATGTTGTCCTGCATTGCCGTTCCTGGATTTTTTGAAGAGAAATACCGATATTCGTGATTTCTGGGAAGTGTTGTATTACCGTCACCATTATACCTGTGTGGAATGTAACCCATTTCAGAATACCTATGAATTATGTCAGAATTTCTGTAGTTCTGGAAATCATTTTCAATATTTCTGTGGCTTGTGGGACTCATATCAGAGCATTTCTGTGGAAGATTTGTTTCACTATGTCTCTGAGATGCCCAGTGGCTCTCTGCATACCGTGGTAATGAAGATGTACTTCCCTGTTGTCTCTGTGGATGTTCAGAATACCTCTGAGACCTGTAACTGTCATGAAACCGTGACCTGAAATTGTAATTATCAGACAGTCGTTGGGAAAAATGGCCATGATATTTTTCTGATGAGTGTCCATTTTGTAAATAAGTATGATTACCAGTGTTATTTTCAGAGTGTTTCTGTGAAACAGCAAATGATGTACAATTCCTATTATTTACAGCACCATCACCTTGTTTCAAATGCTCTGAGCTATTATATGCTTCTGCCGAAATGACATGAGCTGAACTGTTGTCCGTATGATGCCTCTGACAAGAAGAGCTGCAGGTTAAATGAACATGTCCACCTTCTACTTGCTTGTCATTGCACATCTTACCACTGCTGGAAATTTGGGCCTTGCTAGGTCTTTCAGGAATCCTCACTTGTTCATTTTCAGCACTGGGTTCATGGTACTCAGAAACACTGTCTCCTGGAGCTTGGTCTTGTGGCCTGGAAGATGATGGTAATGGACTTCCCTCCACAGGAGGAAGGTCAGCTGGTGGCGGTGGTAAGGGATCATCACAGGCAAAAACTTCATCTTCTACCATTGGGGGAGGAGATGGTGGAGGCAAATCTGGACTCGGCAGACGGTCTTGAACGGGACGAGGAAATGCAGAACGCAAATGTGGTTTCTTTGGTGGTCGTTCAGGCACCCAATCATCGACAGAAATTGATGGGCCCATTATTAGTGGTCCTAGAAGGTCAGTTGATAGCGAACCACAACTGGAACTGAAAAGAAAAAAATATACATAAAACAACAGAAACTCCAGGTTGGAATATCAACAATGTAGGAGAAAGTAGATTGCTACTTACTGTAAAGCTTACATGTTAAGTTGCAGACAGGCACAATTAAAAGACACTTATACATAAGCCTTCAGCCACAGCCTTCGTTATAAAAATAAAGACAAAGACCCACTGTTCATTTACCCAAGCAGGCATACCTCATGTACACATGACCATCAACTCCAGCAGTTCTCACCAGAATCCAGGCTGCCAGAATCGGGTGTTGTGTGTGTGAAGTGTACTTGCTTATTTGAATGAATGGTGAGTGTTTCTATTTTTTTTTCTGACGAAGGCTGTAGCTGAAAACTTATGTGTAAGTGTTGTAATTGTGCCCATCTGCATCTTAGCATATCATCTTTACACATATACTTTACATAGATTATTTTTAAATATTATAAAATTTCATTGTAGATTCATACATTTCTAATATAGTATCATATATTTCTAATACAGTAAAGTAATATTTTGGTCCCTTCCTTCCTAATTTGGGAAAACTTGCAGCTGGCACACACACATACTATAAAAGAGAACTGAATCACAAGCTTTGAGAATTTTTAAAATAAATTACTAATATGTAAGATTATTACTTCTAAATCCTTTTCTAATTCTTTAGTGCTTCCAATCCAGGGACAAAATGAGATTTATCTCTTCCTAATATCCGCATGTCATAACATTATTTTTATTTATTTCCTATCTTTCCCTTCCCTAATAATCCAAGTTATAAAAAATAAATTAAAATAAAAAAAATTGAAAGCAGAGATCTGGCTATGTTTCTCAGTTCACTTTTCTACTGGTTCAGTTGTATATAGTTCAATGACTTTCTCAAATACTGTTGATCTTAACTTTTTGCTTTCATTTTATATTATATAACATAATGCATCATTCTGTGGAAGAGTTTCACATAGCTTCATCTAACTGCATTTGCACAGAATAAAACTCCTTGTCACAAAACTACAACACCCACAAGCACAGGCATCAAAGAGTGCTGCTTAATCGGAGTAGTGTCTTTGGTCATTATTTGTTTGTGGATATGTCTCCCATGTTCATAAATGAAAAATTGCAGCAGCTACAAGATAATGTTGAAATATGTCAGAGGTATGGGGTACCTATCTACAAAGTTACTGCTCCAACTAGATGCAGTTACATTAGAGTAGTGTGAATGGAGATAAAGGAAGTGATGTGAAAGGACCAGATAGACAGACATAAGTTAATGAATGTGGAAGTTTTGAAAGCCTGTATTCTAATATGCTGCTCAGAATAAAGCTGTCCTCTCTCAGGTTGTTTGTTTTCAACACCATAGTGCTTTAGTATGAGTTTGGGAATATGAAACACTTATGTCATCTGTCGGCATTTTATAATAGTGCCCTCTGCACCACATGTCTGTGATATGACTACCATTATACTCGTTGCCATGATATAAAGCTGTGTATGCTGAAGGTATTGTGTTTGAATTATTTTAAGTAGTAATACGTACCAACATTTTGCTGCTTAAATCTGGGAGTCTATCAACAGATCAACTGCTACAACATGTTCAAGAGCGTTCTATACCGATGGAGAAGATTTTGAGTGACTTAAATCTCAAAATATGATCTTACCAAACCATATTCAGCTCACGCAAATAAGTTGCGGCATTTCTGTACTTCACATGCATGAACATTACAGATTGACCATTTGTTTATGGTGTTACCTGACGCATGCATCTTGATGGCAGAGCAATATTGTGCAGCTGATGTATTATTGCACATTGCAAAGGGGAGCTGCTCACACTATAAGGCAGTACTGCCATACACTACAAACAGTAAGCATTCCTAAGGCATACCGACAGTGAACTATTGAACTGCAGTGCTGCCTCTTTCTAACAGTGAACACCTATTGGGGGTATCTACTGGCAACAGCAAAAACCACCCACCGTGACCGACAAGAAACGAGTCTCCCAACACTGCAACACAAGAGATAACACTATGTTCGAACACTATGAGTTTCATGAGCCAGATGAATATGTTCAATGTTTCTATGCTGGAATAGGAAACGCGACACTGTCAGAATGGCCTGCAGGTAACCATAGAAGAGATGAACACACTACATGATTCAATACAGGACTTACTTGATTACACTGAATACTAGGTTGAAACATAAGCTTGCAAGGACTATACAGACAAATGAAAATGTGCTATCTGAACGGTAGATGTCAAGCTGCCTACAATCAAACTACATCCTTTTTCAGATGACAAAGACACATGGGTTTCATTCTGAGAGCAGTTCACAGCTTTCACCAACAAAAATCCAATGGGACTGTTTATGAATAAGCACATATTCCTCTGTGGGTGTCTAGATGGGGCACCCAAGTATTTGGTAGATAGGATTGTGTTGCGCCTGACATATCACATATGAGCAGATGAACCACATTTTGAAATCCAAATATGGGAATAAGAACAGAATTATCCAAAGTCACCTTAACTGTGTGGAGGACCTTAATGCTTCTACTTCAGGCAGTCCAGAGGCTCTCAACACCACCTACACTGAGTGTCATAAGAGGATCCAGGCACTATGACTACTTGGAGAAGACGTGGATACTTATCTGAGAGTGCTCACCCACAGACTGCTATATGCATTCCCAGAAGAAATTTGCAGACACTGGCTTATCCATGCACAAAGGCAAAAGATTCAAGACAGGTCTCTTACACATCTTATGGAGTTCCAAACAAAAAGGTTGAATGAGCCATCACTGCATGCAAGATAAGTGGAGATAGCATTCCGCAGTAGAATTATGGCTCTGTGTGTCTACTTTTCATGTGAAGATTAAAATGAAGGTGACAAAAAGAAAAACAATAACATTCAGAAACTTTTTGTGTGTACTGCGAGGAAGGATGGACAGGTGCCAAGATTGAAAAAAGTTGTCAGCTTACAGGTTATAATGCATATCCTAAAGAAAATGAAATGCTGCTTCTTATGCTTTAGACGTGACCACAACAAAAATCAGTGTTTTAAATGGAGAAAGGCATCCTACGCACAATGTAAGGAGGAGTACCACATTTCCATCTGTAATAGACACCTCCAGACAGTGAACAAGATTGAAATGATGACCTCCAACTTCACATACCTGCAACTGCTCATGGAAGTATCAGAGGACCAACTGGTAGGAGTGACACCAAGCCAGTCAATCTTTCTAATTCAATGTCACTGAAACCACAACTCTGGAGATAACGACCTCTGTGCCATCCTACATTTCATCCCACTCAACAAGTAATGTCCATTTCAATATGATGGGATACTCCATCAACATTCATATATCAGTTACAATGTTCGAAAGCAGCAATAAATTCCCACATCAAGTAACAATACCATAAGGTGTAGATGACATGGCCTTGAGGGTGGGTACACAGCTGGCAGATCCAAGAGAAGGCTCTAAAGATCTCTCTATTCCAGTCTTGATTGGAGTTAATTACTATTGGAAAATTGTGACCTCAGAAAAACCAATTAAAGTGTCAGTTTCATTGGTTCTTTTCCCACAATATTTGGGTATGTTCTTGGTGGAAGCAGAACTGGTATTACGGTTAACCAGCCAACCAACTTCATTGAGGGTAGGTTCAGTGAAATGCCTAACGATTCACTGCACCACTTTTGGGCCTTGGAGACAATTGGCATAACACAGCATCAAGACTCAGCATTGACACCCATGCACAACCCTGTCTCACAGGAGTTCCAAGAGTCATATCATGTGGAGAGTAGTCACAGAGTTGTATGGCTACCTTCGAAGAAAGTTACTCTTTTCTCTAGCAACTACAATACTGCTGAAGCACATCTTTGAACCTTATGAAACAAGTTGCAATGGAATGAAGAAATGAAGCTCATTCATCACGGGGACATGTCAAGCCATATTAAGAGGGACCAGGTACAAAATAAGTGAAATCGAATGAAGAAATGAAGCTCATTTGTTGTGAGAACATGTCATACTACATTAGGAGGGCTCAGACAGAAGTTGCACCTAAGGACTATACAATTAGATACATATTTTACCTGCCATACCATGTAGTGAAGAAACACAGCATTGAAAAAATCAAAAACAGGATCATGTTCGACATGACATCACAAGATGCAGACTACCCAGCTTTGAATGATACCTTAGAAACAGGACCTAATTTACTGCCAGACAACTTCATAACCTTGTTATGATCCCACAACTTCCAACAGGACTACAGTATGATGTGGACTAAGTGGTACCTGTATCACCACAGATGATGTAAAAATGTATCGCTTCAAACATTTGCCATTTGGACTCCCACCAAGCCCATTTCTTTTCCAGAAATTATGAGGGAGCATCACTAAACAACGACAAATATCCACAAATGTCAGTACTCATAGAGAAGTCTGCATTCGTGGATGATTTTGCAGCTAGTGTGAGGCTGCAAGTGTTTATTATGAACTGACAGCTCTCTTCCTGCAAATAAGCCTTCTGCTTTCCAAACTGTTTACTAATTTGAAAGACCTGAAAGCAATATGGCATGCCAAAGCCCTTGGAACCAAGTTTGCAGAGTGAGTCTTGGGAATCAACAGGAAAACATGAGCTTACACTGTCTCCACTGACGACCAAAAGATAGCTGAACACCTGACTGACGATTTGGCTACTTAGAAAAATGTTCTTCAAGCAGCAACTGAATTTTATGATCCTCTTTATCTGGTCACACCCAATGAGAGAGCTGCTAAACTAATATTCCAAGACATGTGACTGAAGTATCTTGCATGGGAGAAAGTTTTGTCTGTAAATTTTGCACGTAATTGACACTCTTGGGTTTTAAAACTTGACCGCTTGTCATCATTGCACATTCACAGAAAAATATGTATAGCATGCCCAAGTGACTCTGCAGCAGTGTGGAGGTTCTGCATGCATCTGAAAGAGCTTATGGTGCCTTTTTTTGTATTGTCAACTGGTGAAATTGGTTACACAGCACATATTGTTTGCACCTTGGCACCATTCAAAGAAAGTACCTTACTTAGGTTGGAAGCACTTGCCACACTAGTGAGCTCGACCATTCTTTCTTTACTTTTGTAAGGTTTGGTGTTAAAAGAGCTACTCTGAGGACTGACTCAACAGTTGCCTTGGAATAAGCACGAAATTACAAAAATGTATGGGAAGCCTTCATTTGTAATAGGGTGACAAAAATACTGACCTGCATTACACCCAGTCAACAGAGACACTGTCCTGGAAATCAAAATCCTGAAGATCTCCTCACATGGTGACTAGAAGCAGATCTGCTAATAATGCTTGACATCTGGTGGTCTGGTCCAACATGGCTTTCAGAAGACAAGCAGGCGTGACCACTGGATATACCAGATTGACCTATATTAATGCCAGAGGCCAAACATCCAAACAAATGTCACTATGGTCACTATCACTGAACCCTTATTCAACACCACACATTCTGTTCATACTGCTGAATACTGCTCTTGTTATTTCAATTTATTGATATCACACAGAACAATCTGAGTGCTCTGGAATAATAAAATGCCTGTACATGTTGGATCAGAAGAATTCAAGATGAACTAGTCACTGTTGAACTATCTGGTTTGTGTAAGGGGGTACAGTTACACAAAGCATCGAAGATTGCTCAACACAACACTTTCCTGTCTGATGGTGTGATTTGGCTCAGTGGTGGGTTACAATGTGCAGCATTGCCCAGCTGAGACAAGCATACAATTATCCTGGATGGATGTCACTTCATGGAGCTTCTGATCAAACATACACATGTAAGACTTCACCACCTCGGTGTACACATTGTGCTAGGAGAGCTGCACAAAGAGTTTTGGATACTGTATGTACAACATGATGTTAGAAGAAGTCTTCACTCATGGCTGCCCTGCAAGATAATACACAGATATGAAGAAATGGAGGTTCCACTACAACTGGACAGAGTTCGACCTGCATGACAGTTTGCAGTAAAAGGCATTGACTTCACTTGTCCATTAATGGTAAAATTGAACACCAAACCAAGCAGTCAAACATGGTTCAATTCACATGTGCCACAACATGTGCAATTCATGTTGAGCTTGTCACTGATATGTCCACTAATATATTCCTGATGACAATGCAGCATTTTGCAGGACCCAGAAGCCTACCACTCACTGTTTATTCAGACAATGCTACAACATTCCATTCAGCAAATACAGAACTGTCAGAGCTCTTAAAAACATTGAGCACACTGGGATACTGTGGTACTGTGCCCACCATGGGATATCCTGGAAGTACATACCACCACGGTTGGCTTTGTGGGACACTGGTGAAATTTAACATAGGTTCTATCAAGCTTTGCTTGAGGAAGGTGTTTCATCACTCTCAGGTGGGTGCAGAGAATCTAAACACCATTTTGATAGCGATAGAAGCTGCAACAGATTAGAGACCCATCACTCAAGGTGAGAGTGATATGATGCTGACGCACGGTCGCTTCCAACAGGGCAGCATACTGGTAACTATTCTATGTTGGACAGAACCAACAACTCTGAAGGATCTTGCCAAGTTGCTCAGACTGAGACAAAGGGTCAATGAGGGTGTTTTTGACAAAGATGGAAAAATGAATACCTCTTCTCTTACTACTAAGAAGCTACCATGAGCTGATGGATATCAGTCAAGAAGAGAAGCAATAACTGTTCTGCTGCAGGAAGATATCAAATTGTGGCACTTCTGAAAGAGTGCAGTGGTGGAAGAGGTGTGCCATGGCAGAAACAACAAAATAAGATGCACCACTCTCCAGCTGTCCGATGGAACAAAGATCTGTTGATCAGCCTAGCTGGTCATTTCCCTTGACATCAATCAGAGTGGGAAATAAGAGACTCTTACACTATCTGTTGGCATTTTGTAGCAAACAACAGACTGTGCTGCCCTCTGCAGCATATGTATGTGGTGTGCCAAGAACTGTAATCGATACTTTGAAATAAAACTGTATCCTATGAAGTTACTGTGTTTGAGTTTCTTTAAATAGTAGTAAGTAGTTGTATGCCTGATCCTTTTGGATGTGGCAATCCCTTGCCTTCCTACCATGTAATGCAATTACTAAAATTGTTGTAGGGGGATCTACAGTAAAAAAATCTTGAGTAATAGGAAAATTCTGGGACCAACTAAAGACAAAACGCATGGATCTGTGGTCACATCTTATTTTATTAGATCAGACCAGACCACAAACAAAAAGTAAGGGCGACTTGGCAGTCTGGCATCAAGTGTTCCACTTTTGGTTCCACATAATATGTGTAATGAACTTAAATATTTTTTAAATAATTTTAAGCATCTGTTAAAAGCAGAGATGCTCTTAAGTAGAACTGATAAATGAAGAGGCATACAATGGTTTAATTAAGTGAATACACAGTCATGTAAAGAAATAATACTGGAAGGAAAGGAAACAAGTGAGAAGGAACTGAAAAATTCATAGTGCCCCTATGAAGAAAATAATAATTAAGAGATACTAATCAATGTTGGCACCTGCTATTACATATGAAGCTGCTTTATATACATGGAGCTGAAGATGTGAAACTTCCTCAAATTAAATGAATTCATTTACCTGTGTTGATGCCTTGGCCCATCTTTCAAGTTGCCAGCTTCATTTATGATTATTTCTCTGGTAGCTGCCATCTGAAAAGATATAACATACTAAGTTTACATTGAAGTTCTTCTTTCTCCCTCACCTCCATTCTCTCTCTCTTTCTCTCCCTCTCTCAAAATTAAATAAGTATGGGAATGTTGGTTTGAAAGAATAATTTTTGTTATAATCTAATGAAATGAACTTCAGTATACAACGCATTTAAAAATTTACAGGACAGTTATGTTGTGTTGTCAAATAGTGTACTCTTATAATGTGAGGTACATTGTCTGGTGTTGGCAATTATTTAATGTTCCATGTAATACATGTGAATGACTAGATAATAAATTAATGAATGATACAAAAGCTGAGCAGGCCTTAATGTTAAATTCAGAATGCACATATGTGTGTCTTGTTCTTCTGCACTCTCATTTAGTGGAACTGAATCTTTTCCATACACGAACATAAGTTCTCTGATGATCTGATGTCATCATCTCTGTTGATCAGCTACATAAAATTGTCAGTGAGATGTAGTATGGTGGAAATTACCACTGATTTCATTCATTGTTGTAATGTGTCAAATCTAAACTTCATCATGAATACAGTAAGGCAAGTTACACTGAACAGATGGCAGTGACTGACATAGTAATGAATGCTCATCAAGATAATAACTTCATAGCCTTATCAGTTCCATTGAAATGATATGCAGTATTTAAATCTTGTACACTGCTTCATTTTTAATTAGTGTTGTTGGTAATGAATTCTTGGCGTGTAGTGATCGGAAGTCCATCTTCTTCAAAGCCGTAGAATTTGACAATGGCTCTGGGTCAATGTTTGTATCACCATTGAAATCTCCTCACATGGAGTTAATGTTGATGCCTCCTCTTTGCCAACAATCAGTTCATCTTCACATAAGTCCACTTAAGTATGTTTGGGCTCAAAACTGTCATGATAGGCTTTTGAATAGCCTGTACAGCTTACAAAAATCCTTTCTTTGCTTTTATGAAAAAAACTTTCCTTCATTTGGTGATTTAGCCAGGATGCCAGCCTTTCAACTAAATTTACGAATACGAGATAGGTTAGGTTTTCTCTTCAGCCACTTCTCATATGGAGCTCAACCAGACAGTCCTTTAGTTAAGCAACAATTTCTGATGTAGTTAGTAGTGTTGATAGCTTCAGCCCAAAATGATGGTGGTAGTCCTGACTAACAGCATTTCACCTTTGAACAGTTCTTTCATTCAGTGACATTATTCTACTGCAGTGTGTATGGAAATGTTAGGCACTGCTATATTTCTGCCATTCTGATGACGGAGACCACTCTTTCATTGCAGTACTCCTTACCGTAGCCTGATTGAAAATATTTAATTATATGACCAGTCCTTCAACTAGGTTCCTGAATCCAAAAAATTTATCGACAACTTCTCTTCACATCAAAGCAAGTGGACTTGACATCATCTATTGTGGTCGTCTATAAAGGGTACCAAAACTTTTGCACCACCTTGAGATTTTTCTTTCATTGGTCCACAGGTACCAGAGTGGATTAACTCCATAAGTTCATTTGAGTTCCCTTCTCATTTGGTGAAGGGAGTGGACATGATTATTCCTTTAAGGTATGTAGCGCATCTATTGACATCGACATCACTGAATTTCAAACCTGTCACATACCTGTACTCACCTTTGAGCATTTTGATCATATCTTTTGAGTTCAAGTGGCCTAATTGAACATGCCAGATTTGCATATAACTTTTCATAACTTTTGGCTTGGAAAAGATGCTTGCCTTTGTACCACTTTATTAAAAAAAATTGTTACCATCTCTCTCTGCAGTCATACTGATTTATCCATTATTATCTAGTACATCTGCATGAGTTTTATCAAATGTAACTGTTTGGTTATTGTCCTCAACTTTTGCCAATGAAATGAGATAAGTTCAGAGTTTTGGCACATATAAAGAGTTTTTCAGTGTTACAGAGTTGGTGCCACTGCCTGTGGTTGAGATGCATATGTCACCTTTAGCGGTTACTTTTGTAACACTACTGCCTGCAAGCATTAAATTCTCTTGCATTTCTGTCACATGTGTGAACACTTTTGGATCATTGCATGTGTGGTAAAAGCACTTGTCTTCTTTGTGTCCCTTCTCATTACAAAAGTTGCATCTGTATGTTGAGGCAATTTTCACTTGTTTCTGCATCCTTGCTTTGTATTATTTCAAGGTTTTTAATTTTAGTATCTCTACATCTGGTAGATTGTCATGGGATTCAATAGCACATCCAGAATTGTAGTAGTTATCTGAAAGACTATAGTGCAGAATTACTGACGACAGATCAATGTTTATGTTAACATCCATTGCTTGAAATTCATCCACAGCATCAAAGGATTAACTAAGTTATTGTGTTGTCATCACTAAGCTGCCAAGCAGCAATGCTTTATGAACAAGTCTTTTGATTGAATAGGCTGTTTCGAGTTTAATTCATACCTAATGTAATGTAGTGCAGTTTTTTACTTGCTTCAGCTCAGTGGCCTGATGTATAAAATCAGGTCTTCTTTCACTATGTCTCCCACTAGCTACGCTTTGTCTGCAGCTTCTGCCGCAACGAGAACTTCATGGTCACCAGACACTGCAATTGTGTTAAATCTCCAAATACATATCCCGTGCGTCATTTTTGAAAAGCAGAGCTTCACCTTGTATTCTCCATGTATCATAAATCATTATCATGTGACAACGTTTTTAGTTGAAATCTGTGTGCAGCAGTCACATGCGGCAAATTTGTCATGTTAATGAACTTTTTAAATTCTTTACTTTTAAGATGTCTCAGTCTGGCACACAGGTTTAATGTGCCAGCAAGTTTTGTATACATTGTGTAACTATATTAATTCTGAACCATTAAGCTTCCAACAATAAGTAACTATACCACAGGCTAAAAGCCAGAAAAGATAGAAGGTTGCAATGGCTGATACTCACTTCTACATAAGAAACTCCATTCTTTGCTGCTGATTAGTTTTATTCTGAATCATGCTATTCTTTGCCAGTTATTTAAGTTCCATCTTGTGGGTTGTTACTTGTGAACCAAACAGTATCAGTAAGTTAGTGATGTGTTCCACATACAGCATACTAAAATCTTAAAAAAGAATACTTGTATCAAAGTGGCTATCACGTTCTTAAGCATATGTATTGTCACCTATACGGGTATATGAATTTTGTTCTTCAGATTTGTAGTGGTTAATCTATTTCCATTAAATTCAGGAGTTCCTTGCAAGCATACAGCTGCATTTTTTGTACTACGATATGTCAGTGTCACACATCAGGTATTATGCATGAGGAATATACAAATGCTGTAATGTTCCATTTTCTTCTCAGCAAATTAGATTTTGATAAAACTCTTTAAAAAAATACCTTTACTGCTACAAAGTGTGCAGCAGTTCTGATGTTTTCTCCATTAAGTCCATAATTATAGTTTATGAGTGAGCTTGTAGCATACTTTAACTGCCTGAACTTGGAAAATGAGTCTAACAAAGATCAACAGTCAGATTATTGGCCTGAGCTAAAGTCACAGATTCTCATGAGACCTATTTCTCCAAAGAAATTCCAGCTTGTGTTCTCCTCAACTGCAGAATTCATCCTTTGGGCTTTGTTGAACAAACCTCCAGTGTGACATCACTATGAAATAAAGAATATCAAAACAGTTGCATGAGTTGTGATGAAGAAGAGAAAATAACCAAAGGATCCTGCCATACTTAAGTTATCAATGCATATTAACATAACATACAAACAAGTACAATACCAAGAAAGTTAAAATGTATGACAAACAGAAAATATAAAATAAATCAATGAGTAATTTTTGGTGCCAACTACAAAAATTGCTAGAAAATTGTGCTTTTGGGACTTTTCAATAGACATGAAAGCTAAATCCATACTGAAATCACAGAGTTACATACATTTATTCCAGAACTATATATTGCGTCACAGCAGAAGATTCAAACAGTTTTAAGCAGTTCACTTTTTGTGTGTGGACTGTATAAAAAAAACTTATTTGCAATTAAGGTACTACTGTTCCCACTTGCAAAGTGAAAACTCTTGTCAGGTTAAACCACAATCATTACAGCATATATGTAATGAAATTAACAGAAACCTCAAGTGACACACAAATGCTGATTTGTTTGAAACAGAGTCCAAATTGCGTTATGACACATCAATTCGTGTAGCACACACCTGCTGACAACTCTTAACAATTATATTTCAATTTCTCCATGACTTGGAAATGTAGCTACATCAGACAAGGAAAATTATGTTACCCAATATGGCCAAGAACAGGCCAGTCGGGAGACATGTTGTAGTATGAAAGATTGAAAACCTGGTTTCAAGGGAATGGACAGCACTAGAAGGCAACATGTGCACTCTGCAACAGGATGAATGTAGATATACAGTGAATATATAGAGGACACCACAAACATGTTTAGATTCCAAAATAGTGTTTAACAAATCTGATACAAGAGAGAGAGAGAGAGAGAAGGAGAGAGAGAGAGAGAGAGAGAGAGAGAGAGAGAGAGAGAAGGCAGTCAATGACTAATTCAGTATCAAGAATGAGTAGTGTTCATATGAATATAAAAGGCCAACAGTTTTCTTACAGCTACTACCTGACAGATACTGACCTCTCTCCAGGATCCACCTGCATAGTCGGAAGCAGATGAAGCCCTTCGAGAAGACTGCATGCTCGCAGTTCGAGGTCTTGGAGGTGGCTGCGGGGGTGGTGGTGAGTGCGGGCCAGAGGGTGTAGGTGGCAACTGCTGAGCTGAAGGTGGAACAAGAGCCAGCTGTGGTTCAGAACGCCACGCTTGGCTTCGTGCTGCTGCTGCTGGCTGGGCGTGGTGCCGCTCGTAGAAAGACAGCAGAGCTTTCTTCTGGATGGCCTTAAGTGTGGGGTCCGACACCCGGTGGCGTTTCTCTGGGTCCAGGTAAGTGTACTTTGTCTGCTGCTGCAGTTGTTGTTGCTGCTGGCGTTCCAGCTCACTGATTCGCTCTGCCACAGATAGTGAAGCCTGGGTCGGAGATGACAAGGAGGCTGACCTGCAATTGTAAATTATGTTTGTAAGCACACTGCCTATCTTCAATAAAGCAATGTTGAGCATGTATTACCAAATTTCACTCAGATGACTTGTACAGAAGAGATATTAAGCAATTACTTGAAACTGTGCTATGACATGTCTAATTTCTGAAATGTAAATAAGGAGAAGAATGTGAACATAAGAAAATTAACTGTTGTCTTTGCAAATAATTTCATGACTGTGTGAATTAAAAAGTGTATAAAATGACACAAATAACCATCATTTATCACAAACAGTGTGACACAACATAATTAAATACTGTATGAGTGACATTGTAATAATTCCACTGGAACTAAAATTTATATTACATTTATTCTTCCACTACCAGTTTCATATGTCACTCATTATCAAGTGCTACCTGTATGAAATCAAGCAGAGTTAGACTATGTTACTAAATCCCGTACATGAAGTGATAATCTTTCACAAAGCGGAACAAGGAGATGCATGAATTCTTCAGAGGAAAGACAGATATTTAGAAGTTCAATTAAAAACCAGAAATTTTTCACCAGACACATTTCACTTTCATTTATAATGCATCTTCTCTAGTCATTCTGTAAATGTAAATAATGTCATGAAATTTTGGTACTTATTAGATTGGTGCACAAGTTTGTAGCATTTTTATTTTGCATGTCGGTATTCCAGTTGCTAAGGGTTTATTTATCGATTGTCATTTTTATTTGTAGTTTACATATTGTCAGTTGGAAATAGCTATGGACACTACAAAATAGAGTTCCAAGTGGAGAACTCAGAACATTTCCAACATGTTCTTCTGTTTGAGTTCAAGAGAGGGGTGACAGCAGTGGAGGCAGTCAGAAACATTTGTGCCAAGTGTGGCGATAATGCCATGGGACAGAGCATGCCAAGGAAATGATTTTCTCATTTCAAGGAGGATTGTTCTCACATTTGTGATTTTCCAATGACAGTAAGACCTTTGGGGTTCGATGACAATCATTTAAATGCATTAATTCACAATTACCCATGTCAGTGTACTCAAAAACTGCAAATGTGATGATGTGTGAGCATTCCATCTTCGTGAGACATTTGCATGCAACGGGGAAGGTTCAAACATCGGCTGTATGGAACTACAAACTTTAAGCCAAAATCACAAAAAGCAGCAGACAGCCATGTGTGCTTCTCACTGTTTGCTCATCATCAACTGGCTCATGTGACCACTCCTGTGCTGTATCATTACTGGTGATGATAAATGGTGTATTTATGCTAAAATAAGGAAAGTTCAAATGGCTCTGAGCACTATGGGACTTAACATCTGAGGTCATCAGTCCCCTATAACTTAGAACTATTTAAACCTACTAACCTAAGGACATCACACACATTCATGCCCGAGGCAGGATTCGAACCTGCAACCGTAGTGGTCGCGCGGATCCAGGCTGAAGCGCTTAGAACCGCTTGGCCACACCAGCCGGCTAAAATAAGGAAAGAAAGGAATTATTGAGCCCAAACAAAGCAGCAACTCCCCATACAAAGAACTGCCCGCATCCATGAAAGATAATGTTACGCAGCTCGTGGAACAGTGATGGTGTGGTGTACTGTGAATTGCTTTCACGACATGTAACCATCACTGCTGATATTTATTGTTAACAACTGAGACGTCTTACAGACACAATCCCAGAACAATGGTCAGTAAATCTGCATGAAGTGATGCTACTTCATGATAATGCCTTCTGGCATTCTGCTAGACTGACAAAAGACACTATACATGAGTTGAGTTGGGAAGTCATTCTGCACCCACCTTATTCACCAAACCTTCCACCCTCAGATTTTCACCTTTTCCGCTCTCTATCGAACAATCTTCAAGGAATTTGCGTTACAGATGAAAATGCACTCTGAACATGACTTGGCGAGTTATTCGCCTCAAAGCCAAGGATTTCTACACTTGTGGAATCGAAAAGTTACCCCACTGCTGGCAGACTGTTGTAAATAGTGAAGGAGAATTTATTACTAATGACTAAAGTCTCTTATGTGTATCTGTTGTATTTATTAAACTTACGAAAAAATACTAAGAACTTGTGCACCAGCCTAATATAAATTAAAAGCTATACACATTTATAAAATTGGCATGCAATTTACTTAGTGTTTTTGGCTCATAGATACATATTTGGATGTGGGGTGGTGGCATCAGTGTATCAACAAATGTAAATTAGAGGAAATGTTGAACAGAATATGGGGGGAGGGGGGGGGGAGGGATTATGGGTGGAGAGATTAGTGGTTAGAGTTCTTAAAAGGGGGGGGGGCAGGGGCTACAGGGTGACTATAAGGCAAACAAGTGGAAGGGGGGGAGGGAGTTGTTGCGTAGGTGGAGCTATTGTCATAAGTTTGTATATAATATTGTACTAAGTGGTCCATTAATTTAAAAAGTGTGTGCTTTGCCAGATTCATCTGATCACTTATGAGTTGCTTCTTTTCTGTTATAGTTTTATGAATGTAGTAGTTTTCTTGTACAGTGAGAAGGTCTTTTGTTGTTGTCCATCTTTATAACTTACATGTCTGTAACTCTGGTGATAATTTTTTGTTGGAATATATGTAGATCAAACAGGAGAACATTTGACACAAAATACAAAGAGTGTACAAGAGCATGGAACTACAGGACACAACATTAACTTTTACAATACACTTACACCACCACCACCATCACTACTACCACCACCACCACCATCACTACTACCACCACCACCACCACCACCACCACCACCACCACCACCAACATAAAATTACCACCAGAAATACAGACATCTAAATCTCAATGACAATCAACAATAAAACACTTCCTCACCTTAACAGATTACTGCCACATTCATTAAACCATGACAGGAAAGAAACAACTCATAAATAAATCAGATCTATGTGGTAAACCACAAACTTAATTACACTAATAGACCACTCAGTATAATATTAAGGAGATACATGTGACCACAGATCTACCAATGTCCCCGACTCACTAGAAACCCCCACTCCCCCTCCCCCCACTTAGTTCCCATTCACTGATGATGATGATGATGTTTGGTTTGTGGGGCGCTCAACTGCGTGGTTATCAGCGCCCGTACAATTACCCAATCTTTGCTCAGTCCAATTTCGCCACTTTCCTGGATGATGATGAAATGATGAGGACAACACAAACACCCAGTCATCTCGAGGCAGGTGAAAATCCCTGACCCCGCCGGGAATCGAACCCGGGACCCCGTGCTCGGGAAGCGAGAACGCTACCGCGAGACCACAAGCGGCGGACTCCCATTCACTGCTACCATCATCTTCTCCTACCTGCTTTTCTTATAGTCGCTATCCCTCCCTTCTCCAAATCTCTGCTCGGCTGAACATCTAACACATCTCTGTAATTACACTCATGTGGCAAGAAGGAGAGAGAGAGGGGGATGACAGAGGATGCATTTGTATTTACAAGGCAGTGTTTTGATGCAGTGAACAAAATGCAGTCAGTGCATTTACTGCGGGAGACTATTAACATTATACAGCATGTTAAGATGAGACTTCTACATCTACATATTCATCATTACTCTGCAATTCACAGTTAAGTGTAAACCAGAATCACTTTCAGACTACTTCTCTACTGTCCCAGTCAAGAGAGGCATATGGAAAAAATGAACACCTAAATATTTCTGTGCATGCTCTGATTTCCATTATTTTATCATGTTGGTCATTTTTCCCTATGTAGGAGCGAGTCAACAAAATGTTTTGGTATTCAGAGGAAAAAGTTGATGATTGCAATTTCATGGAAAGATAGCGCCACACTGAAAATTGCTTTTGTTTCAATGATTGCACCTCAAATTGCTTATCATATCTGTAACAGTCTCCTCCATTACAAGATAATGCACAATGATATGCTCTTTCTTGAAATTGTCTGATGTCTTCTACCAATTCTATCTGGTAAGGATCCCACACAGCACAGCAGCCTCTAGAAGAGGGTGGAAAAGTATAGTGTAGGCAGTCTCTTTGGTAGAATTGCTGAATCTTCTAAGTGTTCAGCTAATAAAACATTGTACTTGTTCACTTTCCCCAAAACATTTTCTATGTGATGGTTATAATTGAATTCATAATTGTAATCCCTATATATTCAGTTGAATGTACAACCTTTATATTTGTGCGATATATTGTGTGACCAAAATTTAAAGGAGTTTTTTTAATTCTCATGTGGAGGACCTTGCACTTTTTATTAATCAGGGTCAATGGCCACTTTCTTCACCACACAGATACCTTATCTAAAATGTTTTGTAATTAGTTTTTATCTTCTGATGACTTTGCTACAAGGTGTATAACAACATCATCTGCAAACAGTCTAAAAAGGGCTGCTCAGTTTGTCTCTTAATGCATTTGTAGAGTAAGAACAGCAGAAGGCTATAATGCTTCCTTGGGGAACTCCAAATACAACTTCAGTTTCACTAGATGACTTCCTATCAATTACTAAGAATTACTTTATTCGTAGCTGTAATTTTCAGACCTATAGTAAATATTTCAGAATATAATTCAGTCATCAGTTACAAATATATTTTTATTTCACTTTACCAGTTAAATTAATTTCTCATCTTCAGAAGCCACCGATGTATTTGTGACTGATGACTGAATTTTATTCTGAAATTATAACTAAGAACTGTGAACTGTTTAACAGGAAATCTTGGTCCATTCAAATTTGATTATTAGGAATAGTGTTAAATCCTTCAAATAACAGTCCTTTTGACATTCTTTCTTATAATGACAATTTGTCTGAGACATACTGTTACTACTGGTAGAGATTTGAATGAAGTTAAAAGTGCAATGTGTCTAGGTAGCAAAATATGCAGCAGTGTGTAGTAACATTGATAGCTAAATATGCAAAATCACAGAAAATGGTTAGGAAAGACAGATGGAGAGGAGGATGGCGTGTGGCAACATGAGAGCAACAAGACTTTGTCCATTACCAGCAGCATTCTTCTGTAGAAAGAGTCTTATGGCACTACTGGCTGTAAGACAAACAAGGCAAGTTCACGTACATAATGAAATAGAATTAAAGAACTCTTTATTTGCACTGGTTGATATTTTTTTCTCTTTGAAGCACGATTGTTACTTCTTAATTGTTCTTTTTTATGGACACCAATGCGATACAGCCTGTAGATTGTGATGACTTGTTTCAGTAGTTGACAGTAAAAGAGAGTGAAACCTGTCATCAGCACGTATCTTAATCCTCTCAAATAGCCTCAATTATTCCACTTGTTTCAATGCTACCAGATCGCCATCAGCAGTGTCGCAAACATCTGCACCATGAAACATTGCAACGAGTTTATTATGGATTTAAAGGAGGACAACAGTACACAATCTTGTAATCACAAACTCTTTATAACTACACATTCTTCCTTTGTTGGCAAAATGAAATTTTCTTGCAAGATTCAAGACAACTATCTTTAGAGTGAGTGGCACCACAATATTACACGTTAGTGACTCCTGCCAAGAAAGGGGAAGGCTATAAACAGTGTTTGTATAAATGTAATAAGAATATTGCAATCTTGAAGCACAAGTTACATATAATATGAAATCTAAGAATTATATGTTTTTACACTGCATGGAATGAAGGTTGTTACTATTTGACACATAACTTTCTTTGATATTTGGATGACAGGAGTTGGTCTTTATTTTGTGATAAAAGAAAAAGTTAGGAATGTGTTCAGGTAGGTTGTCTGGAGATAGAAAAGTGTTCAGTTACCTGTGGGGCGGAGACGGTGGCTGCTGGGGAGAGCCCGGCGGTGGCGTCTGCTGATCACCCGGCTGCACAGTGTACGTGCTGACGGGGAAGAGGCGCAGCTTGTGGCTGTCGGCATTGCCGTTGCCTAGGTAGAGCACAGACTCAGAGTGATGGCGCTGCGGTGTCTGGACGCGCGCACTGTGGGCGACGATGAGCTGCCGGTGCCGACCCGGGCCCGCAGGTGGCTGCGGGGGCGGTGGTGCCGAGGAGGATGCGACTGCACTGCTCGCCACGCTCACGTCGCTCAGTGAGCCGTGCCACTTGAGTGTCTCACTGCTGGACGCACTGCCAGAGCTGGTGGTCACCACACTGTCACAGCGCCCGCTGCGGGATCCACTCCCACCCCCAGCGCTACTCCCGCTGTCCCGCTCTGGAGGTTCGTCCCAGGGGGCCGCTTGTGGATGTGCTGCGCTGTCTCGTCGCAGCCTGCAGTGCCCCGTATTAAACAATTAGTGTGGGATATACGTCACATGTTGACTGTTTGAGAATTGAGGAGAACAGCAAAATAATTTTTTTACCAAAAATTTTAATCATGATAGAAACAGTAAAAAATATTCAAATGAAATTTTACAAGGCGATCCATCTCATATTGCTGTGTATTCAGTATAAATTTAACTTGTATGAGTTGTGCTGTAGCAGAATAGTTGAAAGTGTAATAAGTAATATATTAAAAACAGCTAACAATTTTATTAGGTACTAAATCCCGATATTACAAAATTTAACCACCCAAATGAGTCTCAGACAATACTGTGAATTCAAGTGAGCAGAGTGATCAGCAAAACTAATTGTTGCTCTATCACTGTAGGTATTAGAATTTTATGAGTATATAAAACAAGCTTTTTTGCAATGTGTCGCTATTTAACTTAGTTCAGTTTACTGACATGCACTCTACCTATTCTTTTAACAAGCTTTTTTTGTAATGTGTCACTATTTAACTCTGTTCAGTTTATTGACATGCACTCTACCTATTCTTTGAGAGTTCTTGAGGCATATCCACCAGAGTGAATAAAATATTAAGTTTTGTTGGTTCTCAGTGTACGTAAGACAGGTTCTTAACTCATCCTGACAATACATCAAAATATTGATATTTGTGGTTGTGTTGCTTTTGAAAATATCTATCTCCTGCTCTTCCCTCTCATCTGTTTCTCTCTGTCTAAAAATATACACTCACTTGTACATTACTTCCTTTATTGAGGTACAACACTTACAAAAATGGTTTTATACACAGCTGCCGAGATTTTCTCACAGCTTTTGTACCATCCTAGCAGACATCTTAACAGGTCACATTAAAGATGCTCACTCATTGTTTGTTGGTATAACCTTATCCTGCATCTTGATACAGCCCACAACTGCACAAAGAATTTGCTGACTCTGGATACATACTCTACTGCAGAGTTGATGTTCCATACATCAGTGAGTTCAACTCTCATGGAGTTTATATATATGCACTTATTCTAATTGTAAGATGGAATGTAGCATTCAGAGATCATATCTAACTTACTTAATTTCCATCACCAAAATAACAATTCACATCAGATTATGTTTGGAGGTTAACTTTTTAATAAAGGACATAACACAATGGCTTTCCAGACACCCAGCAAAACCTTAACAAAACACTGTAACAGGTGGGATTATTGTCTGGGCAAACAAAGTTGACAGTTGGCACAGTGGCTGATGGGAGCGACCATTATTGGGAAATACCTTTATCATCGCTCGCATCAGCCACTGTGTCGAGCCTCAGCTTAGTTTATGCAAACAATGTTTGCCTTATTTGTCACACACCTGGCACTGATTAGTTAGGCATTCATAATCTAACATGTTTCCTATTCTCATAATGCTGTAGTACGACAAAATTTAGCAAAACCTGTTCAGGGCTGGTTTAAGGCCCTAGCAAGATTAGCCGTCTCTTGGGGCGCCAAGCTGAAAGGGGCAATGGAGGTGTCACATACCGTATCGCAATTAGCACTGACCAGTTGGGCTGCCAAGCTGAGATTTGCATATAATGTGTTGTCACAACTAGTACCAAACCTGACACAAGTGAAAGTGTATCAGGTTCTCAAACTGACCCGGAATGTGTTGCCTATCGAAAGCACACACAAAGGCACTTTTATGAGCAGTTCACAAATATGGTATAGAGTCTAGATCAGAGCCTGAGCCATTGTTTACATGCTGTGTGCAGAAATTTATTTATTCATTTCTTAGGTTCTGCACATCCCTCTGATAAGGAAAATGTCGGGGATGCAGAATGAATTGTATACATTAATGAAAAACAAGGAACTCTAAGAAACTTAATGTACATACACTGTAAAAAAATTATTACTGTATTGCTTTACTCTATTTGTGTTTACATCAGATAAATATGTCGCTACCTTTCTACTAGATCTCGAACTACGCTGCAGATTAATGTTACAATACTCTTCATAAAAAACAGGAATCTTGGAAATTGTAGCGACGGAAGTTTAAGACAATATTCATGACTCAAAGAATTTCAGCGTTAAATAAAATCAACGTCTCCGACTGGTTATCCACAACCATTCTCTCACTTACTTTGCAAAACGCGTCGCCAACCTATGTACCGTAAAGGAAAAATGTCCAGGTTGACACAGCACCAGTTCTAGTATTTTAAATTGGTTGCAAATTTGGAATCGGACAGATTTTTTAAAGAACCCGAGAGACTTTTGTCCATTTTCTAATTTGTAAATAAAGCTAATGTTAGCATCAAATTATTACTTTGGCACGTTTTATTTCGGATAAGAAAGCTTTTTTTATATGAACATTACGCCATAAATTTGCTGGAGAATCACCTTCTCATGCTTTAAGTTCATAAAGTCAAACGGTTTCTCATAGCCGCTAAAAGCAGATTTGAAAATACCATAACACGATGTAGGTAATGCAAAAATACACTCGTTTTGGACTTTGAGGGGTTGAACAGGGAGGTATCAAAGCGTCACATAAATTCGTTACTTATAACCGTTTACTATATTTTCATAAATCACCTAACAAAGATTCGTGTCCAACATAATACAGCATTCTTTTTCGTAAGCGCTCCCGAAGGAACTTCTGGCGTGGTTTTGTTGCGTTTGGATGTAATCTTTTTCTTCGCCGTTTGAAGTACCACCGACAGGACAAAATAAAAACCTCTAAACAGTAACTTTTCTAATAATCGAAGAAGCAATAAACAAAAACAGAAGTCTTCAAATGCTGGTATAATCTGTTTTAATGATACAGCTTTGTGCATCTGCTAAACAAACAAATATTCTACAACCGTGAAACCTTAAATTGTTATTTCAAAACGTAAGTTAATATTTGAGACGTGGGGATAGATTACACACTACTGTAAACAGAAAACATCGTAGAATTAAAAACATGGAAACAATCATCATTGACTTAAATTGTACACTCATCTATGTGTGACTTTTCTGTGTGGGTCATCGATTGCAGTAAATAAAATTTCACCTGCAGAGAGTGCATTGTTAAATGCTACCATCTTCGGACGATTAATCCTCGTCCTTTACTGCACAGCCATACTGGAATGTCAGGAGGAAGAGAATTAATATTGTTCAAAACTGGTAGCATTTAATAAAGAACGTTGTTGCAGAGATGAAAAATCGCAGCGATAAAGATGACTTTGAAAATTACATAATGCTCCAAACGACTTCGAGTTTTAGCCCGGTGCGTTTAGTTTTTAACTTTGTTTCCAAGTTTTTCAATAAAATACCGGTATTTGTTACTTAAATTAACAAAGAAAGAAGTCTATTTTTAAAAATTGCATTCATAGATTCGATTTTTCGTCTCTGCAACCAAGGTCGCTATCGAACGCTAAGCATTGAGTCAGAGTCGATGGTAGAATCGTGGCATTAGAAGAAACATTCATCGTAAGTAAATACGGCGGCAAGGGAAGGTGAGGTGAAGCGTGTAATGTCTCTGAACTTTGTATTAAAAACGTCATGGATTCGTTAGACTTCTCCTAGCAATTCACCGACTGTGAGCATGTGACACGTTCGTCTGCTTGGGGCATTAAGTTCGTCAGCCTTTTTCTTTTTCTTTTTTTTTTCCTAGTGTATCTATAAACTGCACGAACCATTATAAAGTGACTGAAGGCGGGTATCTTATAAGAACGCCAGCGACTAACAGTCTTATTCTATTCATGTACTGAGCGAGAAAAAACTGACGGCTAATGTCAATTTGTGCGTTTTGTTTCACCAGTGCTAGGTCCAATCTGCCATACGCTAGCAGGGAAGTTAACGGTAAAACATGCTCATAGAGGAAAGAAACAGACCCATGCAGACTGGGTTTCCGTGAAAGAAAACGTTGTTCCTTTCATAACACAACCAATTTCCTGTCCCATCGACGTTCAAGTCAAACCGAGTTGCTCAGTATAAAGTGGCATAAAAATCTAATACTCTTTCCTGTCAAAACTTTTCACTGATTTCTTTCAATTTCTTCCAAACTCCTTAACAACTCACCGCACGATGTGTCCAACAGAGCGTGTGGCGGAAAGTATGTCTCTGCCAAATGCTCAAGGTTGTAGCTGAGAATGAAATCACAGCTTCAACTTGCTACAAAATATCAAACTGATCTATCGAATTGTATGTAATTGGCAAATATTGCTCACGCCGGTAACGGTTCTCGGGTCAGTCTTAGTGCCGAATTATTCAACGACTGTAGGCCGTGCTTGTACATACCCAACAGGCTTTTTTCCACTTGTGCGCGTGCTGCTACCGGAGACACCTGGTACGTCAGGTGGCACTGGATCCTCTTGTGCCAAAAGGAAGCACCAACTGCCGCTTTCACGGAATGCGAAGCACTTTCCGCATGCTGACTCACTGCTCTGCCGGAACGTGTCCGCGTCATTCGTTTGCGTCGAACGCTACGTTGCACTCCCAGCAAAACCTTCAACCTTTCCGGAAAATCATCCCTGAAGAAGCGGACAACCTGTGATAGTTCGTCAACCATGTAACCGAATAATGAGTTTCCGCCTATTTATTGTTTTACAGTGGCGTATTTTGCGAGTAAACTGTCAATCCCTGAACGAACCGAGGACCTTCTGCAGACCTTACTGCATTTGTTACAAATTTCTAGCGTTGCCACTTTTCTATGTACAACTGAGTAATTACATCAACAATATTGCTTTCATCAACATTTGTGGCTGACATTTTGATTATCCGGAATGAGATTTTCACTCTGCAGCGGAGTGTGCGCTGAGTCGTGCTTCGGTAGCTCAGATGGTAGAGCACTTGCCCGCGAAAGGCAAAGGTCCCGAGTTCGAGTCTCGGTCGGGCACACAGTTTTAATCTGCCAGGAAGTTTCATATCAGCGCACACTCCGCTGCAGAGTGAAAATCTCATTCTGGAAACATCCCCCGGCTGTGGCTAAGCCATGTCTCCGCAATATCCTTTCTTTCAGGAGTGCTAGTTCTACAAGGTTCGCAGGAGAGCTTCTGTAAAGTTTGGAAGGTAGGAGACGAGGTACTGGCAGAAGTAAAGCTGTGAGTACCGGGCGTGAGTCGTGCTTCGGTAGCTCAGATGGTAGAGCACTTGCCCGCGAAAGGCAAAGGTCCCGAGTACGAGTCTCGGTCGGGCACACAGTTTTAATCTGCCAGGAAGTTTCATTTTGATTATCGGTTATTGGGATCTTACTTACGCGGACAGACTATTACAGGGGCGCACTAACAACGTATCTTGCACAACAAAGAAGTTTTAGGCTTCCGTCGATGACGGCGTTATTACAAATGGTGCACAAACTCGGATAGGATACGAATGAAGAAGGAAACTGATATTGACCTTTGTCAAAGGAATGGTCCCAGCAATCACCTGAATGTATCTACGGAGGCACGAAACACCTAAACCGATCTGACCAGTATAGTAAAGTGTGATACCTTCTTCGAACAGGTACGTGGATCACCGAAAACAAAAAGCAGCGTACCACACACATACATTTGAAAATTTGTGGTAAGTTCCTATGGGACCAAACTGCTGAGGTCATCGGTCCCTAGGCTTACACACTATTTCATCTAACTTAAACTACCTTACGCTAAGGACAACACACACACTCCCCCGCCCCAGGGAGGACTCGAACCTCCGACGGGGGAAGCCGCGCAAACCGTGGCAAGGCGCCTCAGACCCATAATGCCTCACTACTGTTGCTCTTACGTTGTGAGCTTTTCTCATAATTCTGAGGGATTATCGACCAAGGAAAGTGTTAGGTAAGGGGCATGGTTCTGGACATGTTAAACCAAGCAGTCTTTTTCCTGTTGAAGTTTACAACGTAATGCCACGATGAATCCAATTGGATGTATCACTGGTCCCTTGCAGTAAGTCACACAAAGACCGCAATCTAACAGCGTAAAACAAAGTAAATTCACGGGATATTCTTTGTGGGACGGTACGAATTAGAGCAAGAAATCCGGCCTTAATCTGGCGAATTCCACTCATCATATAAACAATCAGCACGTTGTCATATTACACGCGAGTGGTTCAAGAAGTAAGGTAACAAGTTCTCAAGTAGTATTTTTTCTTTTCACAAAATCGAAGAGATACTCCAGTATGCTAATAAGTCACTGATATATACTGCTAGTTTCCACAGTTATCTACAATTCGTTCCATCAGTATACCAATCTGCCGAAACTGACATGAAAGAAATAGTGGTTCCGGTCTAAGAACCACGTAAAACACCGTTTCTTTGAATCTCTCTTCAGGATGATTAATATCATTCTTCACTGTCGCAGCAGTTGAGTGTTTTTTAACGAGCAACTAGCGTGGGATGATTGAAACTATCCATGTTGCTATTCATTGACGTAAGTTCTTGCGATATCTCTACCTACTTTCTTTGTGACGCTAAACAGTGCTCCAGGAAACGTACTTCTGGGAAATGGAGTGATATCCCGGAAGCAACGGCTGAAATTGTTATCTGGACATCGATTCATTACCCACAGCAAGGTGGTGAGACTTCTCGTGAAATTCTGTGACACTAGCTTTGTCGCATGCAAAGCTACAGCTGCACAATCGAAATCGGCTACAGATGAAGCATCAACCGCTTTCCAGCATCATTCAGTAAGGGCGCAGAACACAGTGCCCGGCGCTTCTCACAGGAAACTAGGATTATCGGTACAACAGTAGTCACAACTGTGGCCGCCATAAATGGCACTCTCATAAGATGACAGTATTACATGATGTCATTGCAACATCTCACTGAGAACGATCCACATCGCCGGATTCAATTGGCAGAATGGATGACACGCAAGCTGGGAGAAAAACGTCGTTCCCCCTATAACATACTGTTTACGGATGAAGCTAATTATAATGCCAACAAGGAGGTAAATAAACTGAATCGTAGATTAATATGATGTGTCAGGTGTGTGTGTGTGTGTGTGTGTGTGTGTGTGTGTGTGTGTGTGTGTGTGTGTGTGGATGACTGAGAAGAGTGTTATGGGTGAAGAGAAGGGACGGGCTGAAACCCGGTGCCGGCAAACAGCCTGCTCCTTTCGAATAGCACTAAGGAGCTTTACGTCCACATCCGACAGGCGAGTCACCTTCAACAGTGAGGGTCACATACTCTCACTTCATGAGACACAGCGGAGAGGTTTGGAATTTAATCCATGACACTTGCGCAAAGACTGACTGATGATTAGGAACTTAATGCCACCACACCTCCCCTTGCCAGCCGAAGGCTGGTTGTGAAGATTTTCCGTCACCAGTATTCGATCCGGCTTACCTCCGTATCGACAGATGTGCGCTAGCAACCTCGGCTACGGAGGCGATTCATGGAAGGTAGTTGGCGTATCGAAAGTGGTGGTTTGGTGTAGAATATGAGATCCTCGCCGGCTGGGGTGGCCGAGCGTTTCTAGGCGCTACAGTCTGGACCGCCACGGTCGCAGGTTCGAATCCTGCCTCGGGCATGGATGTGTGTGATGTCCTTAGGTTAGTTAGGTTTAAGTAGTTCTATGTTCTAGTGAACTGATGACCTTAGAATTTAAGTCTCATAGTGCTCAGAGCCATTTGAACCATTTTTTTGAGATCCTCACTTTCTACATCTACACTCCTGGAAATGGAAAAAAGAACACATTGACACCGGTGTGTCAGACCCACCATACTTGCTCCGGACACTGCGAGAGGGCTGTACAAGCAATGATCACACGCACGGCACAGCGGACACACCAGGAACCGCGGTGTTGGCCGTCGAATGGCGCTAGCTGCGCAGCATTTGTGCACCGCCGCCGTCAGTGTCAGCCAGTTTGCCGTGCCATACGGAGCTCCATCGCAGTCTTTAACACTGGTAGCATGCCGCGACAGCGTGGACGTGAACCGTATGTGCAGTTGACGGACTTTGAGCGAGGGCGTATAGTGGGCATGCGGGAGGCCGGGTGGACGTACCGCCGAATTGCTCAACACGTGGGGCGTGAGGTCTCCACAGTACATCGATGTTGTCGCCAGTGGTCGGCGGAAGGTGCACGTGCCCGTCGACCTGGGACCGGACCGCAGCGACGCACGGATGCACGCCAAGACCGTAGGATCCTACGCAGTGCAGTAGGGGACCGCACCGCCACTTCCCAGCAAATTAGGGACACTGTTGCTCCTGGGGTATCGGCGAGGACCATTCGCAACCGTCTCCATGAAGCTGGGCTACGGTCCCGCACACCGTTAGGCCGTCTTCCGCTCACGCCCCAACATCGTGCAGCCCGCCTCCAGTGGTGTCGCGACAGGCGTGAATGGAGGGACGAATGGAGACGTGTCGTCTTCAGCGATGAGAGTCGCTTCTGCTTTGGTGCCAATGATGGTGGTATGCGTGTTTGGCGCCGTGCAGGTGAGCGCCACAATCAGGACTGCATACGACCGAGGCACACAGGGCCAACACCCGGCATCATGGTGTGGGGAGCGATCTCCTACACTGGCCGTACACCACTGGTGATCGTCGAGGGGACACTGAATAGTGCACGGTACATCCAAACCGTCATCGAACCCATCGTTCTACCATTCCTAGACCGGCAAGGGAACTTGCTGTTCCAACAGGACAATGCACGTCCGCATGTATCCCGTGCCACCCAACGTGCTCTAGAAGGTGTAAGTCAACTACCCTGGCCAGCAAGATCTCCGGATCTGTCCCCCATTGAGCATGTTTGGGACTGGATGAAGCGTCGTCTCACGCGGTCTGCACGTCCAGCACGAACGCTGGTCCAACTGAGGCGCCAGGTGGAAATGGCATGGCAAGCCGTTCCACAGGACTACATCCAGCATCTCTACGATCGTCTCCATGGGAGAATAGCAGCCTGCATTGCTGCGAAAGGTGGATATACACTGTACTAGTGCCGACATTGTGCATGCTCTGTTGCCTGTGTCTATGTGCCTGTGGTTCTGTCAGTGTGATCATGTGATGTATCTGACCCCAGGAATGTGTCAATAAAGTTTCCCCTTCCTGGGACAATGAATTCACGGTGTTCTTATTTCAATTTCCAGGAGTGTACATGAACATCGATTCTCCGCAAGTCACCGTACGGTGCGTGGCAGATGGTACTCTGTACCACTACTAGTCATTTCCTTTCCTGTTCCACTCGCAGGAGGAGAAAACGACTGTCGAATCGATGGGCAGTCACTTTCAAATGCCGGTTCCCTAAATTTTCTCAAAATTGTTTCTCGAAAAGAACGTCGCCTTCTCTCCAGAGATTCCCTTTTGAGTTCCCGAAGCATCTCCGTAACACGTGTTGTTCGAACCTACCTATAACAAATCAGCTTAGATGTCTTGCTTAAAGCCGACCTGGTACAGATCGCAAACACTCGAGCAGTACTCAAGAATAGGTCGCTCCGGCGTCCTATATGCGATCCCCTTTGCATGTGAAAAACATTCTTCCCTACAATTCTCCCAAAAAACCGAAGTCGACCATTCGCCTTCCTTACCACAATTCTCACATGCTCGTTCCATTTCACATCGCTTTGAAACGTTATGCCCAGATATTTAAACGACTTCACTGTGTCAAGTAGTAATACATTACAGGTTTGTTCTTGCAACTTGCATATTTCTAAATTTACAGCTAGCTGCCATTCATCAAACCAACTAGAAATTTTCTCTAAGTTGTCTTTATCTTCCTACAGTCACCGAGTTGTCCTTGCACTAACATTAGCCTGTTATTTACAGTTGTTAGATGAAGATGTGTTGCTGTTGCTATTGTCTGAAGACGGGACATTCCTAACTTTCTTTCAGCACTATTATGCCCCAGCTCGTCACGGACTAGCTGTCCGGACGTATCTGGATATTCAGTTTCCCCAGAGATGGATAGGTCACAGACTGCCCGCGGAGTGGCCGCTATGTCTCCCCGGGTTAAGTCCATTAGATTTCCATCTGTGGCGACGTGTGAAAGTAATTAATTGTGTATGCGGTGAAGATCAGAAGCCTTACACAACTCATGCAGCGGGTTCTTAATGCCTGTACTCGCATTACGGTACATGTGTTGGTTAAAGAAGCAGATAACAACCTTGCAAAGTGCTGGACAACACCTCGAACACATCCTATATCCTGTAAGTGCCATCATCGGAATCTGCTTTTACCGTACAGTTTTGGATATAATTCAAGAATAAGTATGGCTATGCTCAAGTGAAAGTCACCATTTTTATCGTGCAATTCTCTGTCTGTGTGATACGCTTCCAGATGAAAATTACGAGTTGCATCCAGGATGGCAACTTCGGAAATAGCCTCTCACGTTTCATCCCTCCACCATATCGTACTACTTGCCTGTTCATTTTTCTCCATCCATCTGTTTCTGTTTAAGAGGGGTGATTTCACACCTATGGAACATGCTGTTGAATTGTGAATGCGGAGCGCTGTGTCAAAGCTATTTTTTGGTGAATTTGTGATATACTGGGTGATCAAAAAGTCAGTATAAATTTGAAAACTGAATAAATCACGGAATAATGTAGATAGAGAGGTACAAATTGACACACACGCTTGGAATGACATGGGGTTTTATTAGAACCAAAAAAATACAGAAGTTCAAAAAATGTCTGATCAGAATAGCAATAATTAGCATAACAAAGTAAGACAAAGCAAAGATGATGTTCTTTACAGGAAATGCTCAATATGTCCACCATCATTCCTCAACAATAGCTGTAGTCGAGGAATAATGTTGTGAACAGCACTGCAAAGCATGTCCGGAGTTATGGTGAGGCATTGGCGCCGGATGTTGTCTTTCAGCATCCCCAGAGATGGCGGTCGATAACGATACACTTGCGACTCCAGGTAACCCCAAAGCCAGTAATCGCACGGACTGAGGTCTGGGGACCTGGGAGGCCAAGCACGACGAAAGTGGCGGCTGAGCACACGACCATCACCAAACGACGCGCGCAAGAGATCTTTCACGCGTCTAACAATATGAGGTGGTTCTAATAAAACCCCATGTCATTCCAAGCATGTGTGTCAGTTTTTTACCTCTCTATCTACATTATTCGGTGGTTTATTAAATTTTCAAATTTATACTGATTTTTTGATCACCGGGTATAAAGTAAAATAATTTGATTACATCAAAAGGATGCCAATCTGATCGTCTGCCATAACAAGCATTACATTTTAAACAATCTAGAAGACGGTTTATACGACGGCAGGCGAAGAGATGGAGACGACACACCTCGGACGGGGCTAACATGTACTCCTTGAAATGGAAGAAGACGGTAATGACACGGTGCTGAGAAAATACTGACCTGTCGAGGAAGGGCGTGTTGGTGGAGGAGTCGCTGCTGGAGACGTAGCTGTGGTAGCCCTCCGACTGGGCGTAGCCGGCGCCGGCCCCGGCGGCCTGCGCGTCGCCGTAGGCGCGGGCATACTCCTCCAGGTCGCGCTGCGTCAGCGCCTTCTCGCTCACCGCCAGCTGCAGCTGCACCTGCACCTGCGGCTGCGCCACCTGCGGGAACTGCCCAGACGCACCTCTGCACTACCTGCGCTTTTTTTTGTTTATTGAATTTCGATTCCCCCCGAAGGGGGCGGGCTGGCAGCAGCTTAGTACGCCGCTCTTCAGGCTACAGACTGTTTTAAAAAGATGAAGAGAATAAACAATAAAAACAGGCGATAAAATCGAAGACTTAAATAGTAACATGGCGAAAAAAAATCGTAGAACTTAAAACATAGAACAAAGGGATGATGATGCGAATAAAATACATACGAAGCAGACAGGTAAAATAATAGACAGACAATTAAAGAACACGGCGACAGTCTGGTTTCTGTTCGCAAAAGACATAAAATTCACACCCAGCGACAGCATGGTTTATGTTCGCAACACTAGAAAGACGAACAACACTGAACATTCACTGGAACACTGCACTAAAAGGGTGGCAAATGTGACGTACCACAGCCGAGAGCAGGTGGGGGGAAACTGGACAGATGATGGGAAAATAAAAAAGGGGGGAAGGAGAGGAAAAGCGAAGGGTGGGGAGGGGGGGAAAGGAGCCGACGGGGGATGATGGATGGATGGATATGGTGTTATGGGCGCCCGACGGGGGATGATGACCCATAAGAGGGGGGCAGGGGGTGCTGGGCAGACGCGACAGGGAGTGGGGAAGGCAGAGGAGGGAATACAAAAGGACTCGGGAGGGGGTAGAAGGCAAGTAGGGAGAGGGTAGGCGGGGAGAAAACAGGATGGAATGGGGGAAGAGGGAGCCCAGGGAAAGGATGGAGGAAAGGAGGGGGGGGATCAGAGTTGATAGGAGGGATAGATGGACGGAGAGAGGGCATCATCCGGGAGGGGGAGTTGATGGAAGCCACCTTGGGAAAGGAGATGAAGGGTGTATACCTGCGCTCACTCACACTCTCATTTAAATTAGTTAGCGTCTGTCCCGAGTGCCGACACTATAGAGACAAGTACTGTCTGTAACGCAGTCTCCACGCTCCAATTTATCGGGCGACCGATCAACAAATTGTACGTGTGAAACCTTGTTGAGCGACTGACAGGCCGATTTTGCTTGTCGGGCGGTCGGTTGGGTGTGACCACCCGACTACCGTTCCTCCCCACTACTTCATCCAGCAAATTTTGCCACGTGTACTGCTGTCGTGCCAATCGCACGGCAAAAGTTCCTCTTTTATCCGTCTGCGCGGGAATAAACGCTGTTAAAATACAGGGTGATTCAAAAAGAATATCACAATTTTAGGAATTTAAAACTCTGCAACGACAAAAGGCAGAGCTAAGCACTATCTGTCGGCGAATTAAGGGAGCTATAAAGTTTCATTTAGTTGTACATTTGTTCGCTTGAGGCGCTGTTGACTAGGCGTCAGCGTCAGTTGATGCTAAGATGGCGACCGCTCAACAGAAAGCTTTTTGTGTTATTGAGTACGGCAGAAGTGAATCGACGACAGTTGTTCAGCGTGCATTTCGAACGAAGTATGGTGTTAAACCTCCTGATAGGTGGTGTATTAAACGTTGGTATAAACAGTTTACAGAGAATGGGTGTTTGTGCAAAGGGAAAAGTTCTGGACGGCCGAGAACGAGTGATGAAAATGTAGCACGCATCCAGCAAGCATTTGTTCGCAGCCCAGGAAAATCGACTCGCAGAGCTAGCAGAGAGCTGCAAATTCCACAATCAACTGTATGGAGAGTCCTACGAAAAAGGTTAGTTATGAAACCTTATCGTCTGAAATTGGTTCAAGCACTGTCTGCAGCTGATAAGATTAAAAGAATCGATTCCTGTGATTTTATCCTTGCTCAAATGGAAACAGATGAATCTGTCGTTTCAAAGATTGTGTTTAGTGATGAAGCAACTTTCCACACTAACGGGAAAGTCAACCGTCACAATGTCTGTATATGGGGCACTGAGAATCCGCGGGAAACAACTCAGTATGAACGTGGCTCGCCTAAGGTGAACGTTTCCTGTGCCATTTCAGCCAATAAAGTTTTTGGTCCCTTTTTCTTCGAAGGTGCTACTGTAACTGGACTACAGTATCTGGAGATGTTAGAGAATTGGCTGTTCCCTCAGCTCGAACAAGAAGCACAACAATTCATATTTCAGCAGGATGGAGAGCCACCACATTGGCACTTATCTGTCCGTAACTACCTGAACGTCAACTACCCGAGGCGATGGATCGGCCGCCAGGCAGCCCGTGACAGAGCACTTCATCACTGGCCTCCAAGGAACCCTGATCTTACCCCCTGCGATTTTTTCTTGTGGGGGTATGTTAAGGATATGGTGTTTCGGCCACCTCTCCCAGCCACCATTGATGATTTGAAACGAGAAATAACAGCAGCTATCCAAACTGTTACGCCTGATATGCTACAGAGAGTGTGGAACGAGTTGGAGTATCGGGTTGATATTGCTCGAGTGTCTGGAGGGGGCCATATTGAACATCTCTGAACTTGTTTTTGAGTGAAAAAAAACCTTTTTAAATACTCTTTGTAATGATATATAACAGAAGGTTGTATTATGTTTCTTTCATTAAATACACATTTTCAAAGTTGTGGTATTCTTTTTGAATCACCCTGCATAGCAACCACGACGGAGTGCAACGTGGACGAAACTTCGATGGTAGGTTTTCAGCAGACATTTAAATACTGCGGATATTTGACACGTCGTGCGAGGATCACAGGAATTCAAGGAATGAAGAACTGTATTTTTCTTTTATCAAACCCATAATGGTTTCATGCCGCGCGGGATCAGCCGAGCACTCTAAGGCGCTGCAGTCATGGACTGTGCGGCTGGTCCCGGCGGAGGTTCGAGTCCTCTCTACGGCATAGGTGTGTGTGTTTATCCTTAGGATAATTTAGGTTAAGTAGTGTGTAAGCTTAGGGACTGATGACCTTAGCAGTTAAGTCCCACAAGATTTCACACACATTTGAACAATGGTCTCATGTCGCTCACACTGGCAGTAAATGATACATATTGTATGTATTGGAAATAAACTACGAGTTGCATCTGAAAAGTTCGCTGAATAGTCTCAGAAAATAAAGGAAATAGGAGTTACAAGTAAAGTAGCTTTACTGAGCTGGAAGTAATCAACACTCTTCTGGCATCGGTTGTAAAATTACTGGAAACTCAACAAGTGCTGAGCAATCGTAAGCCTTTCAGGGCTAATTTAAAGGTGGGGAAACTTTCTGCTGGCGCCAGTTCTGGAGAATAAGGAGGGTGTTGAGGAACAGCCACCTTGAGATGAGCCAGAAAGTTGAGGACGCAGACGTTGCGGATATCTAACAACGCGTAACCATAGTGATTCGAGTGATTCCACAAGAAGTGTTTGTTGACAGTTTCCAACAAATCTGCAGCCGGTGTCAGAGGTGTGGCCGGCCGTGGAGGCCGAGCGGTTCTAGGCGCTTCAGTCTGGAACCGCGCTGCCGCTATGGTCGCAGGTTCGAATCCTGCCTCGGGCATGGATGTGGGTGCTGTCCTTAGGTTAGTTAGTATTAAGTAGTTCTAAGTTTAGGGGACTGATGACCTCAGATGTTAAGTCCCATAGTGCTTAGAGCCATTTGAACCAACAGAAGTTTGTTGAAACTAATGGTGATTGCTTTGAAGTCCGATAAAGGTATTTAATTTGTAACTCTTGCTTCCTTTATTTTCGGACACTATTCACCGAACTTTTCGGATGCATCTTGTAAATACAAACAGTTGTCGGACTTTTATTCATAAAATAGGCTCACTTCATTGTTTAAAGTGTTAAAAAATCGAACCGATCGCAACGCCATCTGCTATGAAGACCGAAGTGTAGCAATGACTTTTTTTCGATTACAACAATTGCTGAATGCTTTATTTCTCGTCCATCTGTTGTCGTATTTATTACATGATGTGTAGCACAAAAGTTTTCAGTCTTCCTACATCTAATCTGAAACCAGTTTCTTAAACTAGCAGGTGACACCACCTATGCTATATATATACATGAATATAGTTTGTGTATCGTGGTGTATTTCCTCGGGCATCTTTAAATTACATTCCAGGTTTCAGAAACAATTTTGCGTAATAAATGTGGAGGTACGACTACACCCATAAGTTGGGTTAGTTGCTAAAAACTGTAAGTGCTACAAGACCTCTCCTCACAGCTCACAGCTTGTCTGGTGCAGTATCATTATCAGTTTTCGTCAAATGTGTTTGACGACCATGAGCAACCCAGAAAATTATTTCATGTTGATTGTTAAATAATTTTGGAAACTTGCTTCTGTAATAAAGCGTGGGTGAATTTCTTTCTTTGAAGAAGTCATTTCTATGCCGATAGCTCTCTCTCTCTCTCTCTCTCTCTCTCTCTCTCTCTCGCCTTGTCGGTTCTGAACACCAAGACCAATCTAAGTTTTTGCACGTTTGTTATTCCAAGTGATGTCGAGCAATACAATGTCAACGAAAGTGAAGAAAACAACAAGCAGTCAGCGATATGAGCAAGGTGGTGCTGTGATGGCTGCGTATTGTTGGTCAGGATGTGCAAAGGCTGCCACCAAATTGCTCAGTCGGTAGTTCAGGCAGCCGATAAATCGCCGCCGCTCTCCGTGGCGATAGAAAGTGAAGTCAAAATTCTGAAAAGCCTCCGTGCGGTACCCAACCATATCAAAATTAATTAAGGCTGGAGTTGCCTTAAGTTTCTTGAAACGAATGAAGTTTTTCTATCCACGTACCGTTTCAAACTTATCAAGTCTCATCTGGAAAACTATTGACCTCAGTCTTTTTTTTTCCATTGATGACCAAAATATCTTGTTCGGCAGGGGATCTTCCCAAAGTTTTGTATCACTTCGCGTTTACCAAGCGTCGGAATATGTCTGTTTTTTTTCTCGTTACACGTATAAAGTACCCACTACAAAAGTCACGAAAAAATCTGGTAAAGCTCTCTATAGCATGGAAAAAATCTGTTCTTAATTTGAACCCTCCTCTACTACGGAGGGTCCTATGCGACCCAGTTCAAAGTTATATTTCGCGCCGCGGATAACCTAGAGGGCGCTCCATGCTGTCGTCCAAGGCCACCTACTCGTCAGTCGTGGGAAAGCCGTTGACCCGATCACATCGATAAGCTACGTACACTTCTTCACTTATCCCCCCTTTTGGTCGGATCTGACCAACGGTATTATATGTGTGATCTCAACCACCGTAATAGTGGGGGGTTAATTAGCGCCAGAGTCATGTTTTTCCCTTGAAATGGTAAAATTTTCGCGTTCGAAAAACGCCGCTAACTGTGTTGATCTGTGCGCTGTTTTGATATGTTATTGGAAGTGCGATGTAACGTCTTTGCCTGTTGCTAAGCTTCCGCCTACCTCACGTCTCACAAGGGGGCATTCGTACTCTGTGGTGAGTGCATTTAACGGCGGTCCTCGTGGCCTCGCGCTCAGTCGTCGACCATCGATATAGAGATGGGTCGAACTCGTTCATTCCCGTGAACTACTTCATTCATTTCACTCTTTGCCGTGAAGCGTTCAAATGAAGTAGTTCATTCACGAAGTACGGAAGCCTGGCGAAGTTGCCCAGTTCGCCGCTCAGCCGCGCTACGCTCGCTTCGCCTCGCTCGTACAATAAAGCTTCGTAATACTTCATAATTTTACCAACAGATGGCCGAACTATGCAGTAACGTGCACGCAACGTTTTACGCTCTTACAGCGTCTCAGAACTTAAATAGAGCATGGTCGAAGGGGACAAAGGAAAGAGAAACAGAGAAGCCTGTCAAATATAAAGAAGGTATTACATTTAATCTTGCTCGACATTTTGTCATGAAGCGCCCAAAAAAGTCTTTATCTGCCAAGTGAAACGTTATTTGTTGTATTCATGGACTGAAAACTAGGGCTACCAACGAAATGCAGCCAATTTTATGTTCCTTTTAAAATTTAATCCAAAATAGAATGTGTATGTTTACCACTGTCACAAAGTCTATATATCTACGTTAAGTAATTATTCAGAAGTTTTCCTGTAGATTTTATTTTTGTTGAGAATAATAACCCTCCAGATTCAAAACAGTTTAAACTGTCACCTGTAGTCATTGGTACGATTTCAGGTAAAATCCCTCTTTCAGTGTTATTAACAAACCTTTTATTTTCATGTTGGCTGTGCGTGCTCACACAGCCAGCCTCTTCGTTTGTATCTGTAATATTCATTGGTCCGCAAGTGCTGCCAACGGTAGGCTACCGGTAGACGCGAAGTATAACTGAACTGCACAAATAGTCAGGGGTAATGATGTCAGCACAGCAGGAAGCAGCTGACGCTGCCTTCCCCTCGCCCCTCACCTTCACAAACCATCGCAAACCTATCGTTTCCCACAAACGCCGCGCGATTAGTCGACAGGCAGTAGAGGGGGAACTGAAGTGAAGGGAGAATGAGTGACGTAGCGCCGATGTAATGGGATGAGGGAGAGGGGAAGAGAGTGAGTGAACTAGAAAGAAGTATGGAGTGTGTTATCTGTGAAGAGTTTGAAGTACCAGTACATTGAAATTGAGTGGTTAGTTCACACTTCACTGGAGTGAAGCGTTCATTTGAACGACTCATTCACGAGCTCCCCATCACTACATCGATAGCTGGATGATGGCCATCCAAAGTTAACCGTTGGCAGTTAAACGGGGCACGGACGCTACAAGCTACTTCCAAAACTAAATATCATTTGAGCGAGTCGATGTTGTTAATCTATCAATTTACACGTCCGAGAACGACGTTACTCGAATTTGGTGGAAGGCGGCCATAGAGCTGGTGTGTTGCTGTGTCTACAGAAGGCACAGACAAAGTGCAATTGCTTTGGCGTATGGACTTGTTTGGTGAGCTGCTTTATGTGTAGACTGTATGAGCTGCTATTCAGAGCTATGGGCTATGCCGCATGATTCCTTATATTACGTGATTTGGTTTGAGTTAAGGAGTTTATCGGCAGGGATTACCTACATTGGTTATGCCACTATTATTTCTGTCTATAAGGTATGGACCTGGTTCGTAATTTATGAATATTATTTGTTCTGCCTTTATGCAATTCATTTTGGTACCAGTATTAGTTTTATGGGTTGCTGTTTTAAAGGAAGCCTTGGGGGCTTTCTTGTTTAAATTTTATTTGTACATTCTTTCATGAAACTATCCTGGTTAATCTCAATTTAAAATCAAGCTATGTACATAGTTACCTGTTCTTTGGCTGCGATTTGAATTTTACTTAATTACTTATGAGCAGTCAGATAATATTTCTCTAATCTACATTTCACACAGTTTTATAATCGTTCCTTGCCTGTTCTCATTTCTTGTCTTTACAGGTCTTAACTGAACCGTTAATTGAATATTTTTTTATGCTTGGCGTATATTTGTCGGAACATGGGTCAATTAAACAGTTTTTGTCTGTTTTAGTCGTAACTGGACTCATGCTGTGCTTGGTTGGATTTGCGTAATGGGAGAACTACTTGAGTGAGGTCAAGGTTTATAACACTCCATCATTTATAATTGCAGTTTAAAATCCAAATACAAAATATTGGCACGTTACGGCTCCCAGCCTCTCTCTTGCTAAAGTTATTTCGAGTGTTGAAGCTGCTGGTGAATATTCCAGATTGTATGGTCGGGTTTCTAACTTCTCGTCCAGTGATGCGGTTGGCATTTTCAGAAGGGCTCCTGGTTCCTTTGAGCATCGCCGACTGACGAAACGATCATCTGAATGAGTTCCACTGATTCCAACGGCTAAATATGGCGCGAACGTAAGCAATAGGCTACGGTAGGGATCAGTCTGTTACCATAGCCTTCATTTGTCTTCGTCAACTCACAACCAAATCAAAACTTTTCAACCTGACCTAGACCTCATGCTACGCTAAAGATCAGTCTATCACTGCGGCCAAATCGACCGATTTCAGCCGAACGCCAGTCGTACAGCATTCATTTTAGAGACCCACACTGACGGCTGGGATGTGGGAGAGCGACGCAGATTCCGTGACGAGGGGTCTGATCGGCAGAGATAATCCATATCGAAGATAAAACTCAACAAGCGAACTGTCGTCTGCAAAGATAAAAATTATCTATAGATTTTGTAAAGTTACCGTCGATATACTGTTAAGAGTCATGGCTTCTGTTCCCTTAAAATTGTCCCAATGTTTATATACTTCAATGACTTCTCAGTGTAACGGTAGACAAAAGTTCCTCATTGTAGATAAAATTTTGGTTTCAGAAAATTTCACTTCATCACTTCCTGACTGAAGAGCACGCTCTGTTACAGCTGATTTTTCTGCGTTCCTCAATTGACAAAGGCGTCTGTATTCCTTTAGACAGGTATCGACTCATGAAACTCATTCACGCATCTCTGAAGAGATTTAAGGCATCTCTGGACTGAACATTAGGAACACACAAAAATTTCTTGGACGACGACCATACAACCCTGAAGATTTCCCAGTAACTAAGAGAACGGGTCTTGGAAGCCTATCATTGTATGATAAATGTGTTGAAGGTCAGTACCAACATTGCGCCGGGACTGCAAACCTTTCATCAAAATTAAAAATTTATTTATATCCGCTTATGATGTAACTGGGCCCAATACATATTAGGAACACTTCGACAGCAGTGAGTATAAAACACTTCATTTATAAAAAAATTATGGCTTTGTGTAAATCAGTTTATATGTAAATGATATACTTTGTGTAGTGCTGCTTTCATTCTATATGAACAGAATATTTTTTAAGTCAATTATCAAGAAACATAACTATGTAAAATTTATTTACAACAATGTTTTCAGAAAATTTTGTTACATGTATGGAAAAAAAGTATGTGAAACGGCAGTTTAAACACTTTCATTGCCAGCGTGTAGACGTTTAGATTTTTTGCCTGCAATCGTTAATCTCTTTGATATGTCTCGCTAGTCAGAAAGAGACGATTTAAAGTCAGACATGTTTGTGCAATTTTAGGGGGTAGTTGGAACTTTGCAGCTCATGTGAGCAGATGGAACTTATATTAATGTGGAAGCTGAATGATTATTATGAACTAGTCGTTTGAATGTTTAAAGAAAGTACAGTAGCTACAATGGACGAATTTTTATTATTTAGTATTTAAAGTCATCCAACGAACTCTCGCGTTTTGGAAGGTTCCAGATTTCTTTGTACAAGAAAAACTCGGGACAGCAATTATGCCCCGAAGATGAAGACAATGGAGCCAACATACAACCAGCTAAGTAACAGATTCATAATTTATCACTGTGGAAGCTTTACCTCAAAAGAGTTAAAGATCAAATGAAAGTAATAAATGTAATTGCAACCACCAAAATTTAATATTCAAGCACAGAAATTAAAATAGCAATATTACCAATGTTGTTGTTCTTGTTGTGGTCTTCAGTCCTGAGACTGGTTTGATGCATCTCTCGATGCTACTCTATCCTGTGCAAGCTTCTTCATCTCCCAGTACCTACTGAAGCCTACATCCTTCTGAATCTGCTTGGTGTATTCATCTCTTGGTCTCCCTCTACGATTTTTACCCTTCACGCTGCCCTCCAATACTAAATTGGTGATCCCTTGATGCCTCAGAACATGTCCTACCAACCAATCCCTTCTAGTCAAGTTGTGCCACAAACTTCTCTTCTCGTCAATCCTATTCAATATCTCATTAGTTATGTGATCTACCCATCTAATCTTCAGCATTCTTCTGTAGCGCCACATTTCGAAAGCTTCTATTCTCTTATTGTCTAAACTATTTATAGTCCTTGTTTCACCTCCATACAAATACTTTCAGAAACGACTTCCTGACACTTAAATGAATACTCGATGTTAACAAATTTCTCTTCTTCAGAAACGCTTTCCTTGCCATTGCCAGTCTACATTTTATATCCTCTCTACTTCGAACGTCATCAGTTATTTTGCTCACCAAATAGCAAAACTCCTTTACTACTTTAAGTGTCTCATATCCTAATCTAATTCCCTCTGCATCACCCGACTTAATTCGACTACATTCCATTATCCTCGTTTTGCTTTTGTTGATGTTCATCTTATATCCTCCTTTCAAGACACAGTCCATTCCGTTCAACTGCTCTTCCAAGTCCTTTTCTGTCTCTGACAGAATTACAATGTCATCGGCGAACCTCAAAGTTTTTATTTCTTCTCCATGGATTTTAATACCTACTCCGAACTTTTCTTTTGTTTCCTTTAGTGCTTGCTCAATATACAGATTGAATAACGTCGGGGAGAGGCTACAACCCTGTCTGACTCCCTTCCCAACCACTGCTTCCCTTTCATGCCCCTCGACTCTTATAACTGCCATCTGGTTCCTGTACCAATACGATTTGATAAAACGTTGGTTGACTTCCTTCAAGTTTAAGCAAAATGAGGAATATCAATAAAAACTGATAGGTCATTGGAGATGTGATCATGATTTATAGATGATGTGACACGCTGCAGAGATATACGAACAGATCCTGACAGAACTTTTACAGCCTCAGTGGAGTCGTGGCTTTAGCGCCCCCTCGCGGCGGACTCACCTGGTGGTCGGCGGCGTCCTGGTAGGAGCGCGCGTAGTGGTCGAGCTCTGCCTGCGTCAGCTGCGGCTTGTCTCGCTCCGGCGGGCTGGGGGCGTTGTAGTCGCAGTCCGGTTCACGGTCGCGGTCGCGCTCCACGCGCGGCAGGAACGTCTCGGGCGGGATCTTCTCGCAGCGCTCCATCACCGTCTTCAGCTGCGGGCACACCAGGCGGCCACTCACTTCCCTGTACACTGTGCTTACGCGACTGTCTGCTCAAATTCCACTAATCGTAGTAGGTACCTCCGACCACAAAGAGAGAACATCAATGACGTCAATTACCATATGACTTCCGAGTGTAGAGTTCTAACATCCTACAATGAAGAGCTAGAGAAACTGGTACATCTACCTAATATCGTGTAGGGTCCCCGCGAGCACGCAGAAGTGCCGCAACACGACGTGGCATGGACTCGATTAACGTCTGAAGTAGTGGCTCTGAGCACTATGGGACTTAACATCTATGGTCATCAGTCGCCTAGAACTGAGAACTACTTAAACCTAACTAACCTAAGGACATCACACAACACCCAGTCATCACGAGGTAGAGAAAATCCCTGACCCCGCCGGGAATCGAACCCTGGAACCCTGTCTGAAGTAGTGCTGGAGGTAATTGACACCTAAATCCGTAAGAGGACGAGGGGGTGGAGATCTCTTCTGAACAGCACGTTGCGAGGCATCCCAGATATGCTCAAAAAGTTCCATATCTGGGGTGTTTCGTCCCCAGGAGAAGTGTTTAGACTCAGTAGAGTGTTCCTGGAGCCACTCGGTACCAATTCTGGACGTGTGGGGTGTCGCATTGGCCTGCTGGAATTGCCCAAGTCTGTCGGAATGCGCAATGGACGTGAATGGATGCAGCTCATCAGACAGTATGCTTACGTACGTGTCACCGGTCAGAGACTTATCTAGACGTTTCAGGGGCCCCATATCACTCCAACTGCACACGTCCCACACCATTACAGAGCCTCCACCAGTTTGAACAGTCCTTTGCTGAAATGCAGGGTCCGAGAATTCATGAGGATGTCTCCATACCCGTGCACTCCCATCCGCTCGATACAATTTGAAAGTAGACTCGTCCGACCAGACAACATTGTAAGTGTACTGTCATATCGCTGGTTTAGTTGTGGAGTATCTTTACGGGCAACCGCGCCTAGAGAGTCGAGCACGGGACACAAAACTGTTATGTTGTCATCTGAACGGGGCCACAAGTCAGATGGGCGTAGGCGGCCTTAAGCAGATGTTCAACAAGACGTACCGGTAGAGTGTCGCAGTTTTCAACAGTGATCAGTGGAACAGTCCCACACTTGTAGACCAGGTTCTGGACGTCAAGATCGACGGATTCTGCGAGCTGCGGCGACCGACGGAACATCATTCAGGCGAAATCCGGGCACCGTGTTGAACCGGCTGTGTGATCAGGGACAACTGAGAACCGTCTGCTTGCAGCAGGATTAAGATCATGTGTGCGTCTGACACCACAACACTGCCACGCACGGCTACTCTGGTGTCGTGAAAGAGCTGACTGGAGAGAGGAATTGACCTCTGTTGTCTTCACTGATGAGAACAGTTTCTGCCTCTGTGGGAGTGGTGGACATAAGCTGTATGGGGTGACCTGGTGAGCTGCCTGTTCCATTCGCCGACCACACACAGGTTCCATCACAGATTTCATGCTGTGTGTGGGTGTGTGTGTGTGTGGGGGGGGGGGGGCATAAGTTAAAATTCGCGATCATATTTGGTGTTTCTGCAGAGTAAAGTAACCATTACCCACTACATTTCACAGGCCTGATTATCTCCGCGCACTGTGATTTCTTCGATAGGAGGGCGACGCGCTTTTTCAGCAGGACAATTCACGTCTACTTACGGCTGCTGCGACGCAACTTGCTCTTTGTGGTGTAGAACAACTACCTGACCAGCAAAATCACCAGATCTTTCGCCAACTGAACACTTATGGGACATGATGGAGGGGGAACTTACTCATTCCCCAGAGCTTGCAAGAACCATTACCGAATTGCAAAAAAAGGCGCAATATGCTTGACAGTCTGTCACAGGAGCTATTCGGCAACTTTGTGATCGTTTGCATGCGAGAATACACTCCTGCGTTGTCGCTGGAGGGGCAGGTGTGGGGTACACTATGTACCGGGTGATCAAAAAGTCAGTATAAATTTGAAAACTTCATAAACCACAGAATGATGTAGATAGAGAGGTAAAAATTGACACAAATGCTTGGAATGATACGCGGTTTTATTAGGAAAAAAAAACAAAGTTCACAAAATGTCTCACAGATGGCGCTGGACAGCAAAACTGCTACCGTAACGGGTGAGAGGTACGCCGATATATTACAGAATCGCATCATCCCCAGCCTGGCCGATAAACACATGCTGGAACGTACGATGTTTATGCAGGATGGCGCTCCACCCCATATTGCTAGACTCGTGAAAGATCTCTTGCGCGCGTCGTTTGCTGATGATCGTGTGCTCAGCCGCCACTTTCGTCATACTTGGCCTCCCAGGTCCCCAAACCTCAGTCCGTGCGATTATTGGCTTTGGAGTTACCTGAAGTCGCAAGTGTATCGTGATCGACCAACATCTTTAGGGATCCGGCGCCAATGCCTCACCTTCACTCCGGACATGCTTTACAGTGCTGTTCACAACATTATTCCTCGACTACAGCTACTGTTGAGGAATGATGGTGGACATATTGAGCATTTCCTGTAAAGAACATCATCTTTGCTTTGTCTTACTTTGTTATGCTATTTATTGCTATTTTGATCAGATGAAGCGCCATCTGTCGGACATTTTTTGAAATTTTGTATTTTTTTTTGTTCTAATAAAACCCCATGTCATTCCAAGCATGTGTGTCAATTTGTACCTCTCTATCTACATTATTCCGTGATTTATTCAGTTTTCAAATTTATACAGACTTTTTGACCACCCGGTATTAATGCGTCTTTCTGGACACCCCTTGCTGTGGCACGTGTGTTTCATTTGGTCTGAATTTGCTGTCATATGGTCCTACAATGATGAACCTGCCACCTCACCTTTAAACAAAGTAACCTTGTCCTTGAGGGTGTTACTTTCTTTTTTGACAGTGTAGATTCCACACACTAACTAGAATAATTGATTGCCACTTCTCCTGTCGATTTTATAAATTCCGAAGGAATGTTATCTACCACTTGTGCCTTGTTTGATCGCAAGTCCTCCAAAGTTTTTTCAGATTCCAATTGTAATACTAGATTTCCTATATCCTGCAACCCAGCGTCAACTTCTTCTCGTATCACGTTACCAGATGGTTACAACTCTAAGAAGTTTATTGAAACACAAAGATAGAAAAAGGGAACTTAATTTTGTTAGCTGGCAAACTTGGTACCACTATCGCTTCGCAATTTACGTGCAACTTCTTGCACTGACGTTTCTAAACTATTTTCAGAGACCGACTTGAGTTTCACTTGCACGTGTCTCACTGTACCATCTCAGTATGACACTGCCCAGGCCTCTGCTTGCAGCTGGAGTGAGGCTCCCGACACAGAAATAGAGCCTCATCAGGGAACAGCTCCCACTATCTGGCTGCCCCTCCAGCTTCATTTACGCATTCCTCGGCTGATTAGGGACGCAACAACAAGAGTCCCGCTGATAACCAACACTGCCGCGGGTATTTCCTCTCCCACTGCGGCCACCTGGCATTTGTCGAATAGTCCCGAAAGTGTCTCATCGGAACGTCATTGGCGTTCATTTAACTTTTGGTTTTTCAACAATAACAGTTTCTTCCACGTGGGAAATATTAAAAAAAATTTCCTTTCAACGAACTGGTCTTGGAACACCCGTCACCGTCTTCGTGAACTAATGAGAGCACTAAAAAGATTTTGGACCTCAGAACTTCACATGTTTCGTCAGCAAACTCTGTAGTCGCTTTCAAGTAGTTTGCAGACGGTTGCACTTAGAAAGCTGCAACTGCAGCGCTTTCAACTGTTGCACATTCTGTCTGGAGTACCGGTTTAGCCAAAAGGGTTTCACGAAAACAACATCGCCTTCCTTCCAGCAGATCCCTGAGTTCTGCGCATCCCTGTTGCACTGCCTTCCTTCGCTTGGCCGATACTAGTTTTTTACGATCAAATTATCGCGTCACCGATCTGGTTTGACCCCTATTGCCAAACCTCTTCGATGAACTGAAAACACTTTAACAAAATCAGGTCGTTTCCCTAGGGAAAAAGTTGTGCACTGCGAATGTATTCATTTAATAATAAAGAGTACAGCACTTAGTCTCAAAAATAATGTTTATTGCACATCTAGGTTTCGGTCACCGTGTGACCATCTTCAGTGTTAAAAACGTGTGAAAAATCAGTTACAATAAGGTAACATGCATGCCTTATTAAATCTACAGTTGCATAAGCACTTATAAAGTCACTTATAAAACAGATACCTATAAATGTAAGTCACAATGTTAAAAACACATGCATGTGCACACAGTCCCAAGTGAACTATTCATGTCAAACATTGGGTTCACACTGAGACCGCTAATTACAATTACAACACAGTGTAAGTCATACCAATCCACAACGCCCGCCTTACATGTATCATGCACTGACAATATGTATTAACTTCATGTTAACTTCACAATTCGTATGTTTTATCATTTTATTTACTACTTTATATCTTTTAAAATTTTATGTGCATAAATAAGGTGGTTGTAACCGAAACTAGTGACTAATGTTGCACAGTTACACATGGTGGTAACTGTGTGAACTATCCAGGAGTGTCAATTACTGCTGCAAGTTTTACAATCGAACGTAATTTAAAAAATATATTCCTCCCAGATCGCATATTAGTACAAAGGGTTTTGAGACAAATGTAATGTATTTTCCACATTATTACTTGACGTACTTGACAGTTCATTAGTTTTAACAACAAATTGCGTAAATTATAATGGATCTGTATCTGAAATTCATATGCGAGGACATTTTAAAGGAGAAAGATTCCTGGTCTTTCGTCATACTTTTGATGATACGACTACTTGCACCAGCACTCTTGTCTATTCCAATTTCTTTAACTCTACTTAGTATGTAACAATGCTTTGATGCCGGCCGCTGTGGCCGAGCGGTTCTAGGCGCTTCACTCTGGAACCGCGGGACCGCTACGGTCGCAGGTTCGAATCCTGCCTCGGGCATGGATGTGTGTGATGTCCTTAGGTTGGTTAGGTTTAAGTAGTTCTAAGTTCTAGGGGACTGATGACCTCAGATGTTAAGTCCCATAGTGCTCAGAGCCATTTGAACCATACCCTGTCTTCGAAGTTTCCATGACGCGACTGTTGTGTGTCGAGCAAGAGATATACAGCAAATAGTGTGAGAGGCTACCACCACAGAGGCACAATCGCTCGCCTGCAACAGCCTCCAGACGGCATTCACAAACCCTGAACTCTTCCTGCTTCTGCGCCACTTCCTCCAGCTCATCGTGTTGTTGTTTTTTGTGGTCTTCAGTCCTGAGACTGGTTTGATGCAGCTCTCCATGCTACCCTATCCTGTGCAAGTTTCTTCATCTCCCAGTACCTACTGCAACCTACATCCTTCTGAATCTGCTTAATGTATTCATCTCTTGGTCTCCCTCTACGATTTTTACCCTCCACGCTGCCCTCCAATGCTAAATTTGTGATCCCTTGATGCCTCAGAACACGTCCTACCAACCGGTCCCTTCTTCTAGTCAAGTTGTGCCACAAACTCCTCTTCTCCCCAATTCTATTCAATACCTCCTCATTAGTTATGTGATCTACCCATCTAATCTTCAGCATTCTTCTGTAGCATCGTGTACGTCCCCCAATAGTGTGGACAGCGAATAGGGAACACTCTCAACCAGTGACTACTTCGCTTCCGCCTTGTACGGGCGGACAGGGAAACCGACAGGCACCAAAACACGACCCGTCGTGCACACTCTGACAGTTCCGCAGCACCAATTAGACAGTACCGTTCAGTGTTTGGTGCCAGCTCAGTACGGTACTCTGAAGACTACCTTCCGACTTGGCAGTCGACATTTATGGAGGATTACGACCAGTAACTGAGTGCCTGCGCAGTTATAATCAGCTGTACGGAGGGGCCGCGCGGCTTGAGGCGCCATGTCACTGACTGCGCGGCCCCTCCCACCGGAGGTTAGAGTCCTCCCTCAGGCATGGGTGCGCGTGTGTTGTTCTTAGCATAAGTTAGTTTAAGTAGTGTGTAAATCTAGGGCCCGATGGTCTAAGCAGTTTGGTCCCTTAGGAGTTCACACACATTTGAACATTTTTTTTTGAGCAGTTATAATCAGTTATAGTGACTATATATAGACGGGCAAGATACAAGAAACTTATTTAGATTTCGCTGTATTAGGCTTCGGAAATCAAGTGCAACACATCAAGTTGCACCAAAGTACCATACTGTAATATACTCTTAAAATGTTATATATTATTTCTTATTGTGCTACCACATGTTTCAAAAAATGGCTCTGAGCACTATGGGACTTAACATCTATGGTCATCATTCCCCTAGAACTGAGAACTACTTAAACCTAACTAACCTAAGGACAGCACACAACACCCAGCCATCACGAGGCAGAGAAAATCCCTGACCCCGCCGGGAATCGAACCCGGGAACCCGGGCGTGGGAAGCGAGAACGCTACCGCACGACCACGAGATGCGGGCTCTACCACATGTTTGTTATACTGTCGCACTAACGCAAAAGTGTTTATTTGCAAGTGTGTACCTCAACCGACTTTATGGAACCGTAGCAGGGAAACCTTTTTCTGATACAGTGAGTGTTTGGGCTGAACTATTAGTAGTATTCATTTACTGCATTCACAACAGTTATCTTCTAGCAAGGTAACGGAAGTCGGTATGACGCTCATGCTGTGCTACTTCAACACAGAGTGTATTCGACTACTGCAATGAGCAGCACTTTCTCCATATGTCTCACCTACATCGAACACCTGTCACTGGTTGGCATACCACCACTCGCCTCCCACTACGATTGACGAATTCTGGCGTATCGTTGAAGCAGGATGGAGTGACGTGCCCATACCTGCCATCCAAGCTCAGTTCAACTCTATGACCAGACAGATTAGAGCCACTGTTGTTACCAGAAGTGGTAGCTCTGTATACTAAATTTAGCTCCGTAGATTCTCCCAATCACCTAGAAATAGTACCTTCGCAGTACAACATACACGCAGAAGTAAAATTTCTTTCGTTTTCCTTCCTGTTGTAGTACTTTTAACGGCCAGCACTGTAGATATGCTGTAGACGCAAAAATCTCCTCAGTAACAAAGTCCCCTTCAACACTCCTTTTCTACTACTGGCTGTATATGTTGGTTCCATTTGACTTTTCTCGTAGGAATATCCCCCTCCCACTACTGAACGTAAAAAGAGCGAGAAGGGCTCCCGATTACGCGACTGATCGTATAATCGGGCATACTCTGTACCGACTGGTTTGAGTACGTGAAGAGATTTCCGGGTCTGTTGACTGACCTGCTGCGTGAAGGCGGGGCTGGGCCGCTTCATGTAGGGCCGGGAGTATGGCACGGCCTTCTCCTTGGGGTAGTTGGTGTGGTCGGTCCACGACTTGGAGCGGTGCGAGCCGCCGCCCGGCGCCGGCCGCACGCCCTGCGGCTGGTCTCGCTCCGCGGACCCCGGCCACGACGGGAACTTCTCGTGGCCCGCGCCCACGCGCACGCCCTTCAGGCTGCTCGCGTCCCGCACCGGGGGCGCCGGCGCCACCTGCCGGCACACCAAACAAACCACATCTCCAGCAAGGCCCTCCAGTCGATTTTACGTCAAACACACACACACACACACACACACACACACACACACACACTAAAATAGTGAATATACACCATCTGATCAAAAGTAGCCGAACACCTGTCTGTGGACATTAATATGTGGTGTGCTCACCCTTCTCCTTCATGACGGCTTGAACTTTGCTGGAGACAGTTCAATGAGGTGCCTGAATGTCTGTGGAGGAATGTCAGCCCATTCTTCCTCAATCGCTGAAACCAGAGAAGGTAGCGATGTTGGACGCTGGAGTCTGGAGCGAATTCGACGTTCTAATTCATTCCAAAGATGTTCCGTTGGGTTCAGGTAGGGACTCTGGGCAGGAGCGTCCACTGCCTCACAGATACTTCTTTGTGACAGGGTCCATTGTCACAGGGATACAAACGAACATCGTCTCCTAACTGTTCCTCTGCTGCACGCACAAAACTGCTGTAAAAAGTGTTCATATCCTTCCGCATTTAGCGTTTTATTAAGTGCAGAAAGGGGACCACTCCCTAACGACGAAAACACTCCCCTTAGTGTCCGCCTGCTTGGCTGGGTGGTAACGTTCTCGCCTCCCACGCGAGCTGGCCCGGGTTCGATTCCCAGCCGGGTTGGAGCTTTTCTCCGCTCGGGGACTGGGTGTCGTGTTGTCCTCGTCATCATTTCATCCTCATCACCGGCGCGCAAGTCGCCCAATGTGGCGTCGACTGGAATAAGACTTGCACTTGGCGGCCGAACTTCCCCAGATGGGCCTCTCGGCTAACGATGCTATACGCTCACTTCATTTCATTTCCGTTTCAGTCACATCACCAACAGTCCACTTCAGCAGCTTTGGAAGAATATGAAATGTGCCTGGTCGATCCAATGACCAGTCGACGTTCGAAATCACTGAGCTCTGCTGACCGGCCCCATCTACTACCACTGCTTCTAACGACACACTAGGCCTACTCTCCGCCTCCTTTTATAGTGACGGTTCTGCCTCGCTGACGAGTGGTCAGTACTGTATTACACCAGTGACTGAATACTTTCGCTCAGTTAGTGTATGAAACAAGTAACTTAATCATGTCTGTGTATAAGTGAATGGAAAATTACACCATGGATGACCAAGAGCGGGCCACCTCGAGGCCATATGGAGTCGCATGAAGTTGATCTTCCTCAGTGTAGACGTATGACAGAACAGGCAACAGAGCAAGTGGTACAAGCTTTGTGTTTCATGGAAGGCCTGCCCGTGACAACTGGAAATCTTCATATTAGGACATTACATCTGGATCTTCCGACAACAGAAAATAGGCGACTGAGGGAACGCCAGGTACTGCACTTCTCTTGGTGAGCATTAGGGAGATTTTCAGCCTATGAGGCCAATGAGCATTGTTTACTGGCTGTGCTTTCCACATTTCCATTCTGGCTTTGGATGAAGTCGTTTGCAACATGTTGGTGGTTTTCACGGAACTTTTACTGGACCTCAGTCTCTGGACGGCTGTTTTGTAATCATGCAAAGCATGTATGGACTTAGTGGTCAGTTTTGTTCCGTCTGGGCGAATAACACATGCCAGACGCTATACCTTGGCAAGCAGTGTACGTCGCAGACATCCATTTGATACAGCACTTCCATTAAGAACTTTGTACCTCTTGTTGAGAGCCTTGTCAAATTCTTTGGCATGGATAGACCTGTACCAGAGAGGGCACACATATTCTGCGTTGTTCTCAAAGTTTGAGGGTGTTGGCCCCATGTATTGATGATTATCTTCCTTAGCTTGTTATTTCTGATGTGCACTTTCAGCCTTCTGTTAAGGCAATGCTGCACGAAAGTATCCCTTGGCGTAGGTACGAGATTTTCCAGATATTTTGTAGCCGAAGTCTGAAAATAAATAATTTCGTTGAGTGGAAGCGAAATCTCGTATTAATTTTAAATATATCTGAACAACTTTTGTTATCCAGAACAATCGTTCAGAATATAAAGTTTTAATTATTATGTGAGGAGATTTATTAGGGGGTAAGTCCTGTGTATTTTATTATTTGCATGAGGTATTCTGCCTGGTCTCCGAGCCGTTCCAAGAGATTTGGAGACGTACTTGGAGTCTTGAAGGGCAAAGTAGTCAAAGGCAGCAAAGAGTTTTTGCACCAACCACGCAGTCAAGGAATACCAATGACCAGAAGTTTATATCAGTAATGAATATATCGAAAAAGCGCTTGATATTTGCTACCCAGAAGGTCTATCAAGGTAGCTATCATTTGATAAGTGTTGTATTTAAAGACGCAACAAAAGCCTTAAAAGATCCGAGTTCCCAAGTGGTGGTTTTTAAGTACAAATTAAGTTATTCTACAGATAAGAATAATATTTAACAAGTCGCGGGTTCACAGACTATTCGAGCTGAAGATCACAACGAGGTAACTTATAATGTACACGAACCCTTCAACTCTCCGAAGACTGAGGGTATTCCCTGGAGAATAGTATTAGCTACCGGTTGATACTTTCACTCTTGAGACATCATAATTCCTTTTGTAATAGAAACTACTAACATCTTCACTCACGTATTGTACCATGTCCATTACAACCACCTCAAAAAATATCCATGACCTTCGTTACAAGTTCATTTTGATTCAGTGAGATATGAAGTTCATTTTGATTCAGTGAGATATGAAGTACATTGAGTAAAAATTTTTCGTAAATCTTGCCAATGGAATTAAATAACTACCAGCCGGGGGAGTTATATTTTATACAAACTGTAAATGTTAGTACTGTGGCTCTTCCTATACCTTTACAAAACGTCTGGTAAATCATCTAAGAGAGAGGCTATACAAATAGCCAAAGATTCTGCTTCTTTCGATCACAGATGGAACTTGTGAGTAATTGTGTGTAGGCCGTTGTCTGCTACTGAACGAGCTGAGTTTCACACTGCAAACGCCCAATATATGACTTGATAGTTAAGAAACACCACGTTTTGAGTACTACTGACGCCTGCAGCTTCACTAGTGCCCCAGTGTGATAGCAGCTCCGAAAGCACTCGGCGGATGTCGTGAATGAACCCGGCGTTCGAGCGCGCGGCGGGCGGCGGGCGGTGGCTCGCTTCCGTAATGAGACGGGTGTTTGTTTTCCTAATGGACGAGTGCGCTCCGTGTGGACACACGAGGCGGGCACACACGCCCGGCGCCAGCCAGGGCTTCTCACATTCCTGCTATCTGCAACAGCGAGATAGCGTCCTGTCCTCTAGCAGCAGCGGAGGTTGCCCTTCCAGGTAAACTGCACCGTACGTGGCTGTGTTCACTTACACAAACGTTGTCTAGATGAGAAGGGCACTCCATTCGATGACTAACGCAAAAGTTATGATCTCCCTATAATTTCTCGAAAGTCACGAGTCTCTGACGTAATTTAAGCAGAACAGGACGGAGCAACATATCAACAGAAACTATACTCAGCAACATAGCAGCAAGTTTTCAGATTCGTAAACTGTAAATGTAAACAGAATTCCTGTTAGTGGATCATATCTGAATAACCTTCGTGTTGTGAATGATAATGTACTATTTGTCTGTTGTCTGCACTTTCTTGTTGTTGTTGTTGTTGTTGTGGTCCTCAGTCCTGAGACTGGTTTGATGCAGCTCTCCATGCTACCCCATCCTGTGCAAGCTTCTTCATCTCCCAGTACCTACTGCAGCCTACATCCTTCTGAATCTGCTTAGTGTATTCATCTCTTGGTCTCCCTCTACGATTTTTTTCCTCCACGCTGCCCTCCAATACTAAATTGGTGATCCCTCGATGTCTCACAACATGTCCTACCAACCGATCCCTTATTCTAGTCAAGTTGTGCCACAAGCTCCTCTTCTCCCCAATTCTATTCAATACCTCCTCATTAGTTATGTGATCTACCCATCTAATCTTCAGCAGTCTTCTGTAGCACCACATTTCGAAAGCTTCTATTCTCTTCTTGTCTAAACTATTTATCGTCCACGTTTCACTTCCATACATGGCTACACTCCACACAAACACTTTCAAAAACGACTTCCTGACATTTAAATCTATACTCGTTGTTAACAAATTTTTCTTCTTCAGAAACGCTTTCCTTGCCATTTCCAGTCTACATTTTATATCCTCTCTACTTCGACCATCATCAGTTATTTTGCTCACCAAATAGCAAAACTCATTTACAACTTTAAGTGTCTCATTTCCTAATCTAATTCCCTCAGCATCACCCGACTTAATTCGACTACATTCCATTATCCTCGTTTTGCTTTTGTTGATGTTCATCTTATACCCTCCTTTCAAGACACTGTCCGTTCCGTTCAACTGCTCTTCCAAGTCCTTTGCTGTCTCTGACAGAATTACAATGTCATCGGCGAACCTCAAAGTTTTTATTTCTTCTCCATGGATTTTAATACCTACTCCGAACTTTTCTTTTGTTTCCTTTAGTGCTTGCTCAATATACAGATTGAATAACATCGGGGATAGGCTACAACCCTGTCTCACTCCCTTCCCAACCACTGCTTCCCTTTCATGCCCCTCGACTCTTATAACTGCCATCTGGTTTCTGTACAAATTGTAAATAGCCTTTCGCTCCCTGTATTTTAGCCCTGCTACCTTCAGAATTTAAAAGAGAGTATTCCAATCAACATTGTCAAAAGCTTTCTCTAAGCCTTTCCTTAATCTTTCTTCTAAAATAAATCGTAGGGTCAGTGTTGCCTCACGTGTTCCAACATTTCTACGGAATCCAAACTGATCTTCCCCGAGGTCGGATTCTATCAGTTTTTCCATTCGTCTGTAAAGAATTGGTGTTAGTATTTTGCAGCTGTGACTTATTAAACTGATAGTTCGGTAATTTTCACATCTATCAACACCTGCTTTCTTTGGGATTGGAATTATTATATTCTTCTTGAAGTCTGAGGGTATTTCGCCAGTCTCAGACATCCTGCTCACCAGATGGTAGAGTTTTGTCAGGACTGGCTCTCCCAAGGCCGTCAGTAGTTCCAATGGAATGTTGTCTACTCCGGGGGCCTGGTTTCGACTCAGGTCTTTCAGTGCTCTGTCAAACTCTTCACGCAGTATCATATCTCCCATTTCATTTTCATCTACATCCTCTTCCATTTCCATAATATTGTCCTCAAGTACATCGCCCTTGTATAGACCCTCTATATACTCCTCCCACCTTTCTACTTTCCCTTCTTTGCTTAGAACTTGGTTTCCATCTGAGCTCTTGATATTCATGCAAGTGGTTCTCCTTTCTGCAAAGGTCTCTTTAATTTTCCTGTAGGCAGTATCTATCTTACCCCTAGTGAGATAAGTCGCTACATCCTTACATTTGTCCTCTAGCCATCCCTGCTTAGCCATTTCGCACTGCCTATCGATATCATTTTTGAGACGTTTGTATTCCTTTTTGCCTGCTTCATTTAATGTATTTTTATATTTTCTCCTTTAATCAATTAAATTCAATATTTCTTCCGTTACCCAAGGGTTTCTACTAGCCCTCGTCTTTTTACCTATTTGCTTCCTTCACTATTTCATCCTTCAAAGCTTCCCATTCTTCTTCTACTGTATTTCTTTCCCCCATCCATGTCAATTGTTCCCTTATGCTCTCCCTGAAACTCTGTACAACCTCTGGTTGCACTTTCTTAATAGGGGAAAAGGTTCAAAATGGTTCAAATGGCTCTGAGCACTATGGGACTTAACATCTGAGGTCATCAGTCCCCTAGAACATAGAACTACTTAAACCTAACTAACCTAAGGACATCACACACATCCACGCCCGAGGCAGGATTCGAACCTGCGACCGTTGTAACCACTTTATGAATTGGACTCTGAACAGCACTCTTGCTTCATTATCTACATCTACAGAAATACTCCGCAAGCCATTGTACAAGGTATGACGGAGCGTACGACGTAATAATATCAGTAATTTTGTTTTCAAGTTTATATGAGTGTTGAGCGAGTCTATATGCCTATCTGTACTAGCCCTAATTTTTCTTACGTTGCTACGGTCGCAGGTTCGAATCCTGACTCGGGCATGGATGTGTGTGATATCCTTAGGTTAGTTAGGTTTACGTGGTTCTAAGTTCTAGGGGACTGATGACCACAGCTGTTAAGTCCCATAGTGCTCAGAGCCTTTCTTACGTTACTGTCATGCCACCCCGCCTCCCCCTACGGGTGGTACACAGTGGGGTGGGGGGTATAATGATCGCATAGTCTTTGTCGATGTTCTCTAAATTTACCAAACAAAGTTGTCTTTCCTCCAAGCATGCCCATTCAGTTCTCCGAGGATTTCTGTTCTACTTTGTGTAGGCTACACCGATCTGTTACGATCCTATGTAGAGCATGACGTCTCTGAATCTGACCGATGTCTGTAGTCATGCTTACGTGGCAAGGATGAAATCACTGCAACAGTATTCTAGAATTGGTCGCATTGGCGTCTTCCACCCGATTGATTTTGAACGTGCACTGCACCTACCTAGAGACCTACCAACAACAATTAAGTCTTGCATTCGCCTTTTATAACACTGATTTTACATGATCGTCCAATTTCATAGCGCTCATCACCATTACTCCTACATACGTTGCAACGTGTGCAAGTTGTTAACCACTGATTTTGTAATCAGATACCAAACTGGTCGTTATCTTTGTGATTATATTACTCCAAGTAAAGGGCTTTGCACGTGTTCAGAGAGATCGGGAAATGATTGAATAATTATTGCTTACAAAAATGTGGAAGACTGTACGTTCTACACATTATAATTACCACAATACTAACGGCCTTGTCTCTTTGAATACACCGGTGTCCGTCAGGTCACCGAAGTTATGCAACATCGAGCGTGGGTAACCTCGTGGGCACGTCACGTGCTGATCACTGATTTGCCTTTGCCTTTACGGTAAAGGAAAGGCTGAGTTGTAACGTAAACTACCTGACAACCAGATTTTGCGCCAAAGTCCGGGATTAAATACCAAACCTCTTCGCAGTGTCTCATGAAGTGAGCGTATGTGGTACTGTTCATGGTGATCGGACCGTTGGATGGCTTGGCGACCCCCTTGGTGCTACTCGAGTGGGCTATGTGGCGGTACCAGATTTCACACTCCCTCTTCTCACATCACCACCACCCAAAACAAACAACACACCACACCACACACATTACACTCACAGAAGACACTTATTATCAGCCGGCCGTTGTGGCCGAGCGGTTCTAGGCGCGTCAGTCCGGAACCGCGCTGGGGCTACGGTCGCAGGTTCGAATCCCGCCTCGGGCATGGCTGTGTGTGATGTCCTTAGGTTAGTTAGATTTAAGTAGTTCTAAATCTAGGGGACTGATGACCTCAGATGTTAAGTCCAATAGCGCTCAGAGCCATTTGAACTAATTATCAGCTATACTTAAACACAAAAAATCACACTTCGCGATGGAGAGGTGTCATTCATTGTGCGCGAAGGACAGAAAAACCTTTCCAATCAGGCCGCTGAACCTGCCCTTTGGATCTCCCAGCCAACAAGGTCATACATCTTTGCTGTTTACTTTTTTATCACGATGAAATAAAGGAGTATGGATTGAGGTAACATAAATGCGATGAACAGAGGAACAGTTTCAATGTGAGACATACCAACGACTTAGGGCAGCGGCCTTTTAATTTCCCGGTCAACAGCTACGAAGCAGAAAATTGTGTTACATCGTTATAAAAGGCGTACAGTCTGAACTCTCTGTTTATAGAGCGTAAATAAGCTGTGTCATGTCTGATGAGAACGGCGTGCATATAAAGAAAGAAAGAAGGAACACGTATCCTGGTTAGACTAACGTCGAAAGAACATCTGCTTGAGGCCAAGTTAAGAGAGTCGAAGTGCTTGGAGTGTCAGCAAACAGGCCGTCCAAACAAACGGAAGTCGCACTGAGCGGCTGATGTTACTGGCGGAACTGCTGCTGACGAATCTCTCTTTCCGAGCGTTTTCCCCGCTTTTACAGGGGCTCCTGTATTCAATATTTGCCAAATTTATTTTAACTACGTGGCCCGATGCTCCTTCTGCCACCACAGTTAACTTTAAAGGACAGAAATCGCGTACGTCATCTGCCTTTTTCCTGAAAAGGACCCAATAAGCCGAAAAATAGTTTGAAATAAACAAAAATCAGTAGTACAATAACAATGTACTTAATATTCAATCTTAAAAACGTGTAAACGGTGTCCTATTTTATATTTTTGTGCATTGCATATTCGGAGGTGGACATTGGAGATTAGCCCAGCATTTGCCTAAACGGGCATGGAAAACCGCATAAAACCGCATTTATGAATCAGTACATATTGTTAAGTATGTTGAAATGGCGCGATACGGTTATCTAAGTAACTGTTGGAGAAATAGATGAGTTTCTTACATGAGACACGAGGAAAAGATGAGCGGACATAAGCGAGCACAACCGACAGTAATGAATCCACGCATCAAAAAGGGCGAGAGGAACCTAGCCGCATGTGGAGAATGCGAAAGAACTCACCAAAAAGTAACATCAAGAAAAACTTATGAAGACGAAGACGCTGAGAACAGCTAATGAAGCAAATGTTGTCGTGCAGATAACGTTCGCGTTGTTTATTGATGACCTTTTCAACTTTAGTTCCACTAATACAGCCCGCATCTCGTGGTCGTGCGGTAGCGTTCTCGCTTCCCACGCCCGGGTTCCCGGGTTCGATTCCCGGTGGGGTCAGGGATTTTCTCTGCCTCGTGATGGCTGGGTGTTGTGTGATGTCCTTAGGTTAGTTAGGTTTAAGTAGTTCTAAGTTCTAGGGGACTGATGACCTAAGATGTTAAGTCCCATAGTGCTCAGAGCCATTTTTTTCCACTAATACAACATTAAAGAAGATGATCTCGAATAAGTCCAAAGACGGAGTGTTTTTTCTTCGAGCGCACAATCGTAGGACGTAGGTTCAATGTAAGGTATTGTTTCGTTTGTAATGGATCATCCACGTTGTGCGTGTTTCAAACGACGAGCTATGGCGTCAAACATTAATGAGAATTGATTTTTAGCGCTAAGGCGTGGTCCAATGGTGACTATAGGTCGTTTGCATACGCAGTGGATCAATACCAGTAGGAGAAACGCGCGGACAATGCTGCCATGCCGGCTGAGGCAGGAGACTCCGCCAATACTTGGGATACCAAAGGTGCGTTTTTTTTAAATTTCTGTTACTCTCTTAATCTTCTCCCTTCCGCTAATTGCTGTTGAAAAGTGTCAACGTGCGAACCATTCACCGAAAGATCATCGATATGGGCTTTCGGAGCCGAAGGCCCACTCGTGTTCCCTTGATGACTGCACGACACAAAGAATTACGCCTCGCTATGCTCGTCAACACCGACATTGGACTGTTGACGACTGGAAACATGTTGCCTCGTTTCAAATTTTAAACCGCGGATGGACGTGTACGGGTAAGGAAACAAGCACATGAAAGCGTGGACCCTGCATGACAGCAGGGGACTATTCAAGCTGTTGGAGGCTCTGTAATGGTGTGGGGAGTGTGCAACTGGGGTGATATGGGACCTCTAGATACGACTCTGACAGGTGACACGTACGTAAGCATGCTGCCTGATCGCCTGCATCCATTCATGTCCATTGTGCATTCCGACGGACTTAGGCAATTCCAGCAGGACAATGCGACACCCCACACGTTCAGAATTGCTACAGAGTGGCTCCACGAACACTCTTCTGACTTTAAACACTTCCGCTGGCCACCAAACTCCCCAGAAACGAACATTATTGAGCATATCTGGGATGCCATGAAATGTGGTGTTCACAAGAGATCTCCATTCCCTGGTACTCTTATGGATTTATGGACAACCCTGCAGGATTCATGGTGTCGGTTCCCTCCAGCACTGCTTCAGACATTAGTCGAGTCCATGTCACGTCGTGTTGTGGCACTTCTGCGTCGTCGGGGGAGGGGAGCAGGGGGGGGGGGCTACACGAGATTAGGCAGGTGTACCAGTCTCTTTGGCTCTTCAGTGTAGGAGAGGTAACACGTGAGAACCCATGATTCCCATGGCGTACCATTGTGCCGTCAGAGTTCCCTCAAATACTGGTTCATACCCGATGGCTCTCCACATCATAACGCCAGCAGCAACGCCGCTGTGCCTCTCCAAAGCAATGGAAGATTGGGACCTCTCCCAAGGTCGCTGCCATACTCGCCGAAAATGGTCATCCGGGATGGTGTAGAAATGAGATTTATCGCTGAGCACACCGTGACGCTATTCCTCAATAGTCTATGCTTCCCGGTCGCGGCACTACTCCAGACGTAGCGGTTTGTGTTGTGGTGTTTTAGCTGCCCTCCACGTGAGACGGTAGCTGCCTAGTCCACGCCATATACTGCTGTAGGCTGTCTATTATTTGTTATCGAATGGCAAACTTCGACGTGAAAGAGTTACGATGGTCTTGTTGCACAATACGGCGATCCTAGTTTGCGGTCATCAGACTTGGTCGACCTGCCTTCAAGTCCCTATGGAGTACAAGATCGGGCCTCTTTCACACCCGAATGTCCGCAAATCTGCATATTGCACGACTCGACTAGCTTGCCAATAGGAGACCCACAATGAGGCCCCTTTTAAACTTTTTCAGGTGCTGATACCGCTGTCTCAGACGAGTACGCGTCATCTCCGTGTCCTTCACAATGATCATTCAATATCTGACGCTCTTCACGCTCCCTGTACACCCTAACAGGCCTGGTAAGAACGCTAATCATAAACAACACTAATGCACTCTCGTCTCTAATCATTTACAAGACCGCTAATGGCGTGTGCGTTTACGACGTTCCTTTGACATCCTACTATTTTTTCTGGGTGTACCACTTTTTTTCCAGGCAGTGCGTACATCATCTCGTGGATAATTTGGGAAACTTCGTGGCGCTGTTCGTGGACTATATTGTTTGTCTGTAGTAAAGTTGCAACAACAAGAGACTGAAGCAAAATGCAGCGATAGTGGCAAAGAATCGACGGTTCATATAGGAACCGGCAGTTGATCCTGCACGCAATTACTTGTAACGTACTGCGCACAATAGGCAGAGAGAAGCTTTAGTGTTCGATTACACCATCGGTAGTAAATCACTGGCATCATTAACAACAGTAATATACATTGCAGGAACCGCCCGGAGCGACACAAAGAGAAAGGACTAGTTCTAGGAAACGCAACGGCCAGGCTGACATTCATTCGAAAAGTCCCGAGGAAATGTAATTAACGCACGGACTACAGTCGTTGCATGAAGTGTTGCTCGTCAGGCTGGGGTTCCTCTGGTACGATTAAGAGAGGAGATATAAGATTTAAAGAAGCAGCAAAACCAGGATGATGATGATGATGATGTTTGGTTTGTGGGGCGCTCAACTGCGCGGATATCAGCACCCGTACAAAGTCCCAACCTTTGCTCAGTCCAGACTCGCCACATTCATGGATGATGATGAAATGATGAGGACAACACAAACACCCAGTCATCACGAGGCAGGTGAAAATCCCTGACCCCGCAGGGAATCGAACCCGGGACCCCGTGCTCGGGAAGCGAAAACGCGACCGCGAGACCACGAGCTGCGGCTTCGCATCCAAGTTAAGCCACTCGGTGAGGATTTGATCGCGCAGTCCCACCAAATTGCCGCGATGCTGATTTCGGAGTTTTACTCACTCTCCCAACATGTCCCATAGATTTTTTTTTGGGTTCAAGTCAGATGACTTTGCAGCTCAGTCGAGAAACAGTAGGGTGGGAGAGTGTTCAGAAACTTTTTGTTCTGGCGTAAGCTGTCGCCAGCACACCTGCCGGCAAAGATGAAGCGACGATCGATTAGTAGACGCTCGATCAAGCGCGCCTATCACGAGAGAGGCCAGAGGCACACCTTCAAGCAACAGGCCGCCAACGTCCTCTCGACAGCATGTATAAAAGGCCGTCGCAGCTGAGCAGAAGGCCTGACTGACTCGCTCGGCATTTGTCAGTACATTCGCAGAGCGGGCTCAAAAAAATGGTTCAAATGGCTCTGAGCACTATGGGACTTAACTTCTGAGGTCATCAGTCCCCTAGAACTTTGAACTACTTAAACCTAACTAACCTAAGGACATCACACACATCCATGCCCGAGGCAGGATTCGAACCTGCGACCGTAGCGGTCGCGCGGTTCCATACTGTAGTGCCTAGAACTGCTTCGCCACACCGGCCGGCAGAGCGGGCTCATTTCATCACACGTTACGACAGCTGTCATAAAGGTAACATGTGTTTTGGTAGCATGGGCGATTATTTATTTAGTATAAAATAGATTTACATTAAATTTTGTTATTATAACGGAATAAACTACAGCAAAACTTTAAGAAACATCAAATATTCCTTACGACGAGGCTACTGTGAGTAAAACAAGGGTTAACGAATGGTGTAAGGCCTTTGAAGAAGGTTGGGAAGACACTGAAAATGACGTGCTCACTGAATGCCGTAACACGCCATCAGCCGGTAAATCGTGAAAAAAATGAAAAAAAAAAAAAGATTACGAATGATCGCCGAACCACAATCACAGGAGATGCTGATAAAGTTGTTACTCCAACTGTCTCATTGCAAGAAATTGTCTTGGCTGCTATAGGTATGAAACGTGTGGCAGCAAAACTTGTTATAAATTACTGAATTTCGAACTAAAACAGCTGTGAATACAAGTTGCTGAAAAGTTGGTAGGTGAAGTCAGTAAGGACGGAGAGCTGTTGAAATGTGTTATGATAGGGGTAGGAGTTTACAGATATGGCGTTGACACTTAAATATAAGTCGTCGCAATGGATGCAATCTGGATCGCCAAGACCGAAAAATACTCGAGAAGTATAGTCTAATGTGAAGGTTACGCTCATTGTGTTCTCCGATTTTAAGGGAATCTTGCCAGAAGATGGAACAACCAGCAAGGAATACTGCTTGCAAGTTCAATGGAGTCTGCATGAAGCAGCTCTTAAAAATAATTTTAAAAAATCCCAGATTTATGGCAAAACAATTGTTGGTTTTTGCACAAAGATAATGCACCTGCTCACACTTTGTTGCTTGTCAGTAATTTTTTGACAAAAACAATACTGCAATGATGCCCCAGCCTCGATATTCGACTAGACGCCTAGTTACTTTTTTCTGTTCCCAAAAATAAGAAAAACCTTGAGGGAACGTCGTTTTACAGCGTAGTTGAAATTAAAAATTCATTACCGAGAGAGCTGAAAGCTGAAAGACGAGTTCCAGAAATGTTTTGAGAATTAGAAAAAGCGCTGGTGTTAATGTATAATATCTAATGCAAGTTATATGGAAGGTGATAACATTGATGTAAACGAATAAATAAAATTATCTCCAAATAACAAAAACCTCCATTATTTTTAACACACCTCTTGCCTCTCGTAAAATGCCCACGATTTGAAAAATCAGGGAAATTGGAGCTCATCTTGAGACACCGACAGCCGTTCTCCTTAAGTACCTTCCGCGAATAGGGCAGGAAGTGGGGGACATGATACTGGTAGCAGCAGTACCCTCGCTTGCGGAGTACAGATATACAGGGTGTCCCAGAAATGTTGCGACGAAATTCGAGGGGTTGTAGAGGGTGTCTCGAGGAATAAACCGAGGATAGGAACCCGTGCGCAGCAACGCCATCCGAGGACGCTGCAGAGTGCCGAAGTTATTGTTGGCGACGCCTGCGACAAGGCCACCCCTTCGGCAGCAGACGTGATTTTGTACACTGACGGACCGTTGGCGGAACGTCTCGCGATGTTGTTCGTTATCCAGTCACGGCTACTAATTGCCATTGCCATGAACAAGTGGTGAATAAGATGGAGCTAGTTGCTGCTTAGGCAGGCCTTGTCGCATATGAGTGAGGTACTCTGTTACGGTTTCAGCCATAGGTTGGAGTTTGTCTCCTTTACACCGAAAAACACTGGAGATCTTAGAGGATTCCAGGAGGAAAATAAAGTGCGGATGGAAAGACGAGTCGGAAACCAGCATCCAGGGAGGCATCACAGCATTGCATTCACAGCAGACAAAGCCTTTATACACAGCAACTAGCTCCATCTTCCCTGCTGGCGATCATGGCAATTAATCACAATCAATGATTATTTTTAGTCTTGAGTCTTCTGACCGATTTGATGCGGCCCGCCACAAATTCCTCTCCTGTGCTAATTTCTTAATCTCAAAGTAGCACTTCCAACCTATGTCATCAATTATTTGTTGCGTGCATTCCAACCTGTGTCTTGCTCTACACCATTTACCGTCTACATTGTGAGACGTTCTGTCTACGGTCTGTTAGCATAAAAAGTCATGTATGATGCCGAAGGGCTGTCCTGCTGGCAGACGTCGGCGCCTGTAACTCTACGCTCTGTAGCGTCACTGGACGACATTTATGGTCACTGGTTCCTACCCTCAATTTGTTCCTCAAGATACCCTCTACGACCCCTCGAAGTTTCTGGGGAACCCTGTTGTACAGGGTGAGTGAAATGAAACTGCCCCGGAAAATATTTCCTGTAGCTTAAGACGATTGCGAAATTTTCCAGGCCAGTTTTACTTTGCCCATTCTTTATATCGAGCTGCTGTGACGAGAAGCTGTCCGTGAATACCTGCGAGTGGTGGTGCGAGGGCTGCTGCAGGTAGGAATAGAGGCAGGCGGTGGTGGCGGGGGCGGGCGCAGGCCCGGCCGACGCCTTGGGCCCCACTGCCACCCCCACCCCCACGCCCACGCCCACCGACGCCGCCGTGGCGGACATCACGTCCGGCTGGCTGTCTGCGCTCGCGCTCGTGACGTCACTGTCTGCGTCGCCTTCTCGGTCGGCGTCGCCGTCGCCGTGGCCGCCACTGTCCTCAGTGCTGGCTGCATCACGCTCCTTCTGGCCCTGGCTGTCTTCGCTGGTCGCTTCAGCACTGCAACACCACAAACAGAGGACTAAGGTTAACGGCGGATGAAGAAAGCAAGTGCGCAGTCGAGCATTCCGTCTGCAGCCGAATTACTTGCTCAGCCGATAACGACATCTGCCAAAGTGTAGTGCGAAATTTGTCCCATAGCTTTGGTCTCAAAACTGTACAGACATTAGAAAAAAACAAAAACAAAGCATCATCATTCTGAAGACTGGTTTGACCGCCGGCCGCTGTGGTCTAGCGGTTCTAGGCGCTCAGTCCGGAACCGCGCGACTGCTACGGTCGCAGGTTCGAATCCTGCCTCGGGCATGGATATGTGTGATGTCCTTAGGTTAGTTAGGTTTAAGTAGTTCTAAGTTCTAGGGGGCTGATGACTACAGATGTTTAGTCCCATAGTGCTCAGAGCCATTTGAACCATTTGAACTGGTTTGACCACCACGGTGCTTTACTATACATGGTACTGTTGGATGTAATCACCTGTTGCCTCCCTCCGTCTTTTGAACTGACTTCCCAGGCAGTTACAGGGAGATCTACAGTTTCACATACATTCCGAATCACGGCGCAACTCGGAATGTTGCACATTAGCAAACAGTGTCACAGATGAAATAAGTGAGAAGTGTGACAAATTAAGATCCTAGGACTGACTGGAGATCGAATCCGAGACCTTTGCATTTGTAATGTGACACTTGAACAACAGTAGATCCGACACGAAGTATTTTGAGATGAGTAATCAGTGACTGGAAAAGAATATTTCACTTGGCATGAAGGCTTGTGTGAGCGGTTCTAGGCGTTTCAGTCCCGAACCACACGGCTGCTACGGTCGCAGGTTCGAATCCTGCCTCGGGCGTGGATGTGTGTGACGTCCTTAGGTTAGTTAGGTTTACTTAGTTCTAAGTCTAGGGGACTGATGACCTCAGATGTTAAGTCCCATAATGCTTAGAGCCATTTGAACCGTTTGGGTTGAACGTATGCCTGGGAGAGTGGAAGTTGTCATCAAGGCTAAGGGTGGGCCAACACCATACTGAATTCCAACATTACCGATGGAGGGCGCCACGAACATTTAAGTCATTTTCAGCCAGGTTTTCGGATACTTTTGATCACATAGTGTATCTTGCCATTATCGATATCGATAACAGGCAAAGATCGTCGAAATTGTCGATTTCGCGGAGAGATGAACTGTGCCTGCACATAATTACGTATGTGTGTGCGAATCCTACTCGTACTTCTCAAGATTTGTTTTAACACGATTATTACTGCTGGTGGCAATGACTACAAAGTACGAGATTAACGGGACAGCGGTAGCAGTAAACTAGTCAGCGTAAAGGTGGTTTTCTCCGAGCGCACGTTTCGCCAGCGCCGTCCATCTTCAGGGGACATTTGGCACGCGCAGGGAAAGCGCCGTGTCCGTGACCTTCCGCCCGCGGCCGTGTGGCTGGCGCCGGCGCGGGCGACGGCGCCTGGGGACCGCACGGTGAAACCCGCCGCGACATTTCAGGGAAAACGTCCCGTGTTCTCCTCTCGCAACACGCCACGGGAACAGCTCGCGATTACCGCAGCGGGGAGCCACCTGGACCCAGACCGGTTTGTCCGCGGCAGTGATTGCGTGTGTGTCGCGCGGAACGTCCCGCGATTGCGTGTGTGTCGCGCGGAACGTCCCGCGCTTGCTCCTGTAACTGTACCAATCAGTCACGCACTCTCACGCTTCATTCACTTTCCAATATTTCGTGTCGTGCCGAATATTGCCCTGATTTCATTAATAAGGCCACGTGACATTCCTTCTGTCAACTGTATTGTAACTTCCAATTACTTCGCCGAAATGTCGGCACTGTAGGTTGACAGAAAACGATATTGGGGTACGTTTGGATTTCACAAAGGCACGTTGGAAAAACTGCTTAACTGCTGCTGGACAAACCTATGGCCATGTAGGCAATATTGCATAGGAAATATTTTTGAAGTATCTTTGGTGACATTACTCTATACGGAAAAAGAACAACTTGCCCGATTTTATAACAAATTCACATTCCGAGCTCATACTCTACATTTTATATCTACAATCCACGCGCACGCTTTACGGTATATAGCATGATATTTCGGCGATCTTCGCAAACGCAATCGGCAACCCTTCTGGCACCTCGGGCACGCGTGTAGCCTACATGGCCCCTGCAAGCCTAGGCGTCGCCGACAATGTCACCAGGCGGCAGTGCCAGCATTAGTAGAGGCCGCAACTTCCAAGGGACCTTTTCGCGTCCGCCACACACGTGACCAGAAAATAGTGCCTCGAGTATTCCACCGCCGGCCGCTGTAGAGTTCGGCGCCAGAGCTGCACAGGTCAGTTCTTCCGGCTTCGGGAACGTCTCCTAGACTCCGGGCGGGTGCTATTCACCCCATCGTGGGTACCAATGCTGCTGTATTCAACCTTCATCGTTGTTGCCTTGGCGCAATCAGACTGTATCCAGGATACACTTTTCTGCTCATATGCTGGCGTTATTCCGGACAGCTTATTCGGACTTGGAGTATTTTCAATACAAGTGTATTTGTCTATGAACATCCTAATTGTGTTAGTTTGTGAGACTCTGGAATCACCATACTGTCAAGTCCTCATATCTCTGAGACACTATAATTGTAATTTTGTTATTATCGTCGAAATAGACGTTTCTTTCTTTGGTAAATAAACTTTTGTAAACTTTATTACTGTTTTCCTGTGTCGATGTGAGCGACACATCATAGCGTAGGGTACTTCACGTACGACAATCATTTTCCACTTTCCTGTTCAATGCGCGAATGGTACTTTGGAAGGATGACCGTCGCTAAGCCACGTTCGAGTTCAAATTTCTCTGATTTTTACAGTCTTGGTAATTTAGCGAAATGTATGTTGGAGACAAGAACATGCTCTATTCTTGGAACGCACGCCCTCGTAATTTTAACGGTAAAACACTGACATGGACAATGCCTCTCTTGTAGCGTCTAACACTGGAATTTGATGAACATCTTCGTAACACATTTCAGCTCACTACACGATCCCGCGAAAAAATGCGACTCTCTTTTACGATAGCCTCTGCGTCCGTTATTAATCCTAACTGGAAAAAGTAAAGTTCACAGAGGATAAATAAAAATCTTGTGGTTTGCCGTTGACACTGTAATTTTATCAGAGACGGCAGAAGAATAGGAAGATCAGTTGGACAGTATGGATATTGTCCTCAGACGAGGTTACAAGACGCAATGATATTCAAGTGTATTGAGGGTAAAGGAATTTAGTTGAATGAAATCGGGCGATGCTGAGGAAATTAGATTAGGAAATGAGACAAAAACGGTAGATAAGTTTTGTTATTTGGGTAGCAAAACAAACGACGATGGCCGAAGTAAACACGATATAAAATGCAGACTGGAAATAGCAAGGGAAGTGTTACTGAATTAAAATTGTTAACATTGAATATAAATATAAGAGTTAGGAAGTCTTTTCTGAATATATTTGTAAGTAGTGTAGCCTCGTGCGTAGTGAAAAGTGTGTGATAAATAGTTCATAGAAGGACCTTTGAAATGCTTTGGATTAGATCAATTAACTACTGAAGAGGTACTGAATGAGAAGGGGAGAAAAGGCGTTTACTGCACAACTGTACTAAAAGAAGGAATCGGCTGAAAGGATTCATCCTAAGACATCAAGAAGTCGGTAATACGGTAATGGAAGGAAGTGTTTTGGGGGGGGGGGGGGGGGGGTAAAAGATTGGAGATCGGGCTAAACCTTGACTTCCGTCAGCATATTCAAGTTCAAGTAGGTTGCGGTATGTGAAGAGAGATGAAGAAGCTTGGGCAGGATAAACTACAGGGGAGAACTGCATCAAACCAGTAGCAGACTAACGAGCAATACTCGTAAATCGGTCTAGCCAGTGTTCCGTAAGCCACTTTCTTAGTACATGAATTACTCTTCCTCGAGAATTCCTATGAATTTCAGGTTGATATCTCCTGCCCCTATGACTATCTTCATCTCTGCTTGATGTTCAACAGAAAAAAACCGCCGTTGACCACTGGATCTGATAAGGGCATTGTGATAAACCCTTTGAACATTGCTGGGCGAACAAAGGAGAATTTGATGTGGACCAGGGAATGGTTCTGAATTATGTTGGAAGTAATACTCCATGCGGAAAAAATCTCTTCGCCAATTTCAGTCTAAACCTACCCTGTAACATCATCAGTTACGAGGCAATTTCGCAGGATTAATAAAATGTATTCTTACGATTGTCCATCCGCTCTTGTTACTCCATTTTTGTGCACAAGATTTCGATACCTGTGTTAACAGTCTTCAGACAGTGCTCAAAGCGGCGTTCACTATTTTCTACCTGGCTTTCAGCAGATTTGCGAGACAATCACTCACAGCACTTGGCTACGTCAGTCCTTGCAATATTTTTAAAAAAATAAAGTAAGTCAGTTCGGCTAACGGTGTAGCTATTGTTGTGATCCGTCAGTTGTGAGTAGTAATTTGAAACTACATAAAATTCTCTCTTTGAACTGTAGTGCTATTGGCGCTCGTCGCTATATTTAGTCCACTAAGCGGAGTCCACATAGCCACCAACAAAATCCACATACATATTTGACGCACGCTTATAGGATGGTGATTATTCATCGTTATTCAAGCTCGCTTACGTTGGCTATAATCGCGACAATATTACAGGTAGATTTTCGATCTTGGCTCGCCCATTTCAGTCTCAATGTTATTCCCTCTTAATTTTGCGCTCTATACCTTAGGGCACGATTACCGTAATTCTGATATTACTTTGCCCCTCATACATCGTGACATTTTAAGATAAATGATATTTTTTTTTTAATTCACAAACTCGTAGCTTTTACGAATGTTTGAAATACAGGGCTTATTAAACGTCACGAACCACAAAATCGCTTCTAAACGGTCGTTATGTTGAGACACCTGATACATATGCTGTATCTTGAATAAGTGTATGAACAGCTTTGTAAATATTACTGACTTTCTAATACACGTGTCATATGGAGGTTAATAATTACCCATAACGGGACCTTTTTTGGAAAACGTGAACACGCGCAAGCTTGATTATTTAGTCTGAAAGATCAATGCAAGACAAATTGTACGCAAACGATAATATTTCACGAGTGGTTGGACATTCGCTTCGTTATCGTGCCGTGGATAGTACATTCATCCGCGTCGTCAGGATTGTGGACGTCTCGTGAACAGAAACTGATCGTCACGTCATTATTTTAAAGTATCAGAAAGAAACACAATTTGAATCTATCAGGCAAGATGATGATTTGTGGATATCAATTGCCGTTACTAAAGGATAACGACTGATGTTAACTAACTAGCGACTAGATCCTGTGAACAATCCAACCCGCGTTTACTTAGGTTGCTTCTGGTCTGAATAGCTGCACGGTTTTACCAGAATTTCGACTAAGTGATATCTGAGTGCGCCCTTTCTCCAGCCCTCTAGACGTTAATTAATTAATTAATTAAAGGAGTGCATTATGGTGGTGTAACCTAAACACGTGGCTGAGCGCGTCGCGGCAGATCAGGTACGTCGACATTGCAGGTACGGGTCATACGGAAATCATCGTGGTGTACGTACATGAATTTGTCTATATTTGTGCCAGGTCGCTTACCCAGTGAATCATCGCTCTGCCTGATACAAATACGTTGCAAATAATGTTCACTTGTACTTACTTATTGTCTTCCCGGGGAGTATGGGAGGTTTCAGGACGATAATGCACGCTGATAGACGGCAGAACCGCTCTCGAATGACAAGAGCAACACAATCAAGACTACTTCAACCAGCTCCTCACCCTACCCTGCCATACGCCACTACCACTCCACTGATCTTGAATATTTCTGGGAACAACTGTGTCCTTATGTCTGCTATGTTTCTCCCCCCAGGAATCCTTCCATAGATATAGGAAGCACTGCAGACAAGATGGTTCCACATATCTGTAGAGACGTATCAGAAGTCACTTCCAGCTTGTTTGGCTGTTGTGTATAACTATTTAAAATGCAAGATACACAAATGCTGACTTTATATTTTATTCCGACCGGCTTCGTTCATAAACCACGTTCACGGTTCTGTTCAAAACAAAAAACAAAAATCACGTCCAAATGCAGAAAAGAAATGAGTCATATGGTCATACGATTATTTCGAATGTAACAAGAAAATTACTTACGTCGAAAAATTAATCTACATCCAACATGACATACTAAAACTGAAAGTATCATTCATTTCGAACATTAGAAGCGCAATATCTGTGTGAATAGCAACTAACTGAAGAGAACCAACACGAGACATACACTAGCATTATAGGGCCAGAACTCATTGTAAACAATTGAAAGATCAATGGCGACGAAGATATTACGTTCTTAGGTGGGATGAAGATAACACTAACAAAATTGTATTCCAACCAAACTTTTCAAGAAGACAAAGTAATAAACATTTAAAAGTACATTACATAAATTTTTTACATACTTAATTACTTTACGATAACAATATCCTTTGTCATGGTAAAGACTAAAGAGTGACATTTTAACAATAACATATAACAAAATTATCAGACTGGGTTGAATACCATACTGGAAATATCCAGTTCATGCTTACATCCATAGCTGAAAGGTATTAACGCAATTTACAGATTTTTCAGAAAAAAGTACTGTCCAATAACGCAATTACTATTACACCCAATATTTGAAACATCTTCAGCAAAGGTAATCAGAAATGATCATAGTCACAATCTTTTGAAACGATAAGAACAAGCGGGACCCTTTAGGGGGCTATTCCATGGCGTAAAATCAGAAGTGATGTACTAATAGCATATCCAATTAAGAAACAATGTACATTCGCGTAATCAAAAGTAAGAAGTTTGAATAATACAAATATTATCATAATGTTTTGTCAGGTGCCTTAGTAATAATGCCATATGTCCCCAAAAATGTACAAAAACGAAGCGCAAGAACACTTTGCTAAGAGAAAATATACAAACATTACCATAATACCGTCAATGAGCTTCGGTCAGTCACACACTGTAATTAATCCTTTCATGCTGACATACGATGTCAGAAAATAGAACACCTGTTCACAGATCAAGAAAAATTTGAGTAATCTCAATTCCCTATTTGTCGCTTAATCAACAAGTCAGCATGCCTTCACCTAAGGCCATCAGGCAGTAACACATTCATTAATCGTATGACCATCTAGGAGGATAATCAAGTGGGAGCCGCATCATAAGCATATTAGCTGTGATGCACCTCATTAGATATAATCAAACATCATTTCCTTTTTGCATTTTGTACGATTTTTATTTTGTATTTTGTTCAGGACCGTGAACGTCGTTTATGACCGCAATCGGTCGGAGGAAAAAATAAATAAAGTAAACATTTGTGTTCATGTATCTTAAAAAGTATTTGCAAACTGATAACTGCTTTAGCAGGACGTTGTGTATAAGCTGCAAAACTCCGATTATTCTACAAACCAAAGAGTTATTATAACACTGCGACTCAACAAACAGGTGCTTTCACTACTGTAAAATCTGCCGTATGCATATCGTCACAGACGTATCAGCTGATAGTATGCAAGAGAGAGGCATGAGAAAACTGGCTGAGTCTTGGGCACTTGTTGCAGTGCTGTTGAACTGGAGGTGTTGGGGGGACTGGATGGGGGTGGGGAGAGGAATGATGAGAGTTGGGGGGGGAAGGGGGGGGGAGCGTGCGCTATCGGAGCAGGTCTGGCCTATCGGGCATCGCGGGACAGGTCGGCGACCCTGCCCGCTGCGCCACGTAATCGACATTGTTACGGCCGACCGTAACGAGCAGGCGAGAAGCGTGCGCCGTAACTCTGCCCGGCTCATCACAGCTCCCCTCCCACACTGTAAACATAGACGCATAAACATTCTCCTTATCTGCGTGCAATTTGTTATCTCCTCACGGCCGCGGTTTGTCGCCCCGGGCTACGCGGGAAGCGTAACTCACACCTTGTTCCCAAACAGGAAGCTGGGTTTCGCCCGGGGTGCGTTATCGACATATTGCGAACACTGGTAACCCTGTAATTTTCAGTAGCTGCTGCCCAGAGATACCGGCTACCAACATGACTATTCACAGTACAAATAAAACACCGATTGAACGAAGTAAACTCAACTCAGAAAAGATTAGTCGCCCTCTTAAAACAACCCACTGAAGCTTTGCGGCTCCGTATGATGTGTAGACCAGGTGGTCACGTGTGCCTTCGCCGCTGAATTAAGCCGTGGCAGCGAAGCGGTGTGTACGTAACAGTCGGTTGCGTGAAGCCATCGCCGTAAAATGGGTCTACGTGGAGACTTGACGGAAGGGCAGAATGGTACCCGTGACCACATCTTGAATGAAGTCGCCTGATTTGTCGCTGTATCAACGCTCACCGCCCAGTGCGTTTACAAACAGTGGTGTATTATTTGCAGCCATGTAACAAAGCGTAAGCACAGTGGTCGTAAAATCATTCCAACTGGCATAGACGTATTTCTAACGCGGCAGGAATCTGCGCTGTCAGTGAAAGCAGATTCATTTCTACATCTACGAGAGTCGTTCAATAAGTAATGCCCCCCATTTATTTTCTCAGAACGTGCTTCTTATTAAGAGTCAGAATTTGTTGACAATTTACATAAACTTGTCTTGTCCATGAGCTATTTTTCTGCGTAGTCTCCATCACGTTCTGTGGCCGTACGCCAACGTTGTGGAAGAGCATGTATTCCCTGCTGGCAAACGCTCTTGTCCTGTAGGCGTAGCCATATTTTCACTGCATGACTGACACTCTCGTCATCTTCAAAGTGTGTTCCCCTCAGAGAAGCTTTAAGCTCCAACATTTCAGATGAAATGGCCTTTCCTTGAATCTTGTGGTCCGCTGTGAGCATTCGCGGAACCAATCGTGAGCACCTCTTTTTGAATATGCGAGAATCTTGATCACTGGAGACGCATTTCCAATGCTAACTGCCAACTGTAGAGCCAATTGTCGAGTTGTGATGAACCGGTCGGCACGAATAATGGCATCCGCACGATTAAGCATGTCTAGAGCAGTGGCTGTGGCAAGATGTCCCGAGCGTGTATGATTATGGAGATCTGTTTCTGCATTTCCTGAGGCTGTAGCTTTCTTTACCCATTGCCCAACTGTACTCCTACCAACTGCAGCATGCCATGCACTGCACACAAACGTTTACGGATGTTCACCACGGTTTCTTTTCCTGCACACGAGAATTCAATAACAGCACGCTACCTGTAACGGGAGTCGTATGTAGATGCCATTTTGACACTGTACTACGACTCTGCTATCTGCAGAACGGTTAGAAATTTGACTGGCGCACAGAACAAACATCAAATGTGAAGCACCGATAATGTCATCTGTCTATGCATATTAATGGCTTTTTAAAAAAAAATGTGGGGCATCACTTACTGAACGACCCTTATACGTCTATACTCCGCATGCTACCTTACGATATATGAGAATTATTGTCGGTGTCCTTCCGAATTAGTTCTAATTTCTCAGATTTCTCGTTGCGGTCTTTCCGCGAGACGTACGTGGGAGGCAGTAATATGTTGTCCGACTCTTCCCAGAATGTACTATGTCAGAATTTGAATAGTTTCCGACCGAATATTGCTTGAAACCATGTTGTGCTTCGGAAGGGATGAAGTAGTGTGATCAGTGCATCAAGAGAAATACGGAATATCTGTTATATACGAACTACAGCCACTTACAATACACTGCATTCTCGCTTCCAGGGAAGGAATACAAAGTTATAAGTAACAAAAAATTCCTGAACAGAAAGTACCAAGGAGATGTGTAGGGTTCGCAAAATAAAACTAGCTCGCAAAATACACTCTAAGGAGAAACAACACGACGCGCCACGAAGAAATTGATCCAGATGTACAGACAAACAAATGATTACAACTTCAGAAAAATTGTATGATATATTCAGGAGAAATAGCTTCACAAATTGGCCAAGACAATAATGCTTTGATCCACATTGACTGGCGGGGTTGTTACATGTTCTCCGCCCGCATCTCGTGGTCGTGCGGTAGCGTTCTCGTTTACCGCGCCCGGGTTCCCGGGTTCGATTCCCGGCGGGGTCAGGGATTTTCTCTTCCTCGTGATGGCTGGGCGTTGTGTGGTGTCCTTAGGTTAGTTAGGTTTAAGTAGTTCTAAGTTCTAGGGGACTGATGACCATAGATGTTAAGTCCCATAGTGCTCAGAGCCATTTGAACCATTTGAACATGTTCTCCCGAGGGATATCGTGCCCAAATTCCGTCCAACTGGCTCGTTAGATCGTCAGCACCCCGAGATGGTTGGAGGGCCAGACACGTAATGCTTCAAACATTCCAGTCCGCAGCTCGTGGTCTAGGGGCTAGCGTTGCTGCCTCTGAATCACGGGGTCCCAGGTTAGATTCCCGGCCGGGTTGGGGATTTTCTCTGCCCGGGGAATGGATGTTTGTGTTGTCGTCATCATTTCATCATCACTCGTGGAAAAGGGCTAGACTGCACTGTGTAAAGATCGGGACTTTGTGCTGGCGCTGATGACAGCGCAGTTAAGCGCTCCACAAACCAGACATAGACATCATCATTCAAACTTTCTCGACTGGGGAGAGATCCGTCGGCTTCGCTGGCCAAGATACGGTTTGGCTAGCAAGAAGACAAGCAGTAGAAACTCTCGCCGCATACGGACGGGCATTATCTTGCTGAAATGAAAGCGCGGCGTGTCTTGTCGTGAAGGGCAACAAAAGAGGGTGAAGAATATCGTCGACGTAGCGCTGTGTTGTATGGGTGCCGCGAATGACCATCAAATGGGTCCTGCCATGAAAGGTAAACGCACACCAGACATCACTACTGGTTGTCGGGCCATATGGGTGACGACAGTCTAGTTGGTATCCCACCGTAGTCCGGGGCGTCTCCAGATAAGTCTTCACTGGTCACGGGGCTCAGTTCCAACTGGTATCCATCACTGAAGACAATTCTATTCCAGTGAAGCTCTGAGCACTATGGGACTTAACATCTGAGGTCATCAGTCCCCTAGAACTTAGAAGTACTTAAACTCAACTAACCTAAGGACATCACACTCATACGTGCCCGAGGCAGGATTCGAACCTGCGACCGTAGCAGTCACGCGGTTCCGGACTGAAGCGCCTAGAACCGCTCGGTCACCGCGGCCGGCCGACGTATGTTCCACCCCTATCATATCACTCTGTATCAAGAGCTGCTTGAAAACGATTATGAGTATCGTGTTAACTTCCGTACATGATCATTAGAGACACGATGCTCCAGACGTAACATGTATCTTGTTTAGTGATGACGCCACATTTACGAGACAAGGCCAAATAAACCGCCGAAATATGCACTACTGATCTGTTGACAATCCCCGTTGGCTTCGTCAGGTGGAACATCAGCTTCCATGGAGTGTAAAAGTGTGATATGGAATAGTGAACCGACAGCTCATAGATCAGTGTTTCATGACGGAACACTGAACGCGCACAAGTATCATAGCCTCCAACAGGCCATCTTCCACGGATGCTGGAAGACGTTCCTCTGCAGACCAAGAGGAACCTGTGGTAGCAGCACGATGGCTGTCCAGACCTTAACGTACGAAGTACTACAGCATGCCATCACGAATTACACTAGTCAACAGCCATTTTGCATCTGGGATGAGATACATCAACTAGTATGTATTTTAGTGTGTAGAATCCGAATATACCTTTCAAAATGTTCTAGCACGTATAATTTTTGAGTTTTGAAAGTTTTTTTTATTTTTCGTATTCAGTATTTCGCTTTTTGCTGTTCTTGTGTTTTGATGTTTAATTGTTCGTTTTTGATCTGCAGAGGAGAGCTAGAAGATCTACAAATCGTCAGTAAATGGTTGGTGTGGTAATCCAGTGGTGTGAAAGAGATCCTCAGTGGGTGTTTCCTGTGAAAGATAATGCCAACTTTTTGTGTTTAAAACTTACAATAAGAAAAATGGCAACTAGTAAATGTCGTTGCTGTCTAAACCACCCCAACAACTTTTGTTATGTGTGTGGGAAACTCACTCCAAAAGCTCAAATAAAACCAATCACTGATTTGGTTAAGAAGGCATATAAATTGTATTCTGATTGTCCTGTTGGTGATCAAGATAAAAATTTTGCACCTCACATTGCCTGCATAAGCTGTACTACAACCTTAACCGAGTTGTTGAAAGAAAAACTCCGAGCCATGCCATTCACTGTTCCGATGGTGTGGCGTGAGCCTAAAGACCATTATTCAGACTGTTACTTCTGTCTTACAAATATTTCGGGACATTCAAGCAAAACTAGACATAAAATAAAGTATCCAAACGTATCTTCAGTACATTTTCCTGTGCCCCATGACGAGGGGTTGTCTGTTCCTACCTGTAACTTAAAACCACGGTACCAGACACCACGTCAAGTGAATCAGAAAGTATTGAACATACAGAAGAGTACTGCCCTCAATATCATGACGCTTCGCCTCACCTCTTTAATCAAAAGAAATTGAACGATTTGGTTCGCGATCTGAATCTTTCGAAACAGCAAGCTGAATTCTTGGGGTCGAGACTGCAACAACGGAACCTTCTAGCTCCAGGAAAAGTACGAAAGCAGTGGCTACGATCAGAGCTCTCTGACCGATTGGTGTGCGGCTCCGGACAGCGCTGAGTATCGCGGACATTGCCACATCCAGATGAACGCGGCACCCACAGGAAGCTGCCAGCTGGGCCCGACGTCCGACAAGCGGCTGCAGCGACTGGCTTGCATGCCAAGCAGCCGCGCCAGGCCTTATCCGAGCTTTTTCCTGCACCCAGATTGCTACCCTTTCTGCTCCGCCGAGTGTTGCAGGAAAAAGGCGCTGGCAGCTCTTTTTCGTCCTGGAAGTTGAGTCAGATCGGGAGGATGGGCTGTTTCCGCTGGACGGGATTTCTTGACCGGCCTGTATCGCGTGGGAGGAAGGAGGATGGCATCTGTGAGGCGTCGCAGGAAGGCGCTCGTAAACCCGGCCTACCGCCATCTGCGCTTCCTCCGCATCCGCCTCCTTGGGCACTTCCTCAGAGCTGGCCAGTTAGGGCTGACCCGCGGGACACTTCGTGGGGGAGCCCCCACTCCTGACCCCCGACGAAGCCACCTACACAGGTCGTTGTCAGTCGCTGCTGCCTCTTATTTATTTATCTTTCTGTTGTATACAAGGTGGTCCGGCCAGTTACAAAGAGGACAAGAAGTACTGAATATTGGCGCACAACTGGATGATAAAGTAAAGCTGTCTACAACCCGAAGGTAACTCTTAACACCACAATGCTTCACTGACCACGGTCATATTGGAGACGGTGTGCCCTTACCTTCCAACGACCTTTGAACTGGTTTACCCAGGCTACAGTTTAACTTGGTCTCCGAACCACGATGCAGGTCGGCATTTCCCGTAAACATAAATCATTGCCAGATGTGAAATAACTGATAGCCAACAGATAAAATTCCAAGGATTAACCAGGAATCGAACCGTAGACCTTTGGATCCGTGGTTTGGAACTTAACCAGTAAGTTATCGAGTCACACGTCATGATGGCAAATTTCTTCAAATCCCACCCCAAAATAGTATTGCTTCATTAACTATGCGCTGAGTACACAACTACAACACGGCCATTTAACACGTAAGTAACATATTTTATGGGTGGAATGTTTCAGATTAAAATTTTTCGCAGAGACCACTCTTACCCACTGAAGCTTGCACTCTGTCACTGCTTTTTCTACTTTCCAAACTCCGCAGAGACGCTCCTGCATGCTTCAAATACGGCTAAGAACTATGTCGGAATGAGGTAGCCTGAGCCGAAGAGAGATACTCATTTAGTGGAGAGATATTGGAAAACTCACGTTTTGCGGTTAATATCGTTGTAGAATATTGTGGATCGTCAGTAACAAGGAGCACTTTTGCTTGTTTGAAAACACTGACACGCAGATACGACTTCGCCCATTTTCATGCACAGCTACTGGTTTTCACGTACCTACCCTATTTGCTATTTGGTTTCTTTCGCAAAATAGTTGATCCACTTTACGGCCAAAACAACAAATCGGCACACACAACCAACTGGATTTTTTTGTCAAATAGCCGTGACTTTACTTTACTCTTTGTTCAGTTTTCCAAAAAAACAGCACCCATTTTATACGAAGGTCACTCACAGCAAGTTATCCCGTATAATTAAAACCGAATGACTACGCCTCGTACAGTTAGCTGCGAGGACGACAGACAACAGAAAACAAAGGAAGAATATTGTAATTACTAAGACTGTCACTTACGTATCTCCTTCCGTCCAGTTCTTGAATAAGGTTGTCACATAAGAAAACTCTTTCAGTCACTACTTGAATATTGTCTGGCAAAGACCCTTGTCAGTTTGGATTAAAGGAAGATGTACAGAACACTCGAGGCAGAGCATGTCGCGGAAAGGCTTTGGAAGTGACGCAAATATCACAAATGTAAAACACCATATCTCACTCTTAGGCTGCCACTACGTTGCTGTTGCGATGGCCGAACGGCGAACTGAATGTTTGATGAGCAGTCACCGACCTGTGTACTACTACAGCTTATTGGTTCTGTTTTTTTCTATTGCACCGTTAAATTTAACAGTAGTCGTCTACAGTACTACGTAAAAGTGTTTGCGAGTAAATTAAGGAAACATTCGGTAAAAGAGCGAACGTTGCTCCCCCTAGCTAGCGACCTAATTGCCGGTGAGACTGAGTGCGGCCGACAGACAGCTGGCAGTGTCGGACGCCCACAGCAGCCGAACGCGTGAAGCAACTGGTGCAGCGATTGCCACAGAAGGGGCGGACAATCAGAAACGCTATTAATTCACGCTGGGCCGACCGTACAAGGCCAGCAGTAACGGTCAAGTCGCTGGCGATCATGCTGCACAAGTTGCGACAGTGCCAACGTGCGCACCAAGTCTATCGTCTCCACACCATCCTATTGTTAATGCTCGCTTCATCCCCTAAATTTACTTGACCACAAACGCGAATTTCTGCAGAGATTCACGTGGCAGTACAAGGCAAAATTGGTGTCACAACGGTTGCTGGTTAGCCTTACTGTCCAGCAGGTCATTTACATGTCAGGTGGGTAGGAGAAGTCTGTGGAGTAAGTTGGTATTTAAATGTCAACATGTGTTAAAAAATAAAAAGGTGCATACGCATGAAAAAGGTGTTGAGAAGCGCCGCATAGCTTCGAATATATTAAGCCAAAGGATATTTGTCTGCTGTGATCAGTGGAGCGTATGATAGTACAATGAATAAATATCAAAATTTGTTAGAAACTGACGTCAGAAGAGCACATTGTACGAAAAGTGTACGGAACAGAAGATGTGACAAGAAACTATGTTTATGAATCGTTCAAACGCTTTGGGGCTAGACTACTTCACATTCCGATCGAACGTCAATAAACCTAATGCCAAACAACATGGAATAGGTATTACTTGTCTGGCGAAAGTTTATGAGTCTCCTCCTAGTCATTTGTCTTTAGAAAAAAATGTGTTGCATTGATAGATCGGCATGAAGATAATGACTAAGAGCGTCCAAGTGCCCTGGCTGCAGTTTGATTTTTCGAGGTCATAACTGAAACTTCATGACTACTCACGTATTACCCCAACACTGAGAACTGTTTTTTCAAAACTCGCTTTCTGCAAAACTGGCCATATGAGTTTTTTAGGGCATACTCTAGTTGACTTGGGCGCCTTTCTTAATCAGAGAACAGTTTTTTTAATCAAAATCTAGTTACATCCCTTGTCAGAAGCTACCAAATGTCTTCCGCTATTCCAAAACTCCCTTTCTGTTACGAAGGTGATATAGCAAAAACTTTTCTGCAGCTAATTTTTGTAGGGTGAATAGTCTTTGGATTTTAATAATGCTATTTTCAATTTTTGTTTTGGTAACATTTGCGGAAGTAACAACACGGGCTGATGATACTGGTTTACTGTCCATTTGCATTGTTGTTAGAGCACTGCCGGTTTCAAAACCACCTGTCTGGGACGACAGAGGTATCGCGTGCATTCTTATGCTGTTTTTGAAAAATTGTTTTTAAACAAAATGACAGAAGAATACTCTGAATCGGTAACATAAGTTGAAAAGGAAAGGAAGAGGAGTGTCCGTATAAAAGACCCCGAGGAAGATAAAAAGATTCAAATGGCTCTAAGCACTATGGGACTTAACATCTGAGGTCATCAGTCCCCTAGAACTTAGAACTACTTAAACCTAACTAACCTAAGGACATCACACACATCCATGCCCGAGGCAGGATTCGAACCTGCAACCGTAGCAGCAGCGCGGTTCCGGACTGAAGCGCCTAGAACCGCTCGACCACAGCGGCCGGCCGAGGAAGATACAGTGAAGAAAGTGCGGGGCCACTGGATGCCAGATGCGAACGCCTTTAAAGCGACTATACGTCCACGAGAAGGACCAAAGGCTGTTCTGCTGCCAACTTAACCTATGGATTGTAAACATCTAATACACTGAAGGCGAATAGTGGTGTGGATAGTGCAAATATAAGTGATTGATGGAAAGTGTAGATGTTGGGGAAACAAAGTGATCCACTGGACTATAAACACGTGACTTGGACTGACACAAAATATGTAAATGTTTGTCTTAATCTAATTACTGCATTGTACGTCAGCAATACTCAAAATTGTATGCAGTATATTTGTTTATTGTTTTTCCTTGGTACATAGATGGTAAGAAAGAAATTTGTACACCAATTTATTATGCAGAAAGCAAGTTTTGAAGTAATTTGATATTCTCATGGTCTTTCTTATATATATGCAGATAGTTCTTTTCATTTATGAATGTATCAACTGCTGTTTCGAAATTAATATGTTATGTATGATGTATACAAAATTTTCATCCATTTTCGAACCAACAATCTTTTCCGTTTCATGAAACTTGACAATTTTGCAGAAAGTGAGTTGTGAAAAAAAAAAAGCGGTCCTCAATGCGAGTAGCTAACTTGTGACATGAGTACTGACGCATGTGCGCTTGTGTTTGTTTGTCCTTCAGCAGAGCGGCCAGCGAGAGGAGAGCAGTCGTGGGCCGGGCCGGGCCGGGCGACGCGCCACCCTGGTGCGGCAGGGGCCGCGCCGGTAGTCGAACGTGGGCACTGCGGCACGCAAGGCCAGGGCGGCGCCCACGCGCCCACGCAGCTGACGCCGGGCCCGGCGACACGAGTCACCGGGACACCACTCACAGAATGCCTCTCCTCTGCACTTTATACCCGTCCTTCTGCACACCGGAAAGATCTGCCAGTTGTGAAACGCTGAAGCAAACTAGTGACTATACATCGCACGTTCGTCTGGCACTCGACTGAAATCGGGAAGCGGTCACGTCATGTCGCTCGCCCGTGTGATGTGATCTTTGTCACGACCGACAAATTTATGAAAGCATTATTAATAATAATGAGCGTATGGAATCGGTGGGCGGGAGACCCCTCGCGGGGCGGTTCGGCTGCCGCTCCACAAGTTCTTTAACGCCACTACGGCGAGTGAATGAGGATGAAATTACGATGAAAGACACACAACACCCAGTCATCTCGAGGCAGAGAAAATCCCTGACCCCGCCGGGACCCCGTGCGCGGGAAGCGAGAACGCTACCGCAAGACCACGAGCTGCGGACAGCATTATTAATGATTCGAGCCCAACTAAATACAGAGTCCGCCAGAAAAATGTATACACACTTTAAGGAACGAAAAGTATTACTTATATGTTTATTTTACATTTAATACTTGCTCACACATGTTGAAAAACCTTCACTTTAGCACATGGCTGCTTTAAATGTTCAAAATGTTCACAGTTGGCGGCTATACACGTAACAGAACGACGAGCGGTCTCCGCAACTACGTCAGTCAATGTTACGGTGGAGATCGCTGCAGATGTCGCTGTAATCTCCTGGCGAAATTCCTCCAGCGTGCGTGGCTTACGTCGATAGACGTTATCTTTCACACTTCCTCACGAGTAAAAGTCCACAGGTGTTAGATCTGGTAAACGCGGAGGGAACTCGATGTTCCCTCTTCGTCTAACCCAATGCCCCGAAAAATTTTTATCCAGGAAAGCTCGTACGGCTAAGTGGTAGTGTGGTGGCATCCCGTCCTGTTGGTAAAAGACCTCTTCATCAGCTCCATAAAGGGCACGTACACCTGGCAAAATTGATGTAACATTTCCAGGTACAGTTCTCCAGTGACAGTAGCACCAAAGCAAAAGGGTCCTACTAAGCCCCTAGATGGTGGTCCACACCACACACGAATCCCTGGTAGACTGACCGCTTTATCCAAATAAAAATGCGGATTTTCCGGTGCCCAGTACACACTGTTATGCCGATTCAAGGCTCCATGAAGTTTAAATTGTGCCTCGTCACTCCACACTACCTTCGTCACAAATTGTTCGTAATCAGTTACCATTTGCTGATACCATTCGCAAAACTGCATTCGGCGATCAGGATCGTCATCATTAATCGCGCGCAGTAATCGTGGAATGTAAACTTTCCACTTGACAGCTTTCAGAATTCTTCGTACACTTATACCTCTCTTTAGTCCGGAAGCGCGCGGCTGCTACAGTCGCAGGTTCGAATCCTGCCTCAGGCGTGGATGTGTGTGATGCCCTTAGGTTAGTTAGGTTTAAGTAGTTCTAAGTCTAGGAGACTGATGACTTTAGATGTTAAGTCCCAAAGCGCTTAGAGCCATTTGAACTTATACGGCTAACCCCCACTTCACTTGAACATTGTTTAGCAGACTTCTGTGGAGAATTAACAAACGTTTCCAACACGAGAGGTGACGTAACAGGGGTTGTAGCTGCACGCTGTCTCCCTGACCTTCCTTTGTGAATACCACAAATCGTTCCATGCAATTCAAACTTGTCAATGATGCGTTTAATTGCTAGGCGGATTGCCTCCACTGCCTTCGCACTTAAACGGTATTATCACAACTTGAAAAACCACTTCACGATACATTTTCGTTGCTCGCATGTCAAGCGTGCTCCAGCTATCTTGTTTTCTCAATACCGAGATGAAACTATTAACATCTGTTGAACCAAATACCACACTACAACAAACTCGTAACTCAAATCGAACGACAACATCGATATATCAATTGACCCTGACAAGTAGTGTATACATTTTTCTGGCTCTATTTGTGAGAAGCAAGACGACAAAATATCATTGCAGCTCGTGTCATTCGCACGAATTTAAGCTATATTCTTAGATTACTGCCTAACCACATCCGGAAATCGCGACGTATTCGGAAACAACGGTGAAATATTTGTGACAAGAACGAACATAATTGTCATTGCTGGTTGTTTCGCTCACAGAAATTTCATATTTCGTTTTTTAATCAAAATCACAAAATGGAAGGCATTCGCTACTGAGAGAGCACTTTCGCAGAACATGTTACTGTTACATGAATAAGAAGCTCCCACAATGTGTTACAAATATGAGGACAGAAAAAAAATGTATTAGCATGTACCTAGTTTCGTACTAACTTCCTTACACTCCACTGTAACACCTCTTTAACTGCACGAACACATGTAACACACGTAATTAACTGCCAAAAACTGTTCATATTAAATGTCCTTAGGACTTTTACAGACAACGAGTCGTTAACTGACATTTAATCATAATAGTCGCGGCTATAGTGGTACATCTTCATTGCGCCTTTGCCTTAAAACGTCGTACTGTCATAACCATGGTCTAGGTAGCGACCATAAGAAGCGAGTTATGATACGGAAACAACTGAAATATGATGATTCCAATATGGCGGCTCAAAAGTAGCTAGCGAGAGACGTCACTAGACCCCTTTTCGATTTCACCCATGTGTCAGCTGTACTCCGATTTTTAGTCTCTCGTCTGAAGCAATGTCGTTCCAATTCCGGCGTCACCGTTCTGCTTTACGTTTCTCATATCTTTGCCATTTTGCTGTGCAGCTATTCCAAACAATACTTTGTTACCACCTGGAAACACGTAGTAACTTTGAGCGTATTTGTTTTGTAATTTTCACAGATGACTAAACATGTATAAAGTCCAGAGCTCAGTACCGCAGAAGAGACCAGCTGCAGTGCAGCTTTATTAAAGTTGTGGTATCAGCTTACTCTTTTCCATTTATGTACCACAGTGACGCCGGAAAACGGGGATGAACCGATGGGTCTGGTAGAAAACACAGGAACATTTCGTTACAAAAAAAATATTTCTCAACAATATGTCCATTGTTCTTTACGCATTTGGACCGACAAGATTTCAACCTATTTTTGATTCCTCTCAAGAGCGCAGTATTCCTTCACTTTACAGATACCCTCGTCAGTACCACTTTTCAAGATGAGAACACATTGAATAAAATCTGGAGAGCAAGGGAGAGGAAGCAATTTCTGATAATGTACGTCTGGAGCACAGCACTCTATGGAAGTGAATCATACGCTGTGAGAAAATCGGTAAAAAAAGGAATCGAAGGTTTGAGAGGAGATTTTACAGAAGTATACTGACAATTAAGTGTACTAAGAAATGAGCAGGTTTTCTGTAGAATCAACGAGAAAAAAAATGTGGAGTAGACTGGCTAGAGGAAAGGAACAGGATGGTAGGACGTGTGTCTAGACATCAGGAAGTGACTGCCGTGGTACAAGAGAGAGGCGTACAGGGCAAAAACTGCGGGGGAAGACAGAGATTGGAATAATTGGAACGATAATTGTGGGCGTTGAGAGTAATTGCGATGAAGAGATTGGCGAAGTAGAGGAAGTCGTGGTGCACCGCATGAAACCGGTCAGAAAGCTGATGAAAAACAGAAAAAAGGGAAAGTAGATCAGTAAACAGTCCAAAGCACACACTATGTACTTTTGGTTCACTGTTCGCTTCTGCTTCGGCACAAAACGCAAGCGAATCAATAACGTTGAGAGTAACAGATGATGTCAAGCATGATAATGACCTGCAAGAACATAATTTTTCCTCCGGCAAAACGGTTTTCGTTTCGCAAGTACATACTCAAAGCTTTCCACTCGAACCTCTGCGGCACCCTGCTCACAGCTCCGGTTAGCCGCGTCCACACGCAGCAGAGTTCGCCGCACGCTACGGAAGCGTGCCTCGGCGTGCCTTTCCACGAACACAGCGCGACGACTGGGCAAAAACCGCCAGCTGCGATCATTAAAAGCGGACGCTGCTCTGGCGCAATATCTCCTGCCACGCACCGTGTAGCGTCAGCCTTACGTTACCGTACCTTACCGTTGTTACGTTCCACTTCCGGTCCGTCACGGTTCTCAACGTAATATAACGGAATGTTCTTCCTCCGACTGTCAGTACAGACCTGTTGCTGGGGTTTTTACTCTCGGTGGGCAACAAGGGGGATTCGAACGGGTTAACATAGCCAGGTGATTAGCGTTTTAATTTCAAAAGCTGTACAGTCTTTTCCTATTCGTTTGGCATTGGAAACCAACTAGGATAGTTTCCAACTATTATTATTAATGCTACTAAAATCTGTACAAAACAAACACACACACACACACACACACACACACACACACACACACAAACACCAGGAAAATTGATATTTCACACTTTTCAAGTCCATGAGCATTTTTACACTACTCGCCATTAAAATTGCTACACCACGAAGATGACGTGCTACAGACGCGAAATTTAACCGACAGGAAGAAGAAGCTGTGATATGTAAATGATTAGCTCTTCAGAGCATTCACACAAAGTTGGCGCCGGTGGCGACACCTACAACGTGCTGACATGAGGAAAGTTTCCAACCGATTTCTCATACAGAAACAGCAGTTGACCGGCGTTGCCTGGTGAAACGTTGTTGTGATGCCTCGTGTAAGGAGAAGAAATGCTTGCCATCACGTTTCAGACTTTGATAAAGGTCGGATTGTAGCCTATCGCGATTGCGGTTTATCGTATCGCGACATTGCTGTTCGCGTTGGTCGAGATCCAATGACTGTTAGCAGAATATGGAATCGGTGGGCTCAGGAGGGTAATACGGTACGCCGTGCTGGATCCCAACGGCCTCGCATCACTAGCAGTCGAGATGACAGGTATCTTATCCGCATAGCTGTAACGGATCGTGCAGCCACGTCTCGATCCCTGAGTCAACAGATGGGGAAGTTTGCAAGACAACAACCATCTGCACGAACAGTTCGACGACGTTTGCAGCACCATGGACTATCAGCTCGGAGACCATGGCTGCGGTTACCCTTGACACTGCATCACAGGCAAGAGCGCCTGCGACGGTGTACTCGACGACGAACCTGGGTGCACGAATGGCAAAACGTCATTTTTTCGGACGAATCCAGGTTCTGTTTACAGCATCATGATGGTCGCATCCGTGTTTGGCGACATCGCGGTGAACGCACATTTGAAGCGTGTATTTGTCATCGCCATACTGGCGTATCACCTGGCGTGATGGTACGGGGTGCCATTGGTTACACGTCTCGGTCACCTCTTGTTCGCATTGACGGCAGTTTGAACAGTGAACGTTACATTTCAGATGTCTTACGACCCGTGGCTCTAACCTTCATTCGATCCCTGCGAAACCCTACATTTCAGCAGGATAATGCACGACCGCATGTTGCAGGTCCTGTACGGGCCTTTCTGGATACAGAAAATGTTCGACTGTTGCCCTGGCCAGCGCATTCTCCAGATCTCTCACCAATTGGAAACGTCTGGTCAATTGTGGCCGAGCAACTGGCTCGTCACAATATGCCAGTCACTACTCTTTGTGAACTGTGGTATCGTGTTGAAGCTGCATGTGTATCTGTACCTGTACACACCATCCAAGCTCTGACTCAATCCCCAGGCGTATCAAGGCCGTTGTTACGGCCAGAGATGGTTGTTCTGGGTACTGGTTTCTCAAGATCTATGCACCCAAATTGCGTGAAAATGTAATCACATGTCAGTTCTTGTATAATGTATTTGTCAATTGAATACCCGTTTATCATGTGCATTTCTTCTATGTGTAGCAATTTTAATGACCAGTAGTGTATTAATTCTCTGATGTCTACTGGCAATTTTTTACCGCCAACCAAGAGTGATTTTGTATAGTCCTCTTCGACATGAAAGCACTTTACGAATGATTGAAATTCACTTTGGAAACTGCGGTAGAAAATTATCGAGAACGTTTAGCTGTCGAGTATCATTGTTGTCACCGGATCACTGGTTGTACGTGGTTGTAGTACTGTCCTCTATGTAGATTTGTGTTTGTCATTCTTCCGGCTGCTTTTCCACGAGTTGTTGTTTCAAGTGTGACATGAAAAAGCTGTCGTCAATAAGCCGCTCGTTTTGCTAGTTGGTCTGAGTTCTTATCACTTTCAATACTGCAGTACTCCATTACCTATATTAGTACAACCTCCAGTCCTCTAATAATTCCCAAACTACTCCACACATAATCATTATTGCGATCACGTTAAACGTGATGTCTCTACAGGAACAACGCTGATCGGGAGTCACAATAACCTATTTTGCCGTTACTTCTGCGTGTTTGAATGTCTCCGAGTCTACTATTGTTGTAGTGGCCAGTGAAATTGTGAACAATCCATATTGCATTATTGTAGAATTCATGTAATCACAGTTGGTCCTTTGAACAAATTTTGTGTGGTTCGTGATTAATAATCCCACTGCATTGCACCTGATCGCAGACTAACTTATAATGCTAATCAGAATGTTGCAACCACATTAAAACTCCTTGTTGGGACTTACCTAGAGCATAAACTTGAGTTAGGGTCGACACACACGGGTTATCACGAACTGGAAAGCTAATGCCCATCGAAAGGCTGTTTGTTTCCAGTAGAGATCGCATGATTCTAGTTGTCAGCTTAAAAGTTGTTGCCTATAAAGCGTCACCAGCAGGCAAAGGAAAAGAAAGGAGTCAAATTTCCCAAACCTTTTTCTTTTTTTGTTTCTTCCTCTTAAAAACACTAATTACGTACATAGCCTCTGAAGTACTTACGTAGCTGCGATCGTACAGTTGAGTGAACTCTGTTTCGAGAAATATAGCTTCGAGTGCACAAGCCAGGCAACCGGAAACAGCGGCAACAGGAAATACCTTAGAATAGCCGATGTCAGAGTTAGGAGACAGAGCACCCACATTAGACCGATCAACAACGCACAACCGAATCAGATGTCTGATTTAAGTAAAAATAACAATCATTGTTCCTCTCTAAAGTTGACAGTAAAATGAACTCTTAAGCCTGGTTTGATGCAGCACGTTACTTCAAAGGCGATCTCCTTTACACAAGATGAGTCAGGAGGAATTGTACAAGCTTTGAGGGGTAAAAGTATTGGTGATTTTCAACAAATAACTTAATACGGACACACGTCCTACTTCGAATGATTTCCGAAGTAGAACACGTTTCATGTACATTTTATCTGTTTTCTGCGTTATTCAGTATACTGTCATTTTTTACAACGTACTACGTCAGTGCAGAGGAATTCGAGGCTAAAAATTTGATACAGGACACCTGTGGTCTGCCAAGCCAGGAAACTGCCTCAAATTGGCCTTCGGAAAGTACCTAAGCTACAGCTCAAGCGCGTCGGGCGAAATTTTAAATATTCTCTAGCTTTCTTCGCGTAAAGTATTAGCCTCAGATGAAGTTTAATGTAATTTAATTGTGTAATTGTTTCTCTAGCAGCCACGGTTTTCGAGTTGTTAGAGAAAACCATACAAAACTGACATTAAAGGTGTTCTATTTCGGAAACAATTCTGAAGCATATGTCCATGCGAAGTGTTTCGTTTAGAATCGCCAATCTTGTCACCCCTCACTGAATGTATCTCTCCTCCTCGCTCATCCTGTGTACAAGTTCTAGGATTGCCCCTGTGACCCTTTTCGCTCCACTACCTCTTCGGCTACAGTTATCATCAACTATTCATTTCGTAATATGTGCCCAACCATTCCCTCTCTGCTCTTCATTATGTTCTCCACCAGAAATCTTTTTCTCTCGTTCACTCGTTGCAGAACATCCTCATTCCGCGCTCTGTTGAAGCGTCTGATCTTCAACAGTCTCCTGTTCCACCCCATTTCAAAGGCTCCTAACAGTTTAATTTTTGTCTTTCCTGTTATGATACATCGTACCTAAAGGCGTGCTTCATGAATCTTTTTCTGACGTGGAGGTTTATATTTTTGGGGAATAACAAATATGTTTATTTTTATAAAACGCCCAGAGTGGTGAAAACCCGGATCTCAAGTTACCCTTCAAAGAGCGTTGATTTCGCTCTCTTTTACAAATATTAATCCCTGATAAAGGAATGTTCATATTATGTACTTCAGTGATTGTCTTCCTCCTCCCATGTCTTGTACTACTACTACTACTACTACTACTACTACTACTAAGAAATTCGTACTTGCCACTGCATTCTATAACGCCAGTAACTACTACATCACCTCCAAGAACAAAGCAATTAAAGTGCTTAAACTTGTGAAATACAGGCGCTAGGCATCGTCTGCACCTGGTGTAGTACAAAGAAGTTTCCGCGCTGTTCCTCATTAGAGCACGCTCGTTTCTCGACGAAGCTTAGCCGCGTGACGCGTGTCTTTACCAGAGGAGCCTCGCACTTTGGCCGGAACGTCGGCGCTCGGCTCCAGATGGGCTTCCGCAGTGCGGCGCGTGGGAGTGCGTGGGCGTCCGCGGCCGGTACCGCACCGGCAAACCAGATCTGCGGCCGCTGGCCTCCTTTGCGCAGGTTGCGCAGTGGACCGGGGGGCCTTGGCTAGCGCGTTTCACAATCGTCACCAGACCCCCTGGTTCTGCAGATGGCGGCGGACAGCGTGTCGCATAAAGTCACCATCACGTGGCGGATTCTCTTGAGGAAGTGACTAGCCAGAAGAATTCTCAGGGGGCGCCTTCCCGGATAGGAGGTGGTTTTCCGCAGACGAAATGAAAATGTGGAAAAAACTGATCAGAAAAAGGGACACGATAAAGGACGTTTGCTGCATAATCAGGGAACCTATTCCGTAATACTAAAGGGAGCAGTTGGGGGCGAAACTGTAGAAAAAGGTAGAGCTCGGAATATATCCAGCAAATAATCGAAGACGTTGGTTGCACGTGCTGCTCTGAGGTAAACAGATTAGCACAAGAGACTATGTCGTTGCAGGGTGCGCCAAGACTCGTCGAATGGCTAATGACAAAGTGCAGGTCGGTGTGTCTTCAGAAACAAGAGCGACTTCGGTTATTCCAGTTGGCAGTTGACGCTATAGGCGGTAAGAACCATTACTGTATGACTACACGACTGAAGAACGGTCACTGGAAGCAGATACGTCCATAAAATATCATTGGTAGGGAAGGAAACATAAGTCCATGTGTAAGAGACAAACTGGAAGCCAATGACTTTTCTTTGTTTTTTGTTTGTTTGTTTTAAATACAGTTAGAATCGCACATCATTCAATGTTAATCCACCATGAATTTTACATCCTTACAGAATACAAATTGCATTTCGAAACTAGTAAATATTGATTGTGTACCTGCTGCGCTTTTACGTAACCAAAACAATTACCATTGATGCAGTACAATGTACATGCACGAACAAAAAAAAATATAATATACAATTATTGTTGTTATTTTGTGCTCAATAGAACGTTCTTTATCATGATCAAAGGCAAGAGTCTGCTACTGATACCAGCGAAACCTGGTTGTGGATAACAGGAACATGTTTTATGTAAGTTGGACGAAGTATTAAAGCGATGTTTGATATATTTTTATTTTATTGCTTTTTATTTTACGTTTCTGTTCAGTTAACTGCATTTTATAACGCTATATGATAAATCTATATTGTTTTCTTTATTTTTACCACAAAATCCCTCTGTTTCACGTTACAACTCAACAGTTTTCGAATGGACCTAAATTAAACATTAACAACTTGAATCTTGCTATAAATGCTGTTTACTTTTACGAAACATACAGGCGGATAATTATGTAGGACAAAAATGTAGATTATGTGGTCCTTTAGCTACCCTCACTCAGTTTCTAGACTGTTTACCGCTTCCGCTTTTTAGGGGAACATAGCAAGATACTGTTCGCGTATGTAAAGAAAGCGACCTTTATGAGATAACGCCCGATAGTTATGCAACGCACTTAATGCACAGGTAACTTGGGTACGATCTTAGCTTGTTAAAGCTACTATGAAAACTAGTGTATTCTATGATTACTTTAATAGTGTATGGCAGCCTACGGTCGTTTTACAACTCGACTACGGAGCGATTTAAAGTGGAGCGACCGCATAAAGTGAATCGAAGATAAGGCAGATGCCACACTGATATACATTGGAAGATTCGTCAGGAAAGGTATTTCGCCAACAAAGGAAGTAGCTTACAAAATTCTCGTTCGACAAAAACTTGAACACTGCTCGCCAGGCTGGTAAGATATGATTGATAGAGGAAGTAGAAAAGGTCCAAGGAAGAGAGTGACTTTCGTTACAGGTTCATTTACTAAGAGCGAAAGCGTGACGGAGATGCTCAACCAGGTCCAGTTGCAGACGCTGCAAGAGAGGCGTTCTGCATGATGGTGTGATTTGTCGGTAAAAATTCCCAGAGCGTACATTCCTAGACGATTCAGCCAATATCTTGTTTCCTTCTGCGTATTATACACCTCGCGAAAAGACTGTGGCAGTAAAATTTGAGACATTCGAGCTCACACGGAGGCTTACCAGTAATCGTTCTTACCGTGAAGCATTCGTGCCTGGAACAGGAGACGGGGAAGTGACAGCAGTACATACAGTGCCTCCGCCCTACATCGTTAAGGTGGCTTGCGGAGTGTAAGTGTAGATGTACACAGTGCTTGAGTTGTGCCAGTATGCTGCGGTGCGCAAAAACTTTATTTTTTTAACAGTACAATTTTAAAATGCATAGAGAAGCCTTAAAATAAGTTTTAAGACCCCTAAACTAAAAAAAAAAAACACCTCACCCCCGTCATGAAAGGCGGAGCTACGCCTGTTCTCAATAGCGCATTAGCAGTAATCTGTCAAATCAAGTAAGCAGTACGGAAAAGCCTCCCCGACACCTAAAATTCATCTTCTGCAGGACAGTTTTTGTTCGCATTATCCAGACAAACTTCGATACCTTTGTGCCGTCTGTTGTGTGTTTCAGTAAAAACACACTAGTTATCTAAACGGTTTAGATATTTAATTTATTTAGGTTCAATTATTATGTGTTGTTGCTTACCTTAAGCCTCGTTTTTAGGTTGCAAGTTGGCATTCTGCCTGACAGCTTCTGCTCTTCAAAATAATAGTAAAAATACACTTTTTTCTGCTTGAAAAATCATAATTATCTAGCGGAGAGTACAGGTTGTAGTTGTGCTGTGCTTACGTTTCACCACAGTATACTTTCATGGTGCATTGCGCGATATTTTGAAGATATTTTTTTCATATATTGCCGGCCGGAGTGGCCGTGCGGTTCTAGGCGCTACAGTCTGGAACCGCGAGACCGCTACGGTCGCAGGTTCGAATCCTGCCTCGGGCATGGATGTGTGTGATGTCCTTAGGTTAGGTAGGTTTAAGCAGTTCTAAGTTCTAGGGGACTGATGACCTCAGAAGTTGAGTCCCATAGTGTTCAGAGCCATTTGAACCATTTATCATATATTTTACCGTGATTCTTGAGTTTCTCCCGGCGTATTTGATAATCAAAATATCCACGGGTATGCTGCCGGTCTATAGTGTCCAACGGGCACAATATTTCGGCGATCAAACATGTCGCCATCATCAGGTGAACTGACGGACTGAGCTCCTGTGAACGTACCGGCACGGAGATCCGTACGCTATGGCTGCTCAGAGGGAACTCTGAGCAGCCATAGCGTACGGATCTCCGTGCCGGTACGTTCACAGGAGCTCAGTCCGTCAGTTCACCTGATGATGGCGACATGTTTGATCGCCGAAATATTGTGCCCGTTGGACACTATAGACCGGCAGCATACCCGTGGATATTTTGATTATATATTTTACCCTTTTTCGTTTTTTTAAATTTTGTTGGCTTTGAGAGAAGTGCCCATACAGTCATTCAGTTATGACGATACGAACGTAAGGACAACACCACACCCTGTCCCCGAGCGGAGAAAAATCTCCGACTCGGCCGGGAATCGAAACTTGGGCCATTCGGTTAGCAATCAGCCGCGTTAACTGCGCAGCTAGCGGAGCGGACATTCTTTCTCTGTTACCTTGATTTAATAACAGACAGTATGAAATGAGCGACGAATGGGGTGGATAAAGTACTCGAAGCGAGCTGGTTAGCTTCTGCTGTTGCTACACAGTGTTGCTTTCCTTTAAAATCGACGAATGTAAGATGTATTGTGGGAACAGTTTACCGTTGTTTGTCTGATGTTAGAATTTGAAGCAAGTTCCATTAACCTTTTGGCGTCGTAAACGGATTGTTGTTGCCTAAGCAATCTGCTGGAGTTCGTCGTGTGGCAATGTTTGCACCTCTTCCTTTTGGTGGCCACATTAAACATATTGTCCGTGGCATACTTTGTCCACTCTAAGTGAATAGTGCTTTCAACTACGATCTGTTTAAATCAGGCTTCAAAATTCAGGATGCGCAGCTCACAGTATGAAAGGCCTCCGTAAAGTTTCGAGGCGGGAGAACCCATCGTACGCCTTCGTCCTCCAAGCATCTGAGGTCACCCGTCTGCCAGATTCACGGCCACGATAAGAATCACTGCTTCGCCTGAGGAAACCCAACCAGTTGGTGCCCGGCGTTGCCAAAGGACAAGGAGGTGAGTGGATACAAAGAACACATCTGGTTACATCCCTTCATGTAGAATGACGAATAATGAGAATGGTACGATGAGCAAATGATGTACACAGATTTTTACAAAGCTTAACAATAAGGAAGAAGAAGGCGAGAACAAATTGTGGTCGTTATGGTTAATGTAGAGGACGATATAAAGAGTAGGCCGAGAAGTGACAGACGATAAGCTGTATTAGGAATAAAAGATAGAGAAGAAATAGGTGGTAATAGTATGAGAAACGTGCAGATGATAAAACGGTAAACTTTAACAAAATAAACGTGTTGGTAGAAAACTTCAAAACTGAAAATAACTAGGAGCATAGATAAGATGAAAACGAAACTGGAACGATGACAAACATAGTAGAAAGGTGGAGGAGAACGAAATAAAGTAATAAAGAAAGAAATCAGAGCGTGCGAAAGCGAAGTGAATAAGAATAAGACAACAACACATAAACAACTGGAAAGAGACTCAGAAGGAACGAGAAAACATTAATGGATGAAGGCAGGAGGGAAGGGTGAAGTGAAGAAAGAAAATAGCGACGGTCAAGCGAAAGGGCTAATGTTTATAGCTCCAAACGAGGCCTTTCGCGGACTGTGCTGTTGTTTACAGAGAAGTAGCAAAACCAGAAAAATTCATCTGATGTCGGGAAGGCTTGCCATAGATAGATGCTTGGTGCAGGCACTTGCAGTTGATTCTTAACACAAACACACGTATCGTATAAATAGGCCCAGAGATCTGTTATTGTTTAATTGCACCACTAATTACCAATTACTGGAAACAGTCACACTCGTGTTTGTGTCTATAGTTTTTAGGATTTTATATTTACTCAGAAGCTCCGTAGTCCACCTTTTCTGGATTCTTCCGGTTCTTTCTCTTATTCGTCGTTCTCTTTATAAATTCCACAACCTCTCCGTTTCCACCAATGTGTTCCGGGCACATATGCACGACAACTATACTGTACACCAGTTGTAGATGTTTCACGTATTTGTGTATGTTTTCATGGCGCTGCAGAGGTGTTGTTGTGCAACATTATTCGTGTTTATGCGTTGCTATTACTATCGTACTTATTCTAAGGTATGTACAGGAAAAACATGTACTGCGTAGTAACCGAAACCGATCATGGTGAGAAATATGTATTTATCCAACTGTAGCCGTGGATTATTCTTACACATATACATCGAATAATGACAGTGACTGTGAGATCACAGAAATTCCAGTTTAACCCTTTCAGACTCTCTGGCTACAATTTTGTACATTAACTTTTACTGCTATTAACTGGAACAGAAGTATTTTTTCCCAATGAAAACACGAGGCACACATTTGTGAATGTTCAACCTTTTCATCAACAGATAGTGCTACCAACTGTTGGGCATCAATATAAAAATAACAACAAGTCAATGTAGCAATTCGCGGTAGCTATCGTGACCACCGGAATACACTGATGTGGTCGTTTCGCTACATTCCACTGTATGATTGAAATTGTTATTGTGCATGGTTACTATTAAATGATAATTTTACTATTTATTACAGTAGAGAATATCTCGTAATTAGTTTTTTTAGTCCATAACATGAAGGCAGGCGCGCAAAGTATGTTTTGAAAATGAGTACATATTTTTGATATAAATCTTGCATCTAAAATCATTAAGAAGTCACGTGAGAACATTACCCCACACAAAAAAAATGTTTCTTCCTCCAGAAAAAATCCAGGACAATTGTTCTTCCCCTGCATCACTCGGGGTGATAGGAGTCGAGAACGTGTTACGATGCATCCTCCGCCACACAGCGTGAAACGGCTTCTCGAATACTGATGTAGATGTGGACGCAGCAGTAGAGGACAAGAAGGGAAAGAGTGCAAGTGAAAGCAGCCCACAAAAGTCGCCATCAAGAGGACATAGAGTTACGTGTTGAGAGAGTACGGGCCGACCGCTCGCTTTGGGTGGCGATCGACAGGTGGGGCTGACCGAGTGGGCGCAAACCACACAGCGCGATGGCTGGCGAGATAGGCCGCTCGGCGACAGGTCGACAGGTCGGTGCCCCGCCCTCTGCTGTCTCTGTGTGGTCTGACAGCGACCTAACGACACGCTCAGACTTATTCATTAGCCAGAGCCGCCTATTTCACTTAACCACTCTCATAAAACTTGTGGTGTTTCTCCATCAAATACGAGGTAAATTAAAAAAAATTTAACTACCGTCTTTTTATGAAACAAAATGCGATTTTAACACAGTGTTATATTAAGGCGCAAATGTATACCTTAATCTACGCTTTCGGCGTTTCTTCCATAAACTTCAGTAATGTTCTGATGGAGTTCAACTGCTTTCACATCTTTTACACCAGACAACATATCACTGTACGCATTGCACACGCTGCAGAGGATTTTCAGTCAACTGAGAGTTTTTAAATAAGCACACGCAACGTAAAGAACGGCGAATGCTTCTGTTACGCATCGCTGCAGAGGCCATATTTAGGAAGCCAGTACTTGCTTTAAAAAAATAATAAATAAGTAAATACGCCCCGTACAAAGTATTCCTACATACATTTTTGATAGTTATAAAACTATCTTCGTTTTTAATCCGCTGTTTTGAAAGTTTAGTAGCTGCATTCATTATTTTCTCCAGCGTGTCTTTTAGTGTCCCAGAAATTCTGAATATCCTGATATGGCAGACGCTTGATGAGACACGCCAACTATCCCGTGATAGTTTACATATAAAGCTTCGGGAAACCGTATTTAGTGAAGAGTCAAGGAATTAATACAATCTTTACGTATCGCTCCCATAGGGAATGAAAAGACAAAATTAGACTAATTACAAGACGCACAGAGGCAATTTATGATTCATTCCGCACTTCATACGCAGATGGAACAGGAAGATACAACAAGTCGTACATTGGAAAGTACCCCCTGCCATGCTTCTCACAGTGGTTTTCAGGATACGGACGTAGATGTATTTATTTTGGCCTCTAACAATTTAGTATTGGAGGGCAGTGTGGAGGGTAAAACACGTAGAGGGGGACGAAGAAATGAATACACTAAGCAGATTCAGAAGGATGTAGGTTGCAGTAGGTACTGGGAGATGAAGAAGCTTGCACAGGATAGAGTAGCATGGAGAGCTGCATCAAACCAGACTCAGGACTGAAGACCACAACAACAACAACAGTTGTAGGAACGCTCTGATGAACAATCTGCACGCAAAGGTAAATACGTTGCACGACGCAAAAAAACTTGTTTGCTAAGGCCGGTATTACACTATCAAATTTCTTTGTCAAAGATTTGATCAAAGATGTGATCCAATATTCCGTCCAATATATTTGACAAAGATCTTTGACGTAGCGCTAGAAGGGGTATTACACTGTCATCAAATTTTTCGTCAAAGTTCAAGATGGCTGACAACAACTTTTTATTAACCGCAGCAGTTGTACGTACCCCAATTGCATTGTGTGCACATGCGGAAAAGAAGTGGGGGGAAAATGGAACCATACATACGAGGTTGACAGTCTTAAAGTCCTGGGATTACAACTTGATAATAAATTCAGTTGGGAGGAGAACACCACAGAACTGCAGAAAGGCCTTAACAAATCTGTATTTGCAATTCGAGTGTTAGCAGACATAGGCAACATAAAAAAGCTTGCATACTTTGCCTACTTTCGTTCCATAATGTCATTTGGAATATTATTTTGGGGTAAATCTTGAAGTCAAACAAAAGTTTTCAGAGTCCAAAAGCGTGTAATACGTATTATTTGTGGAGTAAATTCACGGACTTCCTACAGAAACCTCTTCAAAGAACTGGATATACTAACTACTGCCTCTCAGTATATTTACTTCTTAATGAAATTTGTCTTAAATAATATATCTCTTTTTCCAACAAACAACTCAGTTCAAATATGATCTGCACAAGGACTTAAAAGCACTTACTATAGTTCAAAAAGGGGTCCACTACTCAGGAACACTCATCTTCAATAATTTGCCAGGAAACATAAAAAATTTAGTTAGAAATAAAGATCAGTTTAAAAGGAGCCTGAAAAACTTACTACTAGCCAACTCCTTCTACTCCATTGGCGAAATTTTTAATAGAAACAAATGGTGTATTGTATTTATTCATACTATTAGTATTGTTATTTCAGCTTAAAAAAATCGACATGTTCCACATCCACGAGGATCTCCTCAGCACGGATCTATGGAACGAAAAACTAATCTAATCTGGGTGAAGCCGTGGGTTTTACGACGACACGATAAAAGCATTCAACAAAACTTGTTACGTGAGCTTACAGTGGAAGACGTCAAGTCGTACATCAATTACTTAAGAATGGATGAGCATACATTTCTGTATGTACTCAATGAAGTGTATCCTCATATCACAAAGCACAATATTCACTTAAGAACTGCTACATCTTCAGAAGACAGGCTCGCTGTAACACTCCGATTCCTTGCTACAGGAGAGGGTTATGTTATGTTATGTTAGGTTAGGTTAGGTTAGGTTAGGGCAGGTCAGGTCAGATCAGTTCTGGTCAGGTCTCCAATCTTCTTAATCTATTTTTGTATTCAGGGTGCCTCACGTTGTAAAGCGCCTCATCACCTTCAGACATCTTTATTAATTTTGCAGTTGTCGGCACACACCAATTGTATTTACCGGCAATGGTTATAAAAACACTACAGACGACAGAACGCTGCAGCGATGCTAGCGCTCCATATGGTAACATGTCACATTACAGTGAACAGAAGACAAGCGGTTTCTTTGATCAAATATACAGCGAGGCCCTAGATTTGATCAAATATTGGACGACATTTGACAAAGATATTGGACAAAGAAATTTGATAGTGTAATACCGGCCTAACGAAAGCTCTAGCAGTTTTTCTGGTTTACCTTCGTGGATCTATTTTGCTAAAGGGGGGCAGGGCAGACTCTTAACGTCCTGTCGATGTCACAAGAGACGGACAAGGCTGGGAGAGGAAATCGGCCGATACTTCGAAGAATTATCCCAGCGTTTGCCTCTGAAGTCGTTACGGATAACCACGGACAGTTCTTAAAGTGCGTTTATACGGAGTGGGTGTGGCCTTGTGAAACAGTTGCGCGAATCTGTTTGTCGCAGCATTGTAAAGGCAGCTTCAGTGAGTGAACCCTCCGTGTGTCAGAGTGAGGCTGGGCGCGCGTTGGCCACAGGAATGCTGCCGGAAGACGCCACGTGTGCCGGGTCGGACCGGTGCTATCGCGCGCTTTATTTAGGCTGCCGTGGCGCCGGCGCCATTAGACTGCCAGCTGCTGCCTTCTAGCCCTCCCCCCCCCCCCCCCTCAAAACTACATCGTCTGCCCCACTAACAGCCAGGCTGCTCGCACTATTCCTGTCAGCAACCGGCTCCCCGGAACTAGTCGTACATGTTCTCTCAGTGTCATATTTCCCCATCTTGTAACACGTATCAACACGGCGTCCTAAGAAAAACATTCTTAAAACACATATCCTATAAATAAATGCCCTCAACAGTCTATATTTCCGTTCTTTATTCACCTATACATATTTAGGAGCCCATGCTTCATATTCCGGTTTTACCTGTTACAAACACCACTTTTGGTAATAGACTACATTTACACGTTCCTTAAATCGCACAACAAAGCGCAGGCTAAAGCGAAATCGAAAAGTCCCGTCTGGTTAGAAGCGCCAGAAGGCATGCATCGGTACTGCACGGACACTGAGCAAGCTATCGAGCCGCTCAGTCCGGCACCGCGCTGCTGCTACGGTCGCAGGTTCGAATCCTGCCTCGGGCATGGATGTGTGTGATGCCCTTAGGTTCTAAGTAGTTCTAAGCTCTTGGGGACTGATGACCTCAGATGTTAAGTCCCATAGTGCTTAGAGCCATCTGAACCTATCAAATTGTCGAGTACTAAAAGGAAATCAGCGATTCTTGCTTTCTCTGCGTCCGCTTCATTATATACCGTTGCAGTGAACGACGCGAAAATAAGAAAACTGTCATTGTGAGAAAAAACTGGATCAGTAGATGAGAAGAGAGGGCAAGCTTGGAATTTATCCTAAAATATCTTGTTTTAGAAGAATCCTTTCGAAATTAATCCAGAATGAGTCAGTATAATTATTGGTTCGTACTATTCCTTCTGCAACAGTAATTATGACGAGAAGCTAGCCTATTCAAACATTCCACTCTATTGATCGATCAAAGTCTGTCGACAATAATACTTCTCTCACTGCCTGCTTCGCTTAGACATTTAAATGGCACGTCCTTTCGGCAGTGTTGTGGACGCAGAGTTTTTATTTTATTTTTAATTTCCTCACTGTTGTTTGTGGGACTGCACTCTTAGAGTACAGCATATTTCGTTTAATGCTGTATCACGTTTGTTTCTGTTTTGATAATCTTCACTTCCGATGAAAAAAAGGCACGGCTTCAGTTCACATTGCCAATTATTGGTTTGGCGCACAAGTTCGTAGCGTTTTTTTCACACACAATAGGTACACACGACACAGACTTTCATCGCCAGTAATACATTCTCCTTCACTATTTACAACAGTCTACCAATACTAGGATAACTTTTCGATTCTGCGACTGTAAAAATCACGTGGCTTTGAGGCGAAGAACTCGTCGAGTCATTTTCGGAGCCCATCTTCATCCGGATAGGAAAATCCTTGAACGATGTTCCATATTGGGCGGGAAAGGTGAAAACCCGAGGGCGTGGTAGTAAGGTGGGTGCGGAATGACTTCCCAACACAGCTCGCGTACTGAATTTTTCGTCAGTCTAGCAGGGCGTTATCGTGGAGTAGCAGTCTTCCTGGTCCTTGTTCTTGGACTGCGTCTGCAAGACATCTCAGTAAAAGAGAGAGAGAGGGAGAGAGAGAGAGAGAGAGAGAGAGAGAGAGAGAGAGAGAGAGAGAGAGAGAGAGGGGGGGGGGGGAGAAGCTCTGAGCGCTTTGGGACTTAACATCTGAGGTCATTAGTCCCCCAGAGCTTAGAACTACTTAAACCTAACTAACCGAAGGACATCACACACATTCATGCCCGAGGGAGGATTCGAACCTGCGACCGTAGCGGGTGCGCGGTTTCAGACTGAAGCGCCTAGAAACGCTCGGCCACAACGGCCGGCTGACGTCTCAGTTTTTGACAATAATTGTCAGCAGAGATGATTACGCCTCGGAGAAGCAATTCGTACTACACCACACCGGCGCTGTTCTGTCAGATGCCCAACATTATCTTTTGTGGATGCGCGCAGGTCTTTGTACGGGGAATTGCTGTTTTGTTTAGGCTCAACGGCTCCTTTCTTTTCTTTGTGCTAGCATAAAGACACCACTTCTCCTAACCAATAACGATACAGGATAGGAATGGTCGGTGCTGTTGACGAGCCAATTGATGACAAGCAAGCAGAGATGCGTGTATGGCCACCCGCAGATTTTTGTGATTTTGGCTTAGAGCACGCAGTACCCATACACCCGATTTTTTAAGCTTCTCCGCTGCATGCAAATGTTGCAAGATGGTGGAGTAATTACAGTTTATCACGTTTGCCAATACTCGAGTACGCTGACGTGGATCACTGTAGATTATGCGTTTAAACGATCTTCATCAAACCCCGCAGGTCTTGCTGAACGTGTACAGTAACTATCAAAATGATGTTCCTTAAAACGAGAAAACCATTTTCTTGCAGAGCTCTGTCCAATGGCATTATCCCGATAGAGGGCGCAAATGTTTCTGGCTGACTCCGCTGCCGTCACCCCTCTACTCCTCAACTCAAACAGAAGAATATGTCGGAAATGGCCAGATTTCTCCATTGGCACTCCAGTTTCCAGCTGCCGGCTGGGCGGCCGAGCGGTTCTAGGCGCTATAGTCTGGAACCGCGCGACCGCAACGATCGCAGGTTCGAATCCTGCCTCGGGCATGGATGTGTGTGATGTTCTTAGGTTAGTTAGGTCTAAGTAGTTCTAAGTTCTAGGGGACTGATGACCTCAGAAGTTAAGTCCCATAGTGCTCAGAGCTATTTTTCGTTTCCAGCGTCCACAGTTCCACTCACTATCTCCAAATGACAAAATGTCAATATGTAAACCCAAACAGCAACAGAGAACTACAAATAAAGGATGAGAATTGATAAATAAAACCACAGCAACCGGAACACCAATATCCAAAACAGAAACGCTACGAACTTATGCACCAACCTTATACCGGGTGATCAAGAAGTGAGTATAAATTTGAAAACTTAATAAACCACGGAATAATGTAGATAGTGAGGTAAAAATTGACACACATGCTTGGAATGACATGGGGGTTTTATTACAAAAAAAAACAAACAAATTGCACAAAATGTCCGACAGCTGCCCGTCGTTTGATGATGATCGTGTGCTCAGCTGCCACTTTCGTCATGCTTGGCCTCCCAGGTCCCCAGACCTCAGTCCGTGCGATTTTTTGCTTTGGGGTTACCTGAAGTCGCAAGTGCATCGTGCGGGCGCTAAAGACTACACTGTTGAGCGCCCCTAACACCATATCCATATCCATCTCCATATCCAAGTGCATCGTGATCGACCGACATCTCTAGGGATGCTGAAAGACAACATCCGACGCCAATGCCTCACCATAACTCCGAACATGCTTTACAGTGCTGTTCACAACATTATTCCTCGACTACAGCTGTTGTTGAGGAATGATGGTGGACGTACGAGCATTTCCTGTAAAGAACATCATCTTTGCTTTGTCTTACTTTGTTATGCTAATTATTGCTATTCTGATCAGATGAAGCGGCATCTATCGGACATTTTTTGAACTTTTTTATTTTTTTGGTTCTAATAAAACCCCCTGTCATTCCAAGCAAGTGTGTCAATTTGTACCTCTCTATCTACATTATTCCGTGATTTATTCAGTTTTCAAATTTATACTGACTTTTTGATCACCCGGTATTTGCACCAAACTGCCATATTTTACCTTATGTCTTCTCGAAATCGTTTTGTCAGTGCACCAAGGCAGATGTGCTATGCACAACTGCAGAAGTCTTCACCGCTTGAAAGCGAAGGCACAGGTGGATATACATTTGGCTCCTATCCGCTGCATTCGTATAACATCGTACGCGCTTTCACGGGCGGGTATAGATTTACTTTCGTCTGTGCAATTTGCAGCACCAAATTGGAGGCAGAGTGTATAGCCAATCTGCGCCTCTCAGAGGACTTATTGTTAAATAAAGAGAAAAAGATGTATGACCACTATTGAAAAAATAAGCATTTCTCCTCACATACAGCAACGGAGTAACAAATCTGCTCTCCAAGATTCCATAGTTCCGTTACAAATACTAGTAGATGTAAATCACAGAGAGCACTGAAATTTTCTTAGCAAAATATCGCGACAGGTTTATTTTAGAAGGGACAGAAAAGTGTAACCGTTTTTTTAAAGGAATGAGTTTGAAACTAAACAACCAATATGACCAGTGTGTTGAGGTGAGACATGTCTAATGGAGTTCTAACAACACAGAGGAATTTCTCCCTGGATCAATAGTCAAGCACATTCTCGCAAAATTCAGGTGTTTCGTAGCGTCAAATTTTGTTGTTCACTAACACAGTCATTTGTATTTTCCGTTTATTTCACAATATGACCATATCCATCAGGTACGACGAAGAGCGTCGATTAAAACTTGCCCATCCTAAAACAGTACAGGTACTTGAAACGCTGAAGCTGACGAAGTTTTATTCTTAATATATACATGCTGCACTCTGCGTGTGTGCCAAGAGAAATCATCATGGAATCGTTTACAATATCTTAAAGCGAACTCTGCAACATCCGACATATCACCATAAAAAGCGATGTTCTACTTCTAGTCATGTTGGCTGGTTTTACGATGAGACAATGTGGTGACCTCTGGCAAGACGTCACGTTGTGTCCGCTTTTGGTTTTGACTGGCCTCAAGGCGCTGTCTCTCATTACCAGGTACGAAGTTCCCCACGCAATGAACATCTTAAACGGTGGACTTGTTGCCCCGCGCGACCTTTGGCACGTGCCTTTGCCTGTTCCTGATGAAAACGATACGACTTTATTGAATGTTCGTGACACGTTAAAAGTCTGCACCGGACCGAGACTCCAAACCGGATCTCCACTTTTTTGCGAACAGCACTGTTCCCCCTGAGAAACCTGAGCTCGCCTCACGGAACAAAACTACTGCTGCTACGTCGATGCCTCTCTTCTATATTTTACGGACGCTCTGTCAACTGCTGAAACCCACAGAACTGCACCAGGAGTAAAAGATGTATGCTTTGAGCATGTATTTTCATCCAATGTAGCACAGAAAGATAATTAAATACATGTTGTAAACGCTGATTAACTACGAACATCATTTCATATCCTGGAATTCGAATGCTGATGCGATGCAGTTGGTTGAAGCGACACAAAATACTGAAGACTGAATTCATTAAATTCATTACTTAAAGTAGTGATTCCATTCAGTAAATAAAAATAACAGTACAGAACTCATGATACGCAAATGTATGTTAAGACCATCACCTTAACGAACCCTATCTTTCATTTGAGGAAAAGGCCACACGAAATAATTTTTGCACAATTTAGCAACATAAAAACACTGTATTTTAGCTCTCTCTCTCTCTCTCTCTCTCTCTCTCTCTCTCTCTCTCACGTCTTTCAAATGCTTTTAATAACAACTTTTTACACATAGCCACACAGTCTAATCACATGCATACAAAAATAAAATTTTGCAGAATACTTGCTCGACAATAAGTTGGTCGGACATTTCGCTTCGAAGATGGCGTAACCTATATTGTAACAACTCCCAATGTTAACTTCTGAAGGAAAATTAAGGCCATCACTGGAACAAACATTATGAATTTACAGCATGACACACAATTTACTGACGTTTTATTGCCCAACAAGTAGGAAAGTGGTATACACATTTTCTTCATTGACTGGAGTTCCTATTCAAAATTGCATCTATTTTGTTACACTACAAGCCTTCAAAGTATGTAATGGAACATCTGGAACGTGTGCTACGAAGAACTGATTTTTGCTATTGAATCGTGATGAAACTTAGGTATGCACCCAGCTCGAAGGTATTGTTTACAACCCAAATTCATATATTTGCTGCGCATTGTAAGAGAATATCATATTTCAGCCATGTCAGGAAAATGAGAAAGCATCTGGCATAGAACATCAAGTGCCTTAAGTGGACACTTTAGATGCTGGTTTTAAGAGAACTTTTCAACCATGATGAAGATGTTTAATAACAACAATAATACAGAAATAATTGACAATAAGATAAAAAGGCTGGATTAGAAAAGAACAAGGGAAACGTGTGATCATCCTAAACCATGTTCATATCGATTTGCAAGCAACAAACAACTGATTGACGCATGCAGGTTTGCAAGGCAGGAGATCAGGACGTTGCGACAAGGAACAGCCGGAAGTAGAGCCTCAAGTAGAGCAGTCTTCAAGAAGGGTCGTCGAGCAGATGCGCAAAACTATAGACCTATATCTCTGACGTCGATCTGTTGTAGAATTTTAGAACATGTTTTTTGCTCGCGTATCATGTCGTTTCTGGAAACCCAGAATCTACTCTGTAGGAATCAACATGGATTCCGGAAACAGCGATCGTGTGAGACCCAACTCGCTTTATTTGTTCATGAGACCCAGAAAATATTAGATACAGGCTCCCAGGTAGATGCCATTTTCCTTGAATTCCGGAAGGCATTCGATACAGTTCCGCACTGCCGCCTGATAAACAAAGTAAGAGCCTACGGAATATCAGACCAGCTGTGTGGCTGGACTGAATTTTTAGCAAACAGAACACAGCATGTTGTTATCAATGGGGAGACGTCTACAGACGTTAAAGTAACCTCTGGCGTGCCACAGGGGAGTGTTACGGGACCATTGCTTTTCACAATATATATATAAATGACCTAGTAGATAGTGTCGGAAGTTCCATGCGGCTTTTCGCGGATGATGCTGTAGTATACAGAGAAGTTGCAGCATCAGAAAATTGTAGCGAAATGCAGGAAGATCTGCAGCGGATAGGCACTTGGTGCAGGGAGTGGCAACTGACCCTTAACATAGACAAATGTAATGTATTGAAAATACATAGAAAGAAGGATCCTTTATGATTATATGATAGTGGAACAAACACTGGTAGCAGTTACTTCTGTAAAATATCTGGCAGTATACGTGCGGAACGATTTGAAGTGGAATGATCATATAAAATTAATTGTTTGTAAGGCGGGTGCCAGGTTGAGATTCATTGGGAGAGTCCTTAGAAAATGTAGTCCATCAACAAAGGAGGTGGCTTACAAAACACTCGTTCGACCTATACTTGAGTATTGCTCATCAGTGTGGGATCCGTACCAGATCGGGTTGACGGAGGAGATAGAGAAGATCCAAAGAAGAGCGACGCGTTTCGTCACAGGGTTATTTGCTAACCGTGATAGCGTTACGGAGATGTTTAGCAAACTCAAGTGGCAGACTCTGCAAGAGAGGCGCTCTGCATCGCGGTGTAGCTTGCTTGCCAGGTTTCGAGAGGGTGCGTTTCTGGATGAGGTATCAAATATATTGCTTCCCCTTACTTATACCTCCCGAGGAGATCACGAATGTAAAATTAGAGAGATTCGAGCGCGTACGGAGGCTTTCAGACAGTCGTTCTTCCCGCGAACCATACGCGACTGGAACAGAATAGGGAGGTAATGACCGTGGCATGTAAAGTGCCCTCCGCCACACACCGTTGGGTGGCTTGCGGAGTATAAATGTAGATGTAGATGTAGAAGGAGCAAGAAAAAGATGATACACGGAGGTATTGTGGGGATCAGAAGGAGAATATATAGCACACTGGATTTGGATCGAAAATTTTGGCAACCGCGGAATATTTGAAAAGGCTAAAACAACCCACGTGAAGTGGGCACAGGATTGGCAATTAATGAAAGATTTGTGTCCATACAACAAATATAATCCCCTCATTGTTCTAGAAAATAAAAAAAATGCAAAGTTTACTGGATTCACAGAATAAGAACCTATAAAATAATTCGTTCACATAATGGCACCTTCTCCGTAGATATCATTGCACAAAACCCATCATTTGCAAACCAACTAAAATACGGAGCCGGTCAAATAAAGGGATGCGGAAAAATAATCTAAATGACATGTGGAAACATAAAGAAGTCTTAACATATCGTCCTTATAGTAATATCGGATTTCGTTGTTATCCCAAAACGGACTTTAAGAGCGTACAGGAATCACAACTATATCATTATGCTCTGTTGTTGAGTTATACTCAATACCTGTGGAACAGTTCATCGGGTTCTCAGAGAACACAGTTCACTGAGCGCAATTTACTGTTTAGGACGTTACCAGCACATCAATACAGTGTAAAAATGAATGAGCCACTAAAAATGAATACTACGAACTACAGTTAATGTTATCATGTGTAAACGGACGATAACACATTAAGGAAAGGTTTTCAGCTTGTTCAAGTCAAAGATAACCGAGCTAGAACGGTCTCGAGCAGTGAGAAATCAGCATACCAAGTTAAGAATAGAACAGCTGGACATATTGAACTGAAGTAAATTTAGACGGTGGGTGAGGAAGTTCATCGGTTTCTGGGAGACGGGGAAGATATAATAAAAGACAACAGCTCGTGAAAGAGGAGATGAAACAAGTCAGCAAAAACATGAAAAAATTCTGGCAGAACATGGAAGCAAGAGAGTGAAAAACAACGTAAAGGCTACCAAACGAAGGTCCATAGATGGCTTAAGGAAGCCTTAATAGTTAATAATAATAATTAGTATTATTATTACAAATATAAACTAAATACGACAAAGAATGAAACAATGGTATAAAATATCAGATCAACTGCATGTATGATTGGGCTACTCGGATAACGACGAGGCAAACGTTTTCACACTGCAATGTATTTGAAATGAGGCAGACTCCTGCGTTCTCGTGTGACAGTATCATCGTGCTGTTTTCCAACAGGACAATGCTCGCCATACATGGCACGAGTCTCTTTGAACTGTCAACGTTATATTGAGGTACATCCGTGGCCAGCAACATTCCCAGATCCGTCCCCGATAAAACTTGTGCGGGATCAGCTCGGACGTCGAACAGTTGTCAAATGCTATCTTCAGTGCGGTTCCAGGCTTTCGTGGACGCTGACGCTCGTCACGTTAAGCAACGTTTGTAATCTGCAACATAAATGTGTTACGCAATTAAGAAACGTTACTGTAACATGTGGAAATTAACATGTGTGATTTACTCGTTATTTCTCTTGCGGATGCCCTTATCAATGTTTCCACAAGGTTCCACTGTTCGAAGATCCCTGGTTTTTCATGGGGCTCTGTCGAAAGTTTAATTATAACCAACCTGTGTATCAGCGTCCGGCAACGGCCTTGCCGCACTGGATACACCGGTTTCTGTCAGATCACCGAGGTTAAGCGCTGTCGGGCGTGGCCGGCACTTGGATGGGTGACCATCCGGGCCGCCATGCGCTGTTGCCATTTTTCGGTGAGCACGCAGCCTCGTGATGGCTAGTTGAGGAGCTACTCGACCGAATAGTAGCGGCTCCGGTTAAAGAAAACCATAGTAATGACCGGGAGAGCGGTGTGCTGACCACACGCCCCTCCAATCCGCTTCCTTACTGAGGATGACACGGCGGTCGAATGGTCCTGATGGGCCACTTGTGGCCTGAAGACGGAGTGCTGTGTATCAGCGTCCGACACCGATTAACCATACTCAAGAATTAGTGTGCTTCGGTAGCTCAGTTGGTAGAGCACTTGCCCGCGAAAGGCAAATGTCACGAGTTCGAGTCTCGGTCCGGCACACAGTTTTAATCTGCCAGGAAGTTTCATATCAGCGCACACTCCGCTGCAGAATGAAATTCTCATTCTGGAAGTTTCTAACGATGTTACCTCCATGTACTGAAATGTCGTCTGCGAACAGCTTTGCAGGGTTGCAGTCTTTTTCAGTCTAGTCGTTTCTGTGTAAGTGAACATCAACGGCTCTATCACTCTGCCTTTAAGATACGCTAGACGCTCCTTAGCTGCCGGTGGTGCCCTTGCATGAAAGGTTCACTGCGCGCTAAACCATAGAGACCTGTAAGCGTGTAAATGAAACATCGACAATCTTCGTTGACTACATAATGCGATGAGTCACTGTTGAGCCACTTCTGCTGCCCGCATCTCGTGGTCGTGCGGTAGCGTTCTCGCTTCCCACGCCCGGGTTCCCGGGTTCGATTCCCGGCGGGGTCAGGGATTTTCTCTGCCTCGTGATGGCTGGGTGTTGTGTGCTGTCCTTAGGTTAGTTAGGTTTAAGTAGTTCTAAGTTCTAGGGGACTTATGACCACAGCAGTTGAGTCCCATAGTGCTGAGAGCCATTTGAACCACTTCTGCTCCTCAGTTGCTGCATCGGTATTTTGCCGAGTCCATGCAGTGGCGCTCACGTTACGAGAGGCGTTTCAGTTCTGAGTGAGAGAGATTACGAATGCAGCTGACATAGTTAAGCTTGCGGACCAAACATGCGGGAATTTATTTCCGTCTGCCTCGAAGCTGCGATTAGAATGTTGGCGGGAAACGACGACGACTTAAACGGCGACTGGCATGCATGCATGCATGCATAAGCAGAGCATCCAGCGGTTGATTGCTGCGCGCCCAGGGTCCTAGGTGTGGCCGTGCAAGCTTCCATGTACAGAGCAAGGCCGCCATTAGCGCCCGGCGGGTAATGAATGCGCTTACTGACTACCGGCCTTGGGGCCACACTCTGACAACTATCACCTCGCTCTGCGCCTTCCTCATTGCAAGCGCAAGATCGAACCTGATGAGAACTCAGTACACAGGACGGATCGTAAAAAACGTCTTCAGTATGTGCATTAGATTTCTGCCTTTCAAGGCAGAAATCCAACTCACTTATTGTTCCGTACGTTTAGAAGCGATTCTGATGAAAAGACATTGTCCGAAGCCAGTCTGTGAGTAGATTAGATAACGCTACATGGGACGCTCTGATTCTGTGACACACGTTTATTTCACGCGTTACCGTAGGTTTCATACCACCCAGGTCAGGTGAACTTACAAAACTATAATCTTAGTGTTGTCCTGACTCTTACATGAACCGCGACGGGGAGGAGAGGGAGGGAGGGAGGGAGGGAGGGAGGGAGGGAGAGAGAGAGAGAGGGAGAACCAACGAACTGTCGATTTATTACGTTTATTATTAAGAAAGATGAAATCAGATGACGTTCTAGAAAACGATGTACTCTACAATCATTAGAGGGACTTTAAGCCTGCACCATGAACACTATATCTTCTTCTTTATAAAAAAAAAAAAAACCAAGCTTAAATTCGTAGAAATGATGCAGTGTCATGTATTGGAGCAATTTTCTGCTTTTTTTTCATACGTTAACATTTCAGTCCGTGGTGTCCACTAAAAGCATTTCTACCCATGTGCTCCAATAACCTGATCCACTGGAGCAATTTCACTAGAGACTACGTTCATAAGCAAAGAAACGTATCGAACTTTTTTTTTTTCCTGGTGAGATGTTTTGACGATAACGATGCGGAGTCAAATTTCCTCCCGCAGCATTCAAATACCTCAGCAGCATTCACATTTATGCTTTTGCCTGCGGTAAAACCGACTTCGAAAAATATGATGTAGGTCACATACGTACCATCGAACATACCTTGATACTTCAAGAATTGTCACTGCCTAGAGTTTCCTTACCGATCTGGTGTCATTACCTAAAATCTAAAGGTTTCTGAATCTACAGAGCAGGGTTGTCGTTGCTGATGCGGTAACAGTTCCATGAATTAGTCTTGTGACTCGCAACACACACACACACACACACACACACACATACACACACACACACACACACACACAGAACTTAATCGCGTAGTATGCATGCCGCTGAGGTATACGTCCCACTCAGGGCGTGCTCCATCATGAGTTGTCATTAGCACGCCTTATGCCTACGAACAACATGGGTATGATGTGGACTTAAGCAATCCAGTACTAGTCCGCTTGCCAGTAATAGTCTGCTATAATTAAAACTCAGTAAATGCCACCCCGATATATGACTGTTTCTTTTATTATAATCGCAGTGGTGGTGCGATGCTAATTGTTTCTTAATTGTATTCTGTCAAGTATAACTGATTTTAATTAGCCGTGGTCTAAAAGAGAGCATTTTATGACAATAAACTACTGTAATATACTCTTTTTAGAACCTTTAAATGCTGCACTGATGTATGGTTATTCTATAATTAACTGAATTTCTATTGTGGGCCTCGAATTAAATACTTCACTACCATATTGGTGCCTAACGTATGGGCTTAACTAAATTCAACACCACTGCACTAAGGAGAGAAGATTCAGGTATTATGGAATAATTGGACAATTTGGAATACCGCGCACCACTTCTGAGGGGTCCCATGACGCTGTGTAGTGAACGCAGACTGCTTGCCGGCTTTGCTTTTTTCGCTGTACAAAAACGCAGGTTTCAGTTACGTGAAATTTCTGCAGGTTAAGTTTTCAAAAATCTGTATGAAACATTAGTGTGTCTTAAGACATAGAGATTAAATGTAATAGCTAGTCACAGGATATCAGAATGTTCAGTTTCATTCTGGAAACACCCCCCAGGCTGTCGCTCAGCCCCATCTCCGCAGTATCCTTTCTTCCAGGAGTGCTAGTTCTACAAGTTTCGCAGGAGAAATTCTGTGAAGTTTTGAAGCTACGGGACGATGTGCTGGTGGAAATATATCTGTGAGGAGGGGTCATTATTCGTGCTTGGATAGCTTAGTCAGTACAGCACCTGCCCACGACAGGCAAAGGTCTCGAGATTGAATCTCGGTCCGGAACAGTTTTGACATGCCTGGAAGTTTCGCAGATATCAATTTATTATCCAATGGCTCCTATTAGTTGGTTACTTTTCCTTCAGTGACAGATAGGATATTTCTCCAAATGGGCATGTTGGGTTATATGGAACCTCAGAGTCCTGACGCACGTGTTCCTTGTTATTTAATGCGTTCTTATGATTCGCTCTCTTGTTAACCGAAAACTCTGACATTACCGTTTGAGGTATCACCATCACCGTAAAAGGAGACGTCGAACAGAGATACGAAATCTGTGACATCATCTATAGTAACCTGTTCTAGAAAAGTCAGTTAGAGTTCGAAGTAAGAGTTTAGCAACAGTCCGAAGGCAAAAAAGATTCTAAGGCTGGCGAATGAAAATGAAGAAACCAGAAACCTCCAAAGCACAGGCGACGACTCATCAAAAAATTACAATTTACTTCGAAGTGCGACTCCAGTGGCGATGATGTATCTTTCCATCCCGATGTATGATCTAAAATGGATTTCGTACCATCTACTGCACGAGAGACGAAAAAAGAGAGATCTGAGTGCTATGTGAGTGCACTTCGATTGTACTGGCGCTGACAAGGGAGATTATATTTGTGATTTCTGCAAATAAAATAAACTGAGTTGGCTTACTTAGTTGCAAAACTGTAGGCCTATTACGTATCGTGCAGGGTCGTTAGAATTAAATTTTCGCTACTTTAGAGGATCTCCACAAAAAAAACTTTGTGGAAGCAACTGTAAGGGCACGTGGAAGAGAAATAACGAATAAACCCTTGAAGAAAACACATTTTTAATTCCCAGATGAGAAGGTGACATTTCTTAATTGTTTACCAGGTTACAAACGTTGCTCACTGTGACGATCATCTGCACCTTCGACAGTCTGGAACCGCAGCAGAGATACCATTTCACAGCTGTTCGCAGCTCTTTGCGAAAGGTGGACTATGAAATGTTCAATTGTCGGACAAACCTTGTGCACTGCTTGAAGATCTCACACTGCGTGTAGCATTCTCAGCCATTGCAGCAGTAACGTCTTCAACAATTTGTGGCGCAGTTGGCCGTCGGCCTCTCCCAGGACCAATTCTCAAATCGCCAATTAATTCGAATTTCCGAATCATGTTCTTCAAACCTGGTGCGGTAAGAGGACCTCTGGCCATTCCTTTAAAGCGGCGATACTCGCGAAGAGCAACACCATTGCTGTTATTTTGATAAAGCAGCTTTACGAGTAATTCCCCTCTCACCTTGTTGAGACCCTTGCTGACTTTTTCCGACTGTAGTCCACACAGATGCTTGTGTTTCAGTCCTACGTCGGCGCACCTGTACGTAATGGCAAGTCATGACATTAACGCTACTAACGCAGCAAATGCTGCAGGACACAGTCAGAACATCATTCCTATAAAGTCGGATATCCATACAGTAATAAATGAATATCCATACAGTAAAATGTTTTCCGTCTAGTACAGGTTCAAGTAGCGAAAGTTTAATTATAACCACCCTGCATTACACATTACGTATTTACAGACTCCAGTTACATCTCTTTTTTTTTTTTGCCAGATGTAGTCTGTTCTCTACATTTTCAACTCTGTTTTCCATATTACGCGACTATGTCACATTACCCACAATTTGATCCTTTTTTATTTAATTTATTTAAAAAGAATAAATGTTTGAAAATACTTTTTTCAGAAGCTATTACAATAATCTACAATATGTACTCGTTTTTGGTATTTTAATCATTTATGTAGTAAATTACGATAAAAATGTAAATGGTACTCGATAATACCCAAATCTAGGGGTCGGGAGAACTGTCGGAACTATTAGACCTATGCAAAAGAAAAGGCTTGCAGCACGGATACTAGAATACAAGGTAGGAATTAATCGCAGGCGAGCTGTGAGGTGTGACGTCACCGTGAACCCTCGCGCCGCGCCGCAGCGCATTGGAGCTTATAGGCACACTGCGGGCACATATTTAACTTATACGCAGGTATGAATCTAATCGAGATTTCCAGGTTTTATTGTCTTATTATGCTATATGTATGACTATTTTCTTCTCTATTCGGTGAAACGCTGATGTATGCCTCCGAACTGCGCTTTTCTCGCATTTTGTTAGTAAGATTGCATTTCCAAAACACTAAGGCTTAAATCAGTATAAAACTACGTGGAACGATAAATTGCCCCAGCCTTCTTTTTAACAATGACTTCACTAAGAAGAGGATATTCCCATAAGTCTCTGACAAAAGCTGACGCTTTATATGCTAGGCAACGTAGAGTTGCAGCCTGTGCCGTGTCTTCAGATGACCAGTTAGTACACCGTCTTTTGTTGCTGACAGTGAGAAAAAGAGCCCTGAATCACTTTTTGAACACATTTTAATTTCATCTAACTGAGCCCCTCATCGAAAGAGGTGGTCTGCAAATCTGCATTCTTTTATCTAAGGTCTTTTATTTCTGTTTCCATAATTTCTAGTTGTTCGCGTAAGCACGCACTGTCGCATTTAAAAGTAATGTTTGTTTTCATGTTTACGTTTTGTTAAGTGGTAAAAAATGGTTCAAATGGCTCTGAGCACTATGGGACTTAACTTCTGAGGCCATCAGTCCTCTAGAACTAAGAACTACTTAAACCTAACTAACCTAAGGAGATCACACACATCCATGCCCGAGGCAGGATTCGCACCTGCGACCGTAGTGGTCGCGTGGTTCCAGACTGTAGCGTCTAGAACCGCTCGGCCACTCCGGCCGGCGTTAAGTGGTAATTTCTACATTAAGTTCGTAATTTATTTACTCGTAAAATATACTCTGAATCTTTACGGTAGCTTCGTCTTTGGGCCCGATTATTTCTCTCATTATTAGGGTCGTTACTACACCCTAAATCAACACTGGAGGATGAGTTGGAATAATCTTAAACTTGCGTTTCGAAGGGATATCAACGGTTGATTTTTCCCATCCTTTTCATAATTATAATGCGTGAAATGTATTGATCAGACACAAGTACCGTATTTTGAACTGAAAACGAATCTGCACGGTTACAAGAATTTATCTATTTTCGTTTCGTCTCATTGTTTTCAGGAAATATATGACACGTGTTTCCTAACTCATTTAGTTGTCTGTGTGGTTAGCACAACTGGCAATAGCGCAGCAAGCCTGTATTTTTTACTTACCAAGTTAATCTAAAAATCCATCAGTGCACTGATAATTACGATGTAGCTCTGAACTCAATCGCCATTAACTAATAAAAATTCACACTGCCGTGAACAGCCTTGTTTTCGCTCGTAAATTACTACAGAATATGCTATGGCAATGGAGAGCTACTGACCGCTTCTGCCGGCCGCTGTGGTCGAGTGGTTCTAGGCGCTTCAGCCCGGAACCACGAGGGTACTACGGTCCCATGTTCGAATCCTGCCTCGGGCAAGGATGTGTGTGATGTCCTAAGGTTAGTTAGCTTTAAGTAGTTCTAAGTCTAGGGGACAGATGACCTCTACATCTACGTCTACATTTATACTCCGCAAGCCACCCAACGGTGTGTGGTGGAGGGCACTTTACGTGCCACTCTCATTACCTCCCTTTTCTGTTCCAATCGCGTACGGTTCGCGGGAAGAACGACTGCCGGAAAGCCTCCGAGCGCGCTCGAATCTCTCTAATTTTACATTCGTGATCTCCTCGGAAGGTAGAAGTAGGGGGAAGCAATATATTCGATACCTCAACCAGAAACGCACCCTCTCGAAACCTGGCGAGCAAGCTACACCGCGATGCAGAGCGCCTCTCTTGCAGAGTCTGCCACTTGAATTTGCTAAACATCTCCGTAACACTATCACGCTTATCAAATAACCCTGTGACGAAACGCGCCGCTCTTCTTTGGATCTTCTCTATCTCCTCCGTCAAGCCGATCTGGTATGGTTCCCACACTGATGAGCAATACTCAAGTATAGGTCGAACGAGTGTTTTGTAAGCCACCTCCTTTGTTGATGGACTACATTTTCTAAGGACTCTCCCAATGAATCTCAACCTGGCACTCGCCTTACCAACAATTAATTTTATATGATCATTCCACTTCAAATCGTTCCGCACGTATACTGCCAGATATTTTACAGAAGTAATTGCTACCAGTGTTTGTTCCACTATCATATAATCATACAATAAAGGATCCTTCTTTCTATGTATTTTCAATACATTACATTTGTCTATGTTAAGGGTCAGTTGCCACTCCCTGCACCAAGTGCCTATCCGCTGCAGATCTTCCTTCATTTCGCTGCAATTTTCTAATGCTGCAACTTCTCTGAATTCTACAGCATCATCCGCGAAAAGCGGCATGGAACTTCCGACACTATCTACTAGGTCTTTTATACATATTGTGAAAAGCAATGATCCCATTACACTCCCCTGTGGCACGCCAGAGGTTACTTTAACGTCTGTAGATGTCTCTCCACTGAGAACAACATGCTGTGTTCTGTTTGCTAAAAACTCTTCAATCCAGCCACACAGCCGGCCGGAGTGGCCGTGCGGTTCTAGGCGCTACAATCTGGAACCGAGCGACCGCTACGGTCGCAGGTAAGAATGCTGCCTCGGGCATGGATGTGTGTGATGTCCTTAGGTTAGTTAGGTTTAATTAGTTCTAAGTTCTAGGCGACTGATGACCTCAGAAGTTAAGTCGCATAGTGCTGTGAGCCATTTTTGAACCAGCCACACAGCTGGTCTGTTATTCCGTAGGCTCTTACTTTGTTTATAAGGCGGCAGTGCGGAACTGTACCGAACGCCTTCCGGAAGTCAAGGAAAATGGCATCTACCAGGGATCCGGTATCTAATATTTTCTGGGTATCATGAACAAATAAAGCGAGTTGGGTCTCACGCGATCGCTGTTTTCGGATTCTGTGTTGATTCCTACAGAGTAGAATCTGGGTTTTTCAGAAACGACATGATATGCGAGCAAAAAACCTCAGATGTTAAGTCCCATAGTGCTCAAGGCCATTTGAACCATTTGCTTGACCGCTGGTTGGGTTCACTCTAACCCCAGCGGCGGGGGTTGCTACTGCGGAGACACTTCGTCATCCTTACCGTGTCTTCTACTCTCCGTGGCTAGCAGTACGTGAGTAGAATCAAAACACAGAAAGACAAGCGTGGCGTGGAACAGACTTTAATGCGGCGAGTACAGTGGTCACGACAGGAGACACCCCCGGCGCCGCTTACGCGCCTCGGTCTCGACGCGGGCGGCTGCGGGCTGTCGGGGCGGCGGCGGCGGAGGACGAGCCGGAGGGTGAGGAGGCGGGGGTGGTGGAGGGGGAGGGGGTGGCGGCGGCGGCAGGGCGTCGCCGGCGGCGCGCGGCGAGGGCGGCGCCAGCAGCGCGGAGGCGCCCCTGGTGGGCGGCGCGGCGATGGCGGCGGCGGCGGGCAGCGGCGGCGGGGGCGCGGCGCGCACCAGCCACGCGTGCTGCGACAGCCGGTCGGCCGACCAGCGCTCCGCCGGCAGGCGCGCCATCAGCCCGCGCAGCACCTCCTCCGACACCGCCTCCAGGCTGCTCGGGAACGTCACCTGCCGCCACGCGAGCTCTTCTGTCACTGGCCGCGCACAGTCGCACAGGAGAACACGGCAAGTGCCGTAACCAGATTTCCCAGGAACTTGGCCTTGACGGAGTCAATATACACTGAAGCTCCAAAAAACTGTTGTAGGCACGCGCATTCATATACAGGGATATGTAAATACAGTCCTGGAAATTGAAATAAGAACACCGTGAATTCATTGTCCCAGGAAGGGGAAACTTTATTGACACATTCCTGGGGTCAGATACATCACATGATCACACTGACAGAACCACAGGCACATAGACACAGGCAACAGAGCATGCACAATGTCGGCACTAGTACAGTGTATATCCACCTTTCGCAGCAATGCAGGCTGCTATTCTCCCATGGAGACGATCGTAGAGATGCTGGATGTAGTCCTGTGGAACGGCTTGCCATGCCATTTCCACCTGGCGCCTCAGTTGGACCAGCGTTCGTGCTGGACGTGCAGACCGCCTGAGACGACGCTTCATCCAGTCCCAAACATGCTCCATGGGGGACAGATCCGGAGATCTTGCTGGCCAGGGTAGTTGACTTACACCTTCTAGAGCACGTTGGGTGGCACGGGATACATGCGGACGTGCATTGTCCTGTTGGAACAGCAAGTTCCCTTGCCGGTCTAGGAATGGTAGAACGATGGGTTCGACGACGGTTTGGATGTACCGTGCACTATTCAGTGTCCCCTCGACGATCACCAGTGGTGTACGGCCAGTGTAGGAGATCGCTCCCCACACCATGATGCCGGGTGTTGGCCCTGTGTGCCTCGGTCGTATGCAGTCCTCATTGTGGCGCTCACCTGCACGGCGCCAAACACGCATACGACCATCATTGGCACCAAGGCAGAAGCGACTCTCATCGCTGAAGACGACACGTCTCCATTCGTCCCTCCATTCACGCCTGTCGCGACACCACTGGAGGCGGGCTGCACGATGTTGGGGCGTGAGCGGAAGACGGCCTAACGGTGTGCGGGACCGTAGCCCAGCTTCATGGAGACGGTTGCGAATGGTCCTCGCCGATACCCCAGGAGCAACAGTGTCCCTAATTTGCTGGGAAGTGGCGGTGCGGTCCCCTACGGCACTGCGTAGGATCCTACGGTCTTGGCGTGCATCCGTGCGTCGCTGCGGTCCGGTCCCAGGCCGACGGGCACGTGCACCTTCCGCCGACCACTGGCGACAACATCGATGTACTGTGGAGACCTCACGCCCCACATGTTGAGCAATTCGGCGGTACGTCCACCCGGCCTCCCGCATGCCCACTAAACGCCCTCGCTCAAAGTCCGTCAACTGCACATACGGTTCACGTCCACGCTGTCGCGGCATGCTACCAGTGCTAAAGACTGCGATGGAGCTCCGTATGCCACGGCAAACTGGCTGACACTGACGGCGGCGGTGCACAAATGCTGCGCAGCTAGCGCCATTCGACGGCCAAACACCGCGGTTCCTGGTGTGTCCGCTGTGCCGTGCGTGTGATCATTGCTTGTACAGCCCTCTCGCAGTGTCCGGAGCAAGTATGGTGGGTCTGACACACCGGTGTCAATGTGTTTTTTTCCATTTCCAGGAGTGTAGGTAGAACACGGCGCTGCGCGTATATAAGACAACAAGTGTCTGGCGCAGTTGTTAGATCGGTTACTGCTGCTACAGTGGCAGGTAATTAAGATTTAAGTGAGTTTGAACGTGTTATAGTCGTTGCACGAGGATGGGGATGTGCCATTTGTCTGGCGCGCTGCGTATCCGGCACTATCGACAGCGACTTGTATTTCTGTTTCCGTCTGGTTCGGCCTGCGCAGGCGCTGAGGCGGCTGCTGCCCTCTGGAGCGTTTTCCGCGGGGGGCCGCGCGCGCTCGGCTCGGCAGTTGGATTCGTACCGAGCTGGTGGTATTTTCCCTTCCGCCCCGGCACGGAGGTGTGGTGTCGTTGTTGGCGGGCCTCGTTGATTTGGGCGTTGGGCAGTGTGGCGTGTTGGTGATGTGGTGTAGTCGACAACTGATGCATTCCCGCACGCAATCGCTCGAGGTTCTCAGCCTCTGAAAAGGGTGCCACGATATCGCTTGGGTTTCCGCACCCAGGAGTTGTAAGGACTGCAGGGCAGGCTCTCTGTGTGTTTGCTCTGTCCGGTCTGCGTGGCGGGGTTCGTTTCACCTTACTTCAGCTGTTGTTTATATTTTCTGCGTGATTCCGTTTTAGCCGGAGTCTGGGTGTCGAGTTTTCTGCTGGTGTGTTCCCAGTCGTCGCCCCTGTTTTCCCGCCCGGGGGCAGCCGTATCTGTTGGTGGGAATTATTTGGCAGTGTGTGTTTTGCGTGGACCCGATGTGCTCACGCGCCCTGATTCTGAGTTGAAATTACTGTGGACAGGCTGGCTCGGATGCTGGAGCGTGTGTTATTGGTTTTCTGGCATGCTGGGGACGGCGCGCGCCTGTTCCGTTTGTGATGTGGCAGCAGTCTGATATTTTTATGTGTGCTTGTTAAGTTGCTAGCAACTGCTTTTAGCCTTGTGCTTACTAATTTTTATTTAAATTGCTGGGCATTGTCATTTGTCTGTTCTTTTACCTTTATTTATTTGTAGTGTCAATTAAGCCTAAGACGATGTCCAAGGTGCTAGCAATTGATTTTAACCTCGTGTGTACTTAATCCTATTTAAATTCTTGGGCATTGGCATTTGCTTGTTCTTTTACTCTTATTTATTTGTTGTGCCAGTTAGCCCTAAGATGATGTCAGACCTTGGTATCTGTCAACCTTATTTTGGCTACCAGCGCTCAGATGTAATATTGCCGCGCCTATCGCGGATTTGTCATTAATTGAGAGCCTTTTATACTGTATTTTTAGTAGTAGGTTTGGCAAGTGCACTTGCGTATGGTATTTATTGTGTGTCCCCCCCCCCCTTCTTGTAAACTGATTTTGGCAAGATTGCTAGGTGGCCTGTGTTATTACCTATGTAAGTTTGCCGGCTGCTGTAGTCGTAATGTGTTTTGACCGGCAAGCGGCCCACGTTGGCGAGAGTTTGAATGTGTTTTGCGCTGTTGATGTTGTGCTTTGCCGTACATATATTTAGTCATGTACGTGTTGTTGTGTTAAGCATTTTAGGGCATTTTTAATTGAGATACCTGTTGGAAATTTTATCACTCTTTTAAAGAAGGTATAGGAAGGAGTAACTTCAACTGAAAATTTAATTGTAAATTATACATTTGTGCTTCACATTTAAAAATTTAACAGTCTTAGGTGAAAGTATATAGTTTAATGCACAATGATTATTTGTCAATGTATCAAATTGTAAACAGTTTTGAAGTTTCTCTGTTTACCTGTGGTATATAACATTTTTATTACCTCGTATTGTAAGCAGCTTGTTTTGTTTGTGTCACTGTAGTTTGTAAGCCATAGTGTAATTTATTACAATTAATTAATTGTTTTGGGGAAATAAACCTTGAATTGTATGTCCCCTTTTCATTAACCGAATCCCATCCAAATCGTCCGCTCAGGGGATTTTCCCGTATGACCATTTCACGAGTGTACCGTTCAAAATGGTTCAAATGGCTCTGAGCACTATGGGACTTAACAGCTGTGGTCATCAGTCCCCTAGAACTTAGAACTACTTAAACCTAACTAACCTAAGGACATCACACACATCCATGCCCGAGGCAGGATTCGAACCTGCGACCGTAGCAGTCGCGCGGTTCCGGACTGCGCGCCTAGAACCGCGGGACCACCGCGGCCGGCGGGTGTACCGTGAATATCAGGAATCTGGCAAAACATCAAATCTCCGACAATGCTGCGGCCGGAGAAAGATGCTGCAAGAACGGAACCAACGACGACTGAAGAGAATAGTTCAACGTGTCAGAAGTGCAACCCTTCCGCAAATTGCTGCAGATTTCAGTGCTGGACCACCAACAAGTGTCAGCGTGCGAACCATTCAACGAAACATCATCGGTATGGGCTTTCGGAGCCAAAGGTCCTCTCGTGTACCCTTGATGATTGCACGACACAAAGCTTTACGCGTTGCCTAGGCCCGCCAACACCGACATTAGCCTGTTGATGACTGGAAACATGTTGCCTGGCCGGACGACTCTCGTTTCAAATTGTATAGCGTGGATGGATGTGTACGGGTATGGAGATAACTCATGAATCCATGGACCCTGCATAACAGCAGGGGGCTGTTCAAGCTGGTGAAGGCTCTGTAATAGTGTGGGACGTGTGCAGCTGGAGTGATATGTGACCCTTGATACGTCTACAAACGACTCTGACAGGTGCCACGTACGTAAGCATGCTGTCTGATCACCTGCATCCATTTCTGTCCGTTGCACATTCCGACGGACTTGGGCAATTCCAGAAAGACAATGCGACACCACGCACGTCCAGAATTGCTACAGAGTGGCTCCAGGAACACTTCCTCTGGCCACCAAACTCCCCACACATGAATATTAATGAGCATATCTGGGATGCCAAGCAACGTGCTGTTCAGAAGAGATCTTCACCCCTTCGTACTTTTGCGGATTGATGGACAGCCCTGCTGGTGTCAATTCCCTTCAGCACTATTTCAGACATTAGTCGAGTCCACGCCACGTCGTGTTGCGGTACTTCTGCGCGCTCTCGGGGGGCCCTACACGACATTAGGCAGGCGTACCAGTTCCTTTGCCTCTTTGGTGTCCGTGATACTCCACCGTTTTTTTTTTTCAGAAATGACCGCCAAAGTTTTCGAGGTATTTTCCGCTACTTCACATGCGTTTTACCGCTCGGTATCCTCAGACGAAATGGTGGCACAGCGGTTAGCGCCGCGGCTTCTTAATTTTTTTCCCCATTTTCGAAACCCGATTATTACTTTCATTTTTTTCTTTCATTTATATACCTATTTAAATACCTATGTCTGTAGAAGATTACTACACGAATGTTTTACAATGTATATTGTATAATGTTGTCCTTATTAATCTACTAATTTTATGTCAGAGGAAGGAATTAAAAACAAAATGAAAATAAAAAGGAAAGAAAATTTGAAATTGTTTTCGGTGCAAGTTTTGTAGTGTATCTTGATTCATAATCAACTGCAAGTGGCAATTTATGGAAAAGCGGTCCGTTATGCGTGGTTTGCCACGGAGTTATTGCCAACGCGTGAAATCTTCAGCAGTGTTATGGACGTATCTTTCCCGAGTGAGATTCAGACGAAGAAATGTCGCTGTGCCAAACTGTCCTTCGCGTGATGCTCGTGGTCTTCGGAATATCCATGTTTCGGATGTTTCTACGATCGGTACCATCCAAGGGAATGCAACAAATCTTCCTGAAGATTAAACATAAGAACAAAATATAACAATTAATATAAGAACGTATATAAGAATGAAATATAAGAATACGAGACTTAAAAAGATTGTGACCCCTGAAAATACCATATACACATATATTATATAATAAATTTGTAGGCCTAATACTTATTGTAAAACCCAGTTGTAATTTTACAGTCAATGTAACGTTATTGTATCCTCTAACGTGGTAAGAAACGTTCGTGTAGCAACCATTTACGTAGATGGGTAGAAAAATAAAAATATATAAAATAAATAAAAGCAAGAATCGGGTTTCGAATGCGGGATGCAAAACTGGAAGTCCGTGAGCTAGCCACTGTGCCACAATTTCGGCTGAGATCAGCGCGCGCTAAAAGGCATGTGAAATATCTCGAAAATCTGAGCGTCGTTTTCTCAGAGACGGTCGAGTATCTACGGACAAGCCGAGACAAGTGTTCGCTCATTTTGGTTCCTCTTCCACTGACCGAAGTTTCTGGGAAATTGTGTTAGGGCACTTGCCGTGCTCTCCTCGTCAGACTAGAGCACTACAAGCGCTTACTCGATCCGCGTAGCGTTCTAGCGGTGGCTGTACGCGAGAGAGGGAGCTTGCCAGCAATTGCCGAAGATGACCGACACCACCTTGCCGGGTGGCGTAAGCGCTTCCATAGCCACGTGGATGCGCAAATGCCGCAAAGCTGCAGTGTCCGCAGGTTGATGCCCTTCTGCTGCACTAGCGCTGCTGCTTTATGACTAGCAAACCGTCATGTTCCCTTAGCCGTGTGGAAAGGATCAAGCACATACGTAACTGCGCGCTTCACAGGCACACACGCGCAAGCGTTCTGCGCAATCGTGCTTGGGCATGTGCAGGATAAATTTGCAGAAGCCTCAGGACTGTACAAGCTGCTTGACGCGTGACTGAATTTCAGTTATGCAAAGTTGTGTGGTAAGTTCCTATGGGACCAAACTGCTAAGGTCATCGGTCCCTAGGCTTACACAACTTAATCTAACTTACTCTAAGGACAAAACCCATGCCCAAGGGAGGACTCGAACTACCGACGGGGTGAGCCGCGCGAACCGTGGCAAGGCGCCTTAGACATGGCGGCGCAGGCTTGTGTATGCATATAAGTGGCAGCATGCTTGAACGTATGTATCACGAACAGGGAGGCAGCTGCAATCATTCGGCAGTAATTTGATTTTTTTAAACCCGTTAAATGACATTTTGTACAAAGATCAAATAACAGCTGTGTATTTCATGTGTTCACAACTCCTTGCCGTCACGAAAATCGCAGTGTTGCTCTTATCCTTTAATGTGACGTAATGGCATTCCTGATGACTGCATCTTTCTTTTAAATCAAAGGCGTAACGATGACAGAAGGTTCAAATACGATGGCTTGCTCAAAAGCAATATCTCCGGATTCGAAAATTCTTCAACCATATTAAATAAAACGAACGCTATTAACATAGAAGGGGTCGGTTGGTAGGACATGTTCTGAGGCATCAAGGGATCACCAATTTAGTATTGCAGGGCAGCGTGGAGGGTAAAAATCGTAGAGGGAGACCAAGAGATGAATACACTAAGCAGATTCAGAAGGATGTAGGCTGCAGTAGGTAATGGGAGATGTAGAAGCTTGCACAGGATAAGAGTAGCATGGAGTGCTGCATCAAACCAGTCTCAGGACTGAAGACCACAACAACAACAACAACAACAACAATAACATTCACATTCTAAAAAAAAAAATGGTTCAAATGGCTCTGAGCACTATGCGACTCAACATCTTAGGTCATAAGTCCCCTAGAACTTAGAACTACTTAAACCTAACTAACCTAAGGACATCACACACACCCATGCCCGAGGCAGGATTTGAACCTGCGACCGTAGCAGTCCCGCGGTTCCGGACTGCAGCGCCAGAACCGCTAGACCACCGCGGCCGGCACATTCACATTCTACACCTTTATTCGCCGTGTCTACATATTTGTCAACATAGCTTGCAACGAACACATTTCTCCCAACAAGAGACCAGTTTGTTGATACCGTCATTGCAGAATGTTTGACTGCCTTGACGGAGCCCGCTGTGGCCGAGCGGTTCTAGGCGCTTCAGTCCGGAACCACGCTACTGCTACGGTCGCAGGTTCGAATCCTGCCCCGGGCATGGATGTGTGTGATGTCGGTAGGTTAGTTGGGTTTAAGTAGTTCTAAGTCTAGGGGAGTTTTAAGTCCCATAGTGCTCAGAGCCATTTGAACCATTTGAATTTGACGGAGCTACTACCTCATATCTGCTTGCACTGATTCATCGCTATCAAAATGAAATCGTCGAAAGTGTTCTTTAAGTTTTGAAAATACATGAAAATCGGTTGGGGCCAAGTCGGGACTGTATAGAGGATGATCGATGACACTGAACCCAAGGCTTCGGATTGTTGCAGCGCTCGTGTTTGGTCTGGTATGCTGGAGGAGTGGATGCTCTATGTGCAGACGAACGCTTCGAATTCAAAACTCGATTGCAGCACGCTGTTTCTCAGGCGCCAAGATAGTTACTTTCTCCCCGCCGTGTTACACGTTACAATTCGGAGCCCTCTAGCGGCTGCAAATGTGTAGACACGAAGAATAAAGATGTAGAATGTTTATACCATTCATTTTATTTATAAAGCTTCTTAGAATTTCTACACAAAAGACACGGAGGCTACAGTTCGTACATTCGTCCATTCAGCCTGAGTTAAACATGCCAGGTCACTGACTAATCATGCTTTAATCCACAAATTATGTTTCCTTTTTTTTTCCTACAGAAGCAAATAAGCTGCCAAAGGCAGCACATCGTCGACTGAACTCGACATATTTCTGTTACAAACTGATGCTTGTAGGAGCACCGAGGCTGTAGAGCATATATTATTACCACCAACTTTCAAATCGCACAATGATCACCACTCAAAGATAAGGGAAATAAGAGCTCGTACTAAGGCGTTCAGACAGTCGTTTTTCCCTCGCGCGATCCGCAAGTGGAACAGAGGGGGAGAAATATGACTTTGGCGCGAATTGTACCCTCCGCCACATACCGCTTGGTGGCTAGCGGAGTATATATGTAGATGTAGATGCAAATGCTCGTGCCATATGGAAGCGAGTGCGTGCTTGCGAAAAGCGCTAGTGCGAGGGTACCTGTCAAGCATGCAGTTACGTGTGTGGCCACCTTTCGATCGAACTCGCCAAGTGCTCGCCCATTCGCAACGGTGAAAGACTGAACCTCGTGCATAGTGAGTAATGGAAAACGATTGCCGCTGACTCGCCCTGCCGCTGGGATGCAGTGCTCTAGCTCAGACACAGCACAGCAGACACTATTTATTTACAATAGTAATCCTCAGAACTCTACGACCGTTTAAGCCTGAAATACAAGCACACTGGAGAAAACGTGTCACACAGCTCTGTGGTCATATGATAGAGATAGCATGTCGTCGACTTGCACACTATCTGGTGCGGTCGGCTGTCACCTGAGCACAGATGTATGTGACTAATGTTTTCTGCGTGTGCTTATATTTCAGACTTAAACGATATTACATATTCTTTCCGGACGTCCTCTATATTACACGATCCTTTTTTCCGAGGACAGCCTACACAGAATCTGAAGCGGCGTTTAAAAAGCGCCAGTCCACGCAAATTAACAAGCTCTCGTTGAAAGATACATAATAGGATTACGTAGTAGGATTTACTAAAGCTGCAGTTCGTCATGTTGCGACTGTAAAAGGAAAAGAAGATTAATGCTCCGATTGTCTCTCTGCTTTACCCATTACAAGATTGGAAGGTACCATATCGTCTTAGACCCTATATTTACTGGACTTTTTTTTTTATTCTTTCTTTCGGTCCCTACTATCGCCTCTGAAAGTTGCCAACCCTGCAGTCTTAGCAACAACAGTACAGGTACATGTATTCCACTGTCAAAGGTATCAGAACGGTTTTCGCTTAGAATTTTCGACTCGGTCTTTTCGAGGTCAGGGTCCCTTACCTCAAATTAATACATTTACTCTTTTTCGTCATGCCTGAAAGTATGTTACATCAAAACCGAATCACTCTAAACGGAGTGGTCAGAAACAGCCTGGAAAGCTTGTAAGGGTGTTTAAGGGAAGGTTGTTCTTGTTAAGAAAAACAAATTCGATACGTTGTACCGTTTCCGAGCTATTTAACACTAAATTTAGCCTATCAGGGCTTTGCGCGCGCAGATTCGAGTGGCCCTTGTAACATCCACGAGATAAATTTTAGCTACAGTACGACGAGAGGAAATTATGCCTCTAACAGTTATAAACATTATCTACCCGACATATAGAAAAACAGTACACTAAAACAAAACGATGATAAATATTAATTATTTATATAATATTTTATGATTAATTGGACATATCGATGGGTATCATACAAAGACAATGATTAAATTCCTTTTATGATCTGCGTTCGTCTTCCTTTGTTTTTACCTTTATTTGGTTGGCTTTTGTAGGTTGCGGACGCAAGACGCATATCAAACTGAGGTCTGTTAAGAAATTGTAATTATGTTTTAATTATTACTTGAGAATAGAGTTCATTAATATTATAAACATGAGTGAATAATTATTTGTAACTTTAATTCCTCTCTCAATAAACATTATCTGTGTTAATTATTTCTTTCCGCTGCAAGGAGCGCAGCCATTGACGATAGCGATTTGCATCGCATTTTTATCTGTGTTTCTTAAGAAAGTATCAAAGGTTTCTTTGATGAAAGTTAGTCTAAATAGTGCACAATATAAAAGTAAAGTTTAATAAGCCTTAATTCAAATACTTATCCTGTTAAAAGGAAATTTACTCTAACAATAAAAAGTCTCTGTCTATTGTCTGCCGCCATCGTAACAATTATCTCAGCGGCAAATTCAAATTACGCAACTCTGCAGACATAAATGCCGAAAGTAATAAAAATGTTTAAAAATAAATGCACACCGGTGGTCCCGAACTCATTTTAATGAAAATAATTCGAATCAGATTGGTTCTTTAAAAACAGTGCACATAGCACTTTTCTTGCTGATGTATGGAGCCGAAATTAATTACGCACGAGTTGCGAAGAATATTGTTTCAGGTAACATACGTCAGTGTTGTGAGCGGCTGATATTCGGCGGTTTTAATGATCATTTTGCTGAAGATAGCTGTTTCCATCATAATCAATAATCTGTCGTATGAACTGTGATTTTAGTGACACACAACTTACAGACAACACTTTAACACAACGTTTATTATGATTTCTTTAGCAACTTGACCAAATCTTTAGCCGGGAGAAAAAAAAATTATTTTGTAATTTCTCACTGTAACGAAATAATATTATCATTTTCATTTACAAATTAGTTAAATACCAAACCACTGAATAATACAGCGAACGCCACACCCTACAGATGCAGTTAGTGTCAACTGCTCTCTCAGCGTAGGAGACAGCGCACGAGACTGCTCAGTCTTTGGCTTGGGTTCGATCCTTACTACCGTCCCATGCCCAATATTTGCGTCACTCTCTTGTTCCGTTTTAGGAAACCAAACGAAGAATACTTTTGTCGACACCGTCTCTGGCGGATCGCATGAATTTGTGTGCGCGACGGCCTGACTGGCTAATTTCAGTGCTAATTAATTCGAAAACGGCGCAAAGTATCAAATTTTTTTTCTTAATAATTATTGCTCACAGCACAACACCCCTGTAACACCCATAAAAGCATTTTCAGACAGTTTTGGAGCACTCTTCTTGCACGAAAAAAAACGTTCCTCCGAAGACTAACTATAGTACAGGTTTCGAGTAGAATTATTCGAGAACTCTGTAGGGGCCGAATATCAGGAGATAATTGTAAACAAGAACACCAAATATCGTGCTTTAAGACGAATATCAGGATAAAATTGTAAACAAGAACAGGAAATATCGTGCTTTATCAATGGGAAGAAAGAGTGTCTAATTACGATCGGTATTTTTAAGGTTTTAATTCTCACTCCTCACTTGGAAACAAACAGTGTTATGCCTCCAGAATGAGATTTTCACTCTGCAGCGGAGTGTGCGCTGATATGAAACTTCCTGGCAGATTAAAACTGTGTGCCGGACCGAGACTCGAACTCGGGACCTTTCCACTAGTACCTCGTCTCCTACTTTCCAAACTTCACAAAAGCTCTCCTGGCGGAAGTGAAGCTGTGAGGACGGCGCGTGAGTCGTGCTTGGGTAGCTCAAATGGTAGAGCACTTGTCCGCGAAAGGCAAGAGGTCCCGAGTTCGAGTCTCGGTCCGGCACACAGTTTTAATATGCCAGGAAGTTTCAGTGTTGTGCCTCTTTTTTGTTCGTTAACGAGCAAATGTCTGCAGCCGTAATACACGTTGAAATCGCGACACCATAGAACCGCAGAGGTGACAAAACTAAATAGCGCACCTCACTGATAAAGCGGAGATTGCATCTCTAGCGGCGTATTGCGAAACTGCGGCGCGTGGATTCCAGTGTGTACCAGAACTGCAGACCCGAACCTCCAAACAAACAAAAAATTTTTGTTGCTGATAATTAAAACAATTACCACCGCTCGTATGTCGTAACGCGCTGTGAGTTTCACCTGGTAGTGGGCGATGCGCGTCTGCAGCTGGTAGACACTGGTGCAACCCTCCAGGAAGGGGTGGACGCCCAGCAGCATGCAGTACAGCGTCACGCCGCAGCTCCACACGTCCAGCTTGAAGCCTGAGAACGACGGCTCGCAGTTCGCCACCTCCACCGCCAAAAGCTCACGTCAGTACAATGTACAGAAAAGGCCCAGTCTAGTAGTACATCGCGACTTTCATTTAACAGATACGTTAATTTTCCTCAGTCAGCAGTAGCATTTAATACGAACTAGCAGAGCAGCGCAACACCAAAGTGAACTCAGAGGAATCTTACAAGGATTCACGGACGAATGTGTCGAAATATCACACGCAAGTATAACTGAGAATTATTTTTAAAATGTCCTCCCTCTACAGTTTTATGCACGTTCCATTAAAATATTTGGTTCATAAAAATATTAAATTGTAATTAGATGAGGTGTTGATTTTCAACTATAAATGACAATGTAAGGTATTATAGGTTTATTATAAATGATTGAAGCGCTTTCACGTATTTGCTGTAGCTATATTATTTGACATATTGTCACTGGGCTTGTCACACATGTAGGAAAACACTGATTCTGGAGATATCAAGTCGATAATCGAGTTCATATCACGTTCGGAGCAGCATATCCCTATCAGTCTGTTCAAAATCACTGCTGGTGCGAGCTCGCAGTTCTGGTAGCTTTATTGGTAGGAAGAGGCGTAAACACTGAATCTTTCACGCAACCGCACACAAAAAAGTAGCAAGGGGTTACGTCGGGAGAGCGTGGACGCCATGACATGAATTGCCGATAATCAACCCCAACACGGCTCATCCATCGGTTTCTCAATTTCCTGTTTAACAATTCACGAAAATTCACGAACATCATGTTGGACGTGGGGTGGAGCACCATCCTATTGGTTGGTCCATACCGTCTTCTCCAGTCTTGGCATCAGCTAATTTTCCAGCATGCCCAGATAGACGCGTCCTGTAATGTTTTTTTTTTTTCAGAAAAAAGACTGTAAACTTTAAACCGTACGTTTTGTTGAATCTCGAAACTGCTGCACGATAGCGGGGAGGGAGGGGTTCTCTTTCCCCCTCAGATTCGCGCATCGTACCTCTTCACAGTGACATTCACAGGAAATGTTGCTTCAGCACTGAAGACAAGTTTTTCATAAAAACCATCCCCTTCTACAAGCTGTTGCAACTGTGCCCAAAATTCAAAGCGTCTGACCGTCATCGGGAGTCAGGACTTGTACAAAGTGCGACCGGTAAGGCTTCAGTTGTTTCCTTAGTATCTTCCGAACTGTCGGTTACGGTATGTTCAGCTTTTGCTTTTTCTGTTCGTAGTCTTCTGAGGGCTACGTACGAAACTCGCCCGCATGCAGTCAACTGTTTCTTCACTCACTTCCGGAAAACCTGTTATTTCCCCCCTTTCAGAAGAATCCCGAAGTTGTATACAGCGCATACTATCGCTGAATGGAGTTGGCAGTTGGTAGACCTTTGGTGAATACTACTACGGCAGACTGATGTGAATGCATTTCCAGCACGACATATACTTTCTAGGCGCCTGTCGCCATATTGTCGAACTGCTGCCTGCTGCGCTCTAGTGTCAGAAATCTGTGACAGTTCAAAACTTTTTAAGATCTTCTATAGGAGTGTTGAGTTTGGTAACAATTTGTCAATTAATATAGATACAGTGCACTTAAAAGATCGCTTCGAACATTTAAAATAAACCTGTACTGAAGGTACACAAAGAAGAGTAACACGAATGGTGGCGGGTTTATTTGATCCAAGAAAGAGCGTTACGGAGATGCTAAGAACCACTGAAGTGGCGGATACTTGTAGAGAGACGCACACTATCCTGTGAAGGACTGCTTATAAACTTTCAAGAGAAGAGAAGAATCTAGAAACGTACTACAATGCTTCACGCTCCTGTAAAGATCGCGAACGGGATTACCGCGCAGACAGAGGCTTTTACGCAATCATTCCTCCCGCGCACCACACGCAAATGGAACTGGCACCCAATGACATGCACTTAACAGTGTCTTGCATAGTATAGATGTATATAAATGCAGCAGATGTCGCTTTACACTTGTAAATGACTGTATTGTTTTTAGTAAAAAGCCAAAAGAAAGCAAAGAGTAGGCAACAGGTAGATACATGATCTTCACCTGATACGTGCCATCTACTCGTCAGCCTGGACAATAGTCAGTATATTGTTTCCTATTGCGTATAAATTAAAGAACACGTTTGTCGATGAAACTGATTAAACTCTGCCAAGGAATACAACAGTGACGTGCATTGGTGTTCTGACTGCTCATAACACCTGCGCGTTGAGACTTGAATGATTTATTTAATCCTTCTTCTGAATTGAAGCAAGCAAAGCCAAGCTCCGCGTTCTGGCCCAGACGGGCCAATCGGGACCGGCTAACCGCCCTGTCATCCTCTGTGCAGGGGCGTGGGGCCAGTACACCGATATACAGGGTGTTACAAAAAGGTACGGCCAAACTTTCAGGAAACATTCCTCACACACAAAGAAAATATGTTATGTGGACATGTGTCCGGAAACGCTTACTTTCCATGTTAGAGATCATTTTATTACTTCTCTTCAAAATGGTTCAAATGGCTCTGAGCACTATGGGACTTAACATCTATGGTCATTAGTCCCCTAGAATTTAGAACTACTTAAACCTAACTAACCTAAGGCCATCACACAACACCCAGTCATCACGAGGTAGAGAAAATCCTTGACCCCGCCGGGAATCGAACCCGGGAACCCGGGCGTGGGAAGCGAGAACGCTACCGCACGACGACGAGCTGCGGACTACTTCTCTTCCAATCACATTAATCATGGAATGGAAACACACAGCAACATAACGTACCAGCGTGACTTCAAACACTTTGTTACAGGAAATGTTCAAAATGTCCTCCGTTAGCGAGGATACTTGCATCCACCCTCCGTCGCATGGAATCCCTGACGCGCTGATGCAGCCCTGGAGAATGGCGTATTGTATCACAGCCGTCCACAATACGAGCACGAAGAGTCTCTACATTTGGTACCGGGGTTGCCTAGACAAGAGCTTTCAAATGCCCCCATAAATGAAAGTCAAGAGGGTTGAGGTCGGGAGAGCGTGGAGGCCATGGAATTGGTCCGCCTCTACCAATCCATCGGTCACCGAATCTGTTGTTGAGAAGCGTACGAACATTTCGTTTCCACGACGAAACTGTCTTTCGAAATCTGGCAGAAAACTCAAAGAGATTCTGTTCGTATATGCAGGGTGTTACAAAAAGGTACCGCCAAACTTTCAGGAAACATTCCTCACACACAAAGAAAGAAAATACGTTATGCGGACATGTGTCCGGAAACGCTTACTTTCCATGTTAGAGCTCATTTTATTACTTCTCTTCCAATCACATTAATCATGGAATGGAAACACACAGCAACATAACGTACCAGCGTGACTTCAAACACTTTGTTACAGGAAATGTTCAAAATGTCCTCCGTTAGCGAGGATACTTGCATCCACCCTCCGTCGCATGGAATCCCTGACGCGCTGATGCAGCCCTGGAGAATGGCGTATTGTATCACAGCCGTCCACAATACGAGCACGAAGAGTCTCTACATTTGGTACCGGGGTTGCCTAGACAAGAGCTTTCAAATGCCCCCATAAATGAAAGTCAAGAGGGTTGAGGTCGGGAGAGCGTGGAGGCCATGGAATTGGTCCGCCTCTACCAATCCATCGGTCACCGAATCTGTTGTTGAGAAGCGTACGAACACTTCGACTGAAATGTGCAGGAGCTCCATCGTGCATGAACCACATGTTGTGTCGTACTTGTAAAGGCACATGTTCTAGCAACACAGGTAGAGTATCCCGAATGAAATCATGATAACGTGCTCCATTGAGCGCAGGTGGACTAAAGTAAAATGCTCTAACATGGAAATTAAGCGTTTCCGGACACATGCCCACATCACATCTTTTCTTTATTTGTGTGTGAGGAATGTTTCCTGAAAGTTTGGCCGTACCTTTTTGTAACTCCCTGGATATACAATGCAACAGTTCATCAAGGTACCATTTAAACATATACAAATGATTGTTGGTTAAACAAATATATTAGAAAAACATGAAATACAACAAAATATAACATATTCTGTCTTCTTTTTTTTCGATGCATGAGATCGTGGATAAGGGTGTTGGATCACGTGACGGGTCGGTATGGCACACCCCAACTTTGCGGGGGGTCAAGGAAGATGCTGCGGAGATAACCGGCAAAAGTTTGTCGGTAAGATGGTTTTAGGGTGAGGGTGCTACGCGCGGTTACAACTTTGTACCAGAAGTCAAGGACTTTATGCGGACCACTCTGAAAGAGCTATTCTAAAGCCTGTCATCGAAACGAGATGAGTGTATGGTGCTTAGCGAGACGGTAGTGAAATGTCTGGAGCAAAAACAAGAAATCTGGGGTTACCGTCGTTGGCGGGGCACGGAGGTAAAAGCCCACTATTCGTTGGAGGAGGAGCCATACGTTTCGTTTGAGGGGGCAAGTAAGACGGTGCTCGTCGGTGTCTTCGAGGTGACAGTCAGGGCAGAGTGGGGAGGTGGCCAGTCCCATGCGATGAAGTCGACTATTAGTCGGGAATTTGCCATAGACTAAAACATACCAGAGTGCAGACGACGGTAAAAAGGGTGCATGCACACACCCCCAAGCCATTCGCCAGTTACTGTCAGGGTGCTGTAGCACCATGGGGTCGCAAGGGTTGGACAGCATAAACAAACGATAATAATCTTTTGTACGGGGAGGACGCGTGACTGGAAGATCGGCCCCAAACGTAGCTGAGTTCTATGAAACACTTGGCGACGTGGTACAATAATGGAGAAATAGGTGCAACATTGATCGGTAGATCGAGAGAAGCTGGTCGGAGGATATCTAAGGGACTGCGAGTTAAGGACGGGACCGGCCCCCGCCAGTGCCGCAACATAGTATGGACAAAGCGTGCAGAAGATCGTGCCCGCACGTTGACGAGTCCGAGGCCACCTTGTGCAGGATGCATGACAGAGTGTTGTAGCGGACTTTGAAAAGTTCCCCTGCTGACACGAAATATCCAAAGGCTGATTGGATGCGGCGGCCAAGGAGTAACGGCACTGGGAGGATCTGGGCGACGTGTACCAGTTTAGGGGCGACATACATGTTGACACAGGACACACATTGGAGTTGGTTTAAGTTACGGTGCACTTGTCCGCGGACATGGTGCCGAATCGACTGCAAAGCCGCTGGTAAGCGAGGGCCACTGTGCGGTGTGTGGAGCTCGTAAATTATATACCCAAGTAACGAAATTGAAATGATGAGGACAACACAAACACCCAGGAGGCAGGTGAAAATCCCTGACCCCGCCGGGAATCGAACCCGGGACCCCGTGCTCTGGAATCGAGAACGCGGTCTTTGAGCTAAGGAGGCTGCCTCTTGTGAATTGCATCGGCAATTAATGGTAACTGACCCTTGTAGGGCAAAATAAAATTTTCAAAAGGGTACATATACTCACAAAATTCCCTAGTATGGAACCTAATTGCAAATGATTAAGAATAGCCTCCAATACTTAAGTCATTCTATGTGTTGAATGATAGAGACTTGTTTTGAATTCCTCCGCGGCCATTCCGCATTTGGTTTCCTACAGCATTTCAATTTAATTCATTGAGTACTCTTTCAATAAGACCCTGAACTACTTTTAACCCTTTCCTGAACGGTATGAGCTGTCGTTACGCCGCCAATCAGCTCCGTTTCGACAAAATGTTAAATCATCGAGCATCAGTGTCAAAAGTGAAACTGCTCTTCGTAACTGATTCATACAAGCGTTGCTGCACAAAAATGTCTCTGACCTAAACTCTTCCACAAAACGTGCTCCACTGACTACGAACTGTTGTTCACGCTCGTGGCGGCTCTTCAACTCAAGCCGTTTCCTTTGTCCGGTACGCTTAGACCCAGTTCACACGATCCTCGCAACGACACGCAACCCTTTGTTCAGTAACGCTGTTCGCGATGCCCCCTGTGTAACAGGTCACACGAGCGCCAGAGTGACGCAAGGTTTCCCTCTTCTGTAGCTCAACATCTTGTCACCGAGCATAGGTAACGGACGTGTCCTAAACGAAGTGAGCCATTTGCATCTGAATTCTGCATAGAAATAACTTAAAAACTGAATTTTTTCTGCGAACTTAAAAAACAAAGTTTCGCGCTGTGTCACGCCCACACGGAGAAGCGTCCACAGCTGCGTGGTCATGCCCCGTGCAATTCTTTGGGGCTGTTTAATTACACAGTAATTAATGCTATATACATGTTTACCATTCCAATGACACTAATAAAAGGCCTATTGCACAGTTAATCAACAAGTTGAAAAACTTAATCGGCAAATGTATAGGCCCACATAATATAAATTTTCCTCGGTCACCTGAACCCAACGATGTCTTACCTACGTTAGGGATCATCTAATGGCGAAGGCGATACGCACTGACCAGCAAAATTAAGAAAGCCACACGATGAGGTAAAGCTGTAAGGCCCGGGCCCGTTGCATTCACATTTGGGCTGAAGGTTGCATTCAAATTTCGGCTGCAGACACGCCTTCGGTAGGTAGACGCGTATTCTCGCGATGTCTCGGTGACAGACTACATAGCATCATCACCATGGAGGCCTCGCCGCCCTGCCGGTCCAAAGCCGCAAGAACCATCTTCACTGTCGCCGCCACCCCCCCTCCCCCCTCCCGCCGCCCTCCCGCTCTGGCCGGCCGTGGTGACCGAGAGGTTCTAGGCGCTTCAGACCGCACCCGCGCGACTGCTACGGCGCGGCTATATAAGCACGGCAATGACAACCACACGACAGTCATCCACTTGACAATGGCATAGTAGATCTCTGCCGAAAGCTCGTGGGCAGTAAACCACTTGACGCGGCTTGAAACCCGAGAATGATTTATTAACATAAAGAAGTTATTGAACTCAACAGCGCTCGGAAATCATCTAATCTTTATGTTTTATTGGAACTGTGGGGTACTGATGTTCAGGTAGCCTGGTGAGACGAGGGAGCGGCTCACCTCTGGCGGCTGGAAGGCGGGCGAGCCCTCGCTGCGCGTGCAGGTGTCGCCCTGCGAGAAGAGCGGCAGCGCCTCGGCGACGCCGAAGTCGGCCAGCGTGAGGCGGCCGTCGGGCGCGAGCAGCAGGTTGGCGGGCTTGATGTCCTTGTGCACGATGGCGCGCGCCTGCAGGTAGCACACGGCCGCGCACAGCTGGCGCAGGTAGGCGCGCGCCTGCCACGCCGCCAGCCTGAGCACGCGACCCCCGTTCATCTTCCACGTTACGGCAATTCACAGGGGAAGTCACCGAACGGAACGTCAAAACGTGCGTTCCAAATGGCGGCATTCACTCAGGACGTCAACGGAACGGAACGTCAACGTTAAGGATTCTCACGAAGAAAGGGTTGATGTAGGTGGTTGTGTGAGACGGTTGCGTCGACAGCTGACAATTACCACCGCACTCACTCTCATTATAGTAGTGGATTTCGTGCGTTTACGTCTTCTTAATATTTATTTATTTATTTACCTATTTTTTATTGTTTCCCTTCGTTTGATGACTTTTGTTAAGATTCAGTCAGTGTGTATATTTTAAAACGCTTTTGTTAGATCGCTTTCTTATCTCTCTTCTCCTTTCTTCTTTATCGTCGCCTTGTCCCACGTCACGTAGGGTCGGCGTTGCTCTTCTGGATCCTTCTCCTCCATAGTACTCTATCCATTGTCTCTTCCTTCTTCCATCCTTTCTCCCTTAGGTCCCCGGATATCTTATCCCTCCACCTCATCTTTGGTCTTCCTCTCCTTCTCTCACCTTCAGTCTTTATATCTTCAACTCTGTTTCCGACATACTCTTCCCCTTTTCTCTGTAAGTGTCCGTACCACCTTAGTCTGCTCTCTTGTATCTTTTTCCCCATGGGTTCCACTTTCACAGCTCCTCTAACAAATTCATTTCTAATCCTGTCCTTCCTTGTTACTCCACACATCCACATCAGCATCCTCATTTCCGCCACTTCCTTTCCTGAGCTACTGTGATTGGCCATATCTCTGCGCCGTATATCATAGCAGTCCTTACCACCGACTTGTACACTTTCCCTTTCAACTCAGTGCTCACCTTCTTGTCACACAAAACTCCACTCATTCTCCTCCAGTTGTTCTAACCGCAATTTATTCGTGTTTATCTCGCTTTCCAGTCCTCCGTCCCTCTGTATGTACGACCCCAGGTATTTAAATTTGCAGACCGATTTCAGCTCATCATCCTGGATCTTGCAAGACCTCATCTGCACATTCTTCAGTGCTAAATATTCTGACTTTGTCCTGCTAATTTTCATCCCTCTTTCTTCTAGTGCCTTCCTCCAATCCTCCAGCTTTTCCTCAAGTCTGTCGATGCTCTGCTCACAAAGAACCACATCAACCGCAAACATCATATTCCACGGCGCTTCCTTCTTCACATCTTTCACCAGCACATCCATAATCAGGTCAAAGAGGTAGGGACTAAGCGCAGACCCTTCATGTAACCCTACTTTTACTGGAAACTCCTTTGTCATGCCCACACTACTTGTCACTTCTGTCATTGCTCCTCTGTACATTTCCTTCACTAACCCCACGTAATTCTCTGGCACGCACTGCTCTCTCATGCTTCTCCCTTCGGACTCTGCCACATGCTTTCTCCAAGTCAATGGAAGTCATACGTAGATCGGCTTCTAGCTCCCCGTATCTCTCCACTATCCGCCTTAAAGCATGTATTGCATCAGTCGTTCCTCTTCTAGGCATGAACCCAAGCTGTTCTTTACACACCACAGCCCCCTTGCGTAATTTTTCTTATCTCTCTGGTCGGTACAAATTTTGCAAAGTATTGCAAACTAATTGCCCAATGACCTACAGACTTGCAATTTTACATATAGCTTAGAATAGAATGACAATTAAATATTAACTCGCTTTCTTGTCCGTCTGCTCGATCTAGGTACATGGTAAGTGCTCTTGCTTGCACGAGCAATTACTATATATATATATATATATATATATATATATATATATATATATATATATATTTATTTATTTATTTATTATATATATATATTTATTTATTTATTTATTTATTGACGTTTATACTTAACATCAGAATATGTTTATGATCTGAAGATTGCACTGACCGAAACCAGTAAACATGAATTGTACAATTTATGTGATCAAGATCTACCATTGCTAGTGCCTTAATTCTGTTATCACATTCAGACTTTCTGACTTTCTGTATCACAGATGGTACTTCAGACGCTCAGACGGTTCGGTACTGACCTAAGCGGTGGCGACGTTGTGTTAACGTCCCGTATAGTGTGAACACACCAACAATTTGACAGTGACGTGGTCTTATGGCCCAGTCTGCTCTGTTCTGTTCTGTTGACGTCCAGAGTGGATCGCCGTTTACTGATAAGGCGATCTGCTTTCAGGCACGTTGTTGGATGTAAAGGCATAAGAAAGGGTTTTGAATATTATGAGTTAGAGGCGACGTGTGGTCGGGCGTGTGTGTTTTGAAACTAGTACAGGGCGACATGTATTGCTCGCCAAAGCGAACGGCAGAATCGTCATAGAAGCAGTTTGGGAGGCTGGAAGGAAACGTAATCGTGGGCAGGCTGATAACATCATTAAAATAATGAGGAGAAAGAAGGGACAGTGTGAGCGAGAATGCTACGAAACGTGCAAGCAGTAGCGAGGAAGACGTACATGATGGAGGGTGCAGTAGAATTCAAGCACACTGCTGCCCATTAAAACCGAGCAGTAACGGGAAGGATAGAAAATAATGGAATTTCACTAACTGTGAGCATACAGTACAGTAGGAAGAACACATGATTAAATCTGTAGGAGATTTACGGTTATACAGACAGCGAAATTTAGTAGACAGAGTTGCAAGTCTGGCAGCAACAATGCTTCTAACCCAGCTGGGTACAGAGTCTACCTCAGGTAGGAGCAGAGTTGTGGGTATGTCTTCCACGCTGTTTCAGTTCTATGCTAGAGTTCACCAAACGTTGTATCTAGCAAATGGCAAAGTTACTTAGAACACTGTGTTGTGGGTACTGGCTGATATCACATTGCAGGGTACGTTTATGCTGCAACCTCGCTGTTCGTACACCGCCAGCGTGGCCCGCCGATGATGAAACAAGCCAACTGTCGTGCTGCTCGCACTGATCCGTAGGGATCAGGCTGGTTTCTGTTTCGAGCTGCGACCATCTGCCTACGTCTCGAGACCACGCGGCTACGCCGCTGCAGGACAAATACTCACAGCGAGCAGCGATGTGCCTGCAGCGTCAACGTACCCGTTGGAAACCCACTTCTAATAGGACTGTTGTTGAGACTAGGACTGTTGATATTTTCAAAAACAGCAGGAATCCGACATATCGATATTGGAAGGAATGTCATTATCGGCCCTCGATATAGCGAAAAAATATCGATGTGCCAGCGTATAATAATATCCGCTGCACATTGTAAATATATGGCCGGTTTTAGAGCTGTATATTGAAGTATTGATTTAGTATTAGATATTCTGTACGCCAACAAGCTAGCAGCCTGCTTATCCCACTTAGAGCATGAATTGAATACCTTCGCGCTTGGCGATAACGACTTTGCTAGCAAAGTAAGCTAGCATGTAAGTGGCACAATAAAAGGTGTCCAATGGGTCCGTCGTTCGGTTTCGTCACATATCGGATGTGTCCAGTACAGTTCTTGTCGACCTATCTGCTTCTTCATCTCTGCAAACACCAGCGACCTAGCAGCTGTAGTGTCAAAATTGCATAGTGAAGTTCAACGCTGCAGTTTCTGCTGGTAGCGCCGAGCGCCGATTACGTCCGCGTTTCCCCTCGCGCAAAGACCAGTCTTGTCATTTAGGTCTTTGTTTTCAGCAACTGTTTTTGAAGAATGCCAACGTGAAGAAATAGCACACTAGTTGTTTTAAAAATTGTTTTTTAACGCAAGTGGTGTGCTATTTCTTCACATTTCAAATCTTGTTACTCCATTCACACCGCCAACCCCCAGTGCAATCGGACTAGTACTACTTTCTGCCACCTATACTTGCTTCACACAGGCAGAGAGAAAGATAAATGCTCAAAAAGTAGTAAGACTCTCACAAAGTGAAAATAAAATTATGTTCTACTACAATTTCAAAATAACAGTTTCAAATATTTACCGAAAACAGCGAAAAAATTAATATAAAATTAAAATATAGGCACTCGATATCGCCATTTCGCTATCGATATCTCGGATAAATGATTCCGGCAACATATATCTATGCTTAAAGGACATCATAGTCGCCGTTGACTGTATGAAATATTTACGATTGCGATTTCGGCCTTAGGGCCATTTTCAAGTAACATTGCAAAAGTTACCTAAACACAAAGAAATACAAAAGTGAAGCACAGGATGAATATACATAATTAAACAAACATTTCTTTAAGAAAGTATCGTAATTATAAAAATTGGTGAGAAATGTAGATAACTGTACAGTTCTATCCTGGACACTTATGGAAAACATTTTGAGCAATTTCGATAGAATAGCATACATATTTACTTAGTTGTGTTTGCTATAACAGGGCCAGGTTGAAGGATGCATCCTTTATTTGTGCGGAAGCATTGTGATGTTTTGTCCCGATTTTTGGTGCTGCACAGTGAATTAGATTGCTGGCAAGCGTTTTACGTCATTCATATTCGTAAAATGTATACGCATACAAAGTATTACATATCAGAGCTCTGTCTTCATCTCATTTACAAGCACGTAAGTCAATGTGAGAGCTTATTAACAGATAACACATGTATTATCCTCTATTATGTTATAAATAAATATTCCCATCCTATCCTACTGCCCCTTACAGTCATAGCACTATTTAGAAAGCTGTATGATGTCGACATATGAAAAGACTTTACGATATAAAGCTTATAAGTTGTACCCTTGGTGTGCACTATCTTTGCAACACGCACAGGCAGTATCTTTATTTATTAAATGTGTTTTCGCGCCAACAGACTTAGCTCCACATGCTGTCAGTGCACCTGAGCTTGTATGTGTGATAGATTATTAGAACGATGGTAACATTGACAATTCAGTACATATTTAACATGTTACGATGTAATAAGTGTCGTACTCATCGGATCTTGTGGGACTCTCGCAGTCAAAAGGCTGCATTTTGACGACGACATGCCCCTTCCCCCACCTCCTCCTTTTCCTCGAAAGGATACGGATCCTGTACACCTCCCGCAAACTCGATCCTCCTCATCCGCTTGTTTCACCCATCCTCTCCCACCCCCGCCCGCTGCCGCGCCTGTATTCCCACGTCCCACCCGGTCTCCATCTCTCCACCCTCCTCACCCTCTCCCAAGGTGGCTTCCGCCAGCTCCACCTCCCTGATGATGTCCTCCTCCCCTCCATCTACCCTTCCTACCAACTTTGATCCTCCCCCCACTTCCTGTGTCCTTTTGCTTTCGGCACCCTCCCTCCCTTCTCTTTGACTCCCCTCTTCCCCCTATCGCCCCTGCCCTTGGCATCTGCTCTCCCTCTCCCACCCCCCTCCTCCTATCTTGGTAGGTCCCCGGACTCGCACACGGTTAGTGAACATTCGCACGCCGGAGATCTACGCCTCGTGTTCTGTGTGTATCGTCGTTTTGTGCTTAAGTGGCTCAGTATTATTCGTTTTGTGCACCTCTGTTCACGTGTGACAATATTCGTCTCTTTCCAAGTGTCTGAACACATTTTATCTTGGACTCTACGCCCGTGCACGGCTCCATGTATTTTAAAAAGTGATTGTCTCCGTTTCTATGTCCACCATGTTTTTTCTCCCGATGTCTTAATTTCTATCTTGTGTGTTTCTCTGAGGCCAAAGAGCGGCGTAGCATGCTGCTGCTGGACTGCCTGTACCCAGGTTTGAAAATAACAACAAAGAAAATTTTTTTTGTTTTTTTTTGTGGTTTTAGGGCGCACAACTTCAATGGTCATTAGCGCCCTGACTACGTTAAGAATGCACCGCGAGGCACAAGTTTAAAACAACGACTAAAAGGGAAAACACGATAAAAGACAGACTGACAGGCATAGGATTAAAAAACAGCATCATCAAATGTCCTTAGAGAAAAAAAAAACAAAAAAAACGACGATATGTACTCACGTCAGACAGTCTTATATTCTGACAGAATGCAAGTTATCTACATTTCTAACCAATTTTTATAATTACGCTACTTTCTTAATGAAATGTTTGTTTAATTACGTATATTCATCCTGTGCTTCACTTTTGTATTTTTTTTGTGTTTAGGTAATTTTCGCAGCGTAACTTGAAAATGGCCATAAGGCCGAAATTGCAATCGTAATAATAAATATTTCATACAGTCAACGGCGACTACGATGTCTTTTAAGAAATATTATATGACGTGAATGCTGACCATGAGAAGTTAATCATATATCTATGCAATTGGAGGATACATCGATATTTAATCAACAGCCCTAGTTAAGACCAGTGTTGGAACGGGCTCTAGTCGAGCTGCCGGTATTTGGTAGAGACGCGCCTGTTGGCGGGCGCGGCGTCGAGCAGCGCCTGCAGGGAGAGCGGGCAGTAGTCGAGCACGAGGAAGGCCTTGTCGGGGTGCAGCTGGGCCAGCACCTCGTGCAGGCGCAGCACGTGCGGGTGGCGCAGCGCCCCCAGCAGGCACGTCTCGCGCCGCACGCTCTGCTCGCCGAACGGGATGCGCCGCAGGCAGCTGCGCACCACACACGTCACGCGTCACTCGTGCTTGTACGTCGTCTAGTTCACTTACCGCCACTACCAGCTACTACAGCCCAAGTTCCGCGAAGTACAGACATGTGACAAGACTAGAGCCGGGTAGGTGGTATCGATATATCGAAATATCGATATACCTTCACTGTACAGTCGACATATATCGCAGTTATCTATATTATCGACATGTGAATTAACCGCCATTAAATACTGAGTACCGAAAGTGACATTTTTTATTGCCTGTCTTTTCATGACTCATAGGCGCTATAACTCTCGTCGGGAGTTTTCTTGACCATTCTTTGCAGTCTAACAGTAAATACCTTGCAATGGACTTAATTTACTTGCATATTCATTACTACAAATGAGCACCAGATTTGAACATGACTGCATATTAACGAAAGTTTGTTACTTTCGTGTGTCATTTCTACTATTGCAAATGATAGTTACGAGGTGCAATACAAACACATTTGGTGACAGCACTGTATGAGAATGGTGGAAATTACTATTCGCTGCTCCCAACTACGTGGTAGAATATGCGCTCTCCTTACCCCCCGGAGTGCCTAGATCAAGAAAAGGTATGCGCACTGTAAAACAAATGTAGATTCGACACAAAAGTCACACAAATTACTGCACTTGCATTTAATGGAAAATGGACTGAAATGTTTATAATAAGTACAAAACTCGCGCCCGGAACACGTATCAGAGGTGTTTCACTTTTGAGTCCGGATGGGCCAAAAGTATCGATATTTCAATCATCACCATCATCATTTAAGACTGATTATGCCTTTCAGCGCTCAGTCTGGAGCATAGTCCCCCTTATAAAACTCCTCCATGATCCCCTAGTCAGTGCTAACATTGGTGCCTCTTCTGATGTTAAGCCTATTACTTCAAAATCATTCTTAAACGAATCCAGGTACCTTCTCCTTGGTCTACCCCGACTCCTCCTACCCTCTACTGCTGAACCCATGAGTCTCTTGGGTAACCTTGCTTCTCCCATGCGTGTAACATGGCCCCACCATCACGGTGCTCCACTGATCGTGACCGGGATAAATATCTCACGAAATAAACGTCAAACGAAAAAACTACAAATAAAGAAACTTGTCTAGCTCCAAGGGGTCAACCATAGCGCTATCTGGTTTCCCCCTTCAAGCTAGACAAGTTTCGTTCTTTGTAGTTTTTTCGTTTGATGCTTATTTTGTGAGATATTTGGCCCGGTCACTATCACTGGACCACCCTGTATATAGATTCGAGAATTCGAATTAGGGAGTACGAGTGTTCTACAAATACCAGCCTCGGATGACTGACACCCTACAGCAGATACTATGTGAGTGAGCATTAAACTCTTTTGATCTTGTACACTAAGATGGACTTGTACAGTTTAACTATACGTATGTCTGGACTAGGATAATTGGTTTCAATTGTACACTGGTCTACATGTTCCTGTGTCCGTACATCACTTGCACTGTGACGAGTACTTGAGCCCAAGGCTTCGATTAGAGCAATAGTGTGTGGCACTTGCGTGGATCGTGGTCTGTAGTACCACACATCACAGATTGACGCTATTCCTAACAAAGCTATAGGCTGAGGTGGCCAGTTCTTCTGCTAGTGCCTTGTGAGCCTCCTCTACGTTTTACTCTTACTGCAGTTATACGCTAGTGTCTGTGCTCTTCTGCACATTCACTGCAAACAAGTGAAGAAGTAATAAAAACCAGACCTGTAAGCCAAACTAGAGTGTCATTTCCCTATTATCATCATATCTATCTCCTTAGCCTAACATACAAGTCTTTCTGTACTGTCTCCAACCACACAGACCTGAAAAATTTTTGCTTGACACAATCACTGTTTCAGAACTGTACGCAGCCGCCCGCGTACCATGCAGAGATGAGATTTCTGAGAGCAGTAGCTGACTACACGCTACTTGGTGCGGAGAAAAATAAAGATATCATTTAATAATTAAATGTATTCAGTTTGAATGAAGAAATAATGAAGTACAGGAACAAACAAAGGGGCATATTACAATAATGCAAGAACCGAGAACACCAAAGTCACTGCTAAAGTGCACGTTCCAGTCACATTAATGTGACCACCACCTATGTTGGACGTCATTGTGCAATAACCACTAACAGACGGCAAGTGGCAACACTAGCAATGGAGGGTATATAAAGCGTCTCGCGGAGGACGTGGAGAGCGGTGCAGTCGTGCGGAAATGGACAGATTTATCTGAATTCCAAACGGGCATGGTGATAGGCTTTCGGACTAAGGGTGGGAGCGTTTCCGAAACCGCTAAGTTTGTAAACTTTTCATGTGCTGCCGTGGTCAAAGTATACCGCGGATGGCAAAATGGTGCAATCGGAAGTTGGCCCTGAGGCAACTGCAGTGCACGACGTGCCACAGATGCCAGGGGTGAAAATCGGTTGCAGAGATGTCGACGGGCTAATAAACGTGCAACTGTTGTGCAGCTGACCCCCAAATGAACCAAGGTGTTATCAGCAGTGCCTCCCATCAACAATGACCGTTTAGCGGACGGAATTTGCATGCCAAAACCGCAACCGGACATCAACTGAGTTGCGACAGGCGGCCTTTCCAGATGAACCACGTTTTATGCCCCACCGGACACAGGGCCGTTGGCGTGTACGGTCGTACAACAATACAGGCCAGAGGAAGGAGCTTTAAGATCTGGGGAATGTTTTCGTGGAATTCCATGGTGGACTCGTCATTCTGGGAGACACAGTGGATCAATACAAGAATGCATCTATCCTTGGGGACCATGTCCACCCCTACACGTAATTTTTCCTCGACAAGATGAGATCTACCAGTAGAACAATGGTATAAGTCACGCAACTCGCAGTCTACGTGCGTGTTTTGCAGAGCAACGCGGTCGGTTTACCGTACTCCCCTGGCCACGAAACTAACCGGATTTAAACCCGACTGACAATCTGTGAGACGACTTCGATCGGTTTGTTCGCGCGATGGAAACTCAGTCGAGAAAGCCAGCACAGCTGTCCATGGACTACAATTGAGAATCTGTGAGACGACCTCGATCGGGTTATTCACACCATGGAAACTCAATCGAGAAACCCAGCACAGCTGTCCACGGACTACAATTGAGAATCTGTGAGACGACTTAGATAGGGTTGTTCACGCCATGGCAACTCAGTCGAGAAATCCAGCACAACTGTCCACGGACTACAATTGAGAATCTATGAGACGACTTCGATCGGGTTGTTCGCGCAATGGAAACTCAGTCGAGAAACCCAGCACAGCTGTCCACGGACTATAATTGAGAATCTGTAAGACGACTTACATCGGGTTGTTCGCGCCATGGAAACTCAGTCGAGAAAGCCAGCACAGCTGTCCATGGACTACAATTGAGAATCTATGAGACGACTTCGATCGAGTTGTTTGTGCCATGGAAACTCAGTCGAGAAATACAGCACAGCTGTCCACAGACTACAACTGAGAATCTGTGAGACGATTTAGATCGGGTTGTTCGCGCCATGGAAACTCAGTCGAGAAACCCAGCACATCTGTCCATGGACTACAATTGAGAACCTGAGAGACGACTTCGATCGGGTTGTACGCACCATGGAAACTCAGTTGAGAAATCCAGATGATGACTGGGTATTGTGTGATGTCCTTAGGTTAGTTAGGTTTAAGTAGTTCTAAGGTCTAGGGGACTGATGACCATAGCTGTTAAGTCTCATAGTGCTCAGAGCCATTTGAACCATTTTTGAGAAATCCAGCACATCTGTCCACAGACTATAATTCAGAATCTGTGAGATGACTTTGATCGGGTAGTTCGCGCCGTGGATACTCAATCGAGAAATCCAGCACAGCTGTCCACGGACTACAATTGAGAATCTGTAAGACGACTTTGATGGGGTTGTTCGTGCCTTGGAAACTCAATCGAGAAATCCAGCACAGCTGTTCACGGACTACAATTGAGAATCTAAGAACTAAAATTGATCGGGTTATTCGCGCCATGGAAACTCAGTCGAGAAATCCAGCACAGCTGTCCACCGACTACAATTGAGGATCTGCGAGACGACTTCGATCGGGTTGTTCGCGCCGTATATACTCAATCGAGAAATCCAGCACAGCTGTCCACGGACTACTATTGAGAATCTGCAAGACGACTTCGATGAGCTTGTTTGCGCCATGGAAACTCAATCAAAAAATCCAGCACTGCTGTCCACGAACTACAATTGAGAATCTGTGAGACGACTTCGATCGGGTTGTTCGCGCCGTGGATACTCAATCGAGAAATCCAGCACAGCTCTCCACGGACTACAATTGAGAATCTGTAAGACGACTTTGATGGGGTTGTTCGCGCCATGGAAACTAAATCGAAAAATCCAGCACAGCTGTCCACAGACTACAATTGAGAATCTAAGAGAGGACTTCGATCGGGTTGTTCATGCCATGGAAACTCAGTCGAGAAACCCAGCACAGCTGTCCACGGACTAGAGTTGGTATGGTTCCACATTCCTGTCAGTATCTTCGAGAACCTCACTGACTCTCTTCCTTTACGTCTCACAGTGATAGGCGCTGCAAAAGCTGGTTGTTCAGACTATTGACAGATGGTCACATTAACGCCACTGGACTGTGTGCGTGTGAAATGTGTGTGAAATCTTATGGGACTTAACTGCTAAGGTCATCAGTCCCTAGGCTTACACACTACTTAACCTAAATTATCCTAAGGACAAACACACACACCCTTGCCCGAGGGAGGACTCGAACCTCCGCCGGGGCCAGCCGCGCAGTCCATGACTTCAGCGCCCTAGACCGCTTGGCTAATCCCGCGCGGCTAGACTATGTAGAAACCAAAGTAAGGAAGAAGGAAGAATGTGGGCCGGGGAAATAATGAATAGTGCAAAATACTTGAGAGCGGAATATAGCAGAGAAGTTTTGATCTTTGATGTTGTTGATGACAGTGCTGGTGGTGATGGAGGTGCTGTTGTTGGTGGTGCTATTGTTGTTGGTTGTGGTAGTGATCTATCCACGAATATCGCACTCATGTGGACACGATCATTGTATTTCCTATATGTGATGCGAACTTTGAATGAGATAATACTCTTTGGCACAAGACGAAAAGTGACCAGAAATGGCTGGAAGGGTTCAGCGCAATGTTATCAGGGTAGCTGCGTGTACGAACCGTCGACTACGCAACCCTGAGTACGACTGGGCATGCTGACCTCCTGCGGACGATCTTGACGGCGCGGCGCGCGAGCGTGCCGGTGTGCACGGCGTCCTTGACCTTGCTGTAGCCGCCGCAGCCCAGGATGTCGCCCAGCACGTAGCTGCCCACCGCCTGCGGCGGCCGGCGCCGCTCGCGCTCCATCAGCGGCCGCTGCTCCTCCGGCCACAGCAGCAGCCCCGTCGGACGCCGCCACCCGTCCTCGCTGCGCACCACCGTCTCGTCACAGAACACACCACGGCTCAAAACTATTGCACCACGACACAGCACTGCACCTCACGTGTTGGGCGTTATCCATCACGATGTGGTTTGTTGGTGAACTTCTGTTCCTTGAAGAGTCAACAAATCTTCTGCTACCAATTACATACCAGGTGTACCGGTATGAAATGAGCGTTAAGACACAAATGTGTCGATAGGGAACATTTGTTGTGAACGAGTCTTATTTTTTTTTATTTGGTTGGTATGACATCTGTCAAAGATATTTAGTATACATCAAGTCATGGAACAAACAACATCATATGTCTTCATCGTGTTAACAATGTCGAATTTTGTACCAGAAAGTGATGATTTGCGGAAAGCATTAATTTTTTGTTTTCATTTGAAAAAAAAGTGCTGCAGAGTCGCATCGAATGCTTGTCGAGGCATATGGTGATCATGCTCTATCAGAAGCAACATGCAAAAGATGGTGTCAACGGTTCAGAAATAATGATTTTGATGTAAGAAATGAAGAACGTGGAAGACCACCAAAAAAGTTCGAAGACGCCGAATTGCAAGCAATATTGGATGAAGATGATACTTTGGGTCAGAAGCAAATGGCAGCAATGCTAAATGTTGCACAACAAACAATTTCTGACCGTTTGAAAGCTATGGGAAAGATCCAAAAATGTGGAAAATGGGTGCCACATGAATTGAATGAAAGACAGATGGAAAACCGAAAAACCATTTGTCAAATTTTGGTTCAAAGACACGAAAGAAAATCAATTTTGCATCGAATTGTTACTGGCGATAAAACATGGATTTATTTTAAGAATCCTACAGGGGAAAAATCACGGGTTAATCCGGGACAACCATCAACATCGACTGCAAAACCAAACGGATTCGGCAAGAAGACAATGCTCTTTGTTTGGTGGGATCAGAAAGGTGTGGTGTATCATGAGCTTCTAAAACCCGGTGAAACTGTGAATACTAATCGCTACAGACAACAAATGATCAATTTGAACTATGCATTGATCGAAAAAAGACCTGAATGGGCCAGAAGACATGGCAAAGTAATTGTTTTACACGACAATGCACCTGCAAAACTGGTTCAGGATACAATCAAAACACTTGGCTGGGAGATGCTACCGCACCCGACGTATTCACCAGATTTGGCCCCTTCCGACTACCATTTGTTTTCATCAATGGGACACGCATTGGCAGCGGAACACTTCGATTCCTACGAGGAAGTCGAAAATTGGGTGTCTGATTGGTTTGCTTCAAAAGACGAACAATTCTACTGGCGTGGTATTGACAGAAAGGTGGTCAAAATGTATAGAAAGCAATGGTCAGTACTTTGAATAAAATGTTTTTACTTTTCAATTCAAAATTAGTGTTTCATTTTCACAAAAAAAAAAAAACGCTCATTTCATACCTGTACACCTGGTACATGGAGCATTATTTATAGTGAGCTTCCGGTGTTCAGCCGAGTTGTTTCCATTTTCTGCATAGTATGTCGATGACCGGCCCATCCGTCTTCTTCGGGTGCTGCCAAGTTTTACTGTTACGAGTATTCTCTGCCTGGACTCCAACCAGACTGTGAGCTATTGTTGGTCTCACGCCGAGTTCGATTTCCATCGTCCACTGCGCCTTTTGATGTTTTTGTTTTACAGAGCACGCACTGATAACTCCGTGAAATTCCCTCAGTGTTTTCCAACTCTGATCGCTTTGATGGTCGGCGAGTTTATAATACATTGAGTGGCGAACCCCAATAGTTATTTAATTGAAATCTCCAGCCTCTGACATCTTGGATAGTCTCCTTAATTATGTTATCCCAGAAACACGGCGTTTGCATCACGACACTGTCCTTGTCGTGTTTCATTTCATTAATATACGAGTATTGAAGGCAGTACTAGGCGGCAGCTGATTTGCTTGGCTGTTTTAGTTGCATGTGTCGCTGATGTTCCTTGCATGCATCCTCGACAGTCTGCCCAACGTAAGACATGCCACATTCGCATGGACTGCGATGCACACCAGGCTTTCGGACACCTGGATCGTCGTTAACGCTACAAAGAATACTTTTTATTCTAGTTGAATAGAGCGAAAAATACTGAACGCTGTGTTTCCGCAGGAGCATCAAAGAGCGTAGTGGACGTCGGCAATCGAACTCGGCTCTAAATAACGGAGTGAAACCAACAATACCTCACAGTCTGTTTGGAGTCCAGGCAACGAGTGGACATACCCTAACAGCAAAATCCGCGCCATCTGAAGAAAACGGTCAAGTCGAAATATGCTCAGAAAATGGAAAAAACAACTCGGCTGAACACCCGGAGCTTACTATTAATCAATCACGCCGAAAAAACCTCAAATGGTTCAAATGGCTCTGAGCACTATGGGACTTAACATCTGAGGTCATCAATCCCCTAGAACTTAGAACTACATAAACCTAACCAACCTAAGGACATCACACACATCTATGCTCGAGGCAGGATTCGAACCTGCAACCGTAGCGGTTGCGCTGCTCCGGACTGAAGCGCCTAGAACCGCTCGGTCACAGCGGCCGGCGAGAAAATCTCAAGAGAACACGATATGTCACTCTTATCATCGGAAACTGTCAGGCATGTACGACATTAGAAGCAAGTTTGCGACATAATTGCGGAACTCTCTTCTGTACGGAATGTTCTAGTTAGTACAAAATGTATTTGAGACTTATCCATTGTCTTTGGATACCACCCATGACCTAACTTAGGAACAAATCTATACTACTAAATAGCAACGCGGTTCTTGCTGTTCAAGCCAGTTGCGGGTTGTCTATATACTGACTTCCAGAGGCAACAAAAATTTGATTTTCAATATTTCATATAATTAGTGACCGGATTTAAAAATTTAAAATGCTGTTATTATCTACTCATTAAGAACTATAATCTTAAGCAAAAGGCTTAACACATTAAGACAAGTATTACAGATACAAACTGTGTATAGTATATCTTGAAGCAGCGTAACTCACAAGGCGCAAATTATCCAGATTATATTCATCCAGTATTTGACAATGAGACCACTAAGCGGCTTCCAACAAACTTCAAACAGAAATTTCAAATCTTTTCTAAACTTTTTCTGGCTTACATGCTGAACGTAAAAGTAAGCACAATTTTGAAGCTGTTTTATACACGGGAGTTCAATTCTTTAAAGAATCGGGGGTTTACCGCTACAGTACTACTTCAGCAATTAACGTGTTACGATTCACTTTATGCTTCCTCTAGTCTTCCTTCCTAATGCTGATGCTGGGATTATGTATCAGGAGACAAAGCAGCTGAGGCCGTCAGACTCCTATTCTTCCCCGAGGATACAAATAGTGTCCCAATCTGTCTGCTCACAGAGGAAATTCTGTGTCCATGTATGAGAAAGTGTTCTTAATGAGGTGGAACATGTGAACCAGTACGGTACACACCAAACAGGGTGTGGGGAAACTGTCCAAAAACCACATCCAGGTTGATCGGCAAACCATTCCCTCGTCGTTAATCCGCCGGGCGGATTCCGTCCCGGGCCGGCAAATCTCCCTGTGCTGGAAGTGGTCGCGTTAACACACGCGACTACCCGGGCGGGTAGTCGGTAGTCGTCCTTGCATTTATATGTAATACTGCAATGAGTTACGAATTCTTTCAAATATTCACGATTCATCTAGTAATCTTCACTGCTTGCCACTCCACTATTCTGTGTACTGTACACTTCGCTTTTGAGATCCTCCCTGCAGCAAAGTTTCGCGTAAGATGTCTTCCATTAGCAGCAAAATGTGCCGGTACCCCATCACGCAAGTACCACATTCACCAACCACGGGCCATGGGTAAAATTTGAGCCCAATTAGATCACACATTATAGAAAAGTTTACATTCCAAATACATATGCATTAACTAGGTCAAATTTCATAATGCATTCAGTTTCGGTTCGTTACCACGGAATTGTAACTACCTCGCGTATCGTTTGCTTCATGACACGTGTTTACTCGAACGTTTTGGCTTCCACTATCGTATACTTTCGCATTCTATAAAGGGAGCAAAATCCTTTCTTTCCAATAGCACTTACAAAATAATGAATCATTGGATAATACTGTTTGCTTATAAGCCGTCACAGAGCGTTTCCACTTTAAACACTCCATATTAAGCCGTTATATTCGCGTCAATGTTGAATAAAGTAACCCAACAAGTGTCTTTCGAGTTTTGGATGCATAGGAACGATGTAGGCATCAGATAACGTTTAAGATACTGGGGAAAAAACTAATTATGATAACAAAATAGTCTTTTTTGGAAAGAAACTGACGTTGCTTGTGGGCTATTGCAACAAAATTCAACTAGGAAACTGACTTACTTTACATAAAGTAACACGATAGGAAAGGTTTCAAACTGACTTTACTTGTACAGCTCTTCATTGCGTTAAAATTATTGCTAGAAAAAGTATTTTAGAAATTATGGGCTTATTATCGGCAAGGTATAAGTTAGAATTTCTATTGGTTATTCTGGAGTATAATTAATGTTTTTCTATCCCAGCGAGCGCCTTGTCTGTAAAATCATCATTGTTGTTGATGTTGCAGTAGTCTTAAGTCTGAAGGCTGGTGTGATGCGGATCTCCGAGCTAGTCTATTCTTCCTCTCTGCTTAACTACTGGGACCTACATCTATTTGAAACTGTTTACTGTATTCAAGGCTTGCACTCCCTCTGCAACCGCCAGTCTCCATTATCGTACTGACTATTTCTTGACGCTTCTGGATGTGTCCTGTCACTTTTAGTCAAGCTGTGCCATAACGTTCTCCCCCCCCCCCTCCCCCTCCCCCCCCCCCAATGTTAATTCAGCGCCACATTTCAGAAATTTCGGTTCTCTTCTTGTCCGAATTGTTTATTGTCCACTTTCACTTGGTTAACTATGGAATGTAAAAGCCAAGGTCTGGAGTCCAAATACCGCTTTGGGAACCTTGTATATTCTCTCAAAGTATGATTTCTGTCAAATCTGCAGATGTTAACTACAGTTTACAGCGCTAGAGAAGATGACATGAAAGAACGCGTAGCATATTGTCTTTACTTACGCAGATTTTAAGCCTTACGTTGAATTATAGGTCAAATGGAAAGTCACGTTCTTCGCTCACTTTACGGCGTCTCAGACATGTCTCTCATAAAGAAGCCTGATCGGCGTTGGGCGCGCCAAGTTCAAATACTACGCTCTCAACGATTAAAAGCGAATTTATATGTGTAAGATACTGACAACACTATGTGGCACAGTCAAGTGTAGTTAGTTAGTTAGGTACTTACTCCACAGATCAAATTTGCGATAAACATTATGATGTGGAGCATGTCAAGTAAATAAACTAAATTAAATAAAAAATAAATAATATTTATATGTCTGCATGAGGGTCCTTTACAGTTTTTAATGACTATCACTATTCAAGAATTCATTTATATACATAAGGAGTTGTTGAGGAGGAAGCTCTCTTACCTACCTTTGAAAACATTTCTGCTATCTGTCAGACATTTTGTATCCACGGATAAATTGTCAAAGAGTTTTACAGCTGCTTAATTCACCCCTTACTGTGGCACAGTTACACTCATTGGAAGATAATGCAGATCATTTTTCCTTCTAGTATTGTACTTATGAATATCTCCGTTACTTCCAACTGATATCCTATTTATATTGAAAATAATTAACGGATAACAATATTGTTTCCTTTATTCAGAGACTAATCAATGAAATAAATTTCGGTATGCAGTATTTGAGGCTCTCACACTAATAATAATAATAACAGTAACGTCAACTACGACAACAAAAAATCTTAACGTTGTCTTTTCTTCACTTTTAGATTCTTTTGTATGTATTGCCTTTAGAGCCGGCCGCGGTGGCCGTGCGGTTCTGGCGCTGCAGTCCGAAACCGCGAGGCTGCTACGGTCGCAGGTTCGAATCCTGCCTCGGGCATGGATGTGTGTGATGTCCTTAGGTTAGTTAGGTTTAAGTAGTTCTAAGTTCTAGGGGACTTATGACCTAAGATGTTGAGTCCCATAGTGCTCAGAGCCATTTGAACCATTTATTGCCTTTAAATGAGAATTAAGTTTATTTCAAAGGAAGTATGTTAATACCACAATATGCTTAATCAGACACTAGTTTGCTTCTAATACATTTAGCAAACGTTTTATGACGGATATCTTTCGACAAACTACGAGCATGTAATATTCACTTACTACTCTTATTTTATTTATTTTCTAACAGGTTGATAAAACGGCCCAGCGAATAGTGAAACTGCAAAAACTGCATCCTGGAATTCCGAAATCTCTGTAGTTGCCGCATTTTTCTTAATTTATGTACATTCAGCACTAACCTACGCGGAAATCTTAATATGCAACTGCGTCTTAGTTTCTCCTACCTGTCCTCGCTGCTGAAGGATAAAGAACTGAGTTCTTCCTCTATAAGCGTCTCCATTGGATCCTCCTCGGCCATCCCGCTTCTACTCTTGGCCATGATTCACTCTCCTCTACTTTCACTGTTACCGGATGTAACGCTAATTCTAAACACAGCCGATCTAATTCAAATGCTTCCGGTTGGCGTAACTGGGAGGAACATATGACAAACGTCCGCAGATGTATCTGGCGATGCAGTTCACAGTCTAATGTTTATTGCAGCTGCAATATCTATGGAGTGAGCAATCAGATCCGCAGAGTAGAACTTTTGTTTTCAACATACATCGCCTCCAAGGCGGCAAAAATAATGGGAGATTACGCTGTACGTTGTTTTGAAGCTGACTCTGCCATGTTAAATGCCCCAAAACACTGACTGAATTTTGTTCGTAATTTTGTCGCGTGTAACAGTTTTTTAAATAGTTAGTATTAAAGTGCTTACGCTAATTACAGTATTAGGAAGGCTATTTCAGACTTTTTCTTGTGTTAAATGCGTATTTGATCCAGTAATACAGCTCATTTGTCCTCGTAAATGTAACTTTCTTTTTGTTTATCCATTTCAAATAACCGAGAAGAGAAGTTGTATGTCATATGCTTCACTTACTCAAAAAGAAAATAAAAAATATTGTTCGTGAGGTAACATCATAGTTGCTAATTCATCATAGTTGCTAATTCAATTCAACATCATAGTTGCTAATTCGTAGTTGCTAATTAAAATCTAACGATCAACGTGAGGCAGAAACAGCCACTGAAAGTGTGATAAGTATTCACTGATCTTTAAGGATTTCCAGGGGAGCAGTGATATTTTTTTCAAGTAGCCTGTTTGTGAGAACCAGTAATGTTTATAACGCTGTACAAAGTGTCTTTCTTTTTAAGAATTCTAGGTGAAAACATTTATTAACTAAGCCGTTGATATCAGATAATTGAAATGTACTGAATATTCGATTCTTCTATTCTCGTATCATTTTCAAGAAGCTATTGAAACGCTTGTCTGCCAACGTTGTTGACGCCTACTGTTTCTAAAATAGCAATTGACCGGAAAATGTCTCTAGTCGCACTCGACGCATTGGTGGATTACTCATGCTGCCCGTAACAGCAAATTCAGTAATTTCTTTTACTGCCCATACACGGTTTGGCACTCGCGATAACCTCTGCTGACTGAAAAGAAAAAACGATGTGTTGGCAACAACGTGGCCTCCTTATATGAAGCCACATCTGTTGCTGCAGTGAGTTTACGATCGGGTAATTTTTTAGCTCACTCCCCCCCCCCCCCCTCTCTCTCTCTCTCTCTCTCTCTCTCTCTCTCTCTCTCTCTCTCTCTCTCTCTAAGGGTATGTAATTTTTTGTGTATAACTTTGGTGTTCCAAAGAAAGTTTCCAAAAGACTGATAGATAATATCTTACACAGCCGAGGCTTTTCGTTTCTAAGGTTTTTACTTAACAATAGACAGCAGAAAAAGAACTTTTATTGCTTTCAGGATATTCTACTATTTAACGTCATATTTCAGATGAAAAATGTTTTCAGGATGCGAATACGAGCAGATTCTTCTCCATTCTCTCTTATTATATGTGATAAAAGTATGTGGGATTTACGTTATTTTTTCTCCCGCCTAATGTGGACGCAGTCTCACAGTTAGAGAGACAACACGCGAATGTGTTGACGAGATACATATATGTCGGATGATTTTTAGGTTTTGACACGTGCCAGAGAACGATTGTTTCCATTGATAATGGCCATACGGTCGAAATTGCATTAGTGAGTTGTTAAAATAAAGAGTCAAGAGCGACCATGGTGTCTTTTACAAAATATTAGATGACTACGTACCCGAGCGATTGTACGGGAGAAACAGTTTCTTTAAGTAGGGAAGTACCGAAAACTCACTTAACCTGGGAGGCGATCATGAAAGTAAAAATGAGGGGAGTCGTCATGGCGTCAAAAACTTGAAGCCGTTGTCCGCCCGAATTTGCCTCAAAACGTTAACCTGAGCTGCTTTTATTTTGTCCAGAACAGTAATCACAGAATACACTGAGTTCAGGCACCAGGAGTACGCAAAATATCCGAACAGAAATGCCGCAACATTGAACACACTTCAGGTCCTTTGTTAGAAAGTGCTTCGTTATAAGTATAAAATACAGATTCCCCAAAAGTTAGATGCCTGCGGTAATATGCTTCATTGGTTGAAACATTAGGAAGCAGAAGATGCTGGTAATTCGGTCAGATTGCTTTCCTAATCACGGATTTTCTGGACTTCAAACGTTCCGAACGTTTTTTCTCGTAAATCTTTTATGCTTTCCAATTACGTAGTTCAGTTTAAGTCGTTAGATGTTGTTTTTGCTTATTCAGAGTTTGTTTCTGAGTTGCATCTTTCTCGTTGTTTATCTGTAAATCAAGTTGAGAACATTCAGCTCTTAATTTGTCAGTTCTGGGGTACCTAAAACGTATGTTGTAGTTAGTCACAAAAATCAGTCGATATTTTTCGTATAACATAGTGTTTGGAGGATTATTCTCTGAATATAAGCGGTGTAAGTTTCTGCTAAATAAAGCCCTTTGCTGTGATGAATTCTGTAATATGATTTGTGGCCTCTCAGCGACTGTACATGTTGATGCACTTTAGATAATGTACGGTTGCTGCTTTAAGTTTATTTGGTCTAGTGGCACAAACTGAATGACACTTCGTGGGTGAGATTTCAAAGTGAGAAAATGTGTTAACTACAATTACACGGAAGCCCTGACAGCTTAACAAAACAAGCACTCAGTTATGCATGGAAATATACCTCCATGCCGTTCTGTTCCTGCGACATTTCAAGAAGCGTGCACTTTGTTGACAACAACAAGTCGTGAAAGCGTGCCTTGCTTGCTTCTTTCCTCATTACACCCATTTACGGGCTAACAAAGAAAACGTAGGTAATTTTTTTTTGCAAACGTGAACGTTAATCATGCTGTGCACTTGATTTGAAAGTTGAAAATGTACGAGTACGAATCAGTACTACAAGTAAGCAAACAAACATTGTTTTCGGAGACCCAACTTCATCAGCTAGCGACGAAAATACAGTAAAAGAGGATTTAAATGGATTACTAAAGCATCCTTTTCATATGACATACAACATATTAAAGCTTTCGTCAACATAAACGTTGGTTTAAAGATCAGAGTGCTTCAATAGCCACGGTATTATTGTATGTAGTCTGGTTTTGACTTCTTCATACATTTTAAGTGTCGTATCCGACCAGCTGTCCAGGGACTTACACTTAAATGTGAACTCCAGAGTACTTTGCAACGTGGAATCAAATCACTGCCATAGGCAAAAAAAAAGGCGATAAGTGACAGAAAAAAATCGTTGGTGCGAGCTAGGCGTGAACCCAGAATGTTTGGTTTTAGAGTCACACACTTACCTACTTATCCACCGAGCCACACATGAAACGTCTAAACACTGAAAACTGAGACAGAAATTCCAAAGACCGATGCCGTATCAGCAGAGCAAGTTGGGTACAGAGATTTGAGATTAATGTTGACAGCAATCAAAGAAAATCAAGATTATGTGAGTCATTTCGATGTATGACGACAGATGTTGATAATAAGCGACAGAAAGGCATTACAGAGTATTTCACAAATAAATATCCACTTACTACATTTTTTCGACATAAAGTGAAAAGCAATAACATTGACCGCAAGAGCAAGAAAAATGTGGGAAACGAGATCGAGCAGTCAAAAGTGATATCAGAATGCAACAGCTCAAGATACTGATGAAGTATAGCGAGACCTGAGCGATGCAGACGGGTAGTGACTCAAACTTAACATGTCAATAAGACTGAATTTCGTCGACGTGAAGAAATCGATGTTGCTCGTTTTGCTGGTGTATCTACGCGGTCAGACCAAAGTGTCTACAAGGAATGGTATACCGCTAGCAACAACGCATGAGTGTAAGAACAGAGGTCGTAAAAAGAAAGTAACCAAAAGTCGTGCCTCGTCAATGGCAATCGGCTTGAAAACCAGCAGGAATTTCTGCCATCAATGAATACAGACCCTTCCGGACCAGTTTCCCAGCGAACACCATCTGAGACTTATCGGAGAGCAGCAGAGCAATCTCTAGTGCGTTCTCATGACACCTTGGATGTAGATGACCATCAAACTGAGCAGCCTGGAACCCAAACATCGTACGCAGTTAAGAAATGTTAACCTCTCATGTGGCAATTAATATGTGCTTCTATCAATGGTTAATTCATTATTTCTCTTCTGCTTGTTTTTAATGTTTTCACGAAGTTTCATTGTTCTACAATCGCTCGTTTTTCGTGGGGGTCCTCTCAAGTAGCGAAAGTTTAATTATAACCACCCTGTAAATAGTTTTTTAATTCTCATTTTAAGTTTACATCCCTGGTGGAATCTTGTTTCTAACGTTCAATTCACTCACCAAACGATGGAGGCTTTGACAAGTCGCTGTCTTAGTTGCTGGCGAATCCTCCAGGTTGTATCGTCGTGGTTCCTGAATGTTTTCTGTTCCTGGCGGAAGAGGTTCTTTGATATTTTGAGTGTGTCTTTTGTACTAAGACTTTGGGGTAGACGTCAGCCGTGGCGGCGCTGCCTCCACGTGGTTCCCCGTGGACACGCAACAGAGTGGCTAAAGGCGCTCTTCAATTGGAAGGTCCGTTACCCCATAAAAGGGGGTAGTTTTTCCAGGCTCGTGTGCTTCATGGAGTTGGGTAGTGAATACATGGGGTGGACTTGAAGGGAGGACGAGCGAAAGCTCGAGGATCCCTGATGATGTTCCATCTCTGGCAAGGGGAAACCCAAACCAGAGCTGCCATGTACAACAATGTACCAAGACTTGGGTCCACTCACTCATTACTGTGAGGATGTTTATTTTAGCTCTAGCACACCCTGCAATGCTTCGCAACTGCTAAAAATGTATGGAAATTGGATATACATCCCAATCTCCTGTTCCAGTTGTCTCTGGCCTTCACTCCTTTCCTTTCTCCCTATCCATCTCCTCCCCCCCCCCCTCACTTTCCATCTTCTCCTTCTCCCTATGTATCTGCATTTCCTTCTCCCAACCTCCTCTCTCTGCCCGACATTTCTTCCCCCTCTCTCTCTGACCTTGACCCTTGTTAATTGTTATTGCGAACGAAACCTCGATTGGGAATTGAAGCCTCTTAAAACTTATGGCTAAATTGGTGGGCTCATTGGTATACGGGGTAGCAGATAGACTCTCCATCTGCTTGATCTGTGAAGATGGTAGCGCCTATGACAGTATTTCGCATAGTTTTAATTTGCTAATGGGTAGATGACAAATTTAGCCATAAATACAACTTTGTTGTTTTCTGTGACAACCAACTGCTAAGAAGAAAACGAAACAGAGCATTGTTGTGTACACTATTTTTTCATAAAATTATATAGCAGGAGAAAGAATTTACATGGGAGAATGGATTTCTGTAATGGTTCAAATTCCCTGCTATCGTAGTTAAAACTAACGGCGAGAAAGAAAACGAAGCCGCACATTTTTGTAGCACAGCATAGCACTTTCTGCCTGGCAGGCGGTTTTTTTAAAAAAAACCTACACATTCGTGTTTAAAAATTTAGTTTATGTTCGTCCGAATGTTTATGAGAGTATCGTGTGAAACTGTAAAGTGAATCAGTCAAGACCTTTTCGAGCGGGTGATCAATAAGTCAGTATAAATTTGAAAACTCAATAAATCATGGAATACTGTAGATAGAGAGGTACAAATTGACACACATGCTTTGAATGACATGGGGTTTTATTAGGACCAAAAAAAGTACAAACGTTCAAAAAATGTCCGACAGATGGCGCTTCATCTGATCAGAATAGCAATATTTAGCATAACAAAGTAACACAAAGCAAAGATGATGTTCTTTACAGGAAATGCTCAAATGTCCACCGTCATTCCTCAACAATAGCTCCAGTCGAGGAATAATGTTGTGAACAGCACTGTAAAGCATGTCCGGAGTTATGGTGAGGCATTGGCGTCGGATGTAGTCTTTCAGCATCCCTAGAGATATCGGTCGATTACGATACACTTGCGACTTCAGGTAACTCCAAAGCCAATAATCGCACGGTCTGAGGTCTGGGGACCTGGGAGGCCAAGCACGACGAAAGTGGCGGCTGAGCACACGGTCATCACCAAACGACGCGCAAGAGATCTTTCACGCGTTTAGCAAATACTTTGCTATTTTTGTTTCTAATAAAATCCCATGTCATTCCAAGCATTTGTGTCAATTTTTACCTCTCTATCTACATTATTCTGTGGTTTATTAAGTTTTCAAATTTATACTGACTTTTTGATCACCCAGTATATTACAAAAATATACACACAACGCCCGTGAATGTTTATTAGTGCACCCTGTAAAAGATTGATGTAAACTGGTCAAAAATGTTTCTAGTGTTTAGGTAACAAACTTGAACAACAACATGTCTTTCTATAGTAGTGTAGTAGATTCTCGGTGATCAAGTGTTGCCCTTTCTTTTAGATACTCGTGAGTGTCCTCCAGACTTAGCCGTGTTTAGAGGGCTGTACGTATAATCCTGTAGAAAATGTCTGCAACTCTTTAGAGCAGCGGGTGAACGGCAGCAATGAACGTCCTCGTAGTTTGGTATCTCTACTCTGTCTTATCATCAGTCAATGGTTTCATCTGGATACTGGGGAGAAACTAGGAGATATATGAGGAATTAAAATTCATGTTACGAAAACAGACATGCTGGTATTTGCTGATGATATCGCAGTGTTAAGTGAAGTTGTAGAACCATTACAGGCGATGCTGGCCCAGATGGAAACCACTCATCTCTTCCTATAGTACGAAAATTAATAAAGGTAAGATATAGTTCTTAGTGGTGATTAGACAAAACACCGTTGACCAGTTCTCACTTAACAATGAGCGACTGCAGACCGTCGAAACCCTTGCCTACCTAGGGAGTAAAATTGCATCAGACGGAAGGTCAAGGACGGATATTGTAAGCCGAATACTCCAGGCAGAAGCTGCTTTTAGCAAGAGAAACAACCTTTACACGTCCTGCAGCATAGACGAAGATCTCACGAACAAGCCCTTTAAAGACGTTTGTTTGGAGTGCACTGTTGTACTGAAGTAAAACATGGAGTAGCAGAAAAGTATAAAATAACAGCTATCGAGATATGATGTTTGCGCAGAATGCTCAAGATTTCGTAGGTAGACAAGATAGGTGCTCCACAGAGTGGAGGAAGAGAAGCCTTGTTCCCTGAAGGTAATCGAACACAGAACGGACAAATGGGTCAGCCATCTGCTGAGACATGATAGTACAGTTAAAAGTATCAGTGAAGGGACAGTAGAAGGGAAAAATACACGAGGCAGACCGAGACTGGAGTAAATCAACCAGATCAAGGAGGGTACCAGTTGCACCAGCTACACCAAGAGGACGGCCGAAGACAGAAATGAATGGCGACGTGCTGCCAACCAACCTGACGGTCGAAGACCCAAGAAGAGGTGCTCTGGCCTCTCTTCCTCCCCCTGTTAAGACTCTCTGATGTCTTCTGGGTGAGAGTAATTTTTTGTCGGTGTGGCCACAGCTGCGGCTGTATTCTCGGTACTGTCTCCCTTTTTCCTCCCCCGAGTCGGCGTCTGGCTCGGTATTGTGGGAGTCTATAGAGCCGGTGCAGATCCGCAGCGCCGCCAGACCGTGTAATGGGTCAGCATTGAGCCGGTTCTGGGAAGCGAGGCGGCCACGCACAAAACACACGGCCGCTCATTAAATAGTTTTCAATTAAGCGAGGGCGGGCGCTGGTGCCGCTTCTTGCCGCTAATTGCCCGCTCTCCAATTTGCGGCCTTCCGTCGCTCCGTCGCCATTAAGCTAACTGTCTGCCGGCGACACGAGACAAGGGGCCGGTCAGTCTACTGGCCGCCCTACATACTGCCACTGCCCTGCTCCTTCGCTTCTCACGGCTCCAGCGGGGCACTGGTGAGCAAGGTCACGTCTCGGCCGAACTCACAATAAAAGCCTCATTGTCTCTTCTGCGTTGTACTACACCACCTACCCCTCCCTCTCCTCCCAACCCCAAAAGGAGAAGCTTGTTAAGTAGATGGTTAAGGAGACGTGGTAATGGCAGAACTGAAGCTGTGAGGACGGCTCGTGAGTCGCGCTTGGGTAGCTCAGTCGGTGGAGCACTTGCCCACGAAAGGTAAAGGTCCCGAGTTCAAGTCTCGGTCCGGCACACAGTTTTAATCTGCCAGGAAGTGTCAGATGGTTAAAAGTACGATTGATAACCTAGAGATTCAGTGCTAGGTCTCTGCTATTGGTAGTAATTACGTGGATGCAGACTTCTACAGTAATATACAGGGTGTAATTGGGTATAAGCGCAGATGTTTCTATCGGTGACTGTGGACGGTGTACTGAACAGCATTGTATCAGTATTTACGTTATTTGCAGACCAATAAATTATGGCTATTACAAGTCAAATGTTTTTAGGTTGGTAATACTTGCAACTACATGTGCTGCGAGCAAGTCATTAATGCATATTTTCCCCAGGGCAGCAGGCCAGGTGTTGAAGTGTGGATAAATGGATGCACGACGGTTAGTCTATATTGACAGGCGTAGTCCACTTAGTGGAGTAGATACCACCAAGCAGAAAACATCAGGTCATGAGCTTTGTCACGTGTTTGTGGGAAGACAGTTCCACGCAGAAAAAACACAACAGATACACTGATATGCGTACATATTAAAGTACCACATATAAAACCATGTGCACTTACACCCACTACACCCTGTATATTTTGCCGACAAAAAAATTAGCAACTGCAGATATGTGTAGGTAGCTAAACGGCTGAAACTGTGCATAGTCCCAGATGCCGGATGGCCATCTAACGGCTTCCAGGAGCAACAAAAATTTGATTTTCAATATTTCGGTTAGTTATTGACCGAATTTAAAAATGTAAATAATGTTCCAATCTACTCATTGAGAGGTAAAATTTTACATTAAATGTTTAACACAATAACACAGCAAAAAAATAAAAAATAAACCGGAAGAACATAAACCAGCCGACCGGAGTGGCCGTGCGGTTCTAGGCGCTACAGTCTGGAGCCGAGCGACCGCTCCGGTCGCAGGTTCGAATCCTGCCTCGGGCATGGATGTGTGTGATGTCCTTGGGTTAGTTAAGTTTAATTAGTTCTAAGTTCTAGGCGACTGATGACTTCAGAAGTTAAGTCGCATAGTGCTCAGAGCCATTTGAACCATTTTTGAACATAAACCATGACCAATCATTAAAGAAAGTGAACCTACTCAACCAGGTATAACAGTCTCAGAGACTGTGTGTGTGTGTGTGTGTGTGTGTGTGTGTGTGTGTGTGTGTGTGTGTGTGTGTGTGCGTGTGTGTGTGTTTTGAGGCAGCATAACTGATGCTGCACAAATACCCAGACTTTATTAATACAGTCCTCGAGAATGTGAGCAATTGGCGACTTCCAACAAACTTTACAAATAATTTCAAACCTTTACGAAACTACTTCTCGCAGACACCACCCGCAAAATTATGAAAATATTTATCACTAACTACATTTTCACAGTTCATGCAATCAAACTTCAGCAGCAAATATGAAGTTTGATTTATTATTCCTTTACTATCGACCCTCTTCGCAACACAGTTTGCTGACAGTATCCAGTTATGCCACTGAATGGACCTGTAAAATTGTATCATTGTACGACACAAATGGATTGAAAGTAAACCGCAAAACGACGAAAATAATGGCAAGTAGCAGAAATGATAATAGCAAGAAACATAACATGATCACGATGTAGACGAAGTAAAGGAATTCTATTTATTTCCTTGGAGGCAAAATAGCCGATAATGTACGAAGCAAGGTGGACGTAAAAAGCAGACTAGCACAGGCAAAGAGGACATTCTTGGCCTATAAAAGTCTTCTAGTTCCAAACAAGGTCTTCATTTGAGGAAAAAAATGTCTGGGAATACGAGTATATTGATGAAGGTTTCTCGGGTATCCAGCCGGGTGGTAGCGTTGATATCTCGCGACGTTTCGGGAAGTGTCTTCTGGCGAAGATGGGTAGTATGAAACTTCGCCAGAAGATGGGGTAGTATGACACTTTCCGAAACGTCGAGAGATATCAACGCCACCACCCGGCTGGAGACCCGAGAAACTTTCATCAATAGTTTACGCCGGGAAAGCCTACAGTCACGTATACGAGTATATGTTTAGAGCACAGCAGTGTATGGTAATGAAACATCAACTGTGGGAAAACTGGAGCAGAAGAGGATCGACGCGTTTGAAATATCATGCTGCACAAGAATTTTGAAAATTAGGTGCCCTGATAAGGAATGAGGACATTCACCACAGAATCGGCGACAAAAGCAACATATGGAAAACACAAGAAGAGGACACAGGATGACAGGTAATGTGTTTAGGCCTCAGGAAGTAACCTCCATGGTAGTAAATGGAACGGATGAGGGTAAAAGCTGCAAGGGAAGACAGAGATTGGAATACATCCAGCAAATAGTCGAGGGCGTAGGGAGCAAGTGCTACTCTGAGATGAAGTGGTTGGCGCAGTGGAGGAATTCATGGCGGACAGCATCAAACGAATAAGAATACTGATGTCAAGAAAGAAAAAAGAACATATAGTTCGAGAGGTGTGACATAACAAGCACAAAGATGCATCAAAAACTAACTTTTCTTAAAAGAGAGCAGAAATTACTGAGACTACACTCAGGCAGTGTTCGATGGCTCTGAGCACTATGGGACGTAACATCTGAGGTCATCAGTCCCCTAGAACTTAGAACTACTTAAACCTAACTAACCTAAGGACATCACACACATCCATGCCCGAGGCAGGATCGAACCTGCAACCGGAGCGGTCACGCGGTTGCAGACTGAAGCGCCTAGACCGCACGGCCACGCCCAGTGTTCGATAATGAATGCACTTTCGTGTCTTACAACAGGCTTTAAACTTTATTTGAAACATTTTCTACGCTTTTACATAAGTCTGTCTAGGAATAATCCGAAACTAATGAAACCAACGCAGTTATAGTTTTGTGTTTTCAACCACAATGGCCCTACGCGCTTAACGTCAAATATTTAAAGCATCAGTTCATTCGTAAAATAGTCAGACGTCGGAAACTGTTTTACACATGGCAGTTTAAAGAATCAGGGGTAAGGGGGTTGGGTTGCTGGTATGTGCAGGTATCAGAAATAACAATTACTTTGTGACTCAAACGTCAAGTAATGTCTATTTTATGACTCTGTCATATCTTCATTACCAGTGATCGATAATTGTAATTACACTACTGGCAATTAAAATTGCTGCACCACGAAGATGACGTGCTACAGAAGCGAAATTTAACCGACAGGAAGAAGATGCTGTGATATGCAAATGATTAGTTTTTCAGAGCATTCACACTAGGTTGGCACCGGTGACAACACCTACAACGTGCTGACATGAGGAAAGTTTCCAACCGATTTCTCATACACAAATAGCAGTTGACCGGTGTTGTCTGGTGAAACGTTGTTGTGATGCCACGTGTAAGGAGGATAAATGCGTGCCATCACGTTTCCGACTTTGATAAAGTTCGGATTGTAGCCTATCGCGGTTGTGGTTTATCGTATCGCGACACTGCTGCTCGCGTTGGTCGAGATCCAATGACTGTTAGCAGAATATGGAATCGGTGGGTTCAGGAGGGTAATACGGAACACCGTGCTGGATCCCAACGGCCTCGTATCACTAGCAGTCGAGATGACAGGCATCTTCTCCGCATGGCTGTAACGGATCGTGCAGCCACGTCTCGATCTCTGAGTCAACAGATGGGGACGTTTGCAAGACAACAACCATCTGCACGAACAGTTGGACGACGTCTGCAGCAGCATGGACTATCAGCTCGGAGACCATGGCCGAGGTTACCCTTGACGCTGCATCACAGAAAGGAGCGCCTGCGATGGTGTACTCAACGACGAACCTAGGTCCACGAATGGCGAAACGTGATTTTTTTCGGATGAATCCAGGTTCTGTTTACAGCATCATGGTGGTCGCATCCGTGTTTGGTCACCTCTTGTTCGCATTGACGGCACTTTGAACAGTGGACGTTACATTTCATATGTGTTACGACCCGTGGCTCTACCCTTCATTCGATCCCTACGAAACACTACATTTCAGCAGGATAATGCACGACCGCATGTTGCAGGTCCTGTACGGGCCTTTCTGGATACAGAAGATGTTCGACTGCTGCCATGGCCAGCACATTCTCCAGATCTCTCACCAATTGAAAACGTCTGGTCAATGGTGGCTGGCCGAGCAACTGGCTCGTCACAATACGCCAGTCACTACTCTTGATGAACTGTGGTATCGTGTTGAAGCTGCATGGGCAGCTGTATCTTTACACGCCATCCAAGCTCTGTTTGACTAAATGCCCAGGCGTATCAAGGCCATTACGGCCAGAGGTGGTTTTTCTGGGTACTGATTTCTTAGGATCTATGCACCCAAATTGCGTGAAAATGTATAATATATTTGTCCAATGCTAGAACATTGGTATGGAGGTATAGTGTTAATGAGAATATTACAGCACTGTTGAGGTCTCCAAGGGCTGCAGATGACGACAATCTTTCTGGTTTGTGTTGGCATGTTAGACAGTTGAGGTGACTTTGTACGAAGTGAGCAACCTCCTTGGAGCAGCGCCGTGCTAGCTTCTGGCGCACAGTGCAGATACAATGGCCGTCCAGCGCCGCGGGAGCAGTAAATCATAGCGCAACGGCCTTCCAGCCAGGCAGCGGTATTGTTCCAGGCCGGCGCTGGAGGCTGGCGCGCGGCTTCCAGAGCACAATGCTTGGCCGTGACTCCGCCACAAAGGCAGCGGCTACGCCATCGTACCGCCGTCTCCGGCTGCTGCTCTGCTAATTTAATTAATAACGGCCGTCTCGGACCTCTGCCTCTCACACGCGCATTCTCCGCAGCGGTTGACCTCTCGCGCAAAGCCAAAAGCACGCGCCTGTCTACTGCGAATAGGTAGGAAAGGCAATAGACGTAACTAGTTGTTAGACCAAACAGAGTCAAGGAAAGGCTAAAGACGAGATACTTCAAACCTTTGCAAGACATCACCGGTCATGACGCCTATACAGTCACCGAGTGAGGTGGCGCAGAGGTTAGCACACTGGTGTCGCATTCGAGAGGACGACCGTTCAAATCTGCGTCCGATCATACAGATTTGTTTTTCGTAACTTCTCTGAATCGCTAGGGGCAATTGCCGGGATGGCTCCTTCGAAAGAGCAATAAGGGCTTGAGCTCCGTCTCTAAATATCTCTTTGTCGATGGGACGTTGAACCTCAGTTCTTCCTTCCTTCCTTTCTTTCTATCCAGTCTACCTCTACCCGATAGATAAAGGCAAATAGCAGAATGTGAATGTGGTTGAAATGCGTCAGTGGGGACACCTGAGCACGTGGTAATCGAGAGATCAGGTTTCGCCTCTGCGAAGATAGGTCCGAGATCCTCCACGACAGCCAGTTAGGCTGGTCAATACGAGTAACCGATCTGAAGCACTCGTGGACAGTTTAGGGGGAGAAGGTGTAAACTTGGAAGGCTGCCCCCTCTATTAAAAAAAACAGACGTGGAACAAGCCTCACAGTGTCATTCTTGCTGGTGGCTGGCACCTCATTAGCCAAAGCAAACCCTATAATATACGAAGGAGGCACAGTACTTTAAAACCCCAAAAAGACGACTGCGGGGCGAGAAAGGCAGAATAACTCACCCGCAAACATCACATAAAATACCAATGTACGAGGAGCATTCCGTAAGCAAAAAACACATTTTTTTCTATGCCAATTTCTATTGAAAAACACGGAATTTTTCGTTGGACTTGGTGGAATATTCCAGTTTCAGCTGCTACAGTTTCACGAAGTCTCGATACGTGGAGGCCCTATACGTAGCCTTCAAAATGGCGTGGAGGGCAGTCATTGAGTTCCTTTTGGCGGGAAACCAGAGCACCGCAGACATTCATAGGCGTTTGCAGAATGTCTACGGAGACCTGGCACTGAACAAAAGCGCGGTGAGTCGCTGGGCGAGGCGCCAGTCATCACTGTCAAGGGTCGCGCAAACCTGTCCTATCTCTCGCGTGCCGGCCAGCCGCACTTTGCTGACTCCAGCAACGTTATGATGTGTGGACTCTCATTCGCTGTTACTGATGGATCACAATCAAACAGCTCACTGCAAACTGGCCGTCTCTCTTGGTAGTGCTCACACACTCGTCCAATAGCTGGACTCTGAAAAGTAAACTGAAGGAATGACCTCAGCGTCTTCGTCGCCACAAAAATGCAAACGAACTTCTCCTTCTCCATGACAACGCAAGGCCTCACACAAGTCTGCACACCACAGAGGAACTCACAAAACTTCAATCCACTGTTCTTCCTCGTCCACGCTACAGCCCGGATCTTGCACCTTCTGACTTCCGTATATTTGGACCAATGAGGGATGCACTCCCGGGCAGCAGAATGTGGATGGTGGTGAGGTTACTGATGCAGCAAGACGTTGGCTCCAACGTCGACCAGTAAGGCGACGTAGGGCCGCCGCTTGGAACGGAGATTATGTTGAAAAACAGGGTTTTGTAGCCAGAAGAGGGGGAAATAATATGGTGTACTGGTATCCTAAGTAAGACAACCTCACCATATCCCACAATTAAAAGAAAACAGCCCTCGGTCACTAATTTTTAACGAATTAACCGGATTTCAACACTGCTAGGAGAGTCTTCCTCAGAATTTAAACCAAAGAATGGTCTATAACATGGTCACAGAATTATGACTAAAAACTTATGATACAAATTATAAATACGGAATTATCGTGAAAGACTGGCAGTACTTGTATGTCATTTATAAAATAATAAATATGCCAAAAGGGCATTAGTCACATAGATATTTAAGATAAAAATGATGGCGAGCCACTAAGGACTGCTCGTTACTTGCGTGGTTTACAATCTGCACGATTTTCTGCTGTTTACAGTTACATTCCCATTGTTCGACACTATTAGTACTTCATCAAGATTTTCGCATAATTGTACGTGCTATAATTTTAGCACGACTTCTGTTATTAAACTCATGAAATGCCCGCCACCCCCTGCCTGCTTCCTTCCCCTCGCCCCGCCCCCCCCCCATTAGCCTCACTCCATTTCCCCTTCTCCCCCCCCCCCTCCCACCACTAACTTACACCTATTCAAAACACTGACCGCAGTTGCAAAACACAGTGCTCTGATATGTGGTCCTATGTGCAAGTGCTTAGATACATTCTACGTTTATGTACGGTTCTTGTCTTTTCCACTTATTAAGTTTCGGATGGTTCATATTTAGTTTTATTTTGTTTTGGATCTGAAGATGATCCAGAGTAATCGAAACATGTAACCTGACTAAAAAATGTGCGACTGAGACGGAACAATAAACTATAATTAACTTAAAAACCAACCTGCTTTCAGAAAAAAAATGTTGCTTTACTTTTTGAACAACCCTTCGTAAATACTTGCTCTTGGTAAGAAGAATAAGTTCCCGAACCGCGTCGTTTAAATGGTTTAAATGGCTCTGAGCACTATGGGACTTAACTTCTGAGGTCATCAGTCCCCTAGAACTTAGAACTACTTAAACCTAACTAACTTAAGGACATCACACACATCCATGCCCGAGGCAGGATTCGAACCTGCGACCGTAGCGGTCGCGCGGTTCCAGACTGTATCGCCTAGAACCGCTCGGCCATTCCGTCCGGCGAACCGCGTCGTGCTATGAATGAAAAAAACGTAACTGCTGCAGTGTTTTATTATTTAAACCACGAATGACACAGTTGCAGGCTTTCAAAAAAACGATTACGATCGATGCAATTAAGCATGTGGTGGTAGTATCGCAGTCAGCCTTTTGTAAGTAATTTTTGTAGTAGCCCACATAGTTTGTTACGTAGTCCAGCAATTATTCTCAATAACGGTGGTGGAGGGAAGAACATGAACCTTAAATGCAGCAGATGTGGAAGCCGGGAGCGCCGTGCCAGGGACGGTAACTCGCCTGGCAGGTGAAGAGGCCAATACGTAATGTAACTCAACTGGTAGTAGCGTATTATAAAGTATCGCACGGTGCCATGTAGCATAGGAAACAAAAGTAGTTTTTCTAGTTTTTGGTAGTGACCTACCTAAATTGTATTAGGTATGTGCTCGATTGTAACTTTAACTGTTGGACGAATCTACTGACACACAAACAGGACATTCGTCATTCAGAGGCAAGACGGCACAGCAGACACTACACTGTACACATGAAAATTTGGGTCTGGCGTGTAAGCAAAACTGACTACACCGAGCCGGCCGGAGTGGCCGAGCGGTTCTAGGCGCTACAGTCTGGAACCACGCGACCGCTACGGTCGCAGGTTCGAATCCTGCCTCGGGCATGGATGTGTGTGATGTCCTTAGGTTAGTTAGGTTTAAGAAGTTCTAAGTTCTAGGGGACTGATGACCTCAGAAGTTAAGTCCCATAGTGCTCAGAGCCATTTGAACCATTTTTGACTACACCGGGCAAGTGAGTCCTGGTAAGGAAACGATAGGCCAGAGGCACTGCAGTGGACTCACTAGCCACAAGCAGTGGAAGGAAACAAAAAAAAAAGCACTCGTGTGAAATGGGCTTATGGAACGCGTGTACAGCCTCACGACACGTGTCCCTCTGTCGCCTAGTAGGGCTCTTAGCGCGCTGACGAGAAGACCACCTGCGGAGCGGCCGGGGGGGGTCGCTGTTGTCGAGTGGCGCAGAAGGGTCTCAGGGTTTACTACCACTGCGCAGTAAACACCTCTCCACAGCCCCACCTGAGTAAAAACCACGGCTTTACCGGCCCTCCTCAATTTTACTTAAATACACCGCTAGCCATTAAAAGTACAACACCAGAAAGGATAACGATAGCAAGTAACGAAATTGTACTTACTGTGCGTACGCAGTATAGTAGGAGCAGTACGTGGTTAAATTTGTAGATGATTTGGGGTTATACACCGAGAGAATTTTAGTACACATAGCTGCTACCTCTGGCATTGATTTGATCTCAGTTTGGTCGACAGGAACGAGTACGTCTTTCCGTGCTGCTTCAGAACGGAGCCATTACGATAGTTTGTTGGTGATTTGGGGGGGGGGGGGGATAGATCTGAGCGTATGGTGTGTGTATTTTTAATATTTTGAAAGATGAATTGTGGCTTGTAAACAGCCATAAAATTTTCAGATTCTACAATGTTAAAAACATGTATAATACTGGCTTTTAAATCGTTTTCTTGAAAGAAGAACAACTGAATACACTATTTTTTTTTCCTTTCTCGGAGAGCTAGGAGGGGGGGGGGGGATGCCTCTTCCCCTGATACATAGGTATGGGCACCCTTGCTGCATCACCTCTATCCAGTCTCTCGGCAATTCGCAACCATATGTTTTCAGGGGATGAGAGATCTGGAGAATATGCTGACCAAAACAAGCCAAACATCCTCTTTAGTGAGGTAGGTCAGGACAGCACTGGTAACGTGATGTCTTGTGTTATCTTGCTGAAAGATAACGTCACGGAGATCCTGAAGATAGTGCCCATAAATGTCTATGAGAACGAGAGGTGATCGTGCTCTGTAGCCATTGGCATCCCATATCATTACACAGTGGGTAGCACACTGGATACGCATTCAGGAGGATGTCGGTTCAAACCCGCGTCCGGTCATCCTGATAAGGGTTTTCAGTGATTTCCCCTTCAAGCAAATGCCGGGATGGGTCCTCTGAAAGGGCAGGGCCGACTTGCTTCCCCATCTTTCCCAAATCCGATGGGACCGATGACCTCGATGTTTGGTCCCCTCCCCCAAATGAACCAACCAACCAAGCTACTATATCATTACCCAGGTACTGGGCCTAAAGACGATGACGAATGCAATCTGGCGACGTTAGTTCTCCTTAGAGACTCCGCAGATGGATACGCCCGTCGTATGCTGTACACACTGAACCGAGACTCGCCTGAAAAAAAGAATTTTCGCCAGTCCTGTGTCTACCGTTGTCGTCTGGCGTAACGCTGCCGGTGCGTCTTTCTCTGCAGCAGCATCAAGAAAAGCAGCGACATTGGTCGTCGAGCTGACGGCCCGTGCTGCTCCGGATGGAGTAGCACTTATGTTGTTGCGAACAAGCCCGTTTCCTGACACAAAATACGTGATGGCTATACTACCCCTCACGGCCTAGCTAACAACGTGTTTCATGTAGGCAGTGCTGGACAACTTTTACGAACATTATAAAATGTGTCATACAGAGTGACTCAAAAGTCCGTTAACATTTAAAGTGCACTGATTCGCGGAATAATATACGTAGAGCGGTAAAAATTGACACACATGCCTAAACTGATATGGAGTTTTATTGAAAACAAAAACGAATGCAAAAACTGGCCAACAGATGACGCTGGACAGCAATAAGACACTGATGCCGGACCAGAATCGTGTGAGCTGTAGTTATCAACTGCTGGAAGGTAAGAATTTTATGCAGGCTGGTGCTCCACACCATATTGCTACACCTCTTGCGCACATCGCTCCGTGAGCATCTCGTGCTCAGTTGCCACGTCCGTAATGCTTGGCCTCCCAGGTCTTCACACCTCAATCCGTTTGATAACTGGTTGTGTCGTTACAGGAAGTCTAAGGACCACAGCGATCGTCCAGCAGCATTAGGAACGATAAAAGACAACACCCGACGGCAATATCTCACCATACCTACAGATATGTTGTACAGTGCTGCTCACAACTCTGCCCCTCGACTACAGATATTGTTGATGAAAGACGGACGATATGTTGAGCGCTTCTTATGAAAAACATCGTCTTTGCTAAAAAAAAAAATCATTTTTATTCTAACTATTGCTCTTGTATCATATGAAGCGCCATCTGTTGGTCCTCTTGTGCACTTTTGTGTTTCAGTAAAACCTCATGTCATTTCAAGCACATCTGTCAATTTTTACATCTCTATCTACATTATTCTGTCAAGTATTGAGTTTTCAAATGTTAACGGACTTTTGGGTCACTCTATACAACACACAGCAATGCTAGTTATTTTGGTTTTGACTGTGTCGTTCAATTTCAGAACACGCGGATCATGAAACCAGTTCAACAGCGTATTCGACAAAGAGCAATGCAATTGCATAATAAAAGTAGAAAATGATGACCTGTGGATGCTCTGAAATTGAAATGATTCGAAAAGATCGCATGGTCTCAAACTGAGCGAAATCTACAGTCGAAAATTAAATAACTAGTAAAGCCATGTACTGTATAATGCAGTTCTTAACGAACAATGTCTTTGCTCTCGGGCGCTAGCCGCATGGGGCCGTTGAGTTATTGGAAAGCGATAGAGTCTGGCCCCCCTGAACACATCTACCACATATACGCATGACAGTCGTGGGATCCGAACCAACAGCAACATAGCGGAACGATAATCCGTAGTCTATAGGCCACTATCTTGCGGCTAACGAATTCGGATGTTTGCTCGTAGACATCTTACGCGAGAAATAACGCGATCTTCTCACAAATCACAGTCAGCTCCGATTTCTGAATGACAATCTTTTCTTAGTTTATGCAAACACAGATGGCTTTAATTTTGTGCAGTTCCGCTGAGATGCTAATCAGCTTCGTGTCCAAGTAGCTAGTATGTATCACGCCAGTTTTGACCGCATTCGTGATGTTTCAGTTTTGGTGACTAAATTGTGGTGCACTAATTTTCATAGCATAGGCGTAGATGTAGCAAGAATTAGTCCTAGTTTTCAGAGAGGAATATCGACGGTGATAGTCATTGATACGAAGCGCGCGCAGGCAGGAATGGCCAGTGGCTCTGAGAGCCGGAAAGGCGCTTGTTTTGTTTTATCCCGCTGTGACATGGAACGGAGCGGTCCTGCCGGGAGGCGAGGCGGGTTGCGGGGAACCTGTTACACTTCCGCCCTTTGTCCGCTGGGCCCGCGCCTTCCAAATGCAGACGCGAGGACACACCAAGCCACACCTCCTCTTCCCACTCTGCTGCCGCTCTGCGCGCAGCAGGGGCAGGCGGTGTGCTACGACTGCTGACACAGCCTCATCATCTCTAGGTCCGCGTACACTGGGGCGCGCCGCAACAGCCGTACAAATCTAGTCGTACTCTCTACAGCGTTCGCAGTGCGACCGCGCGCACGGGTCAACTAGTGGAAAATGCAGCCGGCAGTGTACAGCTATACGCTGTAATGACAAAAGTCATGGGGTACGTCGTAATATGTTGTCGGACCTCGTTTTGTCCGGCACAGTGCGACCGCGCGCACGGGTCAACTAGTGGAAAATGCAGCCGGCATTGTACAGCTATACGCTGTAATGACAAAAGTCATGGGGTACGTCGTAATATGTTGTCGGACCTCGTTTTGTCCGGCACAGTGCGACCGCGCGCACGGGTCAACTAGTGGAAAATGCAGCCGGCATTGTACAGCTATACGCTGTAATGACAAAAGTCATGGGGTACGTCGTAATATGTTGTCGGACCTCGTTTTGTCCGGCACAGTGCGACCGCGCGCACGGGTCAACTAGTGGAAAATGCAGCCGGCATTGTACAGCTATACGCTGTAATGACAAAAGTCATGGGGTACGTCGTAATATGTTGTCGGACCTCGTTTTGTCCGGCACAGTGCGACCGCGCGCACGGGTCAACTAGTGGAAAATGCAGCCGGCATTGTACAGCTATACGCTGTAATGACAAAAGTCATGGGGTACGTCGTAATATGTTGTCGGACCTCGTTTTGTCCGGCACAGTGCGACCGCGCGCACGGGTCAACTAGTGGAAAATGCAGCCGGCATTGTACAGCTATACGCTGTAATGACAAAAGTCATGGGGTACGTCGTAATATGTTGTCGGACCTCGTTTTGTCCGGCACAGTGCGACCGCGCGCACGGGTCAACTAGTGGAAAATGCAGCCGGCATTGTACAGCTATACGCTCTAATGACAAAAGTCATGGGGTACGTCGTAATATGTTGTCGGACCTCGTTTTGTCCGGCACAGTGCAACGGCTAGACTTGGCATGGACTCAACAAGTCGTTAGAAGTCCCCTGCAAAAATATTGAGCCATGTTGCCTCTACAACCGAACATAATTGCGCAAGTGTTGATACTGCAAGATTTTGTAAACAAACTCACCTCTCCGTTATGTCCCATAAATGTTCAATGGGATTCATGTCGGGCGATTTGGGTGGCGAAATCATTCGCTCGAATTGTCCAGAATGTTCTTCAAACCAGTCACAAATAACTGCGGCTCGCTGACATGGCATCGTTGTTTGGCGACATGAAGCCCACGAGTGACTTCAAATCGTCTCCAAGTAGCCGAACATAACCATCTCCAGTCAATGATTGGTTCAGCTGGACTAGAGGACGTAGTCCATTCCATGTAAACACAGCCCACGCCACTTAATGTTCAAATGGCTCTAAGTACTATGGGACAACATCTGAGGTCATCAGTCCCCTAGAACTTACAACTTCTTAAACCTAGCTAACCTTAGGATATCACACACAGCCACGCTCGAGGCAGGATTCCAACCTGAGACCGTTGCAGCAGCGCGGTTCCAGACTGAAGCGCCTAGAACCGCTCGGCCACAGCGGCCGGTCAAACCATTATGAGTCACCATCAGCTTGCACAGTGCCTTGTTGACGACTTGGGTCCATGGCTTCGTGGGCTCTGCGTCACACTCGAACCCTACGCTCAACTCTTACCAACCGAAATCGGGACTCATCTGTCCAGGTTGTAAGAGGTCCATGACTAAGGAATTTATTGCTAGCGCACTCAAGCAGATGTAATTTCGATGGATTGAGCACGCGCTGTCTGCGATATGTGAGATATAAGAGAATTTCAGACCAGAGAGCAGTGTTGGCTGCAGTAAGAGCAATGTTAGTAGGAGTAAGTAGTAGCTAAGAGTCGTGCGTATGGAGTTGGCTGGTAATATAAGGTAAAAGCCGCCGAGCGCATATGTAGTTTATTACAAAAATATTTGTACTATTGTTATATCAAGTCCCATGTAAATGTTTCAAAAAATCTTTTAATAATAATCATTTTAATAAAATTAACTTTTTGTCAACCATTCATCTGAATTTAAAGAATTTACTAATTTCTGCAATCCATGGTCATTCCGATTATCGTAAAGAAAAATCAGTCGTTTCCTTTTATACATGACAAATCTAACGGCCAGCATTGCACTGGGCTGTGCCAGAAAAATTTCTTATAGGAGCAGATATACACGCGTTATCCGGCGACTTCATTGAGGTAAGAATTTTCAATTTATTCAAAAATGATCTTTCAGCGCCATGACGCAGCACTGCTGACGTCCAAATCTACCAGTTTAGATTCACAGTCAGTTAATTATTGAAAAGTTATATATGAGTCATATTTTCATTGAGAGGTTAGTCATTTTATTATTGGTAGGTTACGGAATTTATCTGTGGGGAGGTAACACTAAAAGTGAATGCTATAGTTATTTTTTATGTTGGGAGGTTACAAGGCCACTGTTTTCCAGTCGTCTAGGGTCCAACCGATATGGTCGCGAGCCCAGAGAGGCACTGCAGTCAATATCATGCCGTTAGCAATCGACTAGCGTCGGTCGTCTGCTGCCATAGGCCATTAACGCCAAATTTCGCTGCTGCTCTCGGTCGTTAAGTGAAGGCTGTCCGCCACTGCGTTGTCCGTGGAGACAGGTATGTCTGAAACTTGACATTCTCGGCACACTCTTGACATTGTGAATAACCAGATATTGAATCCACTAACGTTTTCAGAAATGGAATGTTCCATACGTCTAGCTGCAACTACCATTCCGCGTTCCAAGTCTGTTAATTCCCGTCGTGCAGCCACAATCACATCGGAAACTTCTTCACGTGAGTCATCTGATTACAAGTGACAGCTCCGCCAATACACTGCCCTTTTATACCTCGTGTACGCGATACTGCCGCCATCTGTATATGTGCATGTCGGTATCTGATGACTTTTTGCCACCCCATTTTTTGGAGCTACTCATTTGGCGGCTGTGGATGGTGCGCGTGGCGTCACCGGCAAGTTTTTGTTTTTTGTTTTGTTTTTATTTCTCAAGTCTCACCAACCCCTTCTTCTGAGCTTTCAAATTCAAATGGCTCTGAGCGCTATGGGACTTAACACCTGAGGTCATCAGTCCCCTAGAATTTAGAATTACTTAAACCTAACTAACCTAAGGACATCACACACATCCATGCCCGAGGCAGGATTCGAAACTGCGACCGTCGCGGTCGCGCAGTTCCAGACTGTAGCGCCTAGAACCGCTCGGCCACAGCGGCCGGCCTTCTGAGCGTTCCTTAGACTTACTTGATCGCCATTCTTATTAAACAGGCCTTCATTTTCACCTTTAGATATCCTCTTGGTTCCCAGTATTCTTCTGCAGCGCTACCAGATTGCTTCGCATGCCTTCTTTTCTTCATTTTCTTCCATTTAGTGCAATGCTCTAGCTTCAGGGACTTTCACATTAATTTTATGTCAGTGTTTCCACACTTTTTTTGTCAATAAGGCCTGCTGGCGAACTTCTTATGTGTTACTTGCTTCGTTTATCGTGTGTTACTGTGCCGACCATGTGAAGGAATTAGTTCACAAATCCTTGAGCACTGCTCCTAAGAGTGGATCTCAGCAAGCCTCTCTTCTCCGGTTCTGCTTCTCCTAATTATTAATTTCTTCTTTGTTCGTATTCTTTTTTGTTCAATATAGCCCAGTTATTCCTTGCCTGTCTTACTTTCAGTTATCACTGCTACCTTTCTCTCCTGAATTTTTTTCTAGTGTCATTGTTTTTCTGCATAATTTGCTTCGCTACCCGTGGCTATTAGATGATCGGAAAGATAAACTACATGCATATGTAAATAAACTGTCAAATTCATACTTTCATTTCTTGGTTTTCGCTTTTATTACTTTTACTGGTTGTTGGAACTCCTCCGTCTTTCAGCTTCATCCATATTTTTCCCAGAACTATAAACACGCAAGAACGTGCACCATTTTCTAATGTGAAGCAGGGAAAAGTCTAATGTAATTCCCAAGGAGGACAGATGAAGTTCTAGTGAGTTTTGCTGCAGTCTCTCACGAACTGGAGCTTAGCTTCTCGTATCGTTTAACTGAATTATTTAGCAGATGCTTCGGCTACTCTTCTTTGGTGAGGGAAGGATTGTTTTTCGACAGTTACAGATGAGACCTGGGATTTTTCAGATCAGTTTCGCAAATAAATTATATTACATGAAGATGCACAAAAAACAGTCTTCTGTACTGAATGATCTAAATCCTTTTTGCTCGATTCGGGATTCGTAGGTATTCCAACGGCGTAAACCATCGGGAGTAGAAATGGACTTTTTTTTTTAAGATGCAGATCTCTTTTTATCGATGTTTTCAAAAACTAACTATGAAGTGGCTGACAAATATGCAATTTTAGTAGAGCTACTGAGACATAAGAAGCACACAGTTCAATTTCTAGCAACTATTATCACACATTACCGATAAAGAAACTTGGTACTTGCTCCTACGGTTGTACTGCTACACGAGAATTATTTTTGTATTTAGATGCTATCGGTTCAAGACCGTTGCACGCTCTGCTTATCTGATCGACTACGGTAGATTACGGGCGAAATAGCGCACTGTGGAGAAATTGCTCCTACAGGCCGGTGCACTTAGCAGGGCCCCAAAGTAAGCGTTTCTAAATGCAATAACCTCAAGTACTCATTTGTTTTCTCATTGTAGGCACTTAATTAAAAGCTCGCTCGCTATTATCTGCCTAAGAGATTTTTAAGAACAGAAACACCGTTCGCACCTCACGCCTCCGCGGAGTTCCGCAACATTTCTTGCACCTCGCTACAGGCCTATCTCCCATCAGACAATTACCGATACCTTGTTAACGGCTGCGGTTTCCAAGTCGCCTTCTCTCCCTCCGGTATTTATCCATCCTCTCCCGTCTCCATCCTTTTCGTCGCCTTTTTTTCGCCCTACAACTTGAGGTTGCATATTCCGCCTTTTTGCTCCATTTTTTCCGTGGCAGCGGTGACGAAAACGTAAATTCACACCTTCGTTAACCGGTAGCTCCCGCTTACGCAAGCCTGTTTCTGACCACACATCGTCAGCATCCGGGGCACGTCCGCGCCGATGCACCACTTAGCGAGTCAACGACCCCAGACTACAGACGCAGCCAACACATACGGGTAATGATTACAGAGAAGGCAGTTCGTTTCAGTTTCAACATTAGGTCTGTAGTTAACAATCGGCTCTTTGATACAAGCATTGTTGTTGTTGTTGTTGTTGTGGTCTTCAGTCCAGAGACTGGTTTGATGCAGCTCTCCATACTACTCTATCCTGTGCAAGCTGCTTCATCTCCCAGTACCTACTGCAACCTACATCCTTCTGTACCTATTTAGTATGCTCATCTCTTGGTCTCCCTCTACGATTTTTACCTTCCACGCTGCCCTCCAATACCAAATTGGTGATCCCTCGATGCCTCAGAATATGCCCTACCAACCAATCCCTTCTTCTAGTCAAGTTGTGCCACAAATTTCTCTTCTGTCCAATTCTATTCAATACCTCCTCATTAGTTATGTGATCTACCCATCTAATCTTCAGCATTCTTCCGTAGCACCACATTTCGAAAGCTTCTATTCTCTTCTTGTCTAAACTAATTATCGTCCACGTTTCACTTCCATACATGGCCACACTCCATACAAATACTTTCAGAAACGACTTCCTGAAACTTAAACCTATACTCGATGTTAACAAATTTCTCTTCTTCAGAAACGCTTTCCATGGCATTGCCAGTCTACATTTTATATCCACTCTTCTTCGACCATCATCAGTTATTTTGCTTACCAAATAGCAAAACTCATTTACTACTTTAAGCGTCTCATTTCCTAATCTAATTCCCGCAGAACCACCCGATTTAATTCGACTACATTCCATTATCCTTGTTTAGCTTCTGTTGACGTTCATTTTATGTCCTCCTTTCAAGACACTATCCATTCCCTTCAACTGCTCAGTACATTCGGTACAGTACAAAAAGACGCCATTTACTATTGTCATGGAGCACTGAACTGTGTGCAGCGACATCTCGTGGCAAACAAATCAAAGATAAACCTGAGTGGACAAGCACACGCCGTTTAAGAGTGTGCGAGCATGATCTTGGACTTGACCTGTATTTGTTACAGCAGACGATGTCTAATTGGAGTGTCGTCAAATGTGTTTGTATTATTTATCATTTATCTTAATGTTCCTGATGGCTCTGCTTTTAGCAAGAAGCATGGGAATCTCTACATTATCTTATTTTATTTTATTGGTGCGGACTGTGTATGACAACTGTTAGAATGGTATTGCGGACCAATTTGTATTCCAATATTATCGGTTATGATCCTTGTACACAGGGCCAACTAGATTCGCCAGGAAGCGTCAGCAAACACTGTCTGCAACAAAAGTTGTTCTCCATGAGGTGATCTATCAACAACTTCAGAGGTTTTATTTCTTCTCCCTGAACTTTAATTCCTACTCCCAATTTTTCTTTGGTCCCCTTTGCTGCTCGCCCAATGTTCAGATTGAGTAACGTCAGGGATAAGCTACAACCCCGTCTCAAACACTTCTCAACCACTGCTTTCCTTTCATGCCCCTCGACTCTTACAACTGCCTTCTGGTTTCTGAACAAGATGTAAATTGCCTAACGCTCCCTGTATTTCACTCCTGCTGCCTTCAGAATATGAAAGAGAGTGTTAAAGTCGACATTGTCAATATCTTTCTGTAAGTCTACAAATGCTACAAACGTAGGCTTGACTTGCCTTAACCTACGTTCTAAAACACACACACACACACACACACACACACACGCACGCACACACACGGACACACACGGACACACACACACACACACACACACACACACACACACACACACACACACATGCCAGCCGGGGTGTCAGTGCGGTTCTAGGGGCTACAGTCTGGAACCACGCGACTGCTACGGTCGCAGGTTCTAATTCTGCCTCGGGCATGGATGTGTGTGATGTCCTTAGGTTAGTTACGTTTAAGTAGTTCTAAGTTCTACGGGGCTGATGACCTCATAAGTTAAGTCCCATAGTGCTCAGAGCCATTTGAACGACACACACACACACACACACACACACAGATGACCTCATAAGTTAAGTCCCATAGTGCTCAGAGCCATTTGAACGACACACACACACACACACACACACACACACACACACACACACACACACACAACCACGTTGCTGCTGTTGTCGTTGTGGTCTTCAGTCCTGAGACTGGTTTGATGCAGCTCTCCATGCTAGTCTGTCCGGTGCAAGCCTCTTCATCTCCGAATACCTAATGCAATTTACATCGTTCTGAATCTGCTTAGCGTATTCATCTCTTGATCTCCTGCTACGATTTTTACCCTCCACTCTTCCCTGCAGTACTAAATTGGTGATTCTTTGATGCCTCAGAACGTGTCCTACCAACCGACAATTTCTTCTAGTCACGTTGTGCCACAAATTCCTCTTCTCCCCAATTCTATTCATTACCTCCTCATTAGTTACCTGAGCTGGCCATCTAATCTTGAGCATTCTTCTGTAGAACCACGTTTCGAAAGTTTCTATTCTCTTCTTGTCTAAACTGTTTATCGTCCTTGTTTCACTTCCATGCATGGCTACTCTCCATGCAAATACTTTCAGAAAAGACTTCGTGTCTCTTAAATCTATACTCGATGTTAACAAATTGTTGTTATTGTGTTTTTCTCTGAGTGTACTTTAGATCGAAACAGACAACTTTTCACGAAATCGTGACATAATAAACCCAGCGTTAATCACTAACGGTTTACTTCCAAGATCCCTTCTCGTCATAATTCGCCCAAACAGTCAGTTATAGTGAAGACTGGCAGTGGCCGATTGTGAAGAAACATGTCACATATGCACACGGTTATGCAAGTTATTACATTGATACATGAACTGGAGTAAATTGTGCGGAAATGATGTCTACGGAATCAGTGCGACAGCAAACAGTAGCACAAAAGTAATAGTGAGCATAGTGAGCCAATGAACAGTCGTCAAGCGATCGAACAAATTACCGACGCCGCGAAACTGGTGTGACTCTGTGCGAGTGCGCTGATCGCCTGCAGAACAACGGCAGGCAACCCGCGCGGCGTAGTTCCTGCCCCATTTGCATATCTGTCCGCCCGCTGGCAGATTCCGCGTCCTGCCTGCTGCCTCCTGGCCCATTACGCGTTGGCGCACGAGGGACCCGGGCCGCCAAAAAGGAACAAGGCCATCCTCGTGTGAGGAACGCCTAATGGCGCTCCTCGTGATGGATAGTGCAGCTTCCAGGGGCACTCAAACCGCGACACAGACAGCCACTTGGCGGCACAATGGGCGCAGCGGCTCGCGACGCGTCTCTCATTTCTGTTCGACGGGCCTTTAAGTTTTTAAAGTACAGAATGTGATCCCATCGTGCTCAGCATGAAATCGTCGAACGACAGAATACTCTGCCGTGCATGCTTAGTAGTGTGAATAGCCTGCGCATTATATCATACTTCAAAGGAATGACCTAGATCAGTGGTTCCCAACAGGTAGTCCGCGGACCCCCCAGGGAGCTATGCCAGAGGGGTCCGCAAGATGCTATTAGAATAAAAAATATATTAAATATATTTCGTATGTTTTGGCCTCTTCCTGCATGAGAAGAGCTTTAGCGAACGCTAACTTTTGCGTCTAGAGTCTTCCTAGAGCCAACTGGCACTAGCACACTCTAGCGAAAACTGGAATTAGATAGAGGCAAATAGTTCTGTTGTATGCTGTTAGACTGCGCGCGTCGCCTCTTTGCAGCTGACAACTGACAATCACTTCACACAAATTCGTATTTCAGACAACAATCGACCATTATTTTTTTAAGGAATTTGTTATACTAAACACCCACATTTGAAGACAAAGATTTTGAGCAATAATCAAGAATTTAACAATAACATTGATGGCTAAATTGAAAAAGTTTTAAGCTCAATATTCAATAATGAATATGTCAATGTTTTTTCTAAGTACCAAAAATAGAAAACGTATAAAAAGACTCTTAATTTGGCTTTTTTAGGTACTTGATACTGTGATATGACAAGGTACCAATCATGCTCGATGAGGGGGTCCTCGAGAAAATTTTGTTGGGAACCCCTGACCTAGATAATTGTGGAAAAGATACGACGAACACACGGAAAGTAAAGAGCGCTTATTTGCGGAATGGAAACCACAGTGAAAAATCTGATTAAGCTTTGGACAGATGTGTTGGGCAGTGTCGATCTCGTCACGTCGCTCTTTTCAGTTATGAGCGCACAGTGAGCAGGTACAGATGTCTAGAACAGCAGTGCCTCCCGCCAGGTGTGGGTGCCCGCTGCTAGGATTCGCCTGGTTTCGTCCGGCCCCACGTAACGTACCTGTCACGCATGTCTTCTTCGTGACAGTTCTCCGCCGTATACTGCAGGAGCAATGGGGACGCCCCTGTAGCGTTTTTGATGGGAAATATTTGATCACACACCATACGGCAGGTCTTGGCTCTCTCAAACGTTCATCTCTACTCACATGAACCGCTGGCTATGAGGACAACATTTTGACTCGGATAACGAGCTGCAGACCAGCGTACAGAAGTGGCGGAAAACACAGGCGGCTGCCTTCTATGACGAGGGTACTGGGACCTCGTTACAACGGTACGACAGAAGACTATTTTGTACGCTTGCATTAATGGGGATTTTAGCTTTGTTATACGCAGTAGGTTTCACTTACTTATATTGAGAGATAACTGCTAGTCATTACACCACCCATTTATTTTCTGCAAATCCTCATTGATTTGTTCTCAACTTTCGTGTGATACTACACTCCTGGAAATTGAAATAAGAACACCGTGAATTCATTGTCCCAGGAAGGGGAAACTTTATTGACACATTCCTGGGGTCAGATACATCACATGATCACACTGACAGAACCACAGGCAAGTAGACACAGGCAACAGAGCATGCACAATGTCGGCACTAGTACAGTGTATATCCACCTTTCGCAGCAATGCAGGCTGCTATTCTCCCATGGAGACGATCGTAGAGATGCTGGATGTAGTCCTGTGGAACGGCTTGCCATGCCATTTCCACCTGGCGCCTCAGTTGGACCAGCGTTCGTGCTGGACGTGCAGACCGCGTGAGACGACGCTTCAGCCAGTCCCGAACATGCTCAATGGGGGACAGATCCGGAGATCTTGCTGGCCAGGGTAGTTGACTTACACCTTCTAGAGCACGTTGGGTGGCACGGGATACATGCGGACGTGCATTGTCCTGTTGGAACAGCAACTTCCCTTGCCGGTCTAGGAATGGTAGAACGATGGGTTCGATGACGGTTTGGATGTACCGTGCACTATTCAGTGTCCCCTCGACGATCACCAGTGGTGTACGGCCAGTGTAGGAGATCGCTCCCCACACCATGATGCCGGGTGTTGGCCCTGTGTGCCTCGGTCGTATGCAGTCCTGATTGTGGCGCTCACCTGCACGGCGCCAAACACGCATACGACCATCATTGGCACCAAGGCAGAAGCGACTCTCATCGCTGAAGACGACACGTCTCCATTCGTCCCTCCATTCACGCCTGTCGCGACACCACTGGAGGCGGGCTGCACGATGTTGGGGGGCGTGAGCGGAAGTCGGCCTAACGGTGTGCGGGACCGTAGCCCAGCTTCATGGAGACGGTTGCGAATGGTCCTCGCCGATACCCCAGGAGCAACAGTGTCCCTAATTTGCTGGGAAGTGGCGGTGCGGTCCCCTACGGCACTGCGTAGGATCCTACGGTCTTGGCATGCATCCGTGCGTCGCTGCGGTCCGGTCCCAGGTCGACGGGCACGTGCACCTTCCGCCGACCACTGGCGACAACATCGATGTACTGTGGAGACCTCACGCCCCACGTGTTGAGCAATTCGGCGGTACGTCCACCCGGCCTCCCGCATGCCCACTATACGCCCTCGCTCAAAGTCCGTCAACTGCACATACGGTTCACGTCCACGCTGTCGCGGCATGCTACCAGTTTTAAAGACTGCGATGGAGCTCCGTATGCCACGGCAAACTGGCTGACACTGACGGCGGCGGTGCACAAATGCTGCGCAGCTAGCGCCATTCGACGGCCAACACCGCGGTTCCTGGTGTGTCCGCTGTGCCGTGCGTGTGATCATTGCTTGTACAGCCCTCTCGCAGTGTCCAGAGCAAGTATGGTGGGTCTGACACACCGGTGTCAATGTGTTCTTTTTTCCATTTCCAGGAGTGTAGTTACAAAGCGCTGTAAGCATCATAATTTAATTGTGGTCGACTACAAATGAATCATACAACAATGCCTAAGAAACTGTTACGTCCGAAGATTTTTCAAACGTTAAGAAAGAAATTCTGAGTTCTATTTGCTAGAAACTCGGCAGTCCAACCCTAAAGCTGGTCTGGTATTTTGTCCATTAGGCGGCAGTTTGGAACTGTCTTGAACGCCTGCCGGAAGTCGCGAACACGGAATTATCCAGGGCGTCGGTATGTACTACATTCTTAGTCTTGTGGATCAATAGGGTGAGCTCGGTTTGTTTACGGAATTTACCTTAATTCCTACTGAAGAGACTCTCCATCTCCAGGAATGTTGTAAAACGCGAGCAAAAACTTGTTCTAAGGTTCTACAACAGACTGACGTCAGCGCTGTTAACCTAAAATTTCGATCCGTCTTGATAATGGCAGCACCCTGCGCTTTCTTTCAATCACTCGGAATGCTTCACCTCTCCGGCGACCTACGGTACACTGCTGCTAGAGGACCAATTTCTTTCGCATCTTCTGTGCAGAATCGTAGAGGTACTCCATCAGGTAGTTGCCATTCCTCTCTTGAGCAATATTAAATGATTTTCTAACTCCCGGTAAAATACTACGACATCAGTCGTTTTGACGTCAGTGGGAAGGAAGAACTGTAGTACCGTCTTCCTTGATGTAGCAATTTTGGAAGAAGCAGATTAGTACTTCGGTCTTCTCTATGTCATCCACCATTTAGATGCCATTGTGGTCACTGAGAGTATGTATGCTTAGTGATTTAATATAGTGTATATATATATATATATATATATATATATATATATATATATATATAAAATTGCTTCAAATTTGCTATCCGACCCATAGATAAAAGTTTTATTTTGAATTTATATTATTCTTCACGAAAGGGTCTCCTCGCGCTAATTTTGGCTTTCTTTAATTTGAGCACAAACAGTGATGACGGAAATCTACAAATACGACCGATGTAGTTAGGCACAGGAAAGCGTCATTTTCGAAGTGTTCGTGGACACGCATCTAGTACTGCCAGATTCGTAGTGGGCTGCCTACTACGCGACAGGACCTGGCGAACACTGTAGAACGGCTTCCGTACCGCAGCTCGGTAGCATGCAGGATGCTGTTGTATGGTCCCCGGAAGTCGCATGCGCATCGCTTCACTGTGCTCTAAGTAGCTAGATCGCATGTCTGGATTCTCGGTAAAAGTGGAGATGGTAGAATATTGATCAGTAAGATCGATATTTTCTTCGATCGACATTCTCTGCGGATAGAAAGCAGCTGATGACTACATCACTTAAGGTACGTGGACGCTGACCCCTTCATTAGAAACGTTTCGTACAAGTATGGTTTTGAGAAATGGAACTTCCCACACAGACTTGTTTACCAGAGGTAGTAATCAGGTACCTTTACTTGCTGTAAGTTCCTGTGGGCCTCTGAAGAAACACTTCTGCTTTCTCGCGAAGTTCCTGTTGCCTTTTTCGGACTTTAGGTGAAGTCACAATCTGTATGGTGCTCACTTGTGACGGTGTCTAGACGCGTTCGATCACTTTGGTCTGTTGCTGTACATGGATAGCGTACTGCAACGTAACAGAAGAATTCGTGAGACAGTCATTAAACTCGTGGAAGTCAAGGTTTGCATGACATTTGGTTGCTGGAATTATTAAGCGATTGGGCGTGGCTCCATTGTCTTCGAGAGCACGCAGTCTAGGGCTCTTGGCTCGCTGCCGATATTCTACCAGCCCCAGGCCAGAGGAAATAGCTTAATATTACTCCTTACGACAATGTTGTTCACTCTGGCGTTCAACAGAGTTTCTATTTGGGTGGAACAGTACTGGGTAGATTTTTCTAAATTCAAGAACTATAGTTTGGCAATGCACTGGAGTATTTTGAGTTCCCATTTCATGGAACACCATGTATTAAATTGTATCTATTTGGGATCAAGGTCGGCCGTTGTGGCCGAGTGGTTCTAGGCGCTTCAGTCCGGAACCGCGCTGCTGATACGGTCGCAGGTTCGAATCCTGCCTCGGGCATGGATGTGTGTGATGTCCTTAGGTTAGTTAGGTTTAAGTAGTTCTAAGTTCTAGGGGACTGATGACCTCAGATTATAAGTCCCATAGTGCTCAGAGTCATTTGAACCTTTTTTTTTTTTTTTTTTTTTTTTTTGGGATCAAGGTGTAGGACATTCTAATATTCGTTAGCAAATATTCATTGCATAAATGAATAAAACAGTTCACTTCTAAAAGACGAGCATGTCGAGGAACAAGTTTTCATTTAATTAGCAATAAAGAAATAATATAATTATGAAGAAACTGTAAATGACAAATGAAAATAGTAAATGTGAGTGAAGACGCCTGTTTGCTGAAAAAGACACTCGGATAAAGTTAACAAATTCAAATAAGCAAAATACTAATTGCTTCAGTACGTCGACATAATTTTTTTTTTTTGCCTGCTGTTCACTATCTCTTGTCAAAAACTTTATTTTGATATCTTAAATCATTTATGAACTGCTGTACGAGTTCACGTTTTGTCTGATTTAAGCTCTCCTAAAGCGAGATGTAGCACTTCAACGTGCAACACACTGACTGATGGGAAAACGCTTAGAAACGAATTGACATATCATCTGATACACACACGTTAACGCTATCTGCAACCGCAAAGTTCTTCAGCGCAAACTGTTGTCAACATTGGGGCGCAAAGTGTATACATTCTAAGTTCACGAGAACGGGCAGGCATGAAGTAAAGCGAACAAAATGGAGATGGGTGGAGGAAATTCCGAGAAGATTGTTGACGCATCAGTGGGTGCAGTGGGGCAAGACTCGGAGAAATGAGGCACATCTTTTCGCACTGCTTAAATTTGGGGACACCCTTTTTGACCAACAAATACAAGAGAAAGAAATGAATGTTATAATGTCTGCTTTGCACATTACACAGTCACCACATTTGTTGCACAGCTGTATTAAAAACGGTTTAAATAAAATGAAAACCCTTAGCTGCTTACAGGCGTTGACATACGTCAACGGGGAGAGATGAAAATGTGTGCCGCGACCGGTACTCGAACCCGGGATCTCCTGCTTATATGGCAGACGCTCTATCCATATAAGACCGAGGACACAGAGGATGGTGCGACTGCAGGGATTTATTTCTGGCGCACCGCCCGAGAAACCCACATTCTCAACGTACTGTCCCGCACTAAATTCGTAGTGCCCCTGCCCATTACACTCATTACTCGCGCCGCGTTGCCGATTCCTGTAAGAGTTCGGGCACTCTTTGTGCATGTCCGAAAGAACAGATACCATCTTAGTATATAAAAAAAAGGTTTCCTTCTATGTCAAGAAGGTAACCTTTTTGTTCTGAACTGACTTGCTAGTCACGTTCTGCTGTAAACTCGCGAAGTCTGACATACCATGACATAACAAATGCTTTCACGGCGTACATCTGTGACTATACCTGCTGTAAGGCACCGTGCGACGTGTGGCGGAGAGTACCCTCGACACTAGTAACATTTCCACATTCCACTGGCATCATTTTCTTTATTTTTTGGTGTTTTTTACTGAGTATAGTATTTATTTCAAATATTGTCTAATAAAAATAGTATTCACTTTGAAAATTTTGGTGAACCACACTAGTTTTTTAAATTTGCAATTTTCGTTTTATTTCGTTCCAGAACAATGCACTGACCACCGTTAGAGACTCTTCAGTCATAAAATCTAAGCTTATGGTTGAGGAGGATAACAGATCTTCACTCCCATCCCAGACATGCTCTAATAACAATAGTATTCACTTTGAAAATCTAAAATTTTGGTGAATCACAACAATTTCTTAAATTTGCAACTTTTGTTTTATTTTGTCCCAGAACAATGACTGACCACCGTTACAGACTTCTTAGCCATAAAATCTAAGCTCTTGACTGAGGAGGATAACATATATTCACGTCCCACCCTGGACATGCTCTATGGGTAACAAAGCAAGAGATCTGGCGGGCCAGCCAAAGATTTGTGCATCGCTGAAAGCATTTTGCTGCGCACATATGTGTACAGACATACATTTTCCTTCTGCCATACGGTGCTCTATTTATACAGTGCTGAAGGCAGTTTGCTGTGCACTGATATGTACAGTTATACATTGTCCTTTTGCCATTCGGTAATCTGGTGATGATGATGTTTGGTTTGTGGGGAGGTCAGCTACACGGTCATCAGCGTCCGTACAAAGTCCCAATTTTTACACAGTCCACCTTTTTTACACAGCAATTATCACGAATGATGATGATGAGGAGGACAACACCAACACCCAGTCCCCGGGCAGAGAAGGTACTCTGGTCACGAAGGACATGGTAACAGCGTTTAAAGTTGTCGCATACTGATGAGCATTCAGCCTTCCTTCAATTACCAAATTATTCCTGTTGTCATATGCAACAACTATCACCCTATGATTCCAGGAACTGGAGAGGGATGGTACTCCAAAATCTGTGCCCTAAACTTTCACGGACACATTTGCGTACTTACACCATTTTTCATCTGTGGGAATAGTTTTCTCAGTACAGCAAATAGCTTGCATAAGAATGAAATTTTGATCAACGTGTACCACAGGCATGCGCATATTATCAATTTGATAGCGTTCACGTTGTAGCCCTCTTGATAATGTCTAGTCCACGGTTGCACGCTAGCGCACTTCTAAAGCTCTTCCTGTCGACAAGAAAGCTATGTCACGCGTAGCGAATAGCGAGGCAGAGACAGAGACAGAGAAAGAGAAAGATAAAGAGAGAGAGAGAGAGAGAGAGAGAGAGAGAGAGAGAGAGAGAGAGAGAGAGGGGGGGGGGGGGAGGGAGGGAGGGAGGCGTCTGACCGGCGCCGTGCCATTAGCATGAGAACAGGACACGCGGTTACAAGGAGCGCGCCCGTACGCCCCCTCTCGTCCTCCGAATAGCTGCACAACAGTGTCCCTCTTATTTATGGAGTTAGGCAGCGCTACAAATCCCACGATGAATTGCTTGTTCTACTAATATTCGTCAGCCAGGTGACATTGCTATATGGGCTGCGGCACCCACGTACGTAAATCTGTGCGCAGCAGTAAAACGCAAACGCACACGTCATCTCCTGAAATTTTTGCTTTTGTGTCCTCAAAACAAACAAAAACACACACACACACACACACACCCACACACACAATGTGGCCTTCCAGTAACCAAACTGGTCTCCGGTTCATAGTTCACTGTCACCTCCTTCCTTGTCATTAGTTCTTCAGTGTCCACTAAACAGTGCGTGTAAAACATGTTAGACAATACATATGGGCCGAATTCCTCAAGTAATAGCAAGCAAACGTAACAACAAAATATCCGTCTAATGCGTTTGGCGCCGTAAACACACTAATGAAAAAACGGATTTTAAGTTTTCCACTGATTTCAGCGCCTCTGTTTTGCGAAGAATAATCACACTTACAGAGATGGATCCATACAACGAGCGATCCACATACATCAAACGTAATTTACGTATTTCGCCATCACCAGATACAATAAGAAACGAATAACACACAATTTATCTTCAAATTTTGTGCTGAATCGTACCCTTAGAAAACGCCAGCTTGAGTATATAAGAAGTTAAAAAAAAGTTTTCTATATTTTGAGAGGTTGCAGTATGGACCAAAACAAAAAACAGTGTCTGTAAACATGCGTTGTAAAACACATACCTTAAGAGCTATGAGCACGTTTTCATCCTCGCTTGTGTGGAACGCATCTCTTCTACTGCAGGCTCTTTACTACTACAAACGACCTACAGATTGCAGTAAATAAATGAGAACACCTAATTCAGTTACTATGAAACAGCTGAGATTATAATGTAATATGCTTAGTATTGCATACAACCTGCACTTGTGAGCCATCGCTAAAAGAGATTATCAGTATGGTGTCCGATCGCAGTGAGGCATGCTTCTGTACGACGACTTAGACAATCAGGCCCTCTCTGAAAAACATCAGGTTGATCACGGATGCGATAGCAGACACTGGAGACACGGTCCTACACTGCTTGAAGTCATCAATGGGGCTTGTATACAACAGAGATTTCAAGTGTTCCCACAATCGAAAATCCACGGGATTAAGGTCGCAGGAACGAGCTGGCAAACTTACTGGAACTCCCCGAGCAATCCATTGTCCATTAAATGCCTGTGTATGTCTTCCCGGACATTTCCGAGAAAATGGGCTGGTACTTTCCCAAAACTGGGAATACGATTTAGAGTAACAACAATAACAGATGTTTTCTGCATGTTGCATCCATGGAAGATAACAGCAATGTGTACTCATTTGCTTACTGCATTCTGTAGGTCGTTCGTAATACCAAAGATCTTGCAGTAGAAGAGAGGTGTTTCACAGTTGCGAAGATAAGTAGGTGCTCATAGCTCTTAAGGTATGCTGTTTAGACCCTATATTTACTGGAGTTTTTTCTTGTTTTAGTTCATACTGTGACTTCCCAAACTATGGACTTTTTTTTTAAACCAGCCTGTATATTGTGTATTGGTTATTTCTTTCTTCCTGAATCTCTTTATGGCGGTCTGCCGGGATGCGTGTTTTGTTAATTATACCGATGTTAACGGATTCTAGAATAAATACTTTCAAATAAGGAACTAAGTTCGTAAATGAACAGCTTCTTTTCGACATAAGCAACTTACACCCTACAGCAACAACTCAACCACACAGCAACTGTTCAAAATGACCATCAGTTCCAATGAACAGTCTGCAATGCATTATAAAAAGTTTGTGTCCTTTTTCAAAATACATGATGTCTATGTATTGAGACAGAGGGCCAGCACGCTACTAATCGGTTCCCCTCCAGTTCTTAATGGGTCTTTCGCACAAAGACGATTTCGTGTAACTCCATAGGAAAAAAGTTCTTACAACTGTGATCCGGCTATGGCAGTGGACCTCATTTTGTAGCCCAACGATGAGGGATTGCTGTTGTTCAGTTGCTTACCAGGTTAATATCGAAGTAGTATGGCGTGGTGAAACTGCATCCTATAGCGGACAATCACAGGAGTAGTTTCCAATAACTGTGGCAGCACATCTCTAGTAAACATCGGGTAAATTAAGGTCCTATTATTTGATCTTGTAACGCTGTGCACGTTTCTTACATCGCAGATTCTATCCATTACGCCTACGACCAAAATCCATACTTACAGGCGCTTTCCTAGATGTCCATTTTATCAGATACGTCCACACCGAAAAGCTCTTATAAATGCACAGCTTTCTGATAGTTTCATTATCTTTACTAAGAGAGGAGTAATATATTAGAAATTTTAGAGTGACAATTTAATGCCATAAGGAGTGTAAAATAACTGCAACGTAGAACAGGGTATGGCTTCATCCACACTAACCTCTCGGTGATCACCACTCAGTATGCGCTGGTAGTCTGGCTTACCTGGAACAAAAAAAGAGAACACAATTTAATATGACACGGCCGTGTACTTTGAAACTAGAATGTTCCCAAACTTCCTCCCAATTCCAATATTAGAAACATGTCATGTTATTAATAGATACATTTTACAATAAGAGCTAGTCCTCACAATTTGGTACGAAGGTTAAATTTTATGTCTGCGACCTGTTTCGACGTCAAAAATTCCTCCTGGGACAATCTTGACAGTACAGACACTTCTATCCGCAGAATACAACGGTTCTGACGTCCGTCGTATGCAGTGCAATTCGCGTCGATAAAAAGAAACCCAAAAATGCGTTACTAATCGCTGGTCGGCTGTACATACGACTACATTAAAAGTTACTTATCTTGTTCGTCAATGTAGGACGTGTTCTTGATTGCACTGTCCTTCATCCATCACTACAACTGCCTGTACTTCGGTGACCACTGCCCAGGATCTCGTGTTGCTCACTAGCAACAGGCCAATTCAGTGTACAAACCAGTACAGTGCGCTAATACAGTCAGTTCCACAAGAAAGTGTGCGCCGTTATCAATATGAAATAAAAGACAATATTATATATGAAAATACATGTTATTACTAACTGCACAGTTACCTAATAGTTAATCCAATCGTCGCCATTATCCATTATAGCTTGGCACCTTTTTGGCACGCTTTTCACGAGATTTTCTGCACATTATCTCGGTAATGATCTCTTTTTTTTCTTTTTTTTCTTTATTGATTTTCAATTCCCCCCGAAGGAGGCGGGCTGGCAGCAGGTTAGGTAATGATCTCCATATCGTCCTGAATTTTTATGACATTTGCTTCAAAGTATACTTTGGCTTTCCTTTAAACTTTGTCTTAATATGCGACCAAACATTTTCGATCGGAGTTGCATCCGGAGACATTGCCGGCCAATCCATCGTGCAAAGAAGTGCAGATAGTTAAAACTGCAACCGACAAAACAAAACATTCAACTCTCACACTGTTTATCTATACACGGTGCAAAAGCGCACTGAGTAAAGGTTCGAGACCACTACCAGAGATGTCGCTGTGGACGTTCCATTTAAAATTGTGGCATACACTTTCTTGTGGAGCTGACTGTACTAAGATGGCAGGCGAAACCAAAATTTGGTTCGGTCATCTTGGTATTTGCTTAAAATAGTGTAGTGAAACTGTGCCACTTCCAGGAAGGCCGCATAAGTATTCGAAACCCAGTTATTCAGGATTTGCGAACAGTTTGTAACAACTGCACCAACTTGTTCGGCGAAACTACTTCGAGAAAGAAGTAAAGAATACCAAGGCAAACGATTTCACTTTTTTCAAATAGGTGAAACTTGTGAGGAATATAACTACTTATCCTAATTTTTTTTCTGCAATGAGCAATTTCCTTGTCCACTTCACTGATACGCAGTTTTGTTAGTGCCCCTTGGAACAGAATTTATAACATGAGCAGCGCAAGAACTGCTACACTGCAAGGGCCATCAAAATATAGAAATTAAATCTGCATCATTATGAAATTACTTAATACACTCTCGATTTCTCTCAAGAAACGATCCTTCTTCGTAGACTTATACTAGTACCGTGTCTGTAAGGGTTCGCTGAACTAATCGTCGACAGGAGGTTAAACCGTAATTTTTCCTTTCTCTCGAGTACGAGAAAGTAAAGGGAAGCAACAACACCATTAAAACAACGGATTATTTATTAGTATTCGTGTATTCGTTATAGCTTTTAGGTGAATTTCATGTTGCTATAGGTCTGTTCTATAAATCACTATAAAGATTTTAGAGGTATCTTTTATAGCTTAATTATTCCGAATTAAGTGCAAAGTCACTTTCATTTATTTTACAATGGAGATTATTGCAGGCAAGTACCATTCACTGTTCGAAGGTGAGTGTGTCTTCTGGCATTCTGAGTGGTCGCTAAGTAATAACATTATATTGTAGCCCTTTATTCCCTGATGCAGTTAATTTTGTTTCCACTTAGCACTATATGACGTGTTTTAGTACTTCAGACAGGAAACTGCGCGAAACGGCAGCGGTAATCATTTAATCACATACTTAAAGAATTAACTGAAGGTAATTCCCCAGTTTAGTAATGACCTATCCACGAATGCAAATTACGTGCGGCTCAGACGAGGTTACAAAGCAGGTGCTCGTCTCGTAAGAACGTTGTCTTTCGTCGCCGTTGCCAATGAAGTTACAAGTGCTTGTTCGCCTATCAAAACCTTTGTAGCCTTTGTCGACTAGCATGATTTTAGTATTCCATAATGAATATTTATTCTTTCTGTGCCACGTATAAGAGCGACGAGTTTTAAACCTTGCCTTTCAACATTTTTCTCCTCCTGCAGGTAATCAACAATACTCTCATTGGTTTAAGGGGGAGGAGTTAGTTGTTTTCATGTTGAAAGCACCATCTGTTATTATAGGTTATCTGTCTTAGGCTGACTGCAAAGTAATTAAAAAGAATTACAACAGACGCGTTTCGCTTTTATTTACAAAGCATCTTCTGTGGTATTCCGTAAATTGCATACACACGTTTGTGCATTTATGTTTTGATTCTTTTATGTTAAAAACAGCGTTTTCTTTATGAAGTTGGTCTGTAAGCTACTTACGATGTTTCTTTACACAGTCTGCTTCTTCCCCTCTTGCTAACAGTGGTTGATGCCGACAGGCTTCATTTCACATCTGCAGTTTTTGGCATTCTGCGTTATTTCCTTCGCTGCACTATTTATAATTGACTTTCTTAACTGTTTTTCTTTCATCACTGCTACAGTATATCATAAATCAGGAATATACCAACCGAAATGCAATATATGTGATGGAAGATACATAGGTCAAACCAGGAGGACATGTGGCACAAGATACAAAGAATATGTAAGAGCATGGAAGTATAGGGCAAAGCTTTGAACTTTTGCAGAAGTTGTTCAATTTCTCTTTAGTTATTTTAATTTCCTTATCTAAGCACCACAGCAATATCACTCACAGAGCAACCGTATTGCAGTAAATTATTGCATAGAATTAAATGTTCAGGTTAGACTTATTGTTAATACTGGAATTTCGACGTATACAAGACAATTTTTTTGCCATAAATTTTAAGAGGTCGAAAACACCGAAGTTTGGAAGTTTACCACGGAAATAGGTTGAAATGCGTCTGACCAGAAACAGAATTACGAATAGAAAAAAGAAGAACGAAACGTTTTTATGTTACGGAGAGTTTGTAAAAATGTACATCAATTACCACAGTCAACATAGGATTAGATTTATATGTAAAGCAATTTTAAAAAGTTTGCTATCGTATTTTAGTTACACGTTTGCCATGTATAAGTCTCGTAACAAATTTTAGAAATAGGTATAACATTAGGAAGCTCAACGTCGAATGTGTGCTATGGAATAAAACCTACACTCTGCGGAGGAGCGTGTGCTAATTTTCAAATCTGTGCATCACAGACACATGTTTTATTGTGAACTACTACTGCTACTACTACTACTACTACAACTACTGCTCCACTGGAGACTGAACCGCACAGTAACCCTGGGTTCGGTGTGGGGCGGCGGTGGGTGGACTGCTGTAACCTGTTGTGGGGTAGTGAACCACTGAGGGCTACGGCGGGAGGAAGCCTCGCCGTCGTTTCTAGGTCCCCGGTACAATACACAATTACACACACTACTACTACTACTATTACTGTTATTATTATATTATTACTGTTGTTTTAATTAAAAACATGGCAGCGTCAAATGCTGATTTTCTTTGACCTTTGCATGCAGTAAATTGAATGAAGATAGCACACAATCCCCTGAAACATATATTTGAGAGAAAAAGAAACTAATTAATTCTCTTTGAAATCACGAAAATCGAAGATTTTCAGCAACCAAAAGATGATAGTATTATTCGATTTTTATGCTTTTGGAAGATGTGGACCATCAGCGATACGAGAGATATAAGTCAATATCATTAGGAGAATCAGAAGTGGCGCAACTGGAATAAATGATGTTGAGGTGGAATACCATTCAGCAGAAGTACGTTAACACTTAATTAACTTTTTATACCTGGTATCCACAGATATGTAGAACTTTATAAGAAACATCATCTTTAAATCAGTGACTGTAACACTTACTTTATTTCACGATTGCAATTTCGGCCTTAGGCCATTATCAAGTGAAGATGTTACGGCTACCAGGGCATGTCAACCTATACGTCTGCTCGCACTATGTAACAGCGTCACCAATGTATTTAATAGTAATGACAACGACTTGTAAATGTGTCAACTCATTTTAGATTGACATGGCCTGATAGTCATAACATCTTCACTTCATAATGGCCTAAGGCCGAAATTGCAATCGTGAATTAAAGAAAGTGTTACAGTCACTGGCGTAAATATGGCTTTTATACGTTAGCACTGGCAGAAGCGGAGGCGATGCGACAGAGAGAAGTAAAGTAGGGTAGGAACGTCAGAGAGCAGGAGGCGACTGGCAGAAGCTGATGCAGAGGAGAGGAGGAAGGAAGGCAGCCATCAGTGGGGATGGTGGAAGGTCACGGCAGCCGGGGCGCGCCAGATGCGCTACCGTTATATTCGCCCGACACCTGCTTCGGCCGCCTCACCTCACTCCCAGCTCCGTGGGCGGCGGGTAACGCTGCCGTTCGAATCCACACTTCTCAGAAAATCTCTACCACCAGCCGTCCAAGCCAGAGTAACTTTCAGCCTTGAGATGTGTGACCACAACGTGATGCTGTTCCTTGTCTTTATAAACGATTTAGGAGACTATCCGACCAACCGTATTTGGTTGTTTGCAGATGATGATGTCGTTTACAATCAAGTAAAGTCATCAGGAGAGCAAAACAAATTGCAAAAAGATTTAGAAAAGATACCTGTATGGAGTGAAAACTGTCAGTTTAAATAATGAAAAGTGTGAGGTCATCCACATGAGTGCTAAAAGGAATCCGCACGATAAATCAATCAAATCTAACGGCCGTAGAGTCAACAAAATATCTAGGAATTACAATTATGAACAACTTAATTTGGAAACAACACACATAAAATGTTGTGGGGAAGGCGAAACAAAGACTGCGTTTTATTGGCAGAACACTTAGAAGATGCAACAGATCTACATCTACATCTACATTTATACTCCGCAAGCCACCCAACGCTGTGTGGCGGAGGGCACTTTACGTGCCACTGCATTACCTCCCTTTCCTGTTCCAGTCGCGTATGGTTCGTGGGTAGAACGACTGCCGGAAAGCCTCCGTGCGCGCTCGGGAGGTATACGTAGGGGGAAGCAATATATTCGATACCTCATCCAGAAACGCACCCTCTCGAAATCTGGACAGCAAGCTACACCACGATGCAGAGCGCCTCTCTTGCAGAGTCTGCCACTTGAGTTTGCTAAACATCTCCGTAACACTATCACGCTTACCAAATAACCCTGTGACGGAACGCGCCGCTCTTCTTTGGATCTTCTCTATTTCCTCTGTCAACCCGACCTGGTACGGATCTCACACTGATGAGCAATACTCACGTATAGATCGAGCGAGTGTTTTGTAAGCCACCTCCTTTGTCGATGGACTACATTTTCTAAGGACTCTCCCAATGAATCTCAACCTGGCACCCGCCTTACCAACAATTAATTTTATATGGTCATTCCACTTCAAATCGTTCCGCACGCATACTCCCACATATTTTACAAAAGTAACTGCTACCAGTGTTTGTTGCGCTATCATATAATCATACAATAAAGGATCCTTCTTTCTATGTATTCGCAATACATTAAATTTGTCTATGTTAAGGAGCAGTTGCCACTCACTGCACCAAGTGCCTATCCGCTGCAGATCTTCCTGCATTTCGCTGCAATTTTCTAATGCTGCAGCTTCTCGGTATACTACAGCATCATCCGCGAAAAGCCGCATGGAACTTCCGGCACTATCTACTAGGTCATTTATATATATTGTGAAAAGCAATGGTCCCATAACACTCCCGTGTGGCACGCCAGAAGTTATTTTAACGTCTGTAGACTAAGGAGACTGCCTGCACTACGCTTGTCCGTCCTCTTTTGGAGCACTGCTGCGTGGTGTGGGATCCTTACCACACAGGATTAACGGAGTACATCGAGAAAGTTCAAAAAAGGGCACATGTTTTGTATTGTTGAGAAACAGGAGAGAGAGTGTCGCGGATATGATACAAGATTTGGGATGGGTATCATTAAAACAAAGGCGTTTCTCATTAAGGCGGTATCTTCTCACGGAATTTCAATCACCAACTTTCCCCTCCGAATGCGAAAATCTTCTGTTGACGCCGACCTAAGCAGTCAGAAACGATCGTCAAAGTAAAATTCCGGGAATCAGAAATCGCGCGGAAGAATATAGCTGTTCGTTTTTTTTCCGCGCGCTGTTCGAGAATGGAATAATATGAGTATTATTGTGAAGGTGGTTCCGTGAATTCTCTGCCAGGCACTTGAGTGTGATTTGCAGAGCATCCATGTAAATGTAGATGTTCAAGATGCAATCAAAGAGTAACGCAAAACATTTCTTTTCTCTGACAATTTGGCTTAGGAAAATGCGGAAAGTGTTGTTGGACATCGTGTAATAGCCTTCAAAATGTAGTAAGAGCTTGTCAATACGTTTCTTCAGTCAGACAACAAGATCATCGCAGATATCCATAGGCACTTGGAGAATGTCTACGGGGACCTGATAGTGAACAAAAACACGATGAGTCGTTGGGAGAGGCGCCTGTCGTCATTGTAACTAGGTAGCGCAAATCTGTCGGATCTTCCGCGTGCCTTCCAGCCGTACACAGGTGTGACTCCTGCCCTGTCCGAACGTGTGGACACTCTCACAATCAAATAGGTCACTGCTCAATTGGACGTCTGACGTCTGACACACTCGTCTACCTGTTGGGGTAATCGAAGACGTGTGCCCGCCGCGTTCCTCCGCAGAAGACCGCAGAGAACAACGCAGAACCATCTGTGCGGAATTTCTCGCGCCTTACGAAGCTGATCGTGGCAATTTTTCTCGAACATCGTTACAGGCGACGAAACACGGCTTATTTAAAACAAAGCGGCTATCCATGGAGTGGCGCCACACCACCTCTCCTGCGAAGAAAAAGTTCCAGAGCCACACCCTCCAGCAGTAAAATCATGGCGATGGTTTTCTGGGACTCTGAAGGGGTAATTCTGTTTGACTTCCTCCGTAATGGTGCAACGCTCAGCTGTGGAATGTATTGTGACACTCTCAGGAAACTGAAGAAACGACTTCAGTGTGTTCGTCGACACAAAAATAAAAAAGAACTTCTTCTCCTTCTCTATTACAACGCGAAGCCTCACCCAAGTCTGCGCACCCGAGAGGACTCACAAAACTTGGCTGCACTGTTATCGCTCATCCACCCTAATCTCACACCTTCCCACTTCCATCTGTTTGGCCCCATGACGGATGCACTTCGTGGGAAACAATCCGTGGATTATGGGGAGATTATTGATTCAGCAAGACGTTGGCTTCGAAACTGACCGGTCGAGTAGTACACAGGCCGAGCAACACAACCGCACAACGTCAAAGGTATCGACATGCATGATACCCACTACTAACAAAGCATACCCTTGCACGAACTATCACAGGCACCAAGACATCCGCTACTGCTCTTACCACCTGACCTAACTATCGCAAAGGTTTTTTTTCCCTTGGCTCTTGCCTTGGCACTTTTTTTTCCTCTGGCCGGCCAGTGTGGCCGAGCGGTTCTAGGCGCTTCAGTCTAGAACCGCGCGATCGCTACGGTCGCAGGTTCGAATCCTGCCTCGGGCATGGATGTGTGTGATGTCCTTAGGTTAGTCAGGTTTAAGCAGTTCTAAGTTCTAGGGGACTGATGACCTCAGATGTTAAGTCCCATAGTGCTCAGAGCCATTTTTTCCCCTCTGCCCTTCAAACCGCTACCTTTCGACCCAATCTAGCTCCAGATAAGCGCGTATTAATGGTTAATCCTAACCAGACGTACGCAAACATCGCAGTACCCACATCCTGCGACACCTCACTTTAGTGAATACTAACCCTTAGGCAGAGATGGCAGTGGACCTATTTAGTTGGCCATCATGCCGGTGTGGGCGTGGAGGGGCTCTACCTTCTTTTTCTTCCTCCCAGTAAGGTGGCGTAAGGCTATCGCACTGGACGAAGATTATGTTGAAAAATGAAGTTTTGTAGCGGGAACAATGGCGAATAATATCGTTAATTGGAATCCTTAATAAAATCAAACAGTTCTCAGAAAAAAGGTGTTACATTACTTATTGAACGCCTCTCGTGAAATACGGTCGAATAAAGTGAATTCCTGGTGACCTCAAATAACGTAATTTTTCGTAACTACATGTAGTAGTGGAGGGAACATGGATTTTTTAATTGTGTTATGTACACACCGTAAGTACTAAAGGAACTTTAAAATAAAGAATAAAAGTGGAAGCTGAACTGCTGAACATTCACAGTTATATAATACAATCTGTATATTAAGCAACAAGTAATGAAAAACGAAATAAATTAAAGGATTAAAGCTGATGGAGAAGTGGTTGACTGAGGAGGATCATACAAACATACCGTCATTTCACCAAACCCACAGACTCTGTATGGGGCACATGGTAATAGGCGTACCTGTCGTAGAAAAGCAACTGAAGGAGTTGAAAACAAATAAGTCCCATATGCGGATGGAATCCCAGTTCGGTTTTACAAAGAATAGCTTACTCCACGGCATTGACCCCCTTACTGAACTTTCGTTGATTGCGAATGTCTCCCCTTCAGCAAAGATCCAAGCGACCAGAAAAAAGCGCAGCGACTCCTGCATATAAGAAGGGTAGAAGAAGTGACCTGGAAATTACAGAGGAGTATCCTTAATATCGGTTATTTTGAACATATTCTCAGTTCGAATATAGTAAATTTTCATCGGAACGTAAAAGATCCTGTACACATATCAGCACAGGTTTAGAAGGCACAGCTCTTGCGAAACTCAGTTTGCCCTTTTCTCACACGATTTCCTGCGAACTATGGATGAACGGGAGAGGCAGGTTCTATATTCCTACATTTACAAAAAGCGTTTCCCTCCATGCCCAAATGAAGACTGTTAACGAACATACGAGCATGTGTGTGTGTGTGTGTGTGTGTGTGTGTGTGTGTGTGTGTGTGTGTGTGTGTGAGAGAGAGAGAGAGAGAGAGAGAGAGAGAGAGAGAGAGAGAGAGGGGGGGGGGAGGGAAGGGGGAAGGGGAAGAAACAGTCTCTGCATTAGCAATCCATCGGCGACACTCGTCGCCCACTCTTCCCTCCTCAGAGGACGCAATCCATTCAAGCTCTTTACTGTTTTATGGTTTTATTACCTTGTGTCGCACTGAAAGCGCTCTTGTGACTTTTATAACGTTCTTCTATTATTGCTGATGACTCAACTGACTAATGTCGTCATTCTGCCACAAATAAGCACTCTCCTGTTGGGCAACTACAATAACTGCAAATAGATTTCTATATATACGTTTGGGAATAGAGTACTTTAACACTTATACAAGCTTCGGTGAAATTTCACAATCGCCAGGGGGGTTCATTTTATTTTCTGTCGAGTAACATGTAAAAATGTAGTAATACTATGATTTACCATCAGCCACATACCGTGAGGTAACTTGTGGAGCACTGATGATTCATATCGTAACATGTGCCGAATTATTCTCTCTCTTCGATTAATTATGGTCTTTGAAACTTCCTGGCAGATTAAAACTGTGTGCCCGACCGAGACTCGAACTCGGCTGTGGCTAAGCCATGTCTCCGCAATATCCTTTCTTTCAGGAGTGCTAGTTCTGCAAGGTTCGCAGGAGAGCTTCTGTAAAGTTTGGAAGGTAGGAGACGAGGTACTGGCAGAAGTAAAGCTGTGAGTACCGGGCGTGAGTCGTGCTTCGGTAGCTCAGTTGGTAGAGCACTTGCCCGCGAAAGGCAAAGGTCCCGAGTTCGAGTCTCGGTCGGGCACACAGTTTTAATCTGCCAGGAAGTTTCATATCAGCGCACACTCCGCTGCAGAGTGAAAATCTCATTCTGGAATTATGGTCTTTACCAGTTTTTATCGCTGATTCGTTGCAAATCGTCTTCATTCATTAACTGGGCAATCGATTTTTAACAGCCTACTCTAGGACAACGTTTCAAATGTGCTTCTAATCGTAACACTTCCATCTTCCTAACTGTCCAAACATCGCACGCACACTAAACTGCACTTTAAACATAGCTATTAATGCATCTTTTCCTGGTCTCACGATTTATAATTTTGAATTTTAGCAGTTTCCTTTTTTGGGAAGCTCTTGAGCAATCCTTGCTTTTGTATCCCGCCTGGGAGGCAGCTCGTAGGTAAGGAACAGGAGCAGGAAAAGGTAAAACACGTCGGTACTGCTGTATGAATTTAAATCCCCTTTACTGAAGCAATAAGAATACATAACTTGCAAGGTGGTGCGAAGTTGAAGCGAAGTTTTTTGTCTGGCTGCACCTGAAGAAATGGGCTGAAGCAGTCGCGGAGCTCGTAGACCTCGACAGCGCCGGCTAGAGGGTGCTGTCGTCGGTGCCTCTCGTAGTGCCAACAACCTAGCAGAGCGGAACTACGCTGTGGCATCGTAGCTATCGATACCACACTTGCTGCTACGTATTTTTTTCGCATATTCTTTTTTTTCTGTTCTATTTCCACGGCAATAAAATTCGTCCATGTCTTCAAGGGTGTAACGTATCAATTCCTAACCACGCCTATCAACTAGTACTGGTCCCTACCGTGAAAATCAGCTTCAGTTTTCCCGTTTCCAGAAGACGGGGCTATTCCCTAGCTTGGAGACAGTGGACTGGTTTTCCGTTAATCCAGTTAACTTGGTCTGAAGCGACTCTACTCTTTTCTGAGGTGAGTAATTTCCACGGGATGGCCCGTGTTTCCTAAACCTTCTGGGAAAGAAACTTCTGAGGGGTTCGGAAGAAGCAGTACCTTACAGAAAGTACTGTGAGCGTTAGCAGGAGTTGGCCAACTGGATTGCCGACATTCTGATCTGAAGGCTGACTGGCCAAACGGCCAGCACGTTAAATTCGTGGAGCGGTTTGGATGTCGCGAAATCGTGAGCCGGCAGCCCTCACGAGGGTAGGTCGGGACTCGGGACCGAGCTGTGATCTTGCAAGTACAGCGTGTGTGAAGTCTGAAGTCAGTGACCCACAAAGATCAATAACGGTGAAAGAGTTGATGTTTCCTGTTGCTGGGTGTGAAAGGGCCAGCTGTTTTCCGGTCGTTGTGAGAAGGTGCGCAACTTAACACACTGCAGACCGATCCCGAGTTACGATGCGCGCCACCCGTTACGGACGGATCTCGAGATACCGCGTGTTTTCTGCAAGCCGTCTGTAGATACCATCTCCCGTGATACATCTTAACTACTTCGTATATTTCATTGTTTACACCAGCCGTCAATCTGTCGAAATTGATTTCGGGCATGTACACTGGTGTCCAAAATAAAAGCAAAAACCCGCTGCTTGCGCGTCTACATCTACATCTACATCCATACTCCGCAAGCCACCTGACGGTGTGTGGCGGAGGGTACCTTGAGTACCTCTATCGGTTCTCCCTTCTATTCCAGTCTCGTATTGTTCGTGGAAAGAAGGATTGTCGGTATGCCTCTGTGTGGGCTCTAATCTCTCTGATTTTATCCTCATGGTCTCTTCGCGAGATATACGTGGGAGGGAGCAATATACTGCTTGACTCTTCGGTGAAGGTATGTTCTCGAAACTTTGACAAAAGCCCGTACCGAGCTACTGAGCGTCTCTCCTGCAGAGTCTTCCACTGGAGCTTATCTATCATCTCCGTAACGCTTTCGCGATTACTGAATGATCCTGTAACGAAGCGCGCTGCTCTCCGTTGGATCTTCTCTATATCTTCTATCAACCCTATCTGGTACGGATCCCACACTGCTGAGCAGTATTCAAGCAGTGGGCGAACAAGCGTACTGTAACCTACTTCCTTTGTTTTCGGATTGCATTTCCTTAGGATTCTTCCAATGAATCTCAGTCTGGCATCTGCTTTACCGACGATCAACATTATATGATCATTCCATTTTAAATCACTCCTAATACGTACTCCCAGATAATTTATGGTATTAACTGCTTCCAGTTGCTGACCTGCTATTTTGTAGCTAAATGATAAAGGATCTATCTTTCTGTGTATTCGCGGCACATTGCACTTGTCTACATTGAGATTCAATTGCCATTCCCTGCACCATGCGTCAATTCGTTGCAGATCCTCCTGCATTTCAGTACAATTTTCCATTGTTACAACCTCTCGATACACCACAGCATCATCTGCAAAAAGCCTCAGTGAACTTCCGATGTCATCCACCAGGTCATTTATGTATATTGTGAATAGCAACGGTCCTGTGACACTCCCCTGCGGCACACCTGAAATCACTCTTACTTCGGAGGACTTCTCTCCATTGAGAATGACATGCTGCGTCCTGTTATCTAGGAACTCTTCAATCCAATCACACAATTGGTCTGATAGTCCATACGCTCTTACTTTGTTCATTAAACGACTGTGGGGAACTGTATCGAACGCCTTGCGGAAGTCAAGAAACACGGCATCTACCTGTGAACCCGTGTCTATGGCCCTCTGAGTCTCGTGGACGAATAGCGCGAGCTGGGTTTCACATGACCGTCTTTTTCGAAACCCATGCTGATCCCTACAGAGTAGATTTCTGGTCTCCAGAAAAGTCATTATACTCGAACACAATACGTGTTCCAAAATTCTACAACTGATCTAACTGACGATACAGTCATACAAACTGTCAATGAGATGTCCGTTTAATCGTATTCCGCACGGAAGACGGCAGCCTGGTCAAGGGATAACCATGCCACCGATGACGTCAGGGTACCTATGAAACGAGGTGGTGTTTACCGGCTAGCCCACATCCACAATCGCTGTGTACAGTCACGGACGGTGCAGTATGGCACAGAGAAGATGCCTACCAGACTTTCTGTGGTGGAGAGCCATAGAAAGGAAGGAAGCAGGCAGTCGCAAATTGATTTGGAGCAGGACAGTCGCCAATTGATTTGGCCCGACGTGGACAGACTACCCGAGCATGCCCCCCTGCTCAGTCCAAATTCCCATTTACATCTCAGCCCACTTGTAGCGTAGTGGTTAGCGCATTTGCATAGTGAGCAGGAGGCCCCAGTTCGAATCCTGGCCTTGGCACAAATTTTCATTCATACCTGGGTTTCAGCCAGGATCCCCAATTTCATTCGTTGCTGAGGTGCTATCCCAACAAAGCTGGAGAACCTCTGCAATGCTGTTCGTGTTTTAGGGGGAATACCAAGCGCGCTCAGGTGTGACTGGTAATTTGGACTGAGGAGGGAGTAGTACTAGGGCAGTCCGTGCAGCTGTGGAAAGCCATTGCGACAGGCTGGTGTAGTGATTAGCGTATCTGCTAGTGAGCAGGGGACGCGATTTCGAATCCCGGCCGTGGTACAAATTTTCACTCGCCACTTCAGTCTGCATATACATACCACAGATACCTTTTCTCCTTAATCTGTACCTAAGCTACTTTTATTAAAAGGAAAAAGGGAGTACGAAGCTACAAGTCTCTCTATGTCTTTTTTCAGAGATGGCTGCGGGACGCGATTGTTCTGTACCGAATGTCAAATCAACCACCTAATTTCGAAACTGTTGTTTCGGCGATATATTACGCCATCTTCAGCCCCCCTGGCCGACGTGTAGAAAGATTCCAATCTCGGTTCCCGTCAAAATAGGAGCCAGCATTAGAAGACTGGTATCTGTAGATTTTTGTTACAGCTGTCACTTCAAACATCATCTGCCGACTCTATAGATCTACAAACACCAGTCTTTGAAAGCTGGCCTCTACTGTGACCAGAACCGAGGTTGGACTCTTCCTACACGCCGGTCAGAGGACCTGAAGATGACATAATATATCACCGAAACTGGTAGCCCAATAAAATAAAAGTTTGGAAATTAGGCGGCTGAAAGTTGTTTGAGTTGACATTCTGTACGAAACCACAATCTTTGCAAAAAATAAAAAAAATTAGCAGTAACTGTAAAAGCCGACAACTGGGCCTTCTGATGTCTGTAACAAGGGAAGCCGTCCTATTGGCTGGTGAAAGAGCAGCGCTAAAACCGTGGAACAACTCACGCACTGTTACAGCCGTCGGAGTGCGAGCGGACCAAATTGAGGTTTTCTAAACTCGGCAGAGAATTCCTTCGGAAGAGAGCTTCGGCGCTCGAGGCAGAGCGAAGCGAGTGATTAACGAGGCCGTTAAATATGCATGCCCGGCGCAGTCCTCGTTACCGGCGGAACAATGCGTAATTAGCATCGGCGGCGGCCAGATGCGGCCCGCGGCGGCGCTGCGGTGCGGGGGCGGCGGCGCTGACACGGCAGTCAGCAGGCAGCGCTGACTGACGGTCACTGACCACGGCCGGCGATCACCTGCCGGCGGCGGCGGCGGCGGCGGCGGAACCCGTCCAACCCGTTCCGCGGGAATCGCCGTCGATGCACGGTGCACGCGGCGGTTACGCTCATTATGCTCGCCGTGTTTTCATAACTCCGTCTCGTACCAGACTCTCTCAATTGACGACTGACGTCACTGCAGAATTTTTCGCTGATCGCGCGCCTTTTGCTTTTGGTCTGCTGCAACCCGAACCTACCCAACAGCTTCGTGAACCGTGTTCATTTTTTTAAGAATTCCTCATTGAACATAAGCACTTGGACAGTCGTTTCTTTCAAGCAAAATACGCCTAAGACGAAAGAATTTCAATAGATTACCGAATCACATTCCAACTTTGCCGAACGTGTGCCGAAGAAAAGACAGAGATACCAAGTCCACACAGAAGTACCATATATAGCAAACAATGGAAGAAAACTAGAGCCTATTGTAAGCATTTCAGATAAACAGACATTTAACGCAAAATCCCCAGATGCTTCTGACCAAGCTTATTAGAAGCATTTGAAGTAAACATATTTAGTGCAAAATCCCCAGCTGGTTCTAAATGATCACAGTTGAGCACACCTACACTTTTAATACAATCATTCAGCCACACACTCACAAACCGCCACAATACCACATACTCCTACACAAAATTAAAACAGAATAGAATTTTACTATCCATTGTCTTGGTTCCCCCACAAACTTCAACAGTACTGAAACTTTCTGGCAGATTAAAACTGTGTGCCGAACCGAGACTCGAACTCGGGACCTTCGTCTTTTGCGGGCAAGTGCTCTACTAACTTTATTCCCCCATTTTGTTCGTAATTGTTCGTTGTATTTCGTCCGTCAGATGACATCTGTTGAAGTTTGTTGTTAATCCCTCCAGTCAGTTTTTTTTATTACAGAGGACAGCCAGCTCTCTGACCGAACACGCTGAGCTACCGTGCCGTCTTTTAAAATGGTTCAAATGGCTCTGAGCACTATGGGACTTAACATCTGCGGTCATCAGTCCCCTAGAACTTAGAACTACTTAAACCTAACTAACCTAAGGACATCACACACACCCATGCCCGAGGCAGGATTCGAACCTCCGACCGTATCAGCAGCGCGGTTCCAGACTGAAGCGTCTAGAACCGCTCGGCCACAGCGGCCGGCGCCAACTGAGCTACCCAAGCATGACTCACGCCCCGTCCTCACAGCTGTACTTCGGCAAGTACCTCGTCTGCCACCTTCCAACCTTCACAGAAACTCTCCTGCGAATCTTGCAGAACTAGCACTCGTGGAAGAAAGGATATTGCGGAGACATGGGTTTGCCACAGCCTGGGGAATGTTTCCAGAATAATGTTTCCAGCGGAGTGTGCGCTGATATCCTTTCTTCCAGGAGTGCTAGCTCTGCAAGTTTCGCAGGAGAGCTTCTGTGAGGGTTGGAAGGTGGCAGACGAGGTATTGGCGGAAGTAGAGGTGTGAGGACGGGGCGTGAGTCGTGCTTGGCTAGCTCAGTTGGTAGTCGGAGATTTTCTCCACTCTGGGACTGGGTGTTAACTGGATCGCTGTATGTTAGCCGTACATCGACCACTGCCACCTTTGGACAAAGGACAATGCAGCGATCGGTGGATGACGTAGTGTAGCAGCTTAGTCCTGACGTCAGAGGCTCGCGAGGGGTTATTTTCCAGTTCAAAACTGTTATTTCGTGTCCACCTGTTGACCTATTGCCTATTAGCTTTCATCTCGGTATTTTCGACCGAAGCGTGTTTGAAGGTTTTTCTGACGTTTCGCAAGCACGTTCATTAAAAAGTTCACATTCCACTCCTTGTGGCAGACCGGAGTCCAGCCCGCGGCGGGGGATTGCACGCACTTGCCGCACCAACCGAGGGCCTCTCCCTGCCCATAACCGGTATCGTTCTCCCCCTTGTTTCTTGCCTGCAACGGTTGTTCGCTGCAGCACCCACCTTCAGCTTTTCTTTTTTCTTGTAAAGACTATTGCGTTGTTTATCAATTTCTATGGCTTCCCTGAACAACTGGGAGTGGCAGTTCTTATTAGCGAGAACGTGAGTGTCGGCGAATTTTATTATTATTATTACTATTCTATTTCTCCACTTGCCCCAATCCGCAATACCGTTTATGTTCGATGATCCTGATATTGATGGATCGTGCTGCCATTCCAACGTAAATTTCATATGTACGCAGTAAGGGGTATACCCCCGACATTGCGAGAGGATTCCTTTTGTTCTCTGGCGATCTGAGATACTCTCTGATCTTCTTGTTCAGTTTTTAAACAGTCTTTACGCCGTATTTGTGCAATGTACGGCAGATTCTGTCCGTCACCCTGGGGATGTATGACAGAAAAGTCGTACCTGAAATTTCTTCGTATAAAGTATCGCTTTGCTTGGCCTTCTGTTTCGTGATGCTTTTTATGCCACTGGAGGAGGACCCGTTCTTCCTCAGAGCTCATTCCAGGTATTGGAGTCCCACGTCCGAATTGCTGCGGCTCACAAATTCGTCTTGCGCGTGTTACGAACGTATTAATCATACCTCTTTTTTGACTCCGGTAATGAGCGAAAAATTAAGCAGTTATAGGTCTGTGTGTGTAGGTTCTACCAGTTGAGCCATTAGAACATTCCGTGACGAGCATATAAAAGGAAGGGAGGGAGATTAAATTTTATGTTGCATTGACGATGAAGTCGTCAGAGTTGGAGCACAAGGTCGGACAGGTGGTTGCCGAGGAAGGAAATTCTTCGTGTTCTTTTCAATGAAGAGTCTCGGCGATTACCAAAAGCGATTTAGGTAAAATCTTCTCGGGTGTTAGCCGGGTCGTGTCATCCAGATGGTGCACGTTGTCAACTAGCTGTATCCCCGAAAAATAGTTCGAAATCATCATGCACCAGGCAGCTCCAAAATCACACGACCTAAATCTGGATGGCCGGACGGCCGTCCTCACGAATGCGTATTCATTGTTACGACACCCATACATAGTTCTCTCGCGAGTATTAAAGAGGTAATGTCGACAGTAGTACAGGGTAACAGAGAGAGAGAGTGAGAGAGAGAGAGAGAGAGAGAGAGAGAGAGAAGGGAGAAGAAGGGGGGGAGGGGTGAGGCGTTGTCATCCGTGTATTTCCACAGGTCAAGACATCATCCATCAGTTCCCATCATTGCTTGGTTACAGCACTGGCGATCAGTTACAAACGCTCACAACCGCAAAATATCTCAAAGTACGAGTTCAAAGCATGTATGTTTTTACGTCGATTACGCCGGTGTATTTTAATGTGTTGTTTGCTGGCATATTGACAAAACCCACATAAGGTTTATTTTTTTCTTTTTATAAATGTACTTCACGTATGAGATATGTGAACTTATGTTAAATATTGATGTATTTACCAGGTTGTGCCATCTAAGGGACAGCATCACATGTTGCTTCCCCTCCACATGGATGTGAGGAATATATCGTGCTACACATATATATAACGATTTTTACTGCTAGGTGGTTTGATAAACACCCAGGGCGGCGAAATTAGCTGTTTGCTAAATTATGAAATAAAGTGTTTGTTTCAAAATAAAACCACAAGCCTACAAACGGATCCTCAAGATGAGGTCGAGTGATAACGTGCAGGAGGTTTCTTGAAAAACTTCTAAGGAATAACCCAGTTCCCTCTGAGCAGCCATAGCGTACGGATCTCCGTGCCGGCACGTTCACAGGAGCTCAGTCCGTCAGTTCACCTGATGATGGCGACATGTATGATCGCCGAAATATTGTGCCCGTTGGACACTATAGACCGGCAGCACACCCGTGGATATTTTGATTAATAATGTAATTCATCCTCACCCACTAGGGAGGTAAGTTACAAAATCCCTCGTTTTGATTTAATTTAACGGTAACATTTTTGAACAGAATGACAGAGTGGCTATGGGTAGACCTTTATCACCCACAATCGCCAATTTATTTATGGAGGACTTCGAGGATATGGCACTGAGGACTTCAGGTTTGCAACCAACGTGCTTCTGGAGATACGTGGACGATACCTTTTTCGTCTGGCCGCATGGTCATGGCTCTCAATAGATTTTTGGACCACTTCAACTGTCTTCATCCCCGTATCAAATTTACTACGGAGGTTGAAAATGATGGGATGCTTCCATTTTTAGACGTTATGGTTTATAAAAAACCAAATGGTACTTTGGGACACAGTGTTCACCGAAAGCCGGCGCACACAGATTAGTATCTGCATCCTAAGAGTTGTCGTCCACCACACCAACGCAGCGGCGTCCTTAGGATTTTGGTACGGAGAGCATATGCCATTTCCGATGCGGACAGCTCAACCCAAGAACTTGAGCATTTGGTGGCTGTTTTTAAGGAAAATGGATACTCCGAAAAGCAGATTCGTCGGGCTATGGAGTTTGTACCATCTCCGGAGGTTTATGAAGAGGTACATAGATCGGTGGCCTTTCTTCCTTATGCTGGAGGCTTATCGTTTAAGATTGGATGAATTTTAAGGAATTTTAACATTAAGAGCGTGTTCCGTCCACCTTCTAAGATTAGGGCACTGCTCGGCTCTGTGAAAGATGATTTGGGGCTTAGGAAACCCGGTGTGTACAAAATTCCGTGTCAATGTGGGAAAGCTTACATTGGCTCTTCGATTCGCACAGTGCATGAGAGGTGTGTGGAACATCGCCGTCATATGAGGCTACAACAGCCGGAAAAATCGGCAGTAGCAGAACACTGCTTAAATGAGGGACACAGTATGAAATTTGATGAAACTGTGGTAGTTGCCAACATTTCCGGTTTTTGGAACAGTGTCTATAAAGGGGCGATTGAAATTAGGTTGGCTGATAATTTAATCAACAGAGACAATGGGTTTCCTCTTAGCGAGACATGGAATCCTGTGTTATCTCGCATCAAAGTGAACGTTCTTCGGTGCGGCGCTGAGTGCGATATATCGTCGCCAGCACTGTTCCACTAAGGGCGGCGCCACCTCCCTGTCTTGGAGGGCAACAACCGTGATGGGCGGCGCATGCGTCGTGTATTAACGGTGGCCTATATAGGACGCTGATTTGCAGCGTGGCGTCAGTTCTCAGCGGGACTCATCAGCAGAAGCAGCATTTTCCTGAAGATGGCGACCAGTTGGATCGCCGAAACATCGAGTCAAGTTGATTTTAGGATCCGGTAGCAAACCCGAAGAGACTTTCAAGTACAAAATACCTCGTTCGGCGATTTCTCGATTCAGTCACTGACCCTTACAGGACGGATTAGATATTCACAGAAGCGAAGCGCGTTTCGTCTTTGGTTCGGTGAGCCGGCGCAGAGGCCGCACTGAGGTGTAATGAACTACGAAAATACCGTCAGAATCCCAAGAGCGCAATTTCCAAGATATGTGAGAAGCGTTACGTTACTTTCTCTCACATGAGTTCCACGAAACGAGCAAGGCCTTAAAAAGAGAAATTCGAGCAAGTCATAGACATTACGGAAGTCACTTTTCCCACGTACCATTTGTGGTGTCACGTATAGATACTACCCCACTGGCGTCGCACAGTCGGGAAAGGAACTGCAAGTTTCCGTCTGATGCAGACAGCGCTCGGGCTGGGTCTGGTGGACCCAATGGTGCGCGCCTGCTGCGCCACGCCTCAGCGGCTCTGCCGTCACGACACACGATTGCCGGCGGCAGCCACTCAGGCCATTTGCTCTTGGAGCCTCATCGTTAGGACACCATCATCTGTGCTTGGTACAACGAGCCTCATCCTAATTGCTATTGTATGAACTAGACTAATTCTCGCTGCATTATTTGTAGTGAGTCTTCGTACAGTTGAAGTAATAAAAGTTGAGTATATCTTCTGTTTGTTGCGTTCACTTGTTCGCTTATCATTTCTGCTCCTGTCCAGCTTTCCTAGGACGACAGTTGCCACACTAATCAATTCTCCTTATCGTTTTGTACAAAGTCGTACACAACACCGTTTGTGAACAGAATATGCGATGGCGAGGGGTCGGTCTAGGTGGAGAAATTGGTTATCGTATACGATGTACTCTCTGCCACTCTGAGAAGGTGGTTTGCAGGTAGAAAACATCTGCATGTCACACAGAGAAGCCTACATAGTGTGTGTCTCATATTCTAACCTATGCCTTCCGTCCTCTCGACATGTGTTACCAGTGACAAGTCTTACATGCCTGAGTAAAGGCTTCACTAACATATCCTTTCTTCGGGCTAGTATTAGGCAGACTGCATCCGTTTAAATTGGCTCAGGAATGTACAGGCAAGGTCGTGGCTAATACTTCTTTCGACGGGACGGAGTCACACAGTGCCAGCCACCCAACTGGCCTCATAATTGGCAGGGCGCTTGTGTTCAACCTAAAATAAAAGACTCAGAGGTGTTTTGGCTCAATATACCCCGTTTTTAAGTAAAATGCCTCTAAAGCTCACATCATGAAACGATTCAAAATTAACGGGATCGATAGATAATTGAAAACTGAGCACTTTTCACCCTCATATACAGGGTCCCCAAACGCATATTTTCCTAGAAATCGAGCAGATATTTTTACGACGCTGTTCAACGAAAGCGGCGCTACTATCGAGGAGGCAACCTGTGTTCGATTCCCAAACGTGTTCTGCAGTTCTTTTGTTTTCATTTGTATTTTCCTCCGTATAGAAGTTGATTGGACTAGGAGGGTTAATAAATAGTTTTATAAGAAATAATAATAAGGTAGTAAATAAATTTCTCAAACGACTCTGATTATAAAGAATTGAAATTTTAAGCCTTGTATGAAAACATTTCCGAGTAAGACAGCCGCGAATTCATCACGAGAGTTCACAGACAGCCGACCGCCCGAAGCTTTTTTTACACTAAGATGCGGGACAGAATGCCTACAGTTCCAGTCATGTTATCCTCGTTGCCTGTTCGTCAAATTGTAGTTATGAACTTTGTACAGTGAGAGTTTCCAGCAGTAACGGTATGAATGTCAATCGGAAGACGTTCTTGGTGCAGCGAGTGTATTTACTTTGAACTATGCTTGTCCGCCCTGTTCTGGAGTACTGCTGAGCGGGGTGGGGTCCGTATCAGGTGGAACTGACGGATGACATCGAAAATGTACAAAGAAGGGCAGCTCGTTTTGTATTATCGCGAAATAGGGGAGACAGTGTCGCGCGTGACGTTCGAGAGTGGAACGGTAGAGAGACAGCATGAAGATGGTTCATTGAACCTTCTGCCAGGCACTTTATTGTGAATAGCAGAGCAATCACGTAGATGTAGATGAATATCTAGAAGAAATACTATCCACCTTGTGGTTCGAAGGAAAGTGAAGACATGTAACAGAGTGAGTGATAAAGCAATTGCTTCTCTTGAATATGCTATTTAAATACATTCAATCACACATCGCTAATTTTCGGCACCGATATTTACGAAAATGTTGCGTTCCGTCTGGTTTGCATCCAAATTGTCGGAAGAGAGAAATTTTTCAAAAGGTCAATGAGCTTTGTTTCTCCTTGCAAACTCAGAGATTCCTTGTGCATGCGCGAAAATAGCGTTCATTTAATGTATTAGATGCCGTTTTAATTTATGTTTTTCGTTTCTGTCTGAAAAATATCAGCCTGTAACTTTTAACGTCGAAAGCAAATCCGACGAATAATGATACATTACCCTCATAATCTGGCATATTGTAGCTCATTGTATTTTTGAACAAATTATTTACACCTATATTTATCGACGTTTCACTTGGGCTTTCAAAAGCCTGTCCCTCGTCCTTGAAACCTGTGTCTACAGATCGAAGCGTCCAGGTGCAAAGCAGATTTCGATACCTTACCCGGTAGCAGGTATAATGGATTTCTGAAATCATTACAGGCACATATTTTAAGGAAAAGTTTATGCGTTTAATCGTTTATTTGTTGATAATCCAGCTATCAACCGATTACGGAGCTAAATCGCTAACCGTGTGATCACCACCGTCTCGTACTCAAAGTCCTAACGCACCGTTACATCACTGATACGTAAAACCTCTTGCGATTTTCTCGAAATCGCCTCAGTAGTACGCCTTACTGCTTGCACACTATGTTGTCCTAATGGACTACTAAAAGTGCACAAAGTCTGAAGTAAATCCGTGATCCGGACGTCATCCCCTCCCCTTGTTTGAGACCTTCATTTCAGGTTTTACACAAACAACTTGCCAAATATGAGCTGACTCGGTTGGCATTATCTGAGACCTTCCCTTCGTTAGGCAAAATAATTACTTTCGCTCAAGTGTAATTATTAGAAATTTACTTTTCAGCTGAGACAATACAACAGTAAATTAGCCTTAGATAAATACTAGGTGATAGATTTGAATCTGCTTGCAGTCTTAGCTGCCACAGTAATGTGTCTGTCATTCGCGTTTTAACAACTTGTTGTGGAGTCGGAACGCTACCACACTAATTTATCGGCGGAAACCACGGGAGCTATCGCTTTAATTTCTTCCGACCTCTGCGTGACATTCGATAAACAAACCTTCCTCTTTTTTTGGGTAGGGGTGGGGAAGGGCACTTGACGGCTGGTTCCCCCTTTGGGCTGAGTTACCCATCGCAGTCTTAATTATTTAGGAGATTTACGAGTTACCCTGAGAGCCCACAGCCGGACAAGTTTTCTGTATGGCCGGTCCGTACTTGCGGTACAGCGAGAGAAATAAGAAAGTGAAGGAAGGAAAGCGAAGAGTAGAAAACGAGGAGGAGGGAGATAGTCGTAATCGCACAATGGGATTCTTGTTTATGAGCGGGGCGAGAATAATTAGTTTCGTCTGCTAGATCTGGGAGGGAGTCCCTACGTCTCGGCCAAATACATTAGCCATTTCTAATTGGATGTTCCCGGCATGCGAAAACGTCTCGCTTTATTGGCGCTTAATTGCCCCTGACGGTAACCAGCTAACTCGAGAGATATTTCTCATCACATAACGGAATATTAAGAATAACAATAAACCTGTGCGTTCGCTCTTTTAGCCGATGATGAGAAACAAATGCAATTTAAACTCTCATCACTAAAGCACACCCGTAAGAAGACGAAAGGACAGTATTTGCAAACTAAAACATCGCAGACACGCGGAGAACTGACGCGGCAAGAAATCCGAGAAGATTCTTTAATGTCGACAAATACAGTGACGAGTAACAAATGAATATTACAGCCACTGGGAGAAATTTGAAAATATCTAGAGTAAGCGCACGATCATGTTACGCGATGCGATGAGAGAAGGAGAAGAAGAAAATACTATTGCATAAACAATGAGCAAACATAGTAAGAATGTATTACTGTCACTAATAAATGTGATGAAGTCAAATGGCTCTGAGCACTATGGGACTTAACATCTGTGGTCATCAGTCCCCTAGAACTTAGAAGTACTTAAACCTAACTAACCTAAGGACATCACACACATCCACGCCCGAGGCAGGATTCGAACCTGCGACCGGAGCGGTCTCGCGGTTCCAGACTGAAGCGCCTAGACCGCACGGCCACACCGGCCGGCTGTGATGAAGTCAGAGCAGGCGAGATGAAAACAGCAAATAAACGGGTGTGAACCGTGTTGCAACGGAAGAATTCGAGAGTCAAAACGTCCAAAACGGAACACAAGAGTCATAACAAGTGGTACCTGCGAATAACAAATAGGAAGGGTACGTACATCAGGACGTCCCTTCGTTACACTTCGCTGTTGTAAACGGACGTTACGCCACGACACAAATCTGAATGTAGCGAACAGACATGTCAATGACCGGACGGACAGTTCATAATTTTGTGAAAAATAAATAAATACGGGGCACGAGAGAGGTTTGAACACGGATCACCCTTGCACAGTCCAACACCGGAACTACATAACCACGGCGCCGTGGCTATTCAAATTCGGTCTATGTTGGGCATCTTGAGTTGGGACAGTTCACTGTTTCTATTTTGCTTCTTCTTTCCCAGTTGAGTACAGCTTTTTCCTGTTTTCAAGTTTGATCTGTGTTCAGATTTTCAGGGACTATCCACCTACCACTAAATCTGACGGGGGTGCAATGGGCAGTTTCCCTTGTCACAAATTTCTTCTTGAAATTAAGGCCGACGTTTGAGACTAGATAAACCATTAATATCGAGACTAAATATGCCACTAATATGGACACCCAATATGCTAACAGCAACAAAAAAAAAAAAAATCGAGGCCTCTGAAATGAGGATTTACCGCAAAATGCTTTAAATTCCATAGACAGCAAGAATAACACTGAAGTATTGCGAAGAATACACAAACACCGAGAAACGTTAACAACGTTTAAAAAAAGAAAAACTGTAACCTTGGGACATACCTTACATAACACACAAACTTATTTAGAGTTGATAACAGAAGGGAAGATCGACGGTAAAAGAAGAAAGGGCGAAGGGGGCTATCTTGGTTAGATAACCTAAAGCAGTTGACAGGATTACACAGCGCAGACCGACTGCTACGCACCCAACTACCACATACTGCGGTTCACAGATGCATGTTGCGGTCGCCAACATCCGTTAATGGATAGGTGGAAGAAGAAGTAGTAGTTTGATACTAGTAGACTTCTTCTGGCCATGGATGGCCTCTTTGCCTCTGCTTGTCTGCTTTTTATGTCCTCCTTGCTTCGACCACCATTCGTTATTTAGCGTCTTCGTGGTCACCAATTTTTTATGTTAAGTTTAGTGCTAATCTCATGTCTGCTACTCCCGATTACTTTCCTCCCTCTCTTCGGTTTACTCTCAGTTCACAGTATGTGCGCTGACCAGACTGCGCACCCCATTCAACAGATTCTGTAAACATTTCATACTTCCGGTGAACACAGCAGCACCATCATCGAATATCGTTATTGATAATCTTTCACCCAGAATTTTAATCCTACTCTTGAATCATTGTTTTACTTCTGCCATTGCTTCTTCAACGTATAGACCTTCTTCAAACTACAAAAAAAAAAAAAAAAAAAAAAAAAAGGTTCAAATGGCTCTGAGCACTATGGGACTCAACTGCTGAGGTCATTAGTCCCCTAGAACTTAGACTAGCTAAACCTAACTAACCTATGGACATGACAAACATCCATGCCCGAGGCAGGATTCGAACCTGCGACCGTAGCGGTCTTGCGGTTCCAGACTGCAGCGCCTTTAACCGCACGGCCGCTTCGGCCGGCCTTCAAACTACAGACTGAACAGATGTGAAAGACTGTATCTCTATACTATAACTCTATAGATGTAGATGTAGATGATCACAATTCATCACATTTGCCAGTTCTAGAGTACAATGACTTGGATCATTGTGGATTAATGCGTTTAAATGATCTTCATCAAACGCTGAAAGTCTTCCTCAACGCGGAGATCACTAATGTCAAAACGATCCTCCTCAAAAAGAGAAAACCACTTTCATGCCGTGCTCTATTCAATGATATTTCTTGCCGTGCTCTGTTCAGTGGTATTATTCCCATAAACGACGCAAATGTTGCTGGCTCCCTTCGCTGTTCTCACCCCACTATTTAACTGAATGAGAGGAATAGGAAATGTTCCGATTTCTCCACTAGCGTATACAGCTGCACTCGCTTTCTCCAAATGACAAAATGACAGTAAGCAAACTCAAAGAACAAGAGTGAACTACCACACTATTGGCCATTAAAATTGCTACACCACGAAGATGACGCGCTACAAACGCCAAATTTAACCGACAGAAAGAAGGTGCTGTGATATGCAAATGATTAGCTTTTCAGAGCATTCACACAAGGTTGGCGCCGGTGGCGATACCTACAACGTACTGACATGAGGAAAGTTTCCAACCGATTTCTCATACACTAACAGCAGTTGACCGGCGTTGCCTGGTGAAACGTTGTTGTGATGCCTCGTGCAAGGAGGAGAAATGTGTACCATCACGTTTCCGACTTTGATAAAGGTCGGATTGTAGCCTATCGCGATTGCGGTTTATCGTATCGCGACATTGCTGCTCGCGTTGGTCGACATCCAATGACTGTTAGCACAATATGGAATCGGTGGGTTCAGGAGGGTAATACGGGCCGCCGTGCTGGATCCCAACGGCCTCGTATCACTAGCAGTCGAGACGACAGGCATCTTATCCGCATGGCTGTAACGGATCGTGCAGCCACGTCTCGATCCCTGAGTCAACAGATGGGGACGTTTGCAAGACAACAACCATCTGCACGAACAGTTTGACGAGGTTTGCAGCAGCATGGACTGTCAGCTCGGAGACCGTGGCTGCGGTTACCCTTGACGCTGCATCACAGACAGGAGCGCCTGCGATGGTGTACTCAACGACGAACCTGGGTGCACGAATGGCAATTCGTCATTTTTTCGGATGAATCCAGGTCCTGTTTACAGCATCATGATGATCGCAACCGTGTTTGGCGACATCGCGGTGAACGCATATTGGAGCGTGTATTCGTCATCGCCATACTGGCGTATCACCCGGCGTGATGGTATGGGGTGCCATTGGTTACACGTCTCGGTCACCTCTTGTTCGCATTGACGGCACTTTGAACATTGGACGTTACATTTCAGATGAGTTACGACCCGTGGCTCTACCCTTCTTTCGATCCCTGCGAAATCCTGCATTTCAGCAGGATAATGCACGACCGCATGTTGCAGGTCCTGTACGGGCCTTCCTGGATACAGAAAATGTTCGACTGCTGCCTGGCCAGCACATTCTCCAGATATGTCACCAATTAAAAACGTCCGGTGAATGGTGGCCGAGCAACTGGCTCGTCACAATACGCCAGTCACTACTCTTGATGAACTGTGGTATGGTGTTGAAGCTGCATGGGCAGCTGTACCTGCACACGCCATCCAAGCTCTGTTTGACTCAATGCCCAGACGTATCAAGGCCGCTATTACGGCCAAAGGTAGTTGTTCCGGGTACTGATTTGACAGGACCTATCACCCAAATTGCGTGAAAATGTAATCACATGTCAGTTATAGTATGATATATTTGTCATATGAATACCCGTTATCATCTGCATTTCTTCTTGGTGTAGCAATTTTAATGGCCAGTAGTGTATTATTGATGACTATAGTCTCAGTTATGTCTGTCTGTTGTGTTTATTAAACTTGGGGAAAAACGCTACGAAGCTATGCACCACCCAATAAACTGTTGACGACTGTAGAAAACAGCATAAGTAATAATGCTGCTGAAGTGATGTGGTTCAAGTAGTAAGACAGCCGTTTGTCCTGTTTCGATGTTATTTCTGGGTGTCAGCACGCTCGTGGCCGCGCGCGGACAGGGAAGCGCGGAAACGCCGCACCCACGCCTCTTGGCGCTGTCAGCGGCCTGGACCTTGACACACCTGCCCCCCCCCTTCCCCTACCCCTCCCCTCGGCCCATCTGTTGGATCGGAATGCTGGCCGGGCCCGGCAGGCTATTTTTAGCCTCCAATATCCATCCAATTACCCCGCGCCGCGCCTCGCGCCTCACCTAGGGACTGCGGCCCGCCTCGGGGAGACCGCGCGGCCTTCCTTTTGCAAGACACACACACACACACACACGTGTCACCTGTCATAGTAACTCGCCACCGTTGCTACAATTTCTCTTTTTATTTGCCGAGTAATCACTCAGCACCAATTATGGCCCAATAAATTGTTATCCCAAACCTTCTCTTCCGTATTTCATATTCGCCTTGGTTCCTCCTCCTCTCCTTTCGACACGAAAGTAGAATGTTTACTGTTTGACTTGTCGTCGACGACGGGCTCGTTGCAAACTTCGACTGGGGAGAGAAGGGAAACGAAATCTGTCGCGCCCTTTGTGAAGCAACCATCTCAGCATTTTCCTTGTGCGATTTAGGGAAACCACGGGGGCGAAGAGGGGGAGGCGGGTGGATGGGGATTTGAACCAATGTCCTTCTAAGTGCGAGTCCAATGTATCACCGCGTCATCTCACTTAGTTTCGACGCGAACGGTGTCGTTTTCAAGATTCGTTCAAAGAAAACACTGCGGGGACTTGTGAGGAAAAGAATTCGGGAAATAATTAAAAAAAAATCACTGAAGGTGGGTCGTCTAGTAAGAAACTCACGTAAATCATCTGACGCCACAATCGGCCAAGAATTAGGCGACAGTGTTGCATCTTGGCACATTTGTCAGATTTTCGCCTCCAGCCAGCCCTGTAATAGAAGGTTAATATGTTTTCTTATTCCATTTTGAAACGATAGCATTCACTTTGTGTGTGCTGTAGTCTTTTACTTAAACTATAAAATTTACTCTGGGAAAGTAAGATTTTTCTGATGTGAGAAACTGTTCCAACGTACAACATCGTCACGACCCTTGGAACAAATATTCTATTCAAATTTAAAAGTGTTCCAATCGAGAAAATATTAATCAATACGCATCTAATAATTTGTGTGTTACATTAGTCCTCTAATGCACATTGATAATCATATTGTCAAAAACCAGTTAAATATATTTCCATTTACAAGGCAGGTAAAATTGTTAAGACATTAAAGAAAGTCAGTCGCCTGCAATTATCACATGCTCCATGGTAAAAGGACTCCTTCTGCATCAAGGTACAAGACGGTGCACCACCGACCAAGCATATCTTAACCTTTCACGCGGCATGTAACAAGTTTTAAAAATACATAGAACTTTACTCATTGTAAAACTCTGCAACTGAAGAATTAACAATATTCTACAATAGCTATAAAGAGTTATATAGCGCTTAAATGTGTTGAACTCGTAATATACAAACGCTGCAAAAAAACACAATCTCATGTCTCACAACAAAAGAAGAAATTGCCGGTAAGCAATTTCCTATAGCTGTGAGCTATTGAAATCATTAGCAATAAAAGCATTTAAGAGACCATTTGACTGGCGTAAACTTTACTGTTTGAAGTAACGTGCTCCATGTAGCTCTCCAACAATAACATACCAAACATTACCAACATACGCTAAAACGAGTTCAGTATCACTTCTCACAAATCCTGTGTACTAAGTCTAACCAGGAAAAGAGCTATCTAGCGCACATTGTCCTTTTGTAATTGAAAAAAAAAGTTTTGTTCCCAAAATTCAATATAAGCCCTACTAATCATAAGAATTACTTGAGGAAAATGGGCTGCATGATTCGGCCATGTAAATTGTGTTTGTGGAAGGAAGGATGTGCATTTCGGAAGTACCTGAGTTTCTGTACTTGTGGGTCTTCCTTCTTGTTTATGCAGTGACATTAATTTCACAGTTCACACCTCATTTCTCTACAGCGTGTTCCACAACGTTTCTAACAGGCGTCGTGACTACATTCCTGGGATCAAATAAGAAACATAAGAACCAATATTTCTATGACCTCGTGTCCAAAATGTTCTGGACCGGTAGAAGTTACAGTCGTTGCACGAAACGTGCTACCATGCATCCCTACCATTAATAAGTTTGCTGTAGTGGCGACTATATTCTTATACACAATACCACATTAATGTTTCTCTGAATGTAGTACACAGATGAAGCTTACTAGAAAATATGACCCCCAGCAGTTCTTTCCGTCTTATGTTTCAAGGCTGTGATTTCAATGCGCTTCCATGAGAAGGCAGGCCCATTTTTGGGCATCACCTTTCCTAGGCGGCTGATCGGACGTTGAGTGCATTAGTCTGAACATTACCAAGCTTTTCTATTGAAAGTTCACTTGAAATGATAGTTTCAAGTTACTCGAGTTTACGGCGTCATCTCGCTACAACAGCGTATCCACACTGCCTGGGCGCGAGGTCTACAGGACCCATGCACCATCAAGCGGCTTCCCTGGTCCATGTAGAGGTTTTATGTATACTTTGCTGCTAATAAAGGACATCTCGTAACGCAGAATATGTTGTAATGCTGATCCACGTAACACAGTGACAGCACTTTGTATGGCATTTGTTCATACGAACATGTTTTGCTCTTAAGAAGCAGTGCCAAACGCCTGTTTAGAATCACGCTGTGCCATTTTTTATTTGTCGTACGTACAAGGACAGTTCAATTTCTTTTTCTTAAAAGTACAAGAGTGCTGCCTGCAACGCACAGCTTGATCACGTTATAGTCTTGTTGTTCGGCATTCAGCTGATGTGATTTAGTCCGAGAGAGTTACTCAGTGCGAAATGCAGCATGATCAAACTAATCGTCCTGCAGGACTGATGCGAGTGCTTAAGACGATTTCGACGGAATGTGAGATGGACACAATGAAAGGTACAGCGATTTTTGTGTCATCAGTCTTCTGGCTGGTCTGATGCGGACCGCCACGAATTACTCTCCTATGGCAAACTTTTCACCTCAGAGCAACATTTAGTCCAAAGTAGTTATTTGCTGAATGTATTCCAATCTCCCCTACAGCTCTTACCCGCTACAGCTCCCTCTACATCTACATCCACATGGATACTCTGCAAAGTGCCTGACAGAGGGTTCATCGAACCACCTTCACAATTCTCTATTATTCCAATCTCGTATAGCGAGAGGAAAGAACGAACACCTATATCTTTCCGTACGAGCTCTGATTCCCCTTATTTTATCGTGGTGATCATTTCTCCTTATGTAGGATGGTGTCAACAAAATATTTTCGCATTCGGCGGAGAAAGTTGGTGATTGGAATTTCGTGAGAAGATTCCGTCGCAACGAAAAACGCCTTTGTTTTAATGTTGTCCAGCCCAAATTCTGTATCATTTCAGTGAAACTCTCTCCCCTATTTCGCGATAATACGAAACGTGCTGCCCTTCTTTGAACTTTTTCGATGTACTCCGTCAATCCTATCTGGTAAGGATCCCACATCGCTCAGCAGTATTATAAAAGAGGACGGACAAGCTTAGTGCAGGCAGTTTCCTTAGTAGATCTGGTCTCTAGTACCACGGAAATTATTCCCTGATGTCCCAGCACGTTCTTTCATCTTGTCCTTCCCTGTTTTCAGTGTTTTCCATATTCTCCTTTCTTCGGCGATTGCGCGGAGAACCACCTCATTCCTTTTCAGTCCACCTAGTTTTCAACATTGCTCTCTAGCACTATTTCTCAAACGCTTCCATTCTCTCCTGTTTCGGTTTCTCCACAGTCCATGATTCACTACCACAGACTGCTGCGCTCCAAATGTACATTCTCAGAAATTTCTTCCTCAGTCTAGCGATCCAGTGGTACAATTTGCATCAGTCTTTGGTCGTAAAGATTTTTTATTTGATTAGTAGTTTTATCAATTATGACCACCTTCAGATCGGTCAGCGTTAATAAAATTGATTAAGAAGATGATATTTCTAACCAAAAATTTAAACCATCATAAGCCTGGAACACAAGTAATTATACGTGACACATATCGTGGGACCAACGTCGGGTGAGACGGTTTCTTCAATAAAGCCACTGCCCATTTTCTCCCCTGTCCACAACCAACTGATGTCTCGAAGTCGACATCGACTGGACTTAAAACATTCTTCCTTTCCTCCTTCAAGAAATCTGGGGAAGGCACGGAAACCTCACATCAACAAGGACGAACGGGATTAGAACCGCGTTCTTTCCGGACACGGAGAAAGGGGGGAACAGAAGCACGATGTTGGGAGGCTCAGCTGCGATGCAATTACGGCTCGCAGCTGACTCGCTCGTCATTACTGCCTCGAAGATTGTTCTGCCTGTATTACTTTTGTTTCCTCCGTTTCACTTCGCGGAATCACCTAAAAACCCACTGCCATCGTCACGTCCTCTACTTTCACTGCTACTTTATGCCTCTGCCAAGAGTTACACTCGCTGTCCGATGCAAACATTTCGCGTGACACTTCCTTGCGTCGCCAATCCTACTTTATAGCTCTGGTCGAGAAATGAAACACTGCCACTGTATAGAGTTTATGAGCGTACTGAAAGAATGCCGCTGCGCAACGGCGGATACTAAAGTAGCTACCGTCTGGTGCACGGGATCGCTGCGACTGTCGACAAGTAGCAAGCTGGTTGGGACGTTAGTCTGACGCAAAGTGGACGTATACAGTAAATTCACGCCGTATATGAAGTGCAGACTATGTGATAATGATCCGGTACAAACGTTAACGAAAATCGTTAGCAGGTTTATGCGTAGGAGAGAGAAAATTATTTTGTGAGTAAGACATTGCTTTCAATGAATTACGACGGACTGTTGGTACAATTAGCGAGGCCGTAGGTGGCTGTGGTAAGATATTAAATATCGATTACACCGACTTCTCAGTTTCTAATGTACACTCCTGGAAATTGAAATAAGAACACCGTGAATTCATTGTCCCAGGAAGGGGAAACTTTATTGACACATTCCTGGGGTCAGATACATCACATGATCACACTGACAGAACCACAGGCACATAGACACAGGCAACAGTGCATGCACAATGTCGGCACTAGTACAGTGTATATCCACCTTTCGCAGCAATGCAGGCTGCTATTCTCCCATGGAGACGATCGTAGAGATGCTGGATGTAGTCCTGTGGAACGGCTTGCCATGCCATTTCCACCTGGCGCTTCAGTTGGACCAGCGTTCGTGCTGGACGTGCAGACCGCGTGAGACGACGCTTCATCCAGTCCCAAACATGCTCAATGGGGGACAGATCCGGAGATCTTGCTGGCCAGGGTAGTTGACTTACACCTTCTAGAGCACGTTGGGTGGCACGGGATACATGCGGACGTGCATTGTCCTGTTGGAACAGCAAGTTCCCTTGCCGGTCTAGAAATGGTAGAACGATGGGTTCGATGACGGTTTGGATGTACCGTGCACTATTCAGTGTCCCCTCGACGATCACCAGTGGTGTACGGCCAATGTAGGAGATCGCTCCCCACACCATGATGCCGGGTGTTGGCCCTGTGTGCCTCGGTCGTATGCAGTCCTGATTGTGGCGCTCACCTGCACGGCGCCAAACACGCATACGACCAGCATTGGCACCAAGGCAGAAGCGACTCTCATCGCTGAAGACGACACGTCTCCATTCGTCCCTCCATTCACGCCTGTCGCGACACCACTGGAGGCGGGCTGCACGATGTTGGGGCGTGAGCGGAAGACGGCCTAACGGTGTGCGGGACCGTAGCCCAGCTTCATGGAGACGGTTGCGAATGGTCCTCGCCGATACCCCAGGAGCAACAGTGTCCCTAATTTGCTGGGAAGTGGCGGTGCGGTCCCCTACGGCACTGCGTAGGATCCTACGGTCTTGGCGTGCATCCGTGCGTCGCTGCGGTCCGGTCCCAGGCCGACGGGCACGTGCACCTTCCGCCGACCACTGGCGACAACATCGATGTACTGTGGAGACCTCACGCCCCACGTGTTGAGCAATTCGGCGGTACGTCCACCCGGCCTCCCGCATGCCCACTATACGCCCTCGCTCAAAGTCCGTCAACTGCACATACGGTTCACGTCCACGCTGTCGCGGCATGCTACCAGTGTTAAAGACTGCGATGGAGCTCCGTATGCCACGACAAACTGGCTGACACTGACGGCGGCGGTGCACAAATGCTGCGCAGCTAGCGCCATTCGACGGCCAACACCGCGGTTCCTGGTGTGTTCGCTGTGCCGTGCGTGTGATCATTGCTTGTACAGCCCTCTCGCAGTGTCCGGAGCAAGTATGGTGGGTCTGACACACCGGTGTCAATGTGTTCTTTTTTCCATTTCCAGGAGTGTATTATCAATGTGCAGTAGGAAGCCACTGCTGCAATATGTTGCCCGCTCTAATACTTGTAATTACGTGTGAAATGTGTAGCTACTGTGACTATTGACGTTAAACCTGTCGTCCTGGCTGTTTACTGAAAGCAACTAAACAAACTGAATTTACGACAGCTCAGTATTTCAAAGTGTGAACACTGCAGTCAGTCGGAGCTGTGTTTAATTTTAGAATGAAAAATCGTACTACAATAAGTGACGATTATTTCGAGTGCATCCTACCCTGCAATGTGAAGACAATTATAGTTACAGTGCCATTTGGACTGTAGAGTACGAAGAGGACGAGCACACCTAGGGAACAATATGGCCTAGTTTCAGTGACCACTTGCTTGTGAGACGCACCAGTTGTTGGGAATACAAACTCAACATCACATGCGGGTTTAGCGGCTCGAATGCGACACAGTCCTTTTCCTGTTCCCCAGATGCTTACACGTTAATACGTTAGAGAAAGAGCGTTAATGGCTTTGACGCGATTTAATATTATGAGAGATATTTCCTCATTAAACAGCCAACTCGTTACGAAACTAGAAAGAATAATATCTGTCATATTCAAGTGCATAGGACCTGTATCAGATAAGTGAGTAAAATCTACTTAAACTGTTCTATTGTTATTTCACGAGGACATGAAAAAACACGCCAGCTGACTGAGAGATATGTACAGCAGTAAACACAAAACTCATAGAAGTTAAGAGTTTTTACGAAGTCCGCTGTAAACAGTAAACTATAAGGTACTGCTAGCAGCGAACACAAATTACAGAACCTATTTTCTACGAGTGCACTTAGTTTTTTTCGTGATGCTGCCTGTCGCTCATATTATTCAGAAACAGCAGTTGAACGATAAATGATAACAACATATTTTCAACATAATTCCAGCTTTTATACAATGGGACGGTCTCCTGGTTGCGAGTAAACATCGGCAGAAAAATATTCACAAGGAAAAGACGCCAGTTACCGCTCGTGCGAATTTGAAACGCTTCATGTCTGCACTGCAGGTCTTATCTTCGTGCCCTATATGACAGCATTTATCATATTATGCAAATCATTGAAAACTAATTCTAAAATGAAAATTTGGCCATGGTACTAGCCATCAGAAAAATTCCGTCACCACAAGCAAACGAAAGGAACAAAAAAAAAAAAAAAAAAAAAAAAAAATTACTCTTCAATTGCTCTCAACATTTTTCCTGGTAGTAAGATGGTTTTCCTCAGATAACCCTCAAGTCTTTATTGTGGATTGGCCGTATGCAGTCGAAGTCGCAACAAAAACTTGTGAACAATTTGCAGATGATGATCAAACGTAAGTTTGGAAGTTTTCCGTCGAACGGTGAGGCAACAGTGCGTGAGTGATGCGTTTATTCGCGGTGGGTGCGCGTAATTACGTACGTAGTCAGCGGAGAAATCAGTACTGCCATTCTTAGTGAGTAACATCCGTTGGCCGGCTGTATTGTTATTGGAACAATGGTTCAAATGGCTGTAAGCACTATTGGACTCAACAGTCCCCTAGAACTTAGAACGACTTAAACCTAGCTAACCTAAGGACATCACACACATCCATGCCCGAGGCAGGATTCGAACCTGCGACCGTAGCGGTCGCGCAGTTCCGGACTGTAGCGCCTAGAACCGCTCGGCCACTCCGGCCGGCATTGGAACAATTATTAACGCTATTGTGAGCTGTTATAGGGTGACTAATAATTTTGAAAGGCAATATAGTAATGGCCACCTTCAGTGTGATAGTGGAATTAAATTTAACTGCTAACATGGGCGTGGTTGGGTCTAGCCATTATTAGGAAGTGTGTCACTGATGAAATCAATGCAAGGGGTAAACGGAACGAATTATCCTTTCAAAGCAGTCTTTTTCATTTGAAGTAGAGGAATAATATTTCTTAAAAAAAGACGTAAGTTTTCGTTTTAGGCAATACGGTCGGATTTAGTTTGATGAGTATTCTATCTGTTAAACATTCCTTACACGAAGATAACTGTTTCAGTTAAGACTCAGAAAAATATAACTGGAAGGAGATTGTGCATTTAGGCACTCTAAGGACCAAATGTCCGCCTACGTAGTCCTCCCTCCGCTTCCCTAACATTGTCACCTACTTTAGCAGTTAACTAAACTGTAGAATAAAAGACTTTTCGTGGAAAACTTTCGTTTCTAAAATGATGAACGATGAATTATGTTTAGTTTGTGTGTGTGTGTGTGTGTGTGTGTGTGTGTGTGTGTGTGTTTTGTGGAGTGAATGACGAAGGAATTCATGGTGCATCGCAAGTGCTACCCACAACTCCTTCTCAGAAAAGAAAACTGTCCACAGTGAGGGTACACACTTAGTACAAATCATGCTTCCCCTGTATTACTGTTCTCCATTGCCGCATTTGGTTGACCTGCACACTGCAAAACCCATTTAAAATAAAACAAGTCCACATACTTGCACTATAGTTACCGTTCGTAAACCATTTCACAGCTGCACTCCTTACTTCTGAATTGGCAGAAATTGGACGACTACATGTCCTTAATGCTTTGTGTCTAACCACTCTAATAACAATAATAATAATAATAATAATAATAATAATGGTTCAAATGGCTCTGAGCACTATGCGACTTAACTACTGAGGTCATCAGTCGCCTAGAACTTAGAACTAATTAAACCTAACTAACCTAAGGACATCACACACATCCATGCCCGAGGCAGGATTCGAACCTGCGACCGTAGCGGTCGCTCGGCTCCAGACTGTAGCGCCCAGAACCGCACGGCCACTCCGGCCGGCAATAATAATAATAATAATAATAATAATACTGTGTACTACACTATAGCAGCCCTATGGTTCAAATGGCTCTGAACACTGTGGGACTTAACTTCTGAGGTCATCAGTCCCCTAGAACGTAGAACTACTTAAACCTAACTAACCTAAGGACATCACACGCATCTATGGCCGAGGCAGGATTCGAACCTGCGACCGTAGCGGTCGCTCGGCTCCAGACTGTAGCGCCCAGAACCGCACGGCCACTCCGGCCGGCAATAATAATAATAATACTGTGTACTACACTATAGCAGCCCTATGGTTCAAATGGCTCTGAACACTGTGGGACTTAACTTCTGAGGTCATCAGTCCCCTAGAACGTAGAACTACTTAAACCTAACTAACCTAAGGACATCACACGCATCTATGGCCGAGGCACGATTCGAACCTGCGACCGTAGCGGTCGCTCGGCTCCAGACTGTAGCGCCCAGAACCGCACCTCCACTCAGGCCGGCAATAATAATAATAATAATAATAATACTGTGTACTACACTATAGCAGCTCTATGGTTCAAATGGCTCTGAACACTGTGGGACTTAACTTCTGAGGTCATCAGTCCCCTAGAACGTAGAACTACTTAAACCTAACTAACCTAAGGACATCACACGCATCTATGGCCGAGGCAGGATTCGAACCTGCGACCGTAGCGGTCGCTCGGCTCCAGACTGTAGCGCCCAGAACCGCACGGCCACTCCGGCCGGCAATAATAATAATAATACTGTGTACTACACTATAGCAGCCCTATGGTTCAAATGGCTCTGAACACTGTGGGACTTAACTTCTGAGGTCATCAGTCCCCTAGAACGTAGAACTACTTAAACCTAACTAACCTAAGGACATCACACGCATCTATGGCCGAGGCAGGATTCGAACCTGCGACCGTAGCGGTCGTTCGGCTCCAGACTGTAGCGCCCAGAACCGCACGGCCACTCCGGCCGGCAATAATAATAATAATAATAATAATAATAATAATACTGTGTACTACACTATAGCAGCCCTATGGTTCAAATGGCTCTGAACACTGTGGGACTTAACTTCTGAGGTCATCAGTCCCCTAGAACGTAGAACTACTTAAACCTAACCAAGCTAAGGACATCACACGCATCTATGGCCGAGGCAGGATTCGAACCTGCGACCGTAGCGGTCTTGGCGGTACCAGACTGAATCGCCTAGAACCGCTCGGCCACACCGGCCGACTTTTCCTTTTTGTCTCATTATTTTTTGTAGTGAGGTGATGAACAGCATAATTCTACGATATCATAATTCGTTCTCAATTGTTTTGGGTAAGTTACGCACAAAAAGAGACATAGTTTCTTGATTGTCCTATGAATCGAGATTGGCGTTTTGAGCGTTTGACAATTCCTCTCTTCATTACACGGATTGTCGCTGTCAGTCTCTTTCCACGTGCAAAGTGTGAGGCGTGGGAAAAAATAATTATCGATAACGTATGAAATCAATATTAGAATCTTACAAAATTGTGATAATAGTAATGATCTTTCGAAAATAATTTAGTTTGTTGGCTCAAGCACAATCGATTCGGTTAATTTTTTACGCCTCGGAAAATTTCATTTTACCTCTCAGGGGCTAATTGCCGCCCCCCCTCCCTCCCCTGTTGGAAACTACTGCACTAGAAAAAGAAGAAGAAGGAAAAGAAGTAGACGTGGGAAATGTTACGTGCGAATTCATGTCGTCGCCGGTGGTGATCATTCATCTGTGGAACAGAGCTGGAAGGAGACGTCCCTGGGAACGCTCGCTCCACGTCCCGTGTCCACTGCGAGGCGAGGCCGTTTTGAACAGCGCGAGTCGTGACCGGCGGGGCGGGCAGCTGCTGCCGGAGACACCGCCGCCGCCGCCACCGAAGCCTGACAAGCGCTTCGCCAGACGGATGGTCCGCGCCCAGTCACGAACTGCCCTTATCTGGCGCTCCTGATGCACTCCAGTCTTCTGCTAATGGCCCGCTTCCGACTCACGAGCCGTCTCGCTAAAAAAGCTTTCCATCCTCGACTTTCTTTTCTTCTTATCCTGTCACGGTCGCCAAATGGGTGAATGTTATCTTTCTTCGAAACAATGCGGTCGAGGGAATACCGAGAGACAATTATCTACTGAGACAACAAATAGAAAAAATTACTTCACTCTAGACTTTATTTCCTTGTGACAACTGGTTTTTAATCTCTGCTACATGGACGGACTGTCAATTTGCTGCTACTTCACTTGGAAAACCGTGAAGGCTTCTCGGTTGCACTGCTCTGAGTGCGTTCAAGTGGATCAAATGGCTCTGAGCACAATGGGTCGTAATATCCGAGGTCATCAGTCGCCTAGAACTTAGAACTACTTAAACCTAAGTAACCTAAGGACATCACACACATCCATGCCCTAGGCAGGATTCGAACTTGCGATCGTAGCGGTCGCGCGGTTCCAGACTGAAGCGTCTAGAACCGCTCGGCCACAACGGCCGACCCTCTGAGTGCGAAGCAAAGTTTAGTGCGCACCTGTAATGAGTCAGTAAAACACAAAAGTGAATGATAACGAAATTTTAGTATTCAGAAATACGATTGTTGAAGCTAAAGTCTGCTAGGTTGTTAGGTAGAGTCATGTCCCTCCAGTTGTGCTCACACAGTCTACATTTCGACACCCCTGCTGAGATTTCCTTTTGGGTCTTCCGGGTTTCCTTGATTCAGCTAACTGGCAAAAATTGGAAGGTCATGAATAATATCCCAGCAGAGGGATCGAAAGGTAGATTGTGTAAGAACAACTTGAGGAGTAACATGATGCAGCCTAACAATCTACGAGGTCTCCACTTAAAACTTCCGGGCTGATAGGACGTGGTCGAAGTATAAAACTGTCCCGTGCCGTTTCGTCTCCGACCCACCAGGGAAATAAAAGAATATTTAAGATCGGCAAAAGATGCACGACAACCTTTGGCTATACCGGGGGTATATAAAATTCCTTGTAGTTGTGGACAGGTTTATATCTGTACCACAAATAGAAGTGTGAACACCCTCTTTGTTGAACATAAGAGGAATTGCCGCCTGGGTCACACGGATAAATCGGCCGTAGCAGAACATGCTTACCAGGAAGGTAATGATAAAATAAAATTCAGTGACACGAGCGTCATATCTAAAACTCGCATTATTATGCGCGCATGTATAGAGAGGCTATCGAGATTGATAAACACCGTAATAATTTTAACAGGAAAGACGAAGGTATTAAATTGGATAACATTTTGATGTCAGCGAAAGCGTGATGATCGATTACTTTGAATCGAGAATGTTGGCAGTACCAGAGATAGTCTCATAGACGAAGCCACGTGATGGACAGTGGCGCCCTCTGTATTGCCTACATAATCAGCGCTTCCTCGAGTTCTCTTTGCAGATCGCCGCTTTACCTCGGAGGATGTGTCCCGCAATCGGAGACGAAACGTCAGAGGAGAGTTTTGAACACCGACCACGGGCTATCTATCAGCCCCGAAGTTTTAAGTGAAGACAATACCGGCCGTGATAGCCTACATTGTATGAACCTACGAGGTTTTATCTCCAGTGACAACGGCTGCGAAAGCCTGTAGGTCTATATAGAATATGATTATGTTTTTGTTTATTGCTGATGAAAATGTGATATTAAAGACAGAAACATGTCACAATAATATACTACAGCTTGACGATTTTGCAGAAAAGTGCGTCATTTCGAATTACAAAATATCTTGTTAAATTTATTTATTGTCCAATGTAATTTCGGATAAAGTTTGTATGTGTTTGCGAGATGCACTACAGGTACACAGAATTCGCATACCGCAGAAGACTGCCCCGTAATGGCGAAAGAAAGCCATCAGGACTTCAAGTGATTTAGCGAAATGACAGAAAACCTGAATCTGGAGTTCCGGATGCGGATTTCAACGGTCGTCCTCCCAATTGCGAGTCCAGTATGCTAACCACTGCGCAATCTCGAACGGTGGATGCTATTCGAAAACTGATTCACGGAGTTGGTAGTTCGCACAACACTTGTTACATTACTGACGTATTAAGACCGGTGGGTGTGACCTATCTTCGAAATTTTCGTGATATCTTTGAACAAGATAACGTAAGATCGCACGTTACCTGCGCTGTCCCGATCCATCTCGATATTGATGGTATTCGACTACTGCCCTCACCAGCGCGTTCTCCAGATGTTTCACCGATTGAAAACATGCTGCCAAGTGAGACCTGAGTTTCTCCTCGCGTATACAACTTTCAAATAACTTCCGGGAATTCAGCCAGGTAACACTGTCAGCGACCGCCGATATTTCGGCGGAAGAACACCCCGCCATTTTCAAGGCAAACTGCAATGGACAGGCGACGTACATGCAAATTTAATACCTCGGTTCTCGGACAGAAGCAGGAAAGATAACACACACACAGTGAACACTAGTGCCACCAAAGATGACCAAAGTCAGAGCTATCGATAGTGAGACTATGAATTCGCAGGTGAGGTAGCATTGACGCTGTCCCTCTGTTTCAAGTCAAAAAACACACATGTCAGTTCTAGTATAATATATCTGTCTAATGAATACCCGTTTATCGCCTGAATTTCTTCTTGGTGTAGCAATTTTAATGGCCAGTAGTGTATAATGACGTAACCATATCTGTCTTCCAAGCTCAGTTTGATGCGGTGGCCAACGAAGTAAGCGCCGTCGTTCCTGCCAGAGGTGGCGGCTCTTTGTATATTGAATTCCGCATCTTGTATCGCTAAAAATTTAATAATGAATTCTTCCTGTGTACGCATAATACGGTTTTTGGAATTCGAATGTATATGTCCACTGTTAGACACCCTTGAGTAGCGCCGATTAATGGAGATCTGAAGAGAGCAGAGTACAGGTGAAGGGAATGGGAGCGGGTCCAAGTAGTGGGAAGACGGCGGAGCGCAGATTGCTGTCGCTGCGAGGAGAGCGGCGGGCACGGAGCGGCCGTGTGTGGGCGGCGGCGTCGCCGGCGTCAGCGTCTGTGGGCCGCGAGCCGGCATTCCTGCCGCCCACCGCTTTACGTAACAGCGGCCCGGCCTCTTGTCTGTTACCGGCCGTCACAGCTGCTGCGCCCTGGCCCACGCCTCGCACCTCGCACGTGGAAAGAGACCGGCAGCGACAATACGTCTAAGGAAGAGCGGAAATGTCAAGCGCTCAAAACGCCAGTCTCGCTTCATAGTACAATCGAGAAACAATGTCTCTCTTTTTTTGCGTACCTTACCCAAAAAATTGAGAAGCTATTATGATACCGTAGAATTATGCTGTTCACCACCTCACTACAGCAAATAATGAGGCAAAATGGGAAATAAACACTTTATTAAGAACGTTCTAAGTGCCTTGCCATGTAACTGACTGGTTCTAAGTACAAATAAACTTTTTGCTTAAAGCTCCATTGATGCTGACGTATTAAGTTTTATTCGGTATAATACAAGCATGGAAATACAGTTGTGATGTCCAGAGATCGCGATGCCTCTCCAAAGTCTGCAACGCGAATCCATACCACAGACATTAGCGAGGGCTCACTGCAATCCGCAACGACGTATGGTGAGTGTTCACCGGAGGTGAGGGTATCATCTGGAGTTCCGCCCGGGAAGTGTGGTAGGTCCGCTGTTGTTTTCTATCTACATAAATGATCTTTTGGATAGGGTGGATAGCAATGTGCGGCTGTTTGCTGATGATGCTGTGGTGTACGGGAAGGTATCGTCGTTGAGTGACTGTAGGAGGATACTGGATGACTTGGACAGGATTTGTGATTGGTGTAAAGAATGGCAGCTAACTCTAAATATAGATAAATGTAAATTAATGCGGATGAATAGGAAAAAGAATCCCGTAATGTTTGAATACTCCATTAGTAACGTAGTGCTTGACACAGTACCGTCGATTAAATATTTGGGCGTAACATTGCAGAGCGATATGAAGTGGGACAAACACGTAATGGCAGTTGTGGGGAAGGCGGATGGTCGTCTTCGGTTCATTGGTAGAATTTTGGGAAGATGTGGTTCATCTGTAAAGGAGACCGCTTATAAAACACTAATACGACCTATTCTTGAGTATTGCCCGAGCTTTTGGGATCCCTATATGATCGGATTGAGGGAGGGTATAGAAGCAATTCAGAGGCGGGCTGCTAGATTTGTTACTGGTAGGTTTGATCATCACGCGAATGTTACGGAAATGCTTCAGGAACTCGGGTGGGAGTCTCTAGAGGAAAGGAGGCGTTCTTTTCGTGAATCGCTACTGAGGAAATTCGGAGAACCAGCATTTGAGGCTGACTGCAGTACAGTTTTACTGCCGCCAACTTATATTTCGCGGAAAGACCACAAAGATAAGCTGAAAGAGATTAGGGCCCGTACATAGGCATATAGGCAGTCATTTTTCCCTCCTTCTGTTTGGGAGTGGAACAGGGAGAGAATATACTAATTGTGGTACGAGGTACCCTCCGCCACGCACCGTATGGTGGATTGAAGAGTATGTATGTATGTATGTATGTAGATGTAGATGTAGATGGAAGGCGCTACAAAAGACTACATCTCCCTCTCGGCAACAGCAGCGCCCTCGCACTGACGTCAATATAGTGCTGGGCACGCAAGAGCTCAGCCCCAGTTCGAGACCTCAGCTACAGCACTCGACATCACCATTTATGGCCAACGAGTGGTTAAAATTTCAGATGAACTTTTAGAGTTGTTTGTGCTTAACACTGTATCTCAAGAGAACAGTTCGCTAATGCATGACAATTGTAAATCATCCAGCATTCCTGTGGCCAAGGAGTGTGTCAAAGTTAAGTATATTTTTATTCGTTAATGTATTAAAGTGAACTAGTATTTCACGTTTTCTAGTCTGATGAGCCTTCTCTCAGAGCAAGTAGTTTCGCCTGGCCACAACAACAGCAATATTGTTTTAACTAGTAGAATTATAGAGGAGAAAAACCATTTCTCATACCTTTTGATTTTTTTACAAAGAATAACAAATTTAAATTTTAGAAAAAACCCTCATTATTGACTTCTGTTTCTTGCACAACTTCATTCTTGCGAACAGATGTTTAGAAGTTTACTAAGCAATTCCCTGTTGAGGAAGAAATACCAAAACCGTCAACAGGTCTTACTGTTCTGCATCTGACAAATATGGCTGGTCTTTCAAATGAAGTACGGCATGGAATACATGAAAGAATATACTGACATTTTTCCATTCTTTTGTTTCAAAGTAAGAGTTTTTAATAATTATTCGGGATGAATGACTACCACACACTTTAATTATACCGCATTTGAAGGTCTTAAATGCCTGTATTGACAACAATCTTTCAGCAGTATATTTCAAGGCAGAAGTGTGCATTGGAATCCAATTGAATACGTTCGTAGCTTTAGCTGACAGAACAATCTTGCCCAAAATTTGCGGAACAAGTATCTTGCTTATCTATCTTTGTTTCACTGTAACTGCAAAGTCTCCGCCACAGTTCAAAAAGCTGCACCTACTCACCAAGAAACTTGTGGGTTATCACTTCAAACCATCCCACACTGAATAAAGCACACATTCAGTCATAGCACTTGGAACTCCAAAGGGAAGGCTTGTTTGGCAGAAAAACGGCGTGCTTTTCAGTAATGAAGAACAAACATTTTCTCCACGATTTGACAAGTCTAGGGACATGCAACAGAGTACCGGAAACACAATAGCACTGTGAAAGTGTAGGAATGGCACTTAGAACATTTAAAATGTTCACTCTTCAAATATTTGACCCTTTCAAATGCAGACTTGATCCAGACTCACTCTCAGACATCACAATGAGTTTGCAGCTGCTTTAAAGAAAGGGGCATTTCACTGACGTCACCGCCGCGCCTGCGAATCCCCTCAGGTGACTAAACCTCGAGAGAATTCAACCGTTTATTCCTAAAAGAATATGTTATCCGGTCTTCGCACTTGGATGACTGAATAATAACAGTGCAATATGGTCATGGGTGTTACCCTGTACATCTCCACAAAAATCATCTTTCACAAATCCGTCATCTAAATCATCTACTGCTCTGTCGTTTTCGGCACATATGGGAACCTGTTGTCCGGATTAAGTGTACGAAGAAAACGTCAGGAGGAAAGTGGGTTTGATACACCTGTCGTTTCACTGTCATGGGCTATTGTTTACCGAGTCCCGTACGCACACACACTTTCTCCAAGTATACGTGGTGGGCAGACACGCCCTAAGGATTACCATACCAATCAGAAAGCAAAAAAGAAAGGCCGGAGCCGGTGTCAACATGCAACTGTCACATCGATTATGATTTCTCCTTTTGTGTGCGCCAGCTGGTCACCTGCCAGCCGTATTATTTGCTTACGAGTAGAAATGGCTTTGCGGCTTTGAACATGTCTGACCTGTACAAGAAACCTATCTAATCTCTTAACTTTTTTAGGCATTTGACGAAATTATAATGGTCCAGATAGTCATTAACTGTGTCAGTATGATATGAATGTTGCCAAAGACTTTTTTTAAGGCTTCCGCGTACAATTCGCACAATTTAAAAAATAGTTCCTAAGCCAATAAAAACGTAGCATCACAGTAAAGTGACACAGCGCAGTTCTCTACAAAAGCGGAATCTGATGTTACTTATTGGGCAGTGTGAAGGGCTTCACTGAAAGGGGGCGTACGACACTGCTGATTTTGACCAATCCATCGCATTGGGACATTAATCTCGAAGATCTCTTTATGCTTTTCGTGAGAAGTAGACATGTTCGCATATAGTTTCTTCTTGTTCTTCCACATTCATGTGTAACTAAACAAAAGCTCAATAGTGCCATCTACAGAACATAAATCTGTTGCACCACGTGCTGCTCGAAAGAAAATAACGGCAGACAAGCTTCAAGACAACAGTTAGAAATGAACTCATTACCAGATGTGTGTGAAAACTTCTTTCTTTTTCCTTTTTTTGGGTGCAACAGATTAATGATGGGAGATCTAGAGATGTTACAAACGTGACCACAGCTTAGCACGGTGTGAGAAATTTGAATAAAACACTTGAGGATGTATTGCGGCCTCATAATATAAATCTAAATTATGATGCGATAAGTGGATTTTAATAAAAAAGACGAAACCTTTTCACTTTCTGAAACGCAGAGCTGTGTCCCGCCTATTGTTACAGGACAAAATAACACAAAGAATCACTCTGTAATTTTGAAAGAGGCCACACACCTCTGAATATCGATTTTATTCTATTCTGCACTCTGTTTGGATGTTAATCGGATATGTGTTTTCTGTTTTGCATTTACTCCTCCTCTGTATTTGGCTAGCTCGTGCTCCTACCCAGCTCCGTTTCCGTATTATCTCTGCTGAGGTCGTCGCACAAGTCACTTACACTGTACTAGAAACACCTCGGTAAATGCACTCATAATCATCAGCATCTTCTTCTTCTTCTTCTTCTTCTGGCGATGCCTTGTCGCTGCAGCGAGCCTCCGTCGGTCAAGCCTGTCCCACATCCAGTTGCAAAAGGAGGACTGGGAGGAGTAACACGAAGTATCAGCATAGCATACAAACTGTATCATAAGTAATGGCGTAAAGACGTACTGCTGGAAGTACGCGATACTAGTAGCAAAAAAAGTCTCAATAAACATGGGCTGTACAACGAATACCTTCAGCTCTATGACCACTTGTGTAGAAGAGATGCGTTTCACAGTAGCGAAGATGCCCATGCTTCCTGAGACATTTTGCTTCTATTATCGCGTACTTCCCGCAGTATGCGTTTACGCCACTGATTTTGATACACCCTGTAAAAGAAGTCGAGTATCAACCTGGACTGCCGCTGAATTGTTAATAACACAGTCAGGACAACTTGATTGGAAGTAAAAATGCACCTGACTGGGTGTTGTGTGCTGTCCTTAGGTTAGTTAGGTTTAAGTAGTTCTAAGTTCTAGGGGACTGATGACCATCGATGTTAAGTCCCATAGTGCTCAGAGCCATTTGAACCATTTTTTTAAGTGCACCGGGCGAGGCAGCAACCATGGAGAATAGAAAGAATAAGTCATCACGGAAGTTGGAAATCAAGACCACGACAGGAGTGTGAGTGAAGTAAATGTCAATGAAATCCAAAGCTGCCAGTGATGTATAGGTTGAAGAAATAGTACAAAAATAATAGGCTATGAGGTGTGTGATGACTGCAGTCGTGGGAAGCAGGACTACAGTGTTGAGGATAAGTGCAAATCAGCTGTCCGATACTAAATATGATGACTTTTATGTTAATCCACCTCGCACTCTGCATATGCATTAACACTTTGTAAGACGTCCGTATATTTTTAAACTAAACTTACTTGTTACGATTTTCTGGTAATTTCCTTTCCAATCGCGTTTCAGAATTCAGTCATTCGGTGGTCTAGCGGTTCTAGGCGCTCAGTCCGGAACCGCGCGACTGCTACGGTCGCAGGTTCGAATCCTGCCTCGGGCATTATTGTGTGTGATGTCCTTAGGTTAGTTAGGTTTAAGTAGTTCTAAGTTCTAGGGGACTGATGACCACAGTTTGTTAAGTCCCATAGTGCTCAGAGCTATTTGAACCATTTTTGAACCAATTCAGTCATTACGTACTGTTTTCGTAGACTGGGTGATACAGCCTCCGCCAGAAAACACCAGCGGGCCTCTAATAAAGCGATACGCTACAATCTTGGCGAAGGAACTTTCCGAGCATTAATATCCATTTTTCTTTTATAGTCACAACATGAGAAACTGCATCTTTCCACGACAGCTTATTAATTCGTGTGGACGGGCGACGTTAAAGAGGCCGCAGCAGATTATGTGTAGTTTGTCCGCGGATAAAACGCTCGCGTGACAGAGAGGGCGCCCGGAAAGGAAGCGAGTGTTTGCGCGCATCGCCGCCGCGTCGCGCTATCGGCTGTTTTCCGCGGCGTCGGGGTCCCACAAAGGCTTTATTGCCAAAGACACCGCGGGTCCCCGGGTCGCACACTATCTGGGTCGGTCCCGCCGGCTATCATCTGTACCCACAGACGGCGTCTGCGAACGACGGGCACAGGCCTTGGCCCCAGAGTCTGCCGGCGGAGGGCCTACTTCGCATCGCAGAGAAAACTTCTCGCTGCTTGCCCCGTGACGTAGTCGAGCAGCTGGTGAGGCGTCTGTCAGTTGGGCTGCTCCCTGTAGCGGAGTGCTGGTCCACTTAATTCTGGCTACTTTTAACTTCGATCGGAAATAGGAGCGTCCATTTACTCACATTCGCATATACAATGGAGCAGATGTGAATTGTTTCTCCACATTCCACCTTACGATGTGTAGCGGAGGGTACATCTGATATCACCATATTTCCCCCGACTCCCTGCCATTTCCTGTCGGGTGAGGACGAATGCTGGTAAACTTTCGTATAAGGTTTAATTTATCTGATTTTTCTCGTCGTGGTCATTTCGTAAGACGTATGTTGAAAATTGTTCAAATGGCTCTAAGCACTATGGGACTTAACGTCTGAGGTCATCGGGCCCCTAGACTTAGAACTGCTTAAACCTAACTAACCTAAGGATTTTACACACATCCACGCCCGAGGCAGGATTCGAACCTGCGACCGTAGCAGCAGCGCGGTTCCGGACTGAAGCGCCTAGAACCGCTCGGCCACAGCGGCCGGCGTAAGACGTATGTGAGAGGCAATATATGTCACCCAACTCTTCTCCCAATTGCATGCATTCGCAAAAATGTAACTGATTTGGTATTGAAACTTCCAGGCAGATTAAAACTGTGTGCCGGACCGGGAGTCAAACTCGCGACCTTTGCCTTTCGCGGGCAAGTGCTCTACCAGTTGAGCTACCCAAGCACGAATCACGCCGCGTCCTCACAGCTTTACTTCCGCCAGTACCTCGTCTCCTACCCTCCAAACTTTACAGAAGGTCTCCTACGAACCTTGCAGAATATCCTTTCTTTCAGGAGTGCTACTTCTGCAAGGTTCGCAGAGAGAGCTTCTGTAAAGTCTGGAAGTTAGGAGACGAGGAACTGGCAGAAGTAAAGCTGCGAGGACGAGGCGTGAGTCATGCTTGGGTAGCTCAGTTGGTACAGCACTTGCCCGCGAAAGCAAAGGTCCCAAGTTTGATTCCCGGTCCGGCACACAGTTTTAATTTGCCAGGAAGTTTCATATCAGCGCACACTCCGCTGTAGGGTGAAAATTTCATTCTTGATTTGGTATTGATTAGATCGACACTCATAATTAAGTTCACAGCGATCTAATGTTTCAGTTACCAAATTTTGTGTGAGTGTTCGACCACGAAGATTTTCTTTTATTACTAGTTTCATCAAATATGATCGCTCTGTGAAAGACTTTTCTTCTTTATTGCTTTTTTTGTCTCTGAACGTGAAAAGGCCACGTATGGTCACTAGTGGACATCCAGTTGCGGTACTGACGTGTAAATTCCAGCCTTCATCGCCGATGAACTGCAGTCGCCGGCCGCGGTGGTCTAGCGGTTCTAGGCGCGCAGTCCGGAACCGCGCGACTGCTACGGTCGCAGGTTCGAATCCTGCCTCGGGCATGGATGTGTGTGATGTCCTTAGGTTAGTTAGGTTTAAGTAGTTCTAAGTTCTAGGGGACTGATGACCACAGATGTTAAGTCCCATAGTGCTCAGAGCCATTTGAACCTTTTTTTTTTGAACTGCAGTCAGCGTGGGTGCGTGAACCAGTCACCTGTTGCAGAGGGCCTCGCGCAGCAACATTCGCTCAACGGTCGTTGAGGAGACACTGTTCGTAGTCTCCTTGGTTCATCTGGGCGGTCAGTTGCTTATAAGTTGCATGTCTATTCACCGCTGACATCTATGGCCCGTAGTGCACTGAAGCTGCCTCGGCGCCAGTTTTGGATTGAGCTATTTCGTTATGCGCCGTACACTTTAACCACGGCGGTGCGTGAACAGTTTAGAAACTTAGCAGTTTCGGAAAAGCTTCCACCCTCGGCCCGAAAAACAATCACCGTGTCCTTTCGGACGTCAGATAAATCACTCCGTTTCCGCATTACGGCATCGGCTGCACTGTGTTCCGCGTCCCCCAGACACGCTTTATATACCTTACACTGCTAGTGCTGCCATCGGCCGTCTGAGAGTGGTCATTGCACGTTGACACAAGGTGGTGGTCACATTAATTTGACTGGCCCTGTGAAAACATTCTCTCATGCAGAGCAGTACGGTTATACAATTCGGCAAACAGCAATCGATGGTCGCCAGACATTGTGGGAGATGTATCTCATATTTCACTCCGTCGTAGAGAGCTGGCACTGGAATAATACTCCGCTCTTCATCTAAAATATTTGAATAGATACAAAAATTGGATGAAACTTACTAAAGGATGAATTATATACCACTGATTCAAAGGACGCCATTCATTAATGGTATTTAAAATAACACGCAGGAAAAAAATATCACACATTCAAAATGTACGAGTTGTGTTTAGATTCAGATGATGATGATGATGATGATGTTTGGTTTGTGGGGCGCTCAACTGCGTGGTTATCAGCGCCCGTTAGATTCAGACAACATTGAACTGTATTGCACTTGGCTACCACTTGAAGAGAAGTTGTTATTCGGAGGAATAATGTGGAGGGAGAAGGGTCGGTCCTTTGGGTTAGTTACATCATTTATGGAGCTACTTGGTTCAAGTAGTTTAAGTTGTGAAAATAGGTATAACGTGGTAGGATGGTTGGGAGGAAGAGACGGGTTTCAGAAGAGAGGAGAGCCCTGGAATCGTAAAGAGAGAGGAACGGGTTAAATCTTATAATAAGGAAACATAGGTGTGGGAGGTGGTTGAACTTGCGCTGAGAGACGGATGTGTTCATAGATGCGCAGCAGCGCACCGGTATTTGTGATTAGAGGGAATTAAGTGCAGGATACACGGAGTTGTCCAACATGGGCGAAAGATTTCAGCAGAGACAAAAAGAATGTTCAAAAGTAGTCGTAGAAGTGACGCAGTGCAGCATGGTCAGCAAATATTGGTAATAACATCCAGATTAAACGAAAAAAAATAGGGTATGTGAAGCAGCTAAATATCATCGTAGGAGAAGGTATCTCCATTCATAAAACAGTATATTACACTACTGGCCATTAAAATTGCTACACCAACAAGAAATGCAGATGATAAACGGGTATTCGTTGGACAAATATATTATACTAGAACTGACATGCGACTACATTTTGCCGGCCGGGGTGGACGAGCGGTCTGGAACCGCGCGACCGCTACGGTCGCAGGTTCGAATCCTGCCTCGGGCATGGATTTGTGTGATGTCTTTAGGTTAGTTAGGTTTAAGTAGTTCTAAGTTCTAGGGGACTGATGACCTCAGAAGTTAAGTCGCATAGTGCTCAGAGCCATTTGAACACTTTTGACTACATTTTCATGCAATTTGGGTGCATAGATACTGAGAAATCAGTACCCAGAACAACCACCTCTGGCCGTAATAACGGCCTTGATACGCCTGGGCATTGAGTCAAACAGAGCTTGGATGGCGTGTACAGGTACAGCTACACATGCAGCTTCAACACGATACCACAGTTCATTGAGAGTAGTGACTGGCCTATTGTGACGAGCAAGTTGCTCGGTCACCATTGACCAGACATTTTCAATTGGTGAGAGATCTGGAAAATGTGCTGGTCAGGGTAGCAGTCGAACATTTTCTGTATCCAGAAAGGCCCGTACAGGACCTGCAACACGCGGTCGTGCATTATCCTGCTGAAATGTACGGTTTCGCAGGGATCGAATGAAGGGTAGAGCCACGGGTCGTATCACATCTGAAATATAACGTCCACTGTTCAAAGTGCCGTCAGTGCGCACAAGAGGTGACCGCGACGTGTAACCAATGGCACCCCATACCATCACGCCGGGTGATACACCAGTATGGCGATGACGAATACACGCTTCCAATGTGCGTTCACCTCGATGTCGCCAAACACGGATGCGACCATCATGATGCTGTAAACAGAACCTGGATTCATCCGAAAAAATGACGTTTTGCTATTCGTGCACCCAGGTTCGTCGTTGAGTACACCATCGCAGGCGCTCCTGTCTGTAATGCAGCGTCAAGGGTAACCACAGCCATGGTCACCGAGCTGATAGTCCCTGCTGCTGTAAACGTCGTCGAACTGTTCGTGCAGATGGTTGTTGTCTTGCAAACGTCTCCATCTGTTGACTCATTGATCGAGACGTGGCTGCACGATCCGTTACAGCCATGCGGATGAGATGCCTGTCATCTCGACTGCTAGTGATACGAGGCCGTTGGATTCCAGCACGGCGTTCCGTATTACCCTCCTGAACCCACCGATTCCATATTCTGCTAACAGTCATTGGATCTCGACCAACGCGAGCAGCAATGTCGCGATACGATAAACAGAAATCGCGATAGGTTAAAATGCGACCTTTATCAAAGTCGGAAACGTGATGGTACGCGTTTCTCCTCCTTTTACGAGGTCACCGGCGCCAACCTTGTGTGAATGCTCTGAAAAGCTAATCATTAGCATATCACAGCATCTTCTTCCTGTCGCATCCTGTCTTCTTCCTGTTAAATTTCGCATTTGTAGCAAATCATTTTCGTGGTGCAGCAATTTTTAAGGCCAGTAGTGTATAATGTTTTTACGCAGGGAACGGCGAAGAAAAAAATTATAAAATATGACAGTTTGAAACTTGTAATCAAATCAAACGAATCATTGCGATCAGAGGCTGATAGAGACTGCACATATTGCCAGAGTCTTATTGCCGTTCATCTAGTCCTGGGCTGGCAGAAATTTTCATGTGGCATCTCAGTATAGATGTACGATTCATCACGAGTGCATTTCCAAACTCAGTAGCAAATTACAATGGAAATCTGCGCATCGCAAGGTCGAGTGCAAAATTGACTACTTTTGAGGGTCCGTGTCAAATGTCTTTAGCGGAACTGTTTTGTGTATGTGATTCTGTGGAGAATCGGCATCATGTAGCGTCGAGCTGATGCTGTTTGTGACAACGGCGTGAAGCGAAGTCAAACCATCTCCAGTACTACTGAGGTGACTGCCTGGATTAACGTCCCCATCTCACTGATCTACAACAATGCCCTATGCCCGTACACTGGCTAACGGTTTCAGATTTCAGCGCCCGGGCATTCGTGTAACCGCTTCTCTCCTTGCCGGACGAACACTCGCTATAAAACTTTCTGCTGCCACCAGGATTCGGAGCGTGCCTAGGATATAGAGGGTATTAATATAATAACCACCGGTATAATTGCGTCAATCGTTCGCAGAAATCACGAAAGCTGAAGAGAGAGAAAAGCGAAATGGATGGTACGGCTTAAAAGAGAAAGGGAGAAACAAGAGAAGACTAATTGGCCAGTGCTGATCGTCGCGTGGCCAGAGACCGTGACCCAGGCGCCCCTGGCGGCTGTCGCCGTAATGAAAGTCTGGCCCCCCGGGGGGGAGGGGGGGAGGGAGGAGGGGGGCTGCTTTGATTTTCTACTCTCTCTGCAACAATGACCCGCTGCGTTTGTTTTGCAAAGCCAAGCTTTCCGACTTCTCCGTCTCCGGGAGAAGAGCGTCCGAAATTCTCAGTCCCACTTCTCCTTTCTCGGAGAGAAAAAGTCCGTTGACAATCTCTCTAGCGCTGTTTACGAGTTCACGTGTGCCACCAGGGTCGCGACACCGACGAAAGCGGCACTGCCTATAAACGGTTGCGGTTTTCCTCGCCACGCATTCCTTTAATTTGAAGGTAATTTTTTCTGCACGCTTTGCCGGACAATTCTTCCCGTGACACCATTTTGCTTACACGTCAACATCTGCTGTGGGTGACAGCTGACAGGCGCTCAAGTAGAATGCGGGAGTGAAACGTGGCAGTTATTGCCCGAAAAGGCAACTGTGGTCTCTAACACAGGGGCCAATCTTTCTTGATCACGTTCAAAAATGGGAAACAGAAATAAAGTTGGTAACTTTCGATAAAGTAACAAACGGAGCTCCACTTTTAGACAATCAAGAATGTCACTAGCGAATTTATGCAAGAATGTGGACAAACGATCCCCCCCAAACACACATCCACTATTCATCTATATTAAAATGCAGCGAAAATAAATTTCCCGGATGGCAGTTATCGATCTTACTACTTACTCTTTTTTATTCACTCTTGCACAGATTCGATTGTGCCGGCGAGTTTCAAAGCGGCAAACGGACATATCTGCGTTACGCTCAACACTTTCGTGTAGTCACATGTTGTTAAAATGCAGTAAGTTGGCTGGACCTTATAATCAACAAGATAGCGCGAACTGTTCCGTTTACATCTGAAACACTTGAAGTCGCCTATGGCCGTAGACCTCTGTCGGCATATGTATTCGTATTTGATGACGAAAGAAAAAAATATCCTAGTTTAACGCCCTGTCAACGAAGAGGTCAAATTCTTGGTCCAGGAATTCTTCCATAGATGGTGTAAGCAGTATTGAAATAATTGCGCATACGCTGTTTATCACAATCATGCATTAAGCCCGCAGAATGACATTTTCACTCTGCAGCGGAGTGTGCGCTGATATGAAACTTCCTGGCAGATTAAAACTGTGTGCCGGACCGAGACTCGAACTCAGGACCTTCGCCTTTCGCGGGCAGGTGCTCTACCAACTGAGCTACCCAGGCACGACTCACGTCCCGTCCTCAAAGCATCAATTCTGCCAGTGCCTCGTCTCGTAACTTCCAAACTTCACAGAAGCTCTTCTGCGAACCTTGCAGAACTAGCGCTCCTAGAAGAAAGGATATGCCAGGAGGTTTCATATCAGCGCACACTTCGCTGCAGAGTGAAAATACCATTCCAGTTTTGATGTTGAGGAGTGGGACAATCTGGACCAACAGTGCGTTGATGAACTTGTGGATAGTACGCTACGACGAATAAAGGCATGCATCAATGCAAGAGGACGTGCTACTGGGTATTAGAGGTACCGGTGTGTACAGTAAACTGGACCACCACCTCTGAAGGTCTCTCTGTATGGTGGTACAACATGCAATGCGTGGTCTTCATGAGCAATAAAAAGGGCCAAAATGATGTTTATATTGATCTCAAATGGTTCAAATGGCTCTGAGCACTATGGGACTGAGGTCATCAGTCCCCTAGAACTTAGAACTACTTAAACCTAACTAACCTAACGACATCACACACATCCATGTCCGAGGCAGGATTCGAACCTGCGACCGTAGCGGTCACGCGGTTCCAAACTGAAGCGCTTAGAACCGCACGGCCACACCGGCCGGCAGTATATTGATCTCTATTCCAATTTTCTGTACAGATTCCAGAACTCTCGGAACCTAGGTGATGTAATTTTTTTTTTGATGTATGTAATATGATTAGTCATATTCAGTTCTAATGTAGTAGCAAAAGGCATGTTTTGTGTCTTTCAAATAAGAAGTGTACAGACACTCACAGCCACTGGTTTGGTTCAAAAATGGTTCAAATCGCTCTGAGCACTATGGGACTCAACATCTTAGGTCATAAGTCCCCTAGAACAGAACTACTTAAACCTAACTAACCTAAGGACATCACACACACCCATGCCCGAGGCAGGATTCGAACCTGCGACCGTAGCAGTCCCGCGATTCCGGACTGCAGCGGGTTTGGTAAAAGTTCCATAATTTTTAATCTTATCGATACATCTACACTTAAAAACTATCAGTTCGACTTCTTATTGCACGTCGTACACAAAAAAGACGCGTTCTTACAGCTCTTTATTGTTTTGGCACAATGCAGAATCATATACTCATGTTATGCTAGTAGTAATGTGAAAGTCACCAAATGCGGGCTTAAAACTATAGTCAAGCCTATGACGTAGAAAGAGATCTTATATGGTGTTGGTACACATCACATTTTACATTAAGACAATGTGACGTACGTGTATGATTCTGCTATTACGACTTGGAAATGCTCCATGACGCGTTATGGTGTCACAGCCATCATCACGTTCCACTTCCACGTCCCGTGTGGAGCTCACACTGGATGCATTCCACAAGGACGATAGCTTCAGTTTTAAGATATTAGGACGAGCTTCCAGTTACTGTTCTTTACCGATACGCTGCCCATCTCCAGCGGCGGAACGTTTTCGGAACATCAGTAAATCAAACTGATGATATCTGCTGCCAAAGCACGAAGTTCTGTGGGTCGAGAATACAGCAAGAAACGAAATCAGCGAAGTGCTGCCATGCCAGTGATAGGCAAAGCCGAGAGGTGGACCATTCCGACGGCATCTCTCTTCCGGAGCCAATATCAACGACAGGAATCGACGCGGCGATCGATAACATCGCCTGCTGGTTGCTCCTGGCAGTGCGTTCGCTTCGTCTGCTGACACCAAATTTGTTTATAATTTATGGCCACTCGAAGCGCGTTGCTGTTAACTTCCTACCCCTTCCCGTCGGCTGGCAGGTTTAAGGATCCACTTCTCAAACACATGTTCTCTGGGAGCACTGCAGTTTCGCAATCAGCCAGCATCTGACACTATCCAATGGCAACTTTTCATCCGTGCAAGCATCCACTCTTTCTGTTTTTGTTCTTCTTCTTCTTCTTCCCATGGCACAATTAAATAAATGAGTCCGCTGCAGACACAAAGAAGTTGATCGTATACCAGAGAGGAATGTCTCTTTCCTTTTAGGTCTTCATACTTACACAGTAGCGTCACAGGGAGTTAATACAGGGTGTTTCAAAAATGACCGGTATATTTGAAACGGCAATAAAAACTAAACGAGCAGCGATAGAAATACACCGTTTGTTGCAATATGCTTGGGACAACAGTACATTTTCAGGCGGACAAACTTTCGAAATTACAGTAGTTACAATTTTCAACAACAGATGGCGCTGCAAGTGATGTGAAAGATATAGAAGACAACGCAGTCTGTGGGTGCGCCATTCTGTACGTCGTCTTTCTGCTGTAAGCGTGTGCTGTTCACAACGTGCAAGTGTGCTGTAGACAACATGGTTTATTCCTTAGAACAGAGGATTTTTCTGGTGTTGGAATTCCACCGCCTAGAACACAGTGTTGTTGCAACAAGACGAAGTTTTCAACGGAGGTTTAATGTAACCAAAGGACCGAAAAGCGATACAATAAAGGATCTGTTTGAAAAATTTCAACGGACTGGGAACGTGACGGATGAACGTGCTGGAAAGGTAGGGCGACCGCGTACGGCAACCACAGAGGGCAACGTGCAGTTAGTGCAGCAGGTGATCCAACAGCGGCCTCGGGTTTCCGTTCGCCGTGTTGCAGCTGCGGTCCAAATGACGCCAACGTCCACGTATCGTCTCATGCGCCAGAGTTTACACCTCTATCCATACAAAATTCAAACGCGGCAACCCCTCAGCGCCGCTACCATTGCTGCACGAGAGACATTCGCTAACGATATAGTGCACAGGATTGATGACGGCGATATGCATGTGGGCAGCATTTGGTTTACTGACGAAGCTTATTTTTACCTGGACGGCTTCGTCGATAAACAGAACTGGCGCATATGGGGAATCGAAAAGCCCCATGTTGCAGTCCCATCGTCCCTGCATCCTCAAAAAGTACTGGTCTGGGCCGCCATTTCTTCCAAAGGAATCAATGGCCCATTTTTCAGATCCGAAAAGATTACTGCATCACGCTATCTGGACATTCTTCGTGAAAACCTCGTGGTTTATGCAAGATGGTGCCCGGCCACATCGCACGGCCGACGTCTTTAATTTCCTGAATGAATATTTCGATGATCGTGTGATTGCTTTGGGCTATCCGAAACATACAGGAGGCGGTGTGGATTGGCCTCCCTATTCGCCAGACATGAACCCCTGTGACTTCTTTCTGTGGGGAGACGTGAAAGACCAGGTGTACCGCCAGAATCCAGAAACAATTGAACAGCTGAAGCAGTACATCTCATCTGCATGTGAAGCCATTCCGCCAGACACGTTGTCAAAGGTTTCGGGTAATTTCATTCAGAGACTACGCCATATTATTGCTACGCATGGTGGATATGTGGAAAATATCGTACTATAGAGTTTCCCAGACCGCAGCGCCATCTGTTGTTGAAAATTGTAACTACTGTAATTTCGAAAGTTGGTCCGCCTGAAAATGTACTGTTGTCCCAAGCATATTGCAACAAACGGTGTACTTCTATCGCTGCTCGTTTAGTTTTTATTGCCGTTTCAAATATACCGGTCATTTTTGAAACACCCTGTACAAGGAAAGTCGTTATGAGGTCACAAACAATTTCAATTTTGTCCTTTCAATGCCTCAAACGAAGTTTTCGTGCAAGTAAAAGAGCAGCAAGGCTGATACGCATAGTCAGCCTAGCGAAGCGCGCATGCAGTAATGGATGAAACGGTGCACGTTCCTTACATCATTAAGTGGTCATACAGCCGGAAGTATTTTACTCCTTACTACTCTACCGCGAAAGCCTTCTCTCATTAATGATCTCCTTCGTCGTAGTCATGTTACCACATTAAAGCGATGAAGCAGTAGCAAAAAACTTAAAGACGCCAAGTAACGAGAAAGAGAAAGAAAAGGCAGTGGGGGCACCTATTCGGCAGGGTTCACCCTCATCTCCTCCTCAGCAAGTCAGGAATGGAAAGGGTGATTCAAATCCACTCATACTTTACTACACTTTCAATACGGAAGTAATTTAATAATCACGCCGAACAGATGCTAGAAATTCAAGTATCGCATATCGATTTGTAACTGCACCAAACTGTCACAAAAATGTTTTCAAGTCGAGGAATAAAGCAGTACTGCTATATACGCTGCGAGGTCTACAGGACATGAGCAAATATTGTTGTTATTATATATTAATGTTACTGTATACTGTGTCTCCTGGTATGGTGACTAAAATCGTATCCGAGTGCAAAAGTCGTAACGGAGTGCAAGTTCTTCGTTCTACATACAGAACTTCACACTTGTGGTTCTAGGATATTACGAAATTCGACGGGATAATGGGACGTCAGAACGTGTTGATCGTACCACAGTGTTTTGACGATCATGACATGCTGATAAATGGATGCAGATAATGTTAATCAATTATGCCCTGCTGCTTCTAGAACAACTTTTTATGCACGAAAAATGCAAAAATGTACAAGTTATACAGTAGTAATTTGTATAGTTAAATGGTTTTTTGCCTACAAGATCATCGCTGGACAATAAAAATCAAGTAAATGAATCAACATCGTCGAACAACGACATTTTTGGTCTTTCTTTCATAAATAGGAAGAATTTAAGTTGAGAACAAAGTCTTTCGCGACGGAACTGTTGCCAAAGACATCCTCGAATTCCTTTCCGCGTCAGATGAGTCGGTAAGTAGTCCATGAATGATTTATACAGTATTTAAAGAGATTTTATTTCATAATGGTTACAGAGGAAAAAAAGGCAATTACCAAAGAAGTAAACTGACTGTGTCGAACAAAAGAAACGGCAAAATGCAACGAAAATTACTTCTTTCGTGAAATGTAATGCTGCTGTGTACCCAAACACAGAAAAAGACTTCAGATTTTTTACATGTTCTAAAAAATCTGAATTTCTCGCTACTTTCCTCTTCAGTCAACGCACTGTGGAGAAGCTACCGTCTGCTTGGAACTTCCAGCACTGGGTATGTGGTAGATATAGTTCTTACGCCAAGAGAAGATTCTTTACGGTTTGCTCCAGACAAGTGCACGGATGGTTCCTTTGGAAGGGCGTAGCCGATTTCCTTCCCCATCCATGAAGCTCAAAAATGGTTAAAATGGCTCTGAGCACTATGGGACTTAACATCTGAGGTCATCAGTCCCCTAGAACTTAGAACTACTTACACCTAACTAACCTAACGACATCACACACATCCATTCCCGAGGCAGGATTCGAACCTGCGACCGTAGCGGTCGCGCGGTTTCAGACTGAAGCACTTAGAACCGCTCGGCCACACCGGCCGGCCATGCTTGAAGCAATCTGAGCTTGTACCCCGTCTCTATTGATCTGGGTGTCGATGGTACGCGTTAAACCCTACCTCTCCTTCCTTTCTTCTTGACAGCTGAAGTGGGCTTGAGACCGTGGCTGCTTCACGCACCTACCATGTTCAATCATGTATCTTCTTTTTTTATATACGTGTGTGGTCTCTGTTCTTTTGGACCACACATGTATAAATATATACGCCTTAACCGCCATTAAGAATGTCGTGTGCATGTACTCTCGCTCCCAAACTTTTGCGGGAGTCAGCGTGAGAGTGCGAGCAATGAGTATGGTGGCCAGGGGAGGAGGGGGCGCTACGTAAGTAGTGTGTGCCATGTTGGGAATTTGGGCTGGACGGAAAGTGCGCTCGGATAGCCGAAGCGATTAAGGCGACCGCTCGTGAGAACGGGTATCAGGCCTTAATTAACTGAGGCTTTTCGCGAGCGTTCCTTCATAAAAGAAAACACGTTAATAACCCGCCACAGCCAATCACCAGCGACGACTCGGATAACGCAGGTGCAGGGCTTAGTTACCACTGCAGCTTCCTGAGACGCACGGAATGCGGTGGGCAGCGATGTGTGTTCTGCAGTCCCAACCGCAGAAGGGGCAGTATTTCGGGGATCGTGGTTACTATGAAAATTTTTTTCGCAGTCGGTTGCCTGAAGTATTAAGCTACCTGAGCACCCCTCCAGATGTCACTCGAACATTTTTTGTCATTGCTTTTCCTCATAAAAGCAAAGACGGTTCTTCATTCACAAATAGGACCACCAAAGACACGCACATAATGGAAGACGTCGGTCTGCCCTACGACTATATTCATACATCGATACAAATTACTAAATTAAAGTTCTATGCCGCGTTTTTCTGACTGTATGTGAAGGTAAATATCAGGAACGTCTATAGGGATTTTGATGCGGTTTTCACTATGAAATAGTGATTCACGAGGAAGGTTTGTGTATATATTTATGACGACTACATCAGACAAGACGTGATGAAGTACATAATTTACGTTACCCGTGCGAAGCCGGGACTGGCAATTGTGATATAGGGTGTCTGTCCCAAGAGCTGTCAGGCGCATTTTCTCTGGTGTTTCGGCAGATATCTGGGATTTCGTGTTTGCAGTGTGTGTATGGAGTCGGGCCAAACAAACACGACTCATCAAATCTTTCATACTACGCCCAGTGCCGAGAGAGAGAGCACCAGTTTGTTTCCTGTGACGAGAAAAATGATTTTTAAAGCGGAATTTTACTTGCCCATTCGATAGAGCGTTCCCAGGTTGGTCTAGCACCAGATTTGTTTCATCGACATGTGTTAAGAGGGACAGTAAAACACGAAAAATAGCTGGTACCCCAACAGCGACTGCACCGCCCTGGCCCGCACTGACTGATGCAGAGGCCGAAGTGGCCGTGCGGTTAAAGGCGCTGCAGTCTGGAACCGCAAGACCGCTACGGTCGCAGGTTCGAATCCTGCCTCGGGCATGGATGTTTGTGATGTCCTTAGGTTAGTTAGGTTTAACTAGTTCTAAGTTCTAGGGGACTAATGACCTCAGCAGTTGAGTCCCATAGTGCTCAGAGCCATTTGACTGATGCAGCGAAGCACGCAGCACTACTCAGTCGCTGCTGGGATACTTATTTTTCTTCCTGTTTTACTGTCCTTGTCAATACATACGGATCAAACAGATATCGTATTAGACTAATCTGACACCGCTCTATAGAATCGACACGTAAAATTACTCTTTAAAAATCATTTTTCTCGTAATAGGAAACAAACCGACGCTACCTGTCGACAATGGTCGTTGCATGAAGAAGTGATGAGCGGTGTTTGTTTGAGATGATTCCATGTACACTCTGCAAACACGAAATAGCAGATATCTGCCTAAACACCTGAGAAAATGAGAAAATGCACCTGACGACTCTTACGAGAGACACTCCGTATGTATATCATTGTACTTCCGCTGATTGGATCCCACGTTGGTGAGATTCACCCAACTGGATCTGGTGCATTATTTCACCGACGTGGGATCCAATCAGCGAAAGTACAATGATACTAAATGATATCGGTGAAGTAATGCTTAGAAATGCTGTCCACAAGTGTAACGAAATGGTATGTTCGTACCGATGTTGTACGCAGAAATATCAATGAAAGGGAAAGTTTGAGTTAGACAAGGAGGTGTGCTCAAATAGCCTAACCATTAATACGAATGCTCGTGAAATCCAGATTCGAATCTCTGTCTCGAACGATTTCCCTACATCTTCTTTACGCTGAAGTTTAAGCACTTGTGAGCGTTACTGCAATGATATCATTTCAAATTTTTAGGATTTGGTACGCCAGTTACGCAAAACACCGTTTTTCTCAGTACCCAAACATGTTTCGGCACCACTGTGTCATCATCAGTGGGTTTTCGTTTTTATTTATTCTGCAATGTGAACATTTTTGTTACATGATTATAAAATTATGTGCATTTTTAGTTCAAACAACAGATCGTTTCTTTTTGTAAATACCTTTACATTTGGTGAGCATGAATTTTCTGGACCACTTGTGTGTTAATTATTAATTATAACAACAATAATTAATTATAAAAAAATGTTCACATTGCAGAATAAATAAAAACGAAAACGCACTGATGATGGCACAGTGGTGCCAAAACATGTTTGGGTACTGAGAAAAACGGTATTTTGCGTAACTGGAGGACCTCAGATCCTAAAAATTTTAACTGCAAACACGGCCAATACAAGGAGCTGCAAATCAAAAGATGGATATCATTTCATGTAGTAGTATTTTCTTGATTTCATCCCCATTACCTCCATCCATGGAATGACCCTGACATTGATTCAACTGAACATGTAGAAGTTTAGCATCCGCCGAATATTGCAGTTTGAGAATACGCACAAAGACGATGGAATGCTTTCCCTTCCATTCCCGAGATCGAAATAGAGCCACAGCGGATAAATTTACACGCAGGAAAAGCTAAAGAAATCCCAGTGATCCCCACAATCGCAAAAATACAATCGACCAGGGCCAGATCTGAATACGGCGCCTGGTGCAGAGGCCAAGCACGCAGGGCGGACGCAATTAAAAGCAAAGAGGTCAGGGGAAGAGGAAAATAAAGGGAGGCCCGTCCCAGCCCGGCTACTGAACAATGGAGTCGGCTTCTAAATACAGCGGCCGGCCAGACAGATGCTATCGAGGCAGGTGGAGCTCATTGTTTATGTATGTGTCCGCGTGCGTGGCTGGGCGCAAGGCTGTGCCACCGCGTGTAGGTGCGTAGCCCAGATCCATCACGCGGACGGGGCTGCCGCACCAGCCACCTGCAGGGTCCAGCCACCACGGACTGCGCGCTCCTCTGGCTGCACGTCAAAACCCGCAACGCGTGTACTAACCAGTCGCTTACAGCCTGACTGTGACGGCAGCTCGTCACATCAGTCATTGCTGGTTCACGACGGGGAACTTCCACGTTTTCCCTCTTACTTTTCACCATCTGCTCCAAAGAGTAGATCAGGCACTTCGGGAGCCGGGCTATTACAGATTCACGACCCCTTTCAGCAAATTACCAAGCGAGCAGATAGTGGGTCGGATGGGGTTCCCAACAGGAAATAAACAGGAGGGGTTTCCAACTTCGTAAAGTCCCTTGCACCCAAGAGAAACCTCCTGAAAACCTTGGTGGTACTAATTTATTTATGAGGCAAATTTGTCCATGTTCCCACACACACAAAAAAAGTGTGCACGGTGTTTCAAAAACACAAAAACAGGTCCACTACAAGAAAACAAGAATACAAGTTCATATAAATGAATGTCCGAAAATCCTATGTTTTCGATTTATTTATGGCAGTTTACGTTCAACGACATTCCAGATACACTCAAACATCTTCTCTTACCTATGCAAGCGTTTGAATCACTATATCTTCGATGGCGCTGTATTGCCAGGGAGCCTTGTTTACATTCGTCGTTAGTCTGTCTTCAACTTGTCCATTATGTACAGTCGTGGACAAAACGAGCGAGACCCCTCGCCTTTTCGTTATGCTGATCCGCACGGCTTTAAAGTCTGCTACACAGCATAACAGGCAAGGCGACGAAGTGCTACCAACATACTATGCACAGGCGTGAAATTGAAAAACTATCTGAATTTTTTTAGACTGTTTTCAATCATTTGTAAGACTATATTAATGCTGATTAGTGTGTTAAATACAACACGTAAATATAAGGCAGAACTGAAATAAGAAACGCTAATTGGTATGAAACGAACCAATAAAAATGAATTTCAACTTATCCAGATAACATAACTGTTTCAGTAAGACAAAAAACCCCAGATCGTTACGAATTAGCAAAATATTCTCCGCATTCGGCCACGACACGGTCTGTGTCAACGTTCAGACCAGTCATACTGGATTACCGGTGCTGACCTACCATGAAAGTGTGCAAATTTAGCAATGCGTGAAGATTCATAACGAAATTCACTTAAAAATCATTCAGTGCCACACTTAAGTCAATTCCATTATTGACAGAAGCGGAAAAAGGAGGCAGTAACATGTATGAAATTCTACAAGAGTGTCATATTGACATCCACAGGGCGCCAGTACAGAATAAAGGTAGCGATAAAACGTATCGGGGGCGCGAGAATTTCTTAAAATTGCTTTACTGATATTCTACCTGCCTCCATAGATATTAGAACCGAAAACAAACCAGACCTTCCTTTCACTATGCTAGCAGACAACCCAGGCAAACAGCCCTCTATTATTACCCCAGAAATGAACAAGCCGGCAATTTCGCAATGAAAATCTGCAGTTTCTGTTGCATAGAGCTTTCTGGACGCAAAAATATGAATTTTCTTCCTTTATGTCACCGCTTATGTGACAATCATTCGGGATGTTTATCGAAATAACAAATTACTGTTATTAGAGAGAAAATTTTGTAGGATAATTCTGCACCACCCCAGGAAATAAACGGCTACATAGCTGCCAAACGTATTCTACACTGTTTCGAATTCTCCAGTAGACTCGCCACAGCCAGAAAACGTTCATTAGCCGAAGTGTTTCTTAAGCTAGCTAGCAATGGGAATGTTCGCACTTCTAAAACGCGGTGGCATTAATACTGTGATGTGAATTACCACGTGTATAGGCAAATGGATTCTATTTGCATTCCTGTAAACGTGATTTGGATCGAAAGCGTAGCTACGATTAATATGCTGATGAATCGACTGCAACTAGAACATTTCGAATAAAGAGTAGCGGGTGTTATTTTTGCGGCCCTCATCTTCAGTAGCTGTCGTAGCTGTTTTCGTTGTTAGGATTTCGTCACCTAAACCGGTAAAAACGGAACCCTACTAGTCTCACTTTCTTGACCGTCTATCGGTCTACCCAACCCTTAAAACCCGTTTACCTCCAGAACGGGTAGACATAATAAGCGGAAATGTATCGCACTTCTTGCGGTAACCGGTCCCTTGGTGGTGTAAAAAAGTGAGCTTCTATCTCAACGCAATCTAAAGATACGACCGTTTATGTAAAGAAAACTTACGCGAAAGGTCAAAAAATGGCTTCAATAACTATGCGACCTAACTGCTTAGGTCATCAGCCCCTAGACCTAGAACTACTTAAACCTAGCTAGCCTAAGGGCATCACAGACATCTACGCCCGAGGTAGGATTCCAACCTGCGATTGAAGCAGCCGTGTGTTTCGTGACTGAAGCGCCTGTAAAAGCTCGGCCACCGCACCCGGCGAAACCCTATTCACCTCATGTATAATGATAATATATACTGTCTAGTGAGGATAAACTGTATTCGCCAGCAACTCAGATCGTTTGATCACGGAACTTTTACGAAGCTACATTCAAACTTTGTTCGAAGTCGTCTGCAATATCCATTTATAAACACCCTAGGAACGTCGTATGCGATATCCACTTCTGAAGACGCTGGCAGATACTGTAGTACTATAACAAGTAGGTAAGAATTTATTGTTATTGGTCCATGCATGACACTTTATTTCAATATCAATTTAACGCGCCTAGGTGTTCGTATATGGCTGAAACTAATGAACAAAAAGTAAATAAACAGCAAACAACTTCGATGTTCAAATCAAATGAAAATCACATGTCGTAATTACAACATAATTTCGTTGTTACATCTACATGACTACATCAACAGGATTTCTTTGCAATCCGGACTTGCGTGCCTGGCAGAAGGTTCGGATTATTTCTCTACCGTCCCACTCATTAACAGTGTGCGGGAAAAAGGACCACTTAAATCTTTTCTTGCGAGCCTTGAATTACATTATTACTATGGTTTCTTCCTGTGTAAGTTCCCTAGGAAATAATGTTTTGGCATTCAGGACAGATGATAGTGATTGAAATTTCGTGAAAAGATCTCGTGGCAACGAAAAATGCTTATGTTTTCATGAATGTTACCACAACTCGATTATCAAATTTGGGATCCTCTCTCCCCTATTTCGTGACGTTACAAATCGTGCTACCGTTCCTTGGACGTTTTTCGTGCACAGTCAATCACGTCTGTCAAGGATATTATAGCAGTGGACGGACAAACGTAGTGTAGGCAGTGTTTTCAGTTGGCCTGTTGCGTATTCTTAGTGTGCGACCAATAAAACGTAGTCATTCGTTTGCCTTCCCCACAAAAGTATGTTTTCGATCGTTCCAGTTTAAGTTTTACTAGTTACTGAGATGAACTGACAGTGCTTCGACTTGTGTTTTGTCATATAACCGAAAGTTAATTATTGTTATTGGACGCAGCTTTCGTGTTTAATGTATTCCTCATTCAACAGAGTACACTCCTCGTACACCACACATAACTGTTTCAAAGTATTAAATTGTTACTGATCTTACCATGTTGGAGTGGTCATCTTAACTTGCCGTTTTGAAACAAAGGAAAATATTTTAGCGAAATGTAGCAACTAAGAAGCGGAGTATCCAAACAAACAAACATTTCCGGTTTAAGTAGTTGCAGTAGGTCTACTACACAGTAACGTAAATTAGGAGCAAAGTCCATAAGTAGATCGTTATCAGGAAAACCAGCCCACATAATGCAAAGTGCCACTACAAGAAAGAAAGTATCCAAACATGTCATTGAGTAGTCGAGGAAAGTGGACGCATTCTGTCTACTGAATCCCAACGCACGCCACTTACGAGGGAACACGCCAAGTGTCACACCCCGATCTTGCTGAAACTTCTCCCATGCCTGGGTTCCCGGGTTCGATTCCCGGCGAGGTCAGGGATTTTCTCTGCCTCGTGATGGCTGGGTGTTGTGTGCTGTCCTTAGGTTAGTTAGGTTTAAGTAGTTCTAAGTTCTAGGAGACTGATGACCATAGATGTTAAGTCCCATAGTGCTCAGAGCCATTTGAACCATTTTTTTGCTGAAACTGGTTCAGTAGAGGACGCTGTTGCTATAGTGTAGATACCTCTTAGTGGGTCAAGGATTCAACTGAAGCGGTGGCTCTGCGGCTACCATAGCGACTTCGGAACTATGCGCTGCGAGTTCGAAACCCGGTTTTTCCTTTTTCCCCCCCTCACTCTCTGAATTATCTACGAATGTTTATTCCAATTTATGTTGAAACACTGTTGTCGTTATTCGTCAGTTAATTTACTGTGTAAAGAAATAAGTTAAAAAGGGAACACACAGTGCGTAGTGGGGCGATCACTCTGTTGTAGAAATAATTCAGAAGCCAAGATCGCTTAAATAATGTTTACTGACTAACCGGTTTCAACACACTAAAGGTGCCATTATCGGATCTGAATGTAGATTAACATTTATAAACCATTTGGATATAACGATACATGAGGCAGACCAGATGATTTTAGATCAGCTTGTCTCATTCGTTTATTATTTTTTTAATTCATAAGTTACACATAAAGTTAATTGGCGAATAAAGACAACATTATTTCAACATAAATTAGAAAAAAACATTCGTAGATAATTCTGATATAGAGGCAGCAAAAAATAATAAAAAAAACAATATGGTCTCGAACACGGGAATCAAATTTAAAAAGGAACGACGGTAGCCACTGAGCCACCGCTTCAATTGCGTTCTAGGCTGCAGAAGGTATCTACACTAGAGCAACAGCGCGTTGATAACTTTGACCGTCATTTTCTCGGAAACGGTCGAGTGTCTGCAGATAAGCCGAAACACATGTTCGCTTATTTTGTCCTCTCCTTCACTGAGCAAGGTTTCCGGATAATCAGCCTATGACACTTGGCGAGTTCCCCTCGTTAGTCTAGTCGCTTCTTACGCCCGGCGAGAATTATGTATGCCTCAGAGTAAACTGCGCCACTTGGAAACACGGCGAGCGAGGATAAACACGTTTTCCTTCTTGTAAGGCAACCTTTTACAGCTAAAATTCACGAAGTGTTCTTCAGGTTGCCTCAGATATTTCAGAAATGTTTCTTGCGTTAGTCCTGCCGCATATGCAAAACGTAAACATTTCATTTCATGTAACATTTATGAGGATAAGACATGACAAGAGTGCACCAGTCCCTTCAGAGAAAAATTACAGGTTCTAAGTGGCTCCACTATGTAATGACAGGGGTACGGGCTTACGATCTCTCGTTTATGCCATCGATTTTCGTGTTACACATACTTGGCCACTCTGTTGTGGCTGCCATCGTGGAGGAGGCAGTCTGTTTCCTGCTAGCGCTGTTTCCGAAGCTGATATTAACCGCGACGAATCATTCAGTCAACGCTAAATGGCCCATCTGGCTGAGGCAGTCAAGGGCGCTATAATAGCACTTCATGCAGAGGGATATTCAAATGGCTATATAGCAAGAACTATGGGTCTTCACAAGTCGACGGTAGCCAGGTGGGTCAGACGAAAGGAAGAGAGTGGTAACCTGAATGGGAGGCCTCATGGCCGTCGCCGCAAAACAACAGCAGCTCAGGATCAGCAGATACGCCGTTTCAGGGAGAACCACCCATTCGTCAACGCATGACAAATTCAGCAAACTTTGGGTCTCAATGTTAGCAGTAAGACCGTCACTCGTCGTGTAAGGGAAGGTGAACTGAGAGCAAGAAGCGCTGCTGTGAAAGAGACATTGACTGTTTCCCAAAGAGAAGCTTGCCTTGCTTTTGCTACTGAAAATGGCGACAAACCTCTCCAGTTTTGGAGGCGAGTGATTTCCACGCACGAAAAAGTTTTCTCTACGGCATCAACCAGAAAAGTACTTGTTTACCGGCCTAAAGGTGCTAGGTATAATCGAAAATATATTTACAGTTGCTGAAGGAGTGGCAGGTAGTCGGCAACGGTATGGCATGGATATCGGCCGAAGTGTGTGGACTCCTGTGGGAAGTGGAAGGAAGATTCGATACGCGCAATTACATATCATTTCTGGAGAACATGATGTTGTCTGCTGTGGCAGCAAGATTTGGCGATGATCAGATCACGTTCCAACTAGATCGCTCGTCTATTCATATGGCACGGGTGGTTAAGAGGTGGTTCGACGACCATAGTAATATTACTGTAATGGAATGGTCACCTAAAGGAGCTGACATGAATCCCATTGAGAATATTTGGTCAGAAATGGTCAGAGTAATACGAGAAAAGGGGCAGTCACCGTCGACTCGCCGACGGCTTTCTGATGTGATTCATGACGCTTGAAATGAGTTACTTGAATCTCCTAGTTATGTGGCTCGAGTTGTGGGCTCAATGCCCAACAGACTTCGAGCTGTTGTGGAAGCCGAAGGAGGCTATACGCGATACTAAGCAGCATCAGCAGAGGTGTTTTTTTTTCAGCTCTTCACCAATCAGCTGTTTCAAGCTTTTTTTTCTTTTTTTTACTTACAGACGTATATTTTATATAATTTCAAGGAAACGCAGTAAGTGGAATGTGGACTGATTTTTGAGCCTTCATTTTGTGACGGCTAAACAGTGCTGCATCCTGGGACCCGCTATTTGTCCACATGTGCCTGAACATCAGAGGTGTAAAAAATTTTGAGAGTTAACGTGTTTCAGACAAGGAGATGATTTTTAGTTCATTTCATTTTAACCATTCACACTATGCTTTGACATTCTAATCTTTGATTTCATTTTATTATTATGTATCTTTTCTTCAGTGAAAGTCAACGGTAGTAAGCTTCAAGATATGAAGAATAACTGGATTTTTTAATTTTTGGAATAGCGTATTTATCAGTTAATATTTTCAACAAAACTGTAGTTATAGGACATATTAAGAAGCAAGTCAAAAATGGCACTGTGGAAAGATCAGGTTGGTCTCTAAAGGGTAACGACGGTAAAATAGCAAATACGAAACTATGGGTAACAACTATTGTTGATGGTGAGGAGCCATAATCGATATGCCACTTTTCTGTAATTGTATTTCTGAAGTTTATCGTCAATCCTAGGACTGAACCCGAAACTCTGTTTTACGTAAAGAATACAACCTTCAAAATTTATTTAGCAGCGCAGAATATTAAATCACAGTTTATAGATCAGGAACCTAATCCAACTGCCTTTAATTTTATTTTCACGGATGACATTGAGACAGTAAATAACAAGAGAAATAACAAAACTCTCAGAATCAATATAGAGAATTCAAGTGTCCAGCGGATTCAAAAGTTTGCTATAATAGCTAATAATTGCTTTTACAGACTCCTTCATGCCTACGTTTTCTGTCAGACAATGTTTGAAACTAGGACTAACAAGGTAAACAATTTTTCCACAAATTGTCAAATTGGAAGTCGGAGAGCCAGTTACATAAATTACGATGACAACAAACGTTTTAGAAGTAAACTGATCACAGGAGGCATCCAACGCATTTATTGTGTGTTACATGCACAGTATGTAAACTGGCAACGCCACCAACACACAATACCACTAACAGGGAAACATCCCCATCGCACCGCCCTCAGATTTAGTTATAAGTTGCACAGTGGATAGGCCTTGAAAAACTGAACACAGATCAATCGAGAAAACAGGAAGAAGTTGTGCGGAGCTATGAAAAAAATAAGCAAAATATACAAACTGAGTAGTGCATGCGCAAGGTAAGCAACATCAAGGATAGGGTGAGCTCAGGAGCGCCGTGATCCCGTGGTTAGCGTGAACAGCTGCGGAACGAGAGGTCCTTCATTCAAATCTTCCCTGGAGTGAAAAGTTTAATTTTTTATTTTCAGACAATTGTTATCTGTCCGTCCGTCCGTTCAATACGAGGTAACTGCGCCGTAGTATGATGACGCTACATCTAAACAAACATCGAAACACATGACGTCAGTCGACTACAGCGCACGGAAGAGAGAGTATTCCTGCTAACGAGGCTCCCTGGCTGGCAGTTGACTGTTCGCTACTTTGGACGAGAGTGCATTAAATACGTGAGATGCATTCCGTGGGCAATATGAATCCAGCAAATATAGCTCGTGACTTCAATAAAAATGTCAATGAGTATTTTCCGAACTGTTAGGAATCGGAAAGTTCCTTAAGGGGTCGAACGATTGTCGAACATTTGCATGATTATTTCCTACATTTGTTGATAAACAGTACGTGTGGTGATGATTGTCTGAAAATAAAAAATTAAACAACTCACTCGAGGGAGGACTTGAACCAAGGACCTCTCGTTCGGCAGGTGTTCACTCTAACCACGCGAACACGGCGCTCCCGAGCGCACACTCTCCTTGATGTTGCTTATCATGCGCATGGACTACTCAGTTTGTACATTTTGCTTATTTTTTTCATAGTTCCACACAACTTCTTCCTGTTTTCTCGATTGATCTGTGTTCAGTTTTTCAAGGCCTATACACTGGGCCAACTTATAACTAAATCTGAGGAGGGTGCGATGGGGAGGTTCCCTTGTTAGCTATGAAACAACTGTAGCAAAACGGAGCATCCTCGTTATCCATGTGATGGATAAGACGACTAATTCGCAACATAAATGTCAATGTAAGCATCAGTTTCTGTTGAAATATGCTTCCTGGACCAAATAACATACATTTCCTACGTCTTCAATGCGAATCATGTAGCAAATGTAATTTAAAGAACATATAAATATCGAGTGAATTTATTAACATTATTATGAACCACTCACAAACATAAATCGATGGTCACATAGTTGTCAAAAGTGTTCTACAGTATTGCCATTGTCCACTAGACTAGCAGCAGGAAGAAAACATTCGCTCAGCTGTGCTGAGATAATTTGCACTGACGAAGCTCGCGCTTCGAAGACGCCACAGCATCGTCTGCCACCATTTCATGGGAAACGAAATATCTCAAGTGTACAGTCTTAGACATAAAAACTGACCGCCGGCTGGCCGCCACAGAGACTAAGTCTCTTAAGGTGGCCAATAAAACTGACCGCCCCTGACAACTCTAAGTCCGGCCATCTGCACAATCTGGCAACACTGTTAGATGCTGAAGTATTAGGAGGAATTGTTGTTTACTTCCGAGATGTTATCGGATTGTGTGAGCCCATGGTCTAGTGACAGAGCGGTCCCCCTGTTTGTGAGCACATTACTCAAACTATGGTACCGCCGTCCGGACAGTCTGACGAGTTTGTTAATAGAAGAACTATCACCGCCCTCCCTGTTGCCACCTGTGCCGATACACCACGTCCCCTACTCGCTCCTCTACATCTGTGTCTTTTACCTCGAATTCAGTTACGTTCGACTTGCCTTACCAGCGACCCAACTAGCAATGGCAAAGACTGTTTATCGGGTCCTGCAACGTGGACGACCCGATAACGTCGTGGAGAGGAAGCACCCGAACGTCAACTGGCGAGTAGTGTGGAGGACAATTCACCACGTAACACTGGACACTGACGTCACGGCGATGTTGTATATCACTGTCAACGGTAAGCAGGTGACCAGATCAAGGCTACATGCGATCCACGTGGTAGACTCACCCACGTGGACGAGCTGTGGCGTTTAAGACGACGATGAACACCGTCTTAGCTGTGGTGAGTCGGCGGCAGTGTGGCACTTAGCGAGGGAAATGTCAGCATACTTCCTTCGAGTAACGCCGAATCATATCGACCCCAAGACTATCTTATTCCCGGATAAGACGTATTACCCACGCACTAAAACTAATGCAATGACGTGGCTTCGTGGACATGCACTGCATTATTTGTTTCAAGACGGCACTAAGGATACTTTAGACTTTTGGAACTATTTGCAGGAACGACATTGCAAGATCCTTCGTAACCCAAAGTATCGACAATATTTTTCCAATTATTTGTGGAGTGCGTTCCACGACCCTCCACGTATCTGGAACATCACGGGTAAGAGAAGCTAAAATTACAAGACGATGATAAAACACTACACGGTACAACGTGGGATCTACCTTGGTCATTACGAGAAGTCATACCGGGATGATACAGCAGATGGAGAGTTTCGTCGTGAACCCTCACACACTGTAGCAGTATTTGCCCCATTTCCTCTTTTTATCCCCGGTGTGATAAAGGTTTTCGCAGTTTTTGTTTCCCATGCGGTGCAAGATGTAGAACTGGTTAATGGTGGTATGGATTCCACCCTTCAGTTTTGTTTCATGGTTTCCTTAGCCTCGCACTTTGTTCTCTTTCTTTATGCCTTTTTCTCCAACCATTAGCATGTTTTTAGTAATGTGCGTCTCCAACTCGACGCAACGAGTGCACTTACTACTTTTCAGTTCCTTACTGTTAAAAAAAAAAAAAAACAAAAAAAACGTGGTAATCTTCGTGCATTCTAATCTTATGATCGCCTGTTCGCGTCCAACTATTTTTTTTTTTTTACCACAATTCTGTCTAAAGTTATGAGTCTGATTGAGCATTGAAGATAATTCGCTAAACATTCTACCCACCAGCAATAACAAGTATTCCAGAAACAACTCCGCAGGACAGCTCGTGGATGCGTCGCGATCATAACAGCTTACGCTCGAGCGTTTCCTCGCGCTGCAGCGGCTACCGGCCACCGGCCAGACGCCACCCGCCGCCTGAAATCCGGGGCCGCCCATGTGAACGCGGCGCCACGCTTTCAGTGTATGTATCAATTGTCATTTTCGAATTTGAAGTTCTGGTTTTCGACTTGCAGTTAAGCACTGCATTTTGAATACTTGACAATCATGAAATACAGTTAAGCATTGTAAAATTGAGTCGCAAGTGGAAGTAGGTGTAGCATCTGCAACACAACGTTTACTTTTGGTATAACAGAGGGGTGAATGCCGAGAAGGCCGCTAGAAAAATTTGAACTGTGTTTGGAGCGAGTGCTTTTGGGAAAAATGCGCCAGAAAAAGATATTCTTCTTTCAACAAAGATCGTTCTGGCATGAATGATTTTCCACATTAAGGAAGTCTCGACTACTGATATATGTGATAGATTACCATTTTACCAACATGCGACATTTGCATTCTACAGGCAAAGTTCAGAAGTCTGGTGTAGGAGTACTGCACGCTCTAATTCCAACAACAAAAATCAACGGAGTGATTATTATTGAACGTCATCAGGTCACTCATCGAGCATTCCTGTGCAGTATTGTTACTGGTGACGTGTTATGATGCCTTTATCGTTAATTTCCTAAGAAGAAATGAAAGGCTGTGCCCCACCAAAAGACGTAAACTCGAAGAAAGAGTATTGTGAACATAATATTTTACATCTGATAAATCAAAAAGTGTGTTTTGGGCTACGAATTCTGCCCCCAGGGTGTGTGCAACACAGCTGGAATTTGTTGCCAACAACTGAGACACCTTTCTGTCGCAGTGTAAGAAAATCGAGCAACAAAACTACATCACCTGTGCTACTGCATGATAAAGCACTATGTTGATTTGAGAAACAAAACTATCCAGGAGATTGATAGGAAAGTCGTCGCTCAGGCACTTGTATTGATAGGGAAGTCCTCTCTCAAGCATTTGTCCCTCTCGTCATATATTTGTAAAATTTTACCTTTCCCGCTCTTGGTCGATCAACCGTCAAGGCAATTCATTTCTAGACGAAAATACTCTTAAGACTACTCGGGTTTAATGACATCGTTAGAACCAGTAGGTTTCTACAGGCGTAGAATTTGTAAACAACCTTAGCATTGTCATATCGTTTTAGATATCGTGAAAGAAAATTCTGCTGCTAATTAATTTCTCTTTGACAATTACTGTTGCGTTTAGGAAATTAATGGAAAATCCAATTAAAAATACAAATTAAATTCAGCTTACTACAGAAACATTACGACGCCATTCTATCTCAATGAAGCATTAAGTTTCTGTGAGACGATTAAGCCTATTTTTACACGAATTAGTAGGATATTACCGACTTTTGACTTCAAAAAGATCTGTATTTATTTCAATTCCTGTACCATTCGTAAGCATTATGAAAATGTGACATTTCATAGATAAAATTATGTATTCACAACAACAACAAAAATGTCTTCAGAAAACAAAAGTGGCATTATGAATCTGGCAGTACGGTAAGGTTTTCGCTCTGACACTAAGAGTTACTGAAAGTAGCAGGACGAATTTTGCTCGAGCATTGTCTTACGATTCCCTTATTAAGTTTTTATCTGCCTGCTTGTAGCTGTGCTACAAAAGAATTAAAAATCTGGCTTTCACCAAGTCTCGAAAGGCGAACGAGAGCAGCTTGCACCTGGTTACTAAGCAAGTTACCTGGGAACTGGTTTTTTCCTAAGGTGGGAAGACATCCTTTTGTGGTCGAATTGGCAATTGTCAGTCAGACGTGTTCCGTTGGTCTAAGCGTTTCGGTGTGTTGAATTTGTACCAATGATCTTTCTACAGGTTTTTTTCTGTCCCAAATAGAGAGTTGAAGTCTCCCATTAGTATTTTCACGTCATCTTGGTGAATTCTGCTCAGCGTATTTTCGAGTGTGTTCCAGAATTTTTCGACATTGTCGGTGGTTTTCTTATTTTCGATGTTGGTGGGGACACGTGCATTGATGAGTGTATATTTTTTACTTGGGCTCTGAATGACCATAGTCATAAGTCGCTTGGTGATGGGCCGGCCGCGGTTGCCGAGCGGTTCCAGGCTCTTCAGTCCGGAACAGCGCGACTGCTACGGTCGCAGGTTCGAATCCAGCCTCGGGCATGAATTTGTGTGATGTCCTTAGGTTAGTTAGGTATAAGTAGTTCTAAGTTCTAGGGGACTGATGACCTCCGCTGTTAAGTCCCATAGTGCTCAGAGCCATTGGAACCTTTTGATTGTTGATAAGTGTGATTTCTTTGACAGAGTTGATAGATCTGTGTTCGAGAAATGCAATGCCGAAGATTGGTACACCTTTCGCTACCTTTTGTTGTATTTTGCTCTTGAAGATGCAATGGTTTCCCTAATTCAAGGTTTCATTGTCAGTTAGTCGTGGTTCTTGAGGAGCAAGGATGAGAATTTTTTGTCGGTCGATTTCTTTTGTGAGATTATTTAGTTTTCGTGTTTGGATCAAGGTATCGATGTTTGCTTTTAAATGCATGTTTTTTGCTTGTAGGGAAATTTACCAGAGATCTTCGATATTATCTGTCGTGCTAACCTGGACTCCCCAGAATCCGAAAATCCAACTGCCGCCTGTCGACAGCCGGGTTGTGTACCACCTGGGATAAAGTTGGCTTTGCTTGCATAGTTCATGTTTGCTTGTGTTTCATTGGTTGTGCTTGGGTGATACCAGGACCGGACAGGACCAGAGGGTGTTGAAGCCTTTGAAAGCAAATATTTTCAGCCAAGCTCATTGAGCTAACAGACGGTGACCAGAGTAGCGGTGATTTTCACTCAGACGTGTCTGGATTTTGGGTTCAACGGATTGCGTAGCCGTTCAGGATTGTGTTAGTATTTGGTTCACCCCTAGTATTTGATTTCCTCGGTACCACCCATACGGGGGAGGGTTTGCCCTATCCGCCACACGCGATTATTATTATTATTATTATTGTCATTATGTCTCAGCAAATCCGATATGGTGTATTTCCCACCACTGAAATAGATGTGTATTGTTCGATTCAGTATTCCCATCACATAAATGTGGTTTAAAAATACGTTACATTGGTACTAGTAGATATATTTCTCACTTTTTCTTAGACAGTTGCTACCTGTTACTCCATCATAGGAATTTATGTGCGGAGCATTGTTGCAATACAGACGTTCAAATTATCCGATTTCTGTAATTTCATTTCGATACCAGATCGTTCTAATCGGATTCAGCCAGGTAGTCTTAATGTGGATATCCGACTACAACTCTCGTCATATGATAGACTGAGTAAACCACATTCTTAATCGGACTGTTGAATATAGATTACTTATCTATAGCAGGGCTTGAATTCTTAAACACTGTGGAAAATAATAATCCAATCTGCTTATTACAAATACGTTATTTCAATATAAATATATGAACTAACGAGATATCAGTTTATTTACAGGAGCAGAACAAATGTTCAAATGTGTGTGAAATCGTATGGGACTTAACTGCTAAGGTCATCAGTACCTAAGCTTACACACTACTTAACCTAAATTATCCTAAGGACAAACACACACACCCATGCCCGAGGGAGGACTCGAACCTCCGCCGGGATCAGCCACGCAGCCCATGACTGCAGCGCCCCTGATCGCTCGGCTAATCCCGCGCGGCTACTAAAAGTATACTCGTCCACAAACCCATGTGGACAATTATCTGATAATCGGTCAAGCTTTGCTTTGTCGCAGCTCTTTAGGATACAAGTCCATTTACTTTCAGACTCCTCCTTACAATTCTTGCAATGCAAGGTAATTGAAAAAACTCATCCTCTCGACGCCAACTGAGGAACTGACTGGTGCATGTGTTGTTCAACACACAGTAGTTGTCACCCTCACTGGAATCAATGACTGTGTGTGCGCGCTCGCTTGTGTGTGTGTGTGTGTGTGTGTGTGTGTTTGTATGTGTGTGTGTGTGTGTGTGTGTTTTCGTGTTCATGCACAATCTGAATCAGTACTATTAACATTACAGAGACAACCGGCAATAAATATTGCATCAAATATGTTAATGCGATGGGAAGTTACAAACTGAATTTTCACCCAACCCACGTCCTGCATATTACGTTAAGTAAGATGTATTAACTCCATAGTATCGTTAGCAGAGACAGTGCGCTCTTGTTGTCGAGGCCTGCGACAAGCGCAGCGATCAGCGGTGCCCAATGCCGCCGCGATTTGTTTATGTTGGCTGACTTTAAAAAAAAAAATAGTGCAGTGGTCAGCACGTCTGTCTAGTAAGCAGGAGGTCTAGTTTCGAAGCTCAGTTGGTCACAAATTTTCATCTGCCGTCGTTGCTGTATTTCAACGCGCTGTGACTGTATGGACATCGGTCCCTCGATATTTAAGATGCAATTGTTTTTTGAGGCGATAGAGATGATTTGCGAACATTTGTCTTGCCATCAAAATAACGGGACTCCAACGGCATCCAATCCTTAGTCATACCTTTGTGCCGGCGCTAACCCATGTCATATACATGCGAATTAGATTGTAGTTCATATTTAGTCAAATAACGAATGGTCAGTATACAAGTATGCCGGCCAGGCTGGCCGAGTGATTCTAGGCGCTACAGTCTGGAACCGCGCGACAGCTACGGTCTCAGGTTCGACTCCAATCTCGGGCATGGATGCGTCTGATGTCCTTAGGTTAGTTAGGTTTAAGTATTTCTAAGTTCTAGCGGACTGATGACCTCAGACGTTAAGTCCCATAGCGCCCAGAGTCATTTGAACCATTTTTGAAGTATACAAGTATTTACAAACAGTAGAAGCAGGATTGCAGCGAACTGATCACTTAACCAAGTGAAACATAGAGTACCTGTGTAATGAGTCATTCCAGCTGCATAGCTGAGGGTAATATTTTTTAAGCAATTCATTGCAGAATTAATGTAATACCCGCACGATGATCTCTGTAGTCATACTGTATCATTAGCAGCCCGCGAATGGAGTACTATGTTCGTTAAATCGGATTACTCAAGCTGAGGCCAAATAAAGACAAGCGACGACGCCATAACACTATCTTTACTTAAGTAGGTAGTCAGCGCTAAATTATGAGCGCCACCATTAACGTTGCTGTAAGCAGTTTGACAGCATAACACCACCACAACTACTGACAACCTGAAACATTATCATCACGCAGTTGTAACTCGCAGTGATTACAAGTTCGTCATGTTTGTCAAGAATAGCGGAAAGCGCCTCTGAAGTTCCATTTCCATTACGCCTAGGACGGAGAGAATCCTAAATATCAGTAACAGGTCACCTAGCGAAGAGAAGAGTCCACGTATTGCCTCAAGTTCTTGCAGTTTGATGTTAATGCAGTTCCAGATGGTTTCACACTAACGGGTTCTTTTGGCTATCGGAATACTCATATGGGAATTATATAAGTGTAATTGCTAGAACGTTCAACTACCTTAATAACACCTCATTCTGGATTGAATACGACTCGGAAAGCAACGTTAATTTGACGTTTCCAACCATATCCTGACGCCTTACTGAATGAAGTCTGAAGTGCACGCACAGTTATGTTGCCTGCCGCAAGGATTCTGTGAAGTGTTGTGGCAGCTGGCAGTCATTGCTGAATACAGAAATGTGCAAATATCCTCACTGTTCTAGGGGAACTCGTCTTTGTTGCATTTTTTCCATACCGTAATTAGCACAATAACATAAGGCTTGTTCTGCTGAAGAACTTGATGCCCACAAGTCCTTAAACAAGAATCTCCTACCGTGAGTAATGCATGAAAGGAAACACACTTTTGGACAAAAGAATGGACACCTCCCTGCTTTTTGCGTTTCCGATTGCGCCTACGATAAGAATCTGGTGTCATATTATGTTTCAGAACCCTAAACTGATTATTTTTTTACCTCATACTAAAACAAAAGCTATGATATGAGATGAGGAAATGACTTATATGCTTCTTAGGAACTTAAGTTTTTCGTGTTAATTTTCTCACTTCATTCTAAAACAAGGGCGTTAATATGAGAAGAGGAAATGAAATATACGCTTCCAAGACATAATATTTCCTTGTGTGCTACTACTGCATACATGAAAGCCCTGCTGTTAATTTTTGTATGTTGGATAAATATTGATATCACCTCACATTGCTTTGTGAGAAGGTTCCTATTTTCTTGGGATTAAAATAGATTCGACATTTCATCACTGGTTAATATTCTGATGACTAATGACATGACACCCGTTGCAATTACTCCATGGCACCTGCGAGTAGAGTCTCACGTTGGTTACTATAAGAACACGCAGGCAGTGATATCCGCTCACTGCAGTCAGAACCAAGGTGATTTCTTCCAGTTTATGGCGAAGCGTCTGCTGCAGTGTCCACGCTCAGCCAACATAAACAAATCGCGGTGGCATTGGGCACTGCTGATCGCTGCGCTTGTCGCAGGCCTCGACAACAAGAGCGCACTGTCTCTGCTAACGATACTATGGAGTTAATACATCTTACTTAACGTAATATGCAGGACGTGGGTTGGGTGAAAATTCAGTTTGTAACTTCCCATCGCATTAACATATTTGATGCAATATTTATTGCCGGTTGTCTCTGTAATGTTAATAGTATTGATTCAGATTGTGCATGAACACGAAAACTCACTCACTCACACACACACACACACACACACACACACACACACACACACACACACACAAGCGAGCGCGCACACACAGTCATTGATTCCAGTGAGGGTGACAACTACTGTGTGTTGAACAACACATGCACCAGTCAGTTCCTCAGTTGGCGTCGAGAGGATGAGTTTTTTCAATTACCTTGCATTGCAAGAATTGTAAGGAGGAGTCTGAAAGTAAATGGACTTGTATCCTAAAGAGCTGCGACAAAGCAAAGCTTGACCGATTATCAGATAATTGTCCACATGGGTTTGTGGACGAGTATACTTTTAGTAGCCGCGCGGGATTAGCCGAGCGGTCAGGGGCGCTGCAGTCATGGGCTGCGTGGCTGATCCCGGCGGAGGTTCGAGTCCTCCCTCGGGCATGGGTGTGTGTGTTTGTCCTTAGGATAATTTAGGTTAAGTAGTGTGTAAGCTTAGATAGTGATGACCTTAGCAGTTAAGTCCCATACGATTTCACACACATTTGAACATTTGTTCTGCTCCTGTAAATAAACTGATATCTCGTTAGTTCATATATTTATATTGAAATAACGTATTTGTAATAAGCAGATTGGATTATTATTTTCCACAGTGTTTAAGAATTCAAGCCCTGCCATAGATAAGTAATCTATATTCAACAGTCCGATTAAGAATGTGGTTTACTCAGTCTATCATATGATGAGAGTTGTAGTCGGATATCCACATTAAGACTACCTGGCTGAATCCGATTAGAACGATCTGGTATCGAAATGAAATTACAGAAATCGGATAATTTGAACGTCTGTATTGCAACAATGCTCCGCACATAAATTCCTATGATGGAGTAACAGGTAGCAACTGTCTAAGAAAAAGTGAGAAATATGTCTACTAGTACCAATGTAACGTAATTATAAACCACATTTATGTGATGGGAATACTGAATCGAACAATACACATCTATTTCAGTGGTGGGAAGATACACCATATCGGATTTGCTGAGACATAATGACAATAATAATAATAATAATAATCGCGTGTGGCGGATAGGGGAAACCCTCCCCCATATGGGTGTTACCGAGGAAATCAAATACTAGGGGTGAACCAAATACTAACACAATCCTGAACGGCTACTCAATCCGTTGAACCCAAAATCCAGACACGTCTGAGTGAAAATCACCGCTACTCTGGTCACCGTCTGTTAGCTCAATGAGCTTGGCTGAAAATATTTGCTTTCAAAGGCTTCAACACCCTCTGGTCCTGTCCGGTCCTGGTATCACCCAAGCATAACTAATGAAACACAAGCAAACATGAACTATGCAAGCAAAGTCAACTTTATCCCAGGTGGTACACTACCCGGCTGTCGACAGGCGGCAGTTGGATTTTCGGATTCTGGGGAGTCCAGGTTAGCACGACAGATAATATCGAAGATCTCTGGTAAATTTCCCTACAAGCAAAAAACATGCATTTAAAAGTAAACATCGATACCTTGATCCAAACACGAAAACTAAATAATCTCACAAAAGAAATCGACCGACAAAAAATTCTCATCCTTGCTCTTCGAGAACCACGACTAACTGACAATGAAACCTTGCATTAGGGAAACCATTGCATCTTCAAGAGCAAAATACAACAACAGGTAGCGAAAGGTGTACCAATCTTCGGCATTGCATTTCTCGAACACAGATCTATCAACTCTGTCGAAGAAATCACACCCATCAACAATCAAAAGGTTCCAATGGCTCTGAGCACTATGGGACTTAATAGCGGAGGTCATCAGTCCCCTAGAACTTAGAACTACTTATACCTAACTAACTTAAGGACATCACTCAGATTCACGCCCGAGGCTGGATTCGAACCTGCGACCGTATCAGTCGCGCTGTTCCGGACTGAAGAACCTAGAATCACTCGGCCACCGCGGCCGGCCCATCACCAAGCGACTTATGACTATGGTCATTTAGAGCCCAAGTAAAAAATATACACTCATCAATGCACGTGTCCCCACCAACATCGAAAATAAGAAAACCACCGACAATGTCGAAAAATTCTGGAACACACGAGAAAATACGCTGAGCAAAATTCACCAAGATGACGTGAAAATACTAATGGGAGGCTTCAACTCTCTATTTGGGACAGAAAAAAACCTGTAGAAAAATCATTGGTACAAATTCAACACACCGAAACGATTAGACTAACGGAACACGTCTGATTGACATTTGCCAATTCAACAACAAAAGGATGTCTTCCCACTTTAGGAAAAAACCAGTTCCCGGGTAAAATGCTTAGTACCAGTTGCAAGCTGCTTTCGTTCGCCTTTCGAGACTTGGTGAAAGCCAGATTTTTAATTCTTTTGTAGCACAGCTACAAGCAGGCAGATAAAAACTTAATAAGGGAATCGTAAGACAACGCTGGAGCAAAATTCGTCCTGCTACTTTCAGTAACTCTTAGTGTCAGAGTGAAAACCTTGCCGTGCTGCCAGATTCATAATGCCACTTTGGTTTTCTGCCGACATTTTTGTTGTTGTTGTGAATACATAATTTTATCTATGAAATGTCACATTTTCATAATACTTACGAATGGTACAGGAAATGAAATAAATACAGATCTTTCCGATGTCAAAAGTCGGTAATATCCTACTAATTCGTGTTAAAATAGGCTCAATCGTCTCATAGAAACCTAATGCTTTATTAAGATAGACTGCTTTCGTGATGTTTCTGTAGTAAGCTGAATTTAATTTGGATTAATACAGTGAATATTTTAATTGGATTTTCCATTAGTTTACTAAACGCAACAGTAATTGTCAAAGAGAAATTAATTAGCAGCAGAACTTTCTTTCACGATATCTAAAACGATATGACAATGCTAAGGTTGTTTACAAATTCTACGCCTGTAGAAACCTACTGGTTCTAACGATGTCATTAAACCCGAGTAGTCTTAAGAGTATTTTCGTCTAGAAATGAATTGCCTTGACGGTTGATCGACCAAGAGCGGGAAAGGTAAAATTTTACAAATATATGACGAGAGGGACAAATGCTTGAGAGAGGACTTCCCTATCAATACAAGTGCCTGAGCGACGACTTTCCTATCAATCTCCTGGATAGTTTTGTTTCTCAAATCAACATAGTGCTTTATCATGCAGTAGCACAGGTGATGTAGTTTTGTTGCTCGATTTTCTTACACTGCGACAGAAAGGTGTCTCAGTTGTTGGCAACAAATTCCAGCTGTGTTGCACACCGTAGCCCAAAACACACTTTTTGATTTATCAGATGTAAAATATTATGTTCACACTACTCTCACCTTGAGTTTACGTCTTTTGGTGGGGCACAGCCTTTCATTTCTTCTTAGGAAATTAACGATAAAGGCATTAACACGTCACCAGTAACAGTACTGCATAGGAATGCTCGATGAGTGACCTGATGACGTTCAATAATAGTCACTCCGTTGATTTTTGTTGTATCGAATTAGAGCATGCAGTACTCCTGCACCAGACTTCTGAAAATTGCCTGTTGAATGATAATTCAAGTGGTTCATAACTATGTTAGTAAATTCACTCGATATTTTTATGTCCTTTAAATTACATTTGTTACATGATTCGCATTGAAGACGTAGGAAATGTATGTTATTTGGTCCAGGAAGCACGTTCCAACAGAAATTGATGCTTACATTGACATTTATGTTGCGTATTAGTCGTCTTATCCATCACATGGATAACGAGGATGCTCCGTTTTGCTACCGTTGTTTCATAGCTAACAAGTGAACTTCCCCATCGCACCCTCCTCAGATTTAGTTATAAGTTGGCCCAGTGGATAGGCCTTGAAAAACTGAACGCAGATCAATCGAAAAAACAGGAAGAAGTTGTGTGGAACTATGAAAACAATAATCAAATTAAACAAACTGAGTAGTCCATGCGCATGATAAGCAACATCAAGGAGAGTTTGAGGTCGGGAGCGCCGTGGTCGCGTCGTTAGAGAGAACAGCTGCCGAACGAGAAGTCCTTGGTTCAAGTCTTCCCTCGAGTGAGTAGTTTGATTTTTTATTTTCAGACAATCATCACCATACGTACTGTTTATCAACAAATGTAGAAAATAATCATACAAATGTTCGACAATCGTTTGATCCCTTAAGGAATTTTCCGATGCCTTACAGTTCGGAAAATATTCGTTGACATTGTTATTAAAGTTGCGAGGTATATTTGCTGGATTCATGTTGCCCACGCAATGCATCTCGCGTATTTAATGCACTCCCGTCAAAGTAGCGAACAGTCAACTGCCAGCCAGGGAGCCTCGTTAGCAGGAATACTCTCTCTTCCGTGCGCTGTAGTCGACTGACGTCATGTGTTTCGATGTTTGTTTAGATGTAGCGTCATCATACTACGGCGCAGTTACCTCGTATCGAACGGACGGACGGACAGATAACAATTGTCTGAAAATAAAAAATTAAACTTTTCACTTCAGGGAAGATTTGAATGAAGGACCTCTCGTTCCGCAGCTGTTCACGCTAACCACGGGATCACGGCGCTCCTGCCGGCCGCGGTGGCCGTGCGGTTCTGGCGCTGCAGTCCGGAACCGCGGGACTGCTACTGTCGCAGGTTCGAATCCTGCCTCGGGCATGGGTGTGTGTGATGTCCTTAGGTTGGTTAGGTTTAAGTAGTTCTAAGTTCTAGGGGACTGATGACCTAAGATGTTGAGTCCCATAGTGCTCAGGGCCATTTGAACCATTTAAACGGCGTTCCTGAGCTCACCCTATCCTTGATGTTTCCTATTTTGCGCATGGCTACTCAGTTTGTATATTTTGCTTATTTTTTTTAATAGTTCCACACAACTTCTTCCTGTTTTCTCAATTGATCTGTGTTCAGTTTTCCAGGCCCATCCACTGTGCAACTTATAACTAAATCTGAGGGCGGTGCGATGGGGATGTTCCCTTGTTAGTGGTATCGTGTGTTGGTGGCGTTGCCAGTTTACATACTGTGCATGTAACACACAATAAATGCGTTGGATGCCTCCTGTGATCAGTTTACTTCTAAAACGTTTGTTGTCATCGTAATTTATGTAACTGGCTCTCCGACTTCCAATTTGACAATTTGTGGAAAAATTGTTTACCTTGTTAGTCCTAGTTCCAAACATTGTCTGACAGAAAATGTAGGCATGAAGGAGTCTGTAAAAGCAATTATTTGATATTATAGCAAACTTTTGAATCCACTGGACACTTGAATTCTCTATATTGATTCTGAGAGTTTTGTTATTTCTCTTGTTATTTACTGTCTCAATGTCATCCGTGAGAATAAAATTAAAGGCAGTTGGATTAGGTTCCTGATCTATAAACTGTATTTTAATATTCTGCGCTGCTAAATAAATTTTGAAGGTTATATTCTTTACGTAAAACAGAGCATCGGTGTCAGTCCTAGGATTGACGATAAACTTCAGAAATACAGTTACATAATAGTGGCATATCGATTATGGCTCCTCACCATCAACAATAGTTGTTACCCATAGTTTCGTATTTGCTATTTTACCGTCGTTACCCTTTAGAGACCAACCTGATCTTTCCACAATGCCATTTTTGACTTGCTTCTTAATATGTCCTATAACTACAGACTTGTTGAAAATGTTGTTGTTGTTGTGGTCTTCAGTCCTGAGACTGGTTTGATGCAGCTCTCCATGCTACTCTATCCTGTGCAAGCTTCTTCATCTCCCAGTACCTACTGCAACCTACATCTTTCTGAACCTGCTTAGTGTATTCATCTCTTGGTCTCCCCCTACGATTTTTACCCTCCACGCTGCCCTCCAATACTAAATTGGTGATCCCTTGATGCCTCAGAACATGTCCTACCAACCGATCCCTTCTTCTGGTCAAGTTGTGCCACAAACTTCTCTTCTCCCCAATCCTATTCAATACTTCCTCATTAGTTATGTGATCTACCCATCTAATCTTCAGCATTCTTCTGTAGCACCACATTTCGAAAGCTTCTATTCTCTTCTTGTCCAAACTATTTCCCGTCATGTTTCGCTCCCATACATGGCTACACTCCATACAAATACTTTCAAAAATGACTTCCTGACACTTAAATCTATACTCGATGTTAACAAATTTCTCTTCTTCAGAAACGCTTTCCTTGCCATTGCCAGTCTACATTTTATATCCTCTCTACTTCGACCATCATAAGTTATTTTGCTCCCCAAATAGCAAAACTCCTTTACTACTTTAAGTGTCTCATTTCCTAATCTAATTCCCTCAACATCACCCGACTTAATTCGACTACATTCCATTATGCTCGTGTTGCTTTTGTTGATGTTCATCTTATACCCTCCCTTCAAGACACTATCCATTCCGTTCAACTGCTCTTCCAAGTCCTTTGCTGTCTCTGACAGAATTACAATGTCATCGGCGAACCTCAACGTTTTTATTTCTTCTCTATGGATTTTAATACCTACTCCGAATTTTTCTTTTGTTTCCTTTACTGCTTGCTCAATATACAGATTGAATAGCATCGGGGAGAGGCTACAACCCTGTCTTACTCCCTTCCCAACTACTGCTTCTCTTTCATGCCCCTCGACTCTTATAACTGCCATCTGGTTTCTATACAAATTGTAAATAGCCTTTCGCTCCCTGTATTTTACCCCTGCCACCTTTAGAATTTGAAAGAGAGTATTCCAGTCAACATTGTCAAAAGCTTTCTCTAAGTCTACAACTGCTAGGAACGTATGTTTGCCTTTCCTTAATCTTTCTTCTAAGATAAGTCGTAAGGTCAGTATTGCCTCACGTGTTCCAGTATTTCTACGGAATCCAAACTGATCTTCCCCGAGGTCGGCTTCTACTAGTTTTTCCATTCGTCTGTAAAGAATTCGTGTTAGTATTTTGCAGCTGTGGCTTATTAAACTGATTGTTCGGTAATTTTCACATCTGTCCACGCCTGCTTTCTTTGAGATTGGAATTATTATATTCTTCTTGAAGTCTGAGGGTATTTCGCCTGTTTCATACATCTTGCTCACCAGATGGTAGAGTTTTGTCAGGACTGGCTCTCCCAAGGCCGTCAGTAGTTCCAATGGAATGTTGTCTACTCCGGGGGCCTTGTTTCGACTCAGGTCTTTCAGTGCTCTGTCAAACTCTTCACGCAGTATCGTATCTCCCATTTCATCTTCATCTACATCCTCTTCCATTTCCATAATATTGTCCTCAAGTGCATCGCCCTTGTATAGAACCTCTATATACTCCTTCCACCTTTCTGCTTTCCCTTCTTTGCTTAGAACTGGGTTTCCATCTGAGCTCTTGGTGTTCATACAAGTGGTTCTCTTATCTCCGAAGGTCTCTTTAATTTTCCTGTAGGCAGTATCTATCTTACCCCTAGTGAGATAAGCCTCCACATCCTTACATTTGTCCTCTAGCCATGCCTGCTTAGCCATTCTGCACTTCCTGTCGATCTCATTTTTGAGACGTTTGTATTCCTTTGTGCCTGCTTCACTTACTGCATTTTTATATTTTCTCCTTTCATCAATTAAATTCAATATTTCTTCTGCTACCCAAGGATTTCTACTAGCCCTCTTCTTTTTACCTACTTGATCCTCTGCTGCCTTGACTACTTCATCCCTCAAAGCTACCCATTCTTCTTCTACTGTATTTCTTTCCCCCATTCCTGTCAATTGTTCCCTTATGCTCTCCCTGAAACTCTGTACAACCTCTGGTTCTTTCAGTTTATCCAGGTCCCATCTCCTTAAATTCCCACCTTTTTGCAGTTTCTTCAGTTTTAATCTACAGGTCATAACCAATAGATTGTGGTCAGAGTCCACATCTGCCCCTGGAAATGTCTTACAATTTAAAACCTGGTTCCTAAATCTCTGTCTTACCATTACATAATCTATCTGATACCTTTTAGTATCTCCAGGGTTCTTCCATGTATACAACCTTCTATCATGATTCTTAAACCAAGTGTTAGCTATGATTAAGTTGTGCTCTGTGCAAAATTCTACCAGGCGGCTTCCTCTTTCATTTCTTAGCCACAATCCATATTCACCTACTACGTTTCCTTCTCTCCCTTTTCCTACACTCGAATTCCAGTCACCCGTGACTATTAAATTTTCTTCTCCCTTCGCTATCTGAATAATTTCTTTTATTTCATCATACATTTCTTCAATTTCTTCGTCATCTGCAGAGCTAGTTGGCATATAAACTTGTACTAATGTAGTAGGTGTTGGCTTCGTATCTATCTTGGCCACAATAATGCGTTCACTATGCTGTTTGTAGTAGCTTACCCGCATTCCTATTTTCCTATTCATTATTAAACCTACTCCTGCATTACCCCTATTTGACTTTGTGTTTATAACCCTGTAGTCACCTGACCAGAAGTCTTGTTCCTCCTGCCACCGAACTTCACTAATTCCCACTATATCTAACTTTAACCTATCCATTTCCCTTTTTAAATTTTCTAACCTACCTGCTCGGTTAAGGGATCTGACATTCCACGCTCCGATCCGTAGAACGCCAGTTTTCTTTCTCCTGATAACGACATCCTCTTAAGTAGTCCCCGCCCGGAGATCCGCATGGGGGACTATTTTACCTCCGGAATATTTTACCCAAGAGGACACCATCATCATTTAATCATACAGTAAAGCTGCATGCCCTCGGGAAAAATTACGGCTGTAGTTTCCCCTTGCTTTCAGCCGTTCGCATTACCAGCACAGCAAGGCCGTTTTGGTTATTGTTACAAGGCCAGATCAGTCAATCATCCAGACTGTTGCCCTTGCAACTACTGAAAAGGCTCTGCCCCTCTTCAGGAACCACACGTTTGTCTGGCCTCTCAACAGATACCCCTCCGTTGTGGTTGTACCTACGATACGGCTATCTGTATCGCTGAGGCACACAAGCCTCCCCACCAACGGCAAGGTCCATGGTTCATGGGGGGGGGGGGGGGGTTGTTGAAAATATTAACTGTTAAATACGCTATTCCACAAATTAGACTTCCAGTTATTCTTCATATCTTGAAACTTACTACCATTGACTTTCACTGAAGAAAAGATACATAATAATAAAATGAAATCAAAGATTAGAATGTCGAAGCATAGTGTGAATGGTTAAAATGAAATGAACTAAAAATAATCTTCTTGTCTAAAACACGTTCCTCTTCCAGAGAACTTCGGCACCTCTCAAAATTTTTTCACCTCTGATGTTTAGCCACATGTGCACAAATAGCGGGTCTCATGATGCAGCACTATTCAGCCGTCACAAAATAAAGCCTCAAAAATCAGTAAATAAAACTATTCTTCTACTATTGCTCCGAATCGCATATACCAACCGCCCTTTGCTGCGACATCGACTCAAAGTCTATTGGGTATTTGATTTTACTCTGCTTTTTCGGGCCTCCTTACTTCTCCTTCTAGCCCAACCTTTGTTCTCCAATTACGCCTTCATCGGCGAGCTTCTCCTCAATATTTTTAATTTGAGCTGAACTGTTTTGTACCCTTCTTGCATATACACGTGTGTAATGTATCTTATAGAGACTGCATGAATGTATAAGGTGAGTATTTCTTCTCTTATCAAATTAAATATTACATATCTTGCTATGAATTAATTTGTTTGTCCACATTCCACTTACTTCGTTTCCTTGAAATTATATAAAATATACGTCTGTAAAAAAAAAAAAAAAAAAAAAAAAAACTTGAAACAGCTTTTGCAGCTGATTGGTGAAGGGCTGAACACCTCTGCTGATGCTGTTTAGTATCGCGTACAGCCTACTTTGGCTTCCACAACAGCTGGAAGTCTGTTGGGCATTGAGCCCACAACTCGAGCCACATAACTAGGAGATTCAAGTAACTCATTCCAAGCGTCATGAATTTGCTGACTTTGTCGTGCATTGACAAATGGATGGTTCTCACTGAAACGGCGTATCTGCTGATCCTGAGCTGCTGTTGTTTTGCGACGACGGCCATGAGGCCTCCCATTCAGGTTACCACTCTCTTCCTTTCGTCTGATCCACCTGGCTACCGTCGACTTGTGAAGACCCATAGTTCTTGCTATATAGCCATTTGAATATCCCTCTGCATGAAGTGCTATTATAGCGCCCTTGACTGCCTCAGCCAGATGGGCCATTTAGCGTTGACTGAATGGTTCGTCGCGGTTAATATCGGCTGCGGAAACAGCGCTGGCAGGAAACAGACTGCCTCCTCCACGATGGCAGCCACAACGCAGAGGCCAAGTATGTGTAACACGGAAATCGACGGCATAAACGAGAGATCGCAAGCCCGTACCCGTGTCATTACATAGTGGAGCCACTTAGAATCTGTAATTTTTCTGAGAAGGGACTGGTCCACTCTTGTCATGTCTTATCCTGATAAATATTACATGAAATGAAATGTTTACGTTTTGTATATGCGGCAGGCCTAAAGCAAGAAACATTTCTGAAATATCTGAGGCAACCTGAAGAACACTTCGTGAATTTTATCTGTAAAAGGTTGCCTTACAAGAAGGAAAACGTGTTTATCCCCGCTCGCCGTGTTTCCAAGTGGCGCAGTTTACTCTGAGGCATACATAATTCTCGCCGGGCGTAAGAAGCGACTCGACTAACGAGGGGAACTCGCCAAGTGTCATATGCTGACTGTCCGGAAACCTTGCTCAGTGAAGGAGAGGACAAAATAAGCGAACATGTGTTTCGGCTTATCTGCAGACACTCGACCGTTTCCGAGAAAATGACGGTCAAAGTTATCAACGCGCTGATGCTCTAGTGTAGATACCTTCTGCAGCCGAGAACGCAATTGAAGCGGTGGCTCATTGGCTACCGTCGTTCCTTCTTAACTTTGATACCCGTGTTCGAGACCATATTGGGTTTCTTATTATTTTTTTCCCTGCCTCTCTATCAGAATTATCTACGAATGTTTTTTTCTAATTTTTGTTGAAATAATGTTGTCATTATTCGGCAATTAACTTCGTGTGTAATTTATGAATTAAAAAAATAATAAACGAATGAGACAAGCTGATCTAAAATCATCTGGTCTGCCTCATGTATCGTTATATCCAAATGGTTTATAAATGTTAATCTACATTCAGAATCAATGATGGTACCTTTAGTGTGTTGAAACCGTTTATACAGTAAACAGTATTTAAGCGATCTTGGCTTCTGAATTATTTCTACAACAAAGTGATCGCCCCACTACGCACTGTGTGTTCCCTTTTTAACTTATTTCTTTACACAGTAAATTAACTGACGAATAACGACAACAGTGTTTCAACATAAATTGGAATAAACATTCGTAGATAATTCAGAGAGTGAGGGAGGGAAAAAAGGAAAAACCGGGTTTCGAACTCGCAGCGCATAGTTCCGAAGTCGCTATGGTAGCCGCAGAGCCACGGCTACAGTTGAATCCTTACCCGCTAAGAGGTATCTACACTATAGCAACAGCGCATTGACAACTTTGACCGTCGTTTTCTCAGAAGCGGTAGAGAGAAAGCAGATAAGCCTGGACACGTGTTCGCTTATTTTGTCCCCTCTTTCACTGAGCGAAGTCTCAGCAAGATCGGGGAATTTCCTGGGGAACTTACACAGGATGAAACCATAGTAATAATGTAATTCAAGGCTCGCAAGAAAAGATTTAAGTGGTCCTTTTTCCGCACACTGTTAATGAGTGGGACGTTAGAGAAATAACCCGAACCTTCTGCCAGGCACGTAAGTCCGGATTGCAAAGAAATCCTGTTGATGTAGTCATGTAGATGTAACAACGAAATTATGTTGTAATTACGACATGTGACTTTCATTTGATTTGAAAATCGAAGTTGCTTGCTGTTTATTTACTTTTTGTTCATTAGTTTCAGCCATATACGAACACCTAGGCGCGTTAAATTGATATTGAAATAAAGTGTCATGCATGGACCAATAACAATAAATTCCCACCTACTTGTTATAGTACTGCAGTATCTGCCAGCGTCTTCAGAAGTGGATATCGCATACGACGTTCCTAGGGTGTTTATAAATGGATATTGCAGACGACTTCGAACAAAGTTTGAATGTAGCTTCGTAAAAGTTCCGTGATCAAACGATCTGAGTTGCTGGCGAATACAGTTTATCCTCACTAGACAGTATATATTATCATTATACATGAGGTGAATAGGGTTTCGCCGGGTGCGGTGGCCGAGCGTTTACAGGCGCTTCAGTCACGAACCGCACGGCTGCTTCAGTCGCAGGTTGGAATCCTACCTCGGGCATAGATGTCTGTGATGCCCTTAGGCTAGCTAGGTTTAAGTAGTTCTAGGTCTAGGGGCTGATGACCTAAGCAGTTAGGTCGCATAGTTCTTGAAGCCATTTTTTGACCTTTCGCGTAAATTTTCTTTACATAAACGATCGTATCTTTAGATTGCGTTGACATACAAGCTCACTTTTTTACACCACCAAGGGACCGGTTACCGAAAGAAGTGCGATATATTTCCGCTTATTATGTCCACCCGTTCTGGAGGTAAACGGGTTTTAAGGGTTGGGTAGACCGATAGACGGTCAAGAAAGTGAGACTAGTAGGGTTCCGTTTTTACCGGTTCCCGAATGATTGTCACATAAGCAGTGACATAAAGGAAGAAAATTCGTGTTTTTGAGTCCAGAAAGCTCTATGCAACAGAAACTGCAGATTTTCATTGCGAAATTGCCGGCTTGTTCATGTCTGGGGTAATAATAGAGGGCTGTTTGCCTGGGTTGTCTGCTAGCGTAGTGAAAGGAAGGTCTGGTTTGTTTTCGGTTCTAATCTCTATGGAGGCAGGTAGAACATCAGTAAAGCAATTTTAAGAAATTCTCGCGCCCCCAATACGTTTTATCGCTACCTTTATTCTGTACTGGCGCCCTGTGGATGTCAATATGACACTCTTGTAGAATTTCATACATGTTACTACCTCCTTTTTCCGCTTCTGTCAATAATGGAAATGACTTAAGCGTGGCACTGAATGATTTTTAAGTGAATTTCGTTATGAATCTTCACGCATTGCTAACTTTGCACACTTTCATGGTAGATCAGCACCGGTAATCCAGTATGACTGGTCTGAACGTTCACACAGACCGTGTCGCGGCCGAATGCGGAGAATATTTTGCTACTTCGTAACGATCTGGGGTTCTTTGTCTTACTGAAACAGTTAAGTTATCTCGATAAGTTGAAATTCATTTTTATTGGTCCAGTTCATACCAATTAGAGTTTCTTATTTCAGTTCTGTCTTATATTTACGTGTCGTATTTAACACACTAATCAGCATTAATATAGTCTTACAAATGATTGGAAACAGTCTAAAAAAGTTCAGATAGTTTGTCAATTTCACGCCTGTGCATATTATGTTGGTAGCACTTCGTCGCCTTGCCTGTTATGCTGTGTAGCAGACTTTAAAGCCGTGCGGATCAGCATAACGAAAAGGCGAGGGGTCTCGCTCGTTTTGTCCACGACTGTACGTGTACTGCAGATAGTGTGTTAACTAAACGTCTTCCGTTCAGACATGGCAGGTTATTCAATTCGTAAGCAGGCAGACATGATCTTTATGTACGACCTTGCGAATAGTAATGGACAACAGGTTTCACGGCTGTGTCAGACGGCGTTTCCAGACCGAAGACGGCCAAGTCATCCAATCTTTGGTGCTTTGTATAGCCGGTTGCCGAGTCAGGATCCTTACAAGGGAACCTCCCCATCGCACTCCCGTCAGATTTAGTTATAAGTTGGCACAGTGGATAGGCCTTGAGAAACTGAACACAGATCAATCGAGAAAACAGGAAGAAGTTGTGTGGAACTATGAAAAAAATAAGCAAAATATACAAACTGAGTAGTCCATGCTGAAGACAGGCAACATTAAGGAGAGTAACAGCTCAGTAGCGCAGTGGTCTTGTGGTTAGCGTGAGCAGCTGTGGAACCAGAGGTCCGTGGTTCGAGTCTTCCCTCGAGTGAAAATTTTAATTTTTTTATTTTCAGACAATTATCAAAGTTCAGGCACTCACACACAATCAACTTCGCTCTCCAAAGTTCCGGGACATGTTCAGATTTGCTTGGACATATGCAGGATTTGACGGTGTACACACGGAAAAATTTGAAAACGTTAAAAACATATGTTTTGACATAGCACAGGGAAAACTGTGCGACTGTGAAACTGTTGCATTCATTTGTTGCAGTTTATGAGAAAAACTCTTGTGATTTCATCACTTTTTTGGGAGTGATTATCACATCCACAAGAAAACCTAAATCGGGCAAGGTAGAAGAATCTTTTTACCCATTCGCCAAGTTTACAAGTTAGGTGGGTCGACAACATATTCCTGTCATGTGTCGTATAGAATATATCAGACGTGTTTTCCTGTGGAGGAATCGGTTGACCTATGACCTTGCGATCAAATGTTTTCGGTTCCCATTGGAGAGGCACGTCCTTTCGTCTACTAATCGCACGGTTTTGCGGTGCGGTCGCAAAACATAGACACTAAACTTATTACAGTGAACAGAGACGTCAATGAACGAACGGATAGATCATAACTTTGCGAAAATAAAGAAAGTAAACTTTTCACTCGATACCTCTCATCCCACAGCTGCTCACGCTAACCACGAGACCACGGCGCTCCTGAGCTCACACTATCCTTGATGTTGCATATCTTTGGCATGGACTACTCAGTTTGCATATCTTACTTATTTTTTTCATAGTTCCACACAACTTCTTCCTGTTTTCTCGATTGATCTGTGTTCAGTTTTTCAAGGCCTATCCACTGTGCCAACTTATAACTAAATCTGAGGGGGGTGCGATGGGGAGGTTCCCTTGTTAGCACCACAGACTATTGATCGAGGGGGACAATTTGCTGACTATACGTCGGACTAGGAATAGCGTGATCTCCGGGGTGTCTAAGAAGAGCAGGTATCAGCGCAAGACAACGGACACTGGCATGTAGCACATCTCCAAGTTCAGAATGGAGGACACTTCACGAGCAGCTGGTGTATCCGTACCATCTTCAATGCGTGCAGGGCCTTACGCCTACTGATCAGCCACCAACGGAGCACTTTTGTTGGTGATTTGTTGCGCAATTTGCCAATCCGTTATTTGGCTGCTCAGTTATGATTGCAGACGAAGCAATGTTTGGAACAGATGAATTAACGAACTCCCACAGCCGACAGGTAGGGGCCAATTACACTCATCAGTCAGCATCAGTTTAAGATTAATGTGTGATACTAGAAAGGAAAAACACTTCCTGATGTTGTTATCATATTCTGCCATTCACCCTCGGAAAATTCAATTATTATTAATGTGCGGGCTGGAATTGTAAGTGTGTGTCTGGTAGGACCATGCGTTCTCCCAGCACGCTGTAGAGCTACTGTCTACAGGAACTTTATTCAGAATACCTTCCGAGACCTACGAGAAGATGTGTCCCTACAGATACGAAGATACTCGTGGGTTATGCATGATGGAGCTCCAGCATATTTCAGTCTCCGTGTTCGAGATCTGGTATCTAACTTGAAAGATGAGTAGGCAGAGAAGGGGCAGTTTCATGACTTGCATGTTCCCCCGACCCCAATCATTTGGATTACGTATTACCTCTTGGGACAAATGGTTCAAATGGCTCTGAGCACTATGGGACTTAACATCTATGGTCATCAGTCCCCTAGAACTTAGAACTACTTAAACCTAACTAACCTAAGGACAGCACACAACACCCAGCCATCACGAGGCAGAGAAAATCCCTGACCCCGCCGGGAATCGAACCCGGGAACCCGAGCGTGGGAAGCGAGAACGCTACCGCACGACCACGAGCTGCGGGCCCTCTTGGGACAAAATGGTTCAAATGGCTCTGTGCACTATGGGACTCAACTGCTGAGGTCATTAGTCCCCTAGAACTTAGAACTAGTTAAACCTAACTAACCTAAGGACATCACACACATCCATGCCCGAGGCAGGATTCGAACCTGCGACCGTAGCGGTCTCGCGGTTCCAGACTGCAGCGCCAGAAACGGGCGCCCACTTCGGCCGGCTCTTGGGACACATTAAACAATTTGTCTATGCAGCAGACCGCTCGGATGCAGAAACTCTTCATCCACGTGTCATGGAAGACTGCGAAAGTATTAGAAACTGCCAGAGAATATTGGAAAAGGTGCGAGTGTCCACGATTCGACGAGTGCGTACGTGTTTAGAAGCAAGAGGCGGACATTTCCAGCATTCATTATGAGTTTGTGTGTTGAAGAGCTCGAATAATCTAAATTGTAAACTTTCATTAATCACATGAAAACGAAGGCTTTTCGGACGTGTGTTTATACAAACTTTTTTCGTGTTGTGGTATAGGGAACCTGTCCCCAACGTTTGTAAAAGTATTTTTGAAACACCCTGTACGTGTCAACATAGATATGGAAAGCCTGGAGCAATTTCAACCAAATTAATGATACTAACAACTAAAATATGCAGTATTAAGCCTTCATCAGGCTGCCCATAGATCAGCAGCGAGAGCTTCTAGCTGTGACGTCATTTATCTCGGGAAATAACAATCAGCAGAGTGAGGCTACTACTCTACTTGATTTACTCCAAAGACGGCTTTGTCAATCCCTTTTGTGTTACTTCCAGCACACTGTCTAAAAACAAATGCAAGTTTCATTTCTTCTCCAGCTTATAGACCATGCTGATGCAGGTTCCCCAACTGTAGTTTGACTTTGCATAAAATGCTAGCATCAGCTGCACTTTTCGTGTTACACCATGACCGGTTTCGGTCACCAAGAACATTATACAGAATTACGCGCTGTTACATTAGCCTGAATAAGTTTAATTTTCTTCATCCCATTGCAAAATGCAGGTGTAACAGGTACACGTGCAGACACTTTTATTGGTGACCGAGGAAAGTGTACTGAACACCACCAGCATTTATGTACTTTGCAGATTAGTAATTGCAGCTATTACTAGGCGTGTGGTTTTAGGCAGGATAGTACCTCCCAAGTACATGTGGCAAATGCAAGCCACTAGTGCTTTATTTTCCCTGGGCGGCAGATCTGGTTTGAAGTGTGGATGCGTGGACCCAAAGAGAGAGAGAGAGAGAGAGAGAGAGAGAGAGAGAGAGTGAGAGGGGGGTGGGAGCCGTTGACAGTTTTAACCATTTCACATGATTCTGGAGTATGATAACTCTGAGGAGAAAAGGGAAGAGAGTTACGGCGTAGCAACAGTATATTTTAAATAGAGGACGCCATGTGTTTTGTTTTATTTATGCGGGGAGCCTCGAGTGGTTATCACTGCGAGCGATTTGTAGGAAGCGTAGGAAGCGTCACCTGCTGACTGCTGACACACACACACACACACACACACACACACACACAGCCCTCTGTTATTAACCTCGCGTCCAAGGTCCACTTATTAACTGTCTTCAGACGACACAGCTGGCGCACCATATAGCCGCATAGGAACTTTCTCACAGCAGCGGTCATCATAGGTGAGAGAGAGAGAGAGAGAGAGAGAGAGAGAGAGAGAGAGAGAGAGAGAGAGAGGAGGGGGGGGGGAGCCGTTGACAGTTTTAACCGTTTCACATGATTCTGGAGTATGATAACTCTGAGGAGAAAAGGGAAGAGAGTTACTGAAATAGCGGGAATGAAATTCCTGAGAAGAAAGACTGCGTACACCACAGGAGATTAAACATGAACTGTAGGCATCAGACAGGACTTGGATATGGAAGAACAAAATACAGCTGGTACGAGCACTTCTTACGAAGACTAGTTGGAGCGATGTTGGGCGCCCGATGAAGATGGATAAGTTTGGAATTCCTATTTAAATGGAGCGGACTACATGGTCCACAGATGAAGATGACGACATAATTCTGCTTCATTTTAAACAATGATCATAATAACAATAACGTTGGGGCCACATATCTTACTGAGGAAAACAGAGTCCATCTGTCCAACGACGGTAGGTTGAAGGCAGGATCTTACGAGCTAAGATGACTCATTACTCCATGCTAGAGTTCTGCGTTCGAACAGTGCTCCAGTATTTTACGTTCCTTGTGATCAGTACAGTAACGTCACAGATTTTGCGAACGATCACACTAAAAGTGTTCGTTCAGTATTCTTCGCTACTGTATGACTGATCAGAGAGTAAAGAGAAATTAGTAAGGGATGAAACGAGGATCTAACCATGTAGTAAAGTGGAAGAATTAGAGACCTTCTGGTAACATCACTTAATCGCCCAGTAACTTTTATTTGGGAATAACTATACTAAAATATCTGCCGGGCGGCAGCATTTTACCAGAGAAATGACGTTAACACGAAACATGAGGATGCCAGTGTCTGCGGGAGAAGCTAATCGTCCAGCACCTCAAGGCAGATTGGTTGAAAAGCATCAATTCCGGAAGTTGCTTGGAGCTCTCGAAACCTGGGAATCAATCGGTTGCCCTCCTGAGTGTAAAAAGAATTGTGGCTCCTCTGTAGGGGACCGGGGGGGGGGGGGGAGAAGGGGGAGAGGGACGAGGTAGTGTGCTAAAGTGCTGCTTCTGAAGTACAAAGATAATAATAGAGAAAGTTATCTTCCAGCACTTCAAGCTCAATGGAAATCGCAAGTCTTTTTTCAGAGTACGGTCGAGGTTAACTGATGGTTATTTCGACTTTTGTAGGCGAGTTTGGTGACTTACTGTGTGCTAAATGCGTTGTGTCGGAGCTGTTAATTAGCTGTAGATAGTGTTGACGGAACTGCCCTACTTGGCGATCTTAATTAACAAACTCTAACAGTTTAAGTGGAAAAAGGGAGCGGTTTGATTGTGGCGTGACTCGTGACCCGCGCTGCTTTGAACTGCTATCCTGTTTTATCAACTGACCAGCCGCTAATACCTCAGTTCTTATCTTACGGACAAGTGAAAAGGCGGAGAGCAAACACTGGCTGTAAACCAGAATTACGTACAAGTTTCACGGATTTAAAAGAAATTTTACACAATATTCTAAGAACGCGAACGTATCATAATTGCTATTACCATTACAGTGAAATATCCAACGGCCTTGCCGCAGTGGTAACACCGGTTCCCGTCAGATCAACGAAGTTAAGCACTGTCGGGCTAGGCTAGCATTTGGATGGGGGAACATCTGGTCTGCCCAGGGCTGTTGGCAAGCGGGGTGCACTCAGCCTTTGTGAGCCAAACTGAGGAGCTACTTGATTGAGGAGTAGCGGCTCCGGTCTCGTAAACTGACACACCGCCGGGAGAGCGGTGTGCTGACCATATGTTCCTCCATATCCGCATCCAGTGACGCCTGTGGGCTGAGGATGACACGGCGGCCGGTCGGTACCGTTGGGTCTTCATGGCCTGTCCGTGCGGAGTTTAGCTTAGTTTAGTATTACATTGAAATAACTTCAGAATCCGACGTTTCCTACTTTCCAACAAAAACATTCGCCAGAACAGAGCGATTAGTAAAAATCTGCTTTGCTGATAATTTCCCACAGTATTTGGAGAAACATAGCGAAGACTCCAAAACCACAATTAATGATGGAATATGTTGTGCATTCGCGAGTCCAAGCGCATGTTGCAAGGAATTGATTTAGTTTCACACTACGACGTACAGTTTTTCTGCAGAAGCCACAGCTATGCTTACATCTTTATAGTCCTTCCAGAACCTCACAGTTATTTTTTTTTTATTTTAACGCATTGTAGAAGCTTATTACTAGATATATAGACACTAATCCTTTCGAAGGAAAATGATCCACTGATAACGGTCATTATGGAAGCTGCCAAGGAAAGTGAAAATTCAGGATGAAGGTGAAATTTATGTAGATCATGGAAAACGCTAGTATTAAGTATAATGAAACAAACGATGAATTAGCGAAGACCGTCGCTCAAAATGGAATATTGTAAAACGTATTAACAAAGTCATCGGTCCTGGAGATTACATTACATAGAATGGCAAGACGAATATCAATCACCGATACGCAGTAAAAGGAAATACACTACTGGCCATTAAAAATGCTACACCAAGAAGAAATGCAGATGATAAACGGCTATTCATTGGACAAATATATTATACTAGAACTGATATAAGATTACATTTTCACGCAATTTGGGTGCATAGATCCTGAGAAATCAGTACCCAGAACAACCACCTCTGGTCGTAATAACAGCCTTGATACGCCTGGGCATTGAGTCAAACAGAGCTTGGATGGCGTGTACAGGTACAGCTGCTCATGCAGCTTCAACACGATACCACAGTTCATCAAGAGTAGTGACTGGCGTATTGTGACAGGCCAGTTGCTCGGCCACCATTGACCAGACGTTTTCAATTGGTGAGAGATCTGGAGAATGTGTTGGCCAGGGCAGCAGTCGAACATTTTCTGTATCCAGAAAGGCCCATACAGGACCTGCAACATGCGGTCGTGCATTATCCTGCTGAAATGTAGGGTTTCGCAGGGATCGAATTAAGGGTAGAGCCACGGGTCGTAGCACATCTGAAATATATCGTCCATTGTTCAAAGTGCCGTCAATGCGGACAAGAGTTGACCGAGACGTGTAACCAATGGCACCGCATACCGCCACGTCGGGTGATACGGCAGTATGGCGATGACGAATATATGCTTCCAATGTGCGTTCACCACGATGTGGCCAAACACGGATGTGACCATCATGATGCTGTAAACAGAACCTGGATTCATCCGAATAAATGACGTTTTGCCATTCGTGAACCCAGGTTCGTCGTTGAGTACACCGTCGCAGGCGCTCCTGTCTGTGATGCAGCGTCAAGGGTAACCGCAGCCACGGTCTCCGAGCTGATAGCCCATGCTGCTACAAACGTCGTCGAACTGTTCGTGCACATGGTTGTTGTCTTGCAAACGTCCCCATCTGTTGACTCAGGGATCGAGACGTGGCTGCACGATCCGTTACAGCCATGCGGATAAGATGTCTATCATCTCGACTGCTAGTGATACGAGGCCGTTGGGATCCAGCAAGGCGTTCCGTATTACCCTCCTGAACCCACCGATTCTATATTCTGCTAACAGTCGTTGGATCTCGACCAACGCGAGCAGCAATGTCGCGATACGATAAACCGCAATCGCGATAGGCTACAATCCGACCTTTATCAAAGTCGGAAACGTAATGGTACGCATTTCTCCTCCTTACACGAGACATCACAACAACGTTCCACCAGGCAACGCTGGTCAACTGCTGTTTGTGTATGAGAAATCGGTTGGAAACTTTCCTCATGTCAACACGTTGTAGGTGTCGCCACCGGCACCAACCTTGTGTGAATGCTCTGAAAAGCTAATCATTTGCGTATCACAGCATCTTCTCCCTGTCGGTTAAATTTCGCGTCTGTAGCACGTCATCTTCGTGGTGTAGTAATTTTAATTGCCAGTAGTGTATTATGGACAAATACAGCCAAACAATCTCTCGATGGCCTGGCTGCATACAATTACGACCGATAAAAAGTTTGTATTTTCCATACATTGTGCTGACGTAAGCTGTCGCCAGTTCACCGATCGGCAAAGAGGTTGTAAGAAGATCGATAATATGCACTGAGTCAAGCGCACATATCAGGAGAGAGGCCAAAGACAGACTCGCAAGCAACGCGCCGAAAACGCCACCTCGACCGCCAGTATTTAGATCGCCGCCGCGGACCGTGGGGGCCCAGTCAGTCACAGAGTCTGTTACAGTCGCAGTCACAGTCTCTGGCTCAGTCACTATTCTAGATGGCGTCTGTCAGTTCACGTCACTGGCCACAATAGAAGAGTATTTGTAGTGAGACTTGTACTTCACCAGCAGTGAGGCTAAAGTGGACTATTACGGAAGAACTTGTACCACAACACATGGACTAGGTTAAATATAAGTAGCTTTCTGTTCTGATAAATAAAGAACCCTGTTAATAAAGTGCAGCTGTGTCGTAGAAAGCGGATACCAGCCACCAAACATCATCATCTCCCTGCTTCCCATGTTACAAGACTCTACAGTGACAATGACTGTACAAAATAACTCAAATGAGATTTAATCGTAGACCGTTCCCCGTTCACCTTCGCCGAATACACGTTCGAGATAATCGTTACTGTGGATGTGATGGAGTAACTGTAGAAGATATCAAACAATCTTTCAGTCATTCAGTAAGCTGCATGCACACCAGCAAACTGATTTGACAGTATGATTATTCCTAATGAGATGTCATCAACCATTGCCAACTGATATATCATCTCTACTCCAGCAAAATAATAAATTAGTTTTAAACTAATCCCGAAATTTTTAAATGTAACCTTAACTTGAAGTCCTAAAAAAATTCCAAACACACTAACTGAATGAAACTTCCTGGCAGATTAAAACTGTGTGCCGGACCGAGACTCAGGTCCCGAGTTCGAGTCTCGGTCCGGCACACAGTTTTAATCTGCCAGGTAGTTTCATATCAGCGCACACTCCGCTGCAGGGTGAAAATCTCATTCTGGACACTGACTGCATGCTGAAAAGAACTGCTTTCTCCTTGTGGAAGTATCTGCATAACTTGCATGGTTTAACGGAGTTTTTTCAGTGTAAACGTCGGATCTTGGAATTGTAAAGGTTCCCAGAGTAGTTACACTGTTACAGGGCGGCTATTGTTGGTACTGGTGTACTGGCTGTTTTAGTGTTGTTTAGTGGGAAAAGCGATGCAAGCAGCATATATCAACTAGCGGCAGTGCCGAGAATTGTACCGCGTGTGCTGATGAACTTAACGTTTCTAATCAGGTGAAAATATATCTCGTAGTTTGGCTATGCGCAGTTTCTCTGTCTGTGTGTGTGTGTGTGTGTGTGTGTGTGTGTGTGTGTGTGTGTGTGTGTGTGCGTGCTCTATCATCTCATTCGGTCTGAGATCAGTACTGCCCAGTTTCCTCATGATGTCTGCAGTATCGTGCTACCAACAGCGTGACTAGGAAGGCCCAACCAGTTTGGTGATAGTCATCACTCGCTGATTTACAGCTCTGTAAGACTTCTTGGGAATTATATCGTCCAGTTTAAATTGCGAGGAAACTATTACGTCTTAATTTCCTCCAAACCACTAGCATCTTATAACTTAACGAGCAAACCCTGCTCCGCGAAGCAGCGGACTTGACTTATGTTGGCATTCCCAGCTGCAGCCAGAAATCACGGTCATCTGAACGAGCAAGGCACTTTCAGGTGATTTTTATAGCTTTGTTTTTATAGTATCATAACGACAAAATGTCGCAGTAAAGGAACGTCGTGGATGGCACGAGTTGATGTTGCTGCTCTCTCTTTCTTGTGTACATAAATGGCATATAAATCTGATTCCGAATTCGCCTTCCACGAATGTACCACAGCGTGCCATAAATACGTGGCCACTGGCCACCACACGCAGTGTGACTGACCTTCGCTGGATACTGCTTCGCCTCTCACACATTAACGCCAGCCTCACAAAAAATTTTATAAACAGGTTTCCGGCACAATGACCTTGTACACTTACGTAAATTATTTAATGGTGCAGCACCATTTGAGGTATGACTAGCAATACTAAACATTTAACATGAAAATACACACATCAAAAAAAGTTTTGCATCACCCCAGTTCCAAGAACTCCTAAAGATAGACGTTGGATGTGGATATTGTATCACAGACACAGTCCCTTTGAGTGTTCAGAGATGTCACTAAACACCCCCCTCCCCCCCAAGATGTAAACAACCATGCATGAACAACGCCTATTAGACGGAGGGGGCCCGACAGCCGATCAGTTCCAGTCATTCCACCAGGAAGGAGGTACACGGCTCGTGTTGTCTGTAGTTCAACCATGTCTAGACGGTCAATACCGCTGTTCGATCGCGCCCGCATTGTTACTTTGTGCCAGGAAGGGCTCTCAACAAGGGAAGTGTCGAGGCGTTTCGGAGTGAACCAAAGCGATGTTGTTCGGACATGGAGGAGATACAGACAGACAGGAACTGTCGATGACATACTTCGCTTGGGCTACTACTGCAGTGGATGACCGCGATTTACGTATTATTGCTCGGAGCAACGCCGACGGCAACGCCACCGTGTTGAATAATGCTTTTTGTACAGCTACAGGACGTCGTGTTGCGACTCAAACAGTGCGCTATAGACTGCATGATGCGTAAATCACTGGCGACGTCCATCTTTGCAACCACGACACCATGCAGCGCGGTGCAGATGGGTCCAACAACATGCAGAACAGACCGCTCAGGTTTGGCATCACGTTCTCTTCATCGATGAGTGTCGCATATGCCTTCAACCAAACAACCGTCGGAGACATGTTTGGAGGCAACCCGGTCAGGCTCAACGCCTTAGACACACTGTCGAGCAAGGTGCAGGTTCCCTGCTGTTTTTTTTAGGGGGGGGTGGGGGAGGATCACGTGGGGCCGACGTACGCCACTGGTGGTCGTGGAAGGCGCCATAACGCCTGTACGATACGTGAATGCCGTCCTCCGACCGATAGTGTAACCATATCGGCAGTATATTGGCGAGGCACTCGTCTTCATGGACGACAGTTCGCGCCACCATCGTGCACATCTTGTGAATGACTTCATTTAGGATAATGGCATCGCTCGTCTAGAGTGGCAAGCATGTTCTCCAGACATGAACCCTATGGAACATGCCTGGGATACACTGAAGAGGTCTGTTTATGGACGACGTGACGTGACCCAACGTGACCCAACAACGACTCTACGCCGAATCGCCGTTGAGGAGTGGGACAATCTGGACCAACAGTGTCTTGATGAACTTGTAGATTGTATGCCACGATTAGTACTGGCATGCATCAATGCAAGAGGACGTGCTACTGGGTATTAGAGGTACTGCTGTGTACAGCAATCTGGTCCACCACCTCTGAAGGTCTCGCTGTATGGTGGTAGAACATGAAATGTGTGGTTTTTATGAACAATGAAAAGGGCGCAAATTATGGTTATCTTGATCTCTATTCCAATTTTCTGTACAGGTTCCGGAACTCTCCAACCGAGGTAAAGCAAAACTTTTTTTGATTTGTGTACATAGCTCCAAGTACACAAATACGAGAACAATCAGAACGACTATAACCATACAGTACACTGCAGCTTGAATGTTGAAATTTTGTTGCGATTTGACATTCTAAGTACTTTGACTTTGGACATCGTCACGGGCCGAAATGGTCATTAATCGAAAATAGTAATGCCCATCGGAAAAGAAAAGAAGGCTTTGGAGAGGAATACGAGTAAGCGAATTCGTGATTCGATATCATCCTCCAAGAGATGATGTCAGGGGAGAAATAAAGTCCTGCCTACTGATGTGTCAGACCTATGCAATGCCGTCAACGATGCATGGCCTCAGAAGCAGCTTTAGCACATTGAGATTAGTCGTACCGAGCAGGTAGTAACTAAAAATGGTTCAAATGGCTCTGAGCACAATGGGACTCAACTTCTGAGGTCATCAGTCCCCTAGAACTTAGAACTACTTAAACCTAACTAACCTAAGGACATCACACACATCCATGCCCGAGGCAGGATTCGAACATGCGACCGTAGCGGTCGCGCAGTTCCAGACTGTAGCGCCTAGAACCGCTCGGCCACTGCGGCCGGCCAGGTAGTAACTGTTCAGTCCTATCGTGATTGGTGTTCTCAGATCAGTACTGCACAAGAGCAAGAAAGATCACTCTCAAATGCATGCTGCAATATAAAAAATGGTATATAGGATATCAAATTGGTTGGAATAGTACTGAATACATCAGAAGTATTGTGTAGTCGTTCTTGGTGATTTCCGTTTCGTGGACCAAGGTCTATGAAAAATATATGTGACTAACTTTTCGTCACCTATTGCTGGAGACATCGACAGAGACTATAAAGACATAGATAATTGACACACTGGAACAAATATGCTCAGCAAGTCCAATAGTTTATAGTTAGGTAGTTAAGACATTGATGAACTGGGCTAGGTTAATTTACGAGCCACAGTACTTTGAGGAAGAACTCGATCATCTATGAATTACTCTAAGAAGTGTTTTTCTGACAAAAGTGGATGGTGATGGTGATAACAGGTTGATTGCTGAAACTTCCTGGCAGATTAAAACTGCGTGCCGAACGTTTACTCGAACCTGGGACCTTTGCCTTTCGCAAGAAAGAGCTTAACCGACTGCCATTCAAGCGCGGTTGACGACCCGCCCTCATAGCTTTACTTCTGCCAACCTCACCTACCTTCCAGACTTCACAGAAGCTTTACCGCAGTCCACAGGCTATGATTAAGCGACGTCTTCGCAATATCGTTTCTTGTCGTATTGTTACGTCCACAGGGTACGCGGGAGAACTTCCGGGAAATTTGGAAGGCTCCCTTCGCCGTTAAGAAGCCCCACCTGTCGCGAACGGAAAAGGGAGTGAAAAAGCCGGGCCGATTCTCTGACAATCGACGTAGTGTATTGCTCTTGTGGCGGGGCCAGCTGAAGAGTGGGAGAGTGGTAGAGGGAGGGATGGGGGAGAGAGGGAGGGAGGGGAGAAAGAGGGACGGAGGGAGCGAGGGAGAGGTGCGGGCAGTTGACAGTGGCTGAGCGCCCTTGGATCTGGACACAACTGGTTTCGCCGGCGCCGGAAGGAATGTGTGTGTTTGCCGGGCAAATAGCCGGCTACATTTTACGGGCCGCAGCACGGAACGGAACGCAGTTCTTTCTAGGCGGGCCTATAATTCCTATTGTTATGACGCCTGCTGTGTGCTGCTCTCGTGAAATGTGGCGAGAGGTCTTGCGAAAGACCGAGACCGCGCTTGCTCCGAAAACAAAACACAATACTTTGGTTCCGGAATGTGGGCGCGTGTGTGTAAAGCCGTGAACGCGTTTGAGTGAGAGGCGATACCTTAAACAGCGGCTGTTTTGTCAACTGTCGACACCGCAAGTAACTGTCGGTCGCCACAGTTTATGTACCGCCTAGTAAGAACAACCTTAAAATTCGTAAGGGTTTGAACGTGGGCAAAAACGATTCAAGGAACACTTCCGCAATGATTTGTTGTATAAAATATTACCGGCCCACTAGTCAGGTTAATTCTCTATGAAAATCCCAGCTTTCGAAATCACCAATCATTGTCTTCGAGAGGAAAGCAACTGACGAAACACCAATGGAATCACAGACATTTAACTGATGTAGTAGTTCCCACTGCGACCACATGTAACATGTATCACACTTCTTCGACAGTCAATTACTTTTCTGACTAATACGTAAATGTCAGTATCGGCGAAAGCTCGGTTTTTCATAGAGATTTAGGGAGACAACTGTACTTAGGACATTTTATTCGACATAACCTAACAATGTCATTGGTATGTAATATTAAACAAACGAATGAACAATTTTTCTATTTTAAATTTACTATTTTACGCATCTTTACTTCCCTTCACATACGAACAATTTACTTTCCAGTTCTGCCGGCGTAAGCGACGTTTACCTTACAGTGTTCTTGAAAATGTGGTTTGTCGTCTTAGTTTTCACTGTTATAACGTTATCTGCCTTATTTTTTAAGATTAATCTCCTCCGATCTTTGCACTGAGTTTTCCAGCCAATTATAGGGACACCTACAGTTTAATTCGGTTCCCAAACCGCGATGCAAACTGACTTTTTTTTCACATTTTCACTACCCCTACGAGACGGTGAAAATCTTAGGACCGACATAGCTGTCAAGGCTATGAGGAACGCACTTTTTACGATCCAACACAAATATTCATAAAAAAAACAGCAGCTAAATCGCTGTAGAGTAGCGTTGTGGAACCTCCTCCACCTTCGCTTACTTTTGTCAACGGTTTGACGTACACTGGGTTATAGTTCAAAAAATGGCTCTGAGCACTATGGGACTTAACTTCTGTGGTCATCGTCCCCTATAACTTAGAACTACTTAAACCTAACTAACCTAAGGACATCACACAACACCCAGTCATCACGAGGCAGAGAAAATCCCTGACCCCGCCGGGAATCGAACCCGGGAACCCCTGCGTGGGAAGCGAGAACGCTACCGCACGACCACGAGCTGTGGACCGGGTTATAGTGTATCAGCATTTCGTAAAAGTACTAATCTTCGTGAAACAGGTGCACACAACTCCTGAAAAGTCATCATAACCATTCCTCGTTCCCAGCTGCATTTATCTCCGTCGATGATTGAGAGAGGCTGAACTATCTATTGTAAAACCGACCACTGGTGACCCTGTAACTTCCAAGTCTAAAGTTCTTTTTTTTTTATTGTTGGGTGCAAAGAGTTTCTAAAGCTCAGCCTATGTTCCTCAGTCAACGCGAGTATTGTGTGCACTGTCACACTGTCGTATTAAAAGAATGCGTCTGTATTATGGAAAATTAACTTGGGCCACTCGATACACTCGGTCACCTAACGTATCACGTCACAAGAAAGCCAAATCAAAGGAATTTACGAATCTGTATAAAACTACAACCACCACAGGGAGCCCCTCCCTGTTTAACGACGGACAAATATATAGCCTGATACAATGGATGCTTCGCGCTTCACAAATTATATACCTGCACTATGTCAAGAAGAACTGGCTCTCTACATTATATAAGTCTTTACAGTCATCTTTAGTCCAATTTGCTTGGTGCACCACCTTGTGTGTCGTTACTGCATTCTAGGTGATGTTTAGAATATTGCCTCGCGGTTCTAATTTTTCCAATTACGTAATTCGCTTCAGCCTGACATTCCGAAAACAGCTTCTCTGAAACTGTGACTGAGAACGGACGTCACTAGAGCCGCATTAATTCCATGATTCTTAGTGAATATTCAACGAGCACAAACACTGTAGTTTGCTGTAAGTCCACTACTGCTTATGGCTGATGATGTTTTGCCGCATCACCTCCATCTACACTACTGACCATATTACCTTGACAGTTTTTCAAGCGCTTCGTCATAACAAGCTTTTAAAGATTAATGGGAATTACAGTCAGGGATGAGAATTCTCACTATCCTTTGTGCAGTCGCATAATCAATGGGTACTACAAATTTATTATGAAACGACATTTCAGTACTATACAGAAAGAATATAAAGATTTAATTATAAATGAAAGAGCAAAAACTTATGAAACTTCCTCTTTGAAAAATTAAGAATAACGCTGCTGGAAAAACTCTTACGTGTTTTGATTTTCAAACAGCTGAGCAAAACTGAACGTACTCAGTCATTCCTCTCTCTCTCTCTCTCTCTCTTTTTACTCATCACTAAATTGACACACAATATTTTTTTAGCGCAACGCAATCTGACTTTCAATAGTCCCTACAAAAGAATGGCCCTCACTAGCAATAACCTATACCTTTCTTGAATCACTTACCTCACAAAAATCTTCGTTACTCAAACTACTGCAATGCAGCGAGCGCCAATAGTGCCAACTAAATAGAAGATTCTAACTACTGAAGGCACTAACTACTGACAGGCATAGTTAGCAAATGAAAGATTTTGATAGAACAATGTATTTACCTCAATAATGTTCAAAAGTCATCATATATATATATATATATATATATATATATATATATATATCAATTCATGACATCCATCTTAACAAATTTCCTTTTTCTGGCGGACACACGTCCAGATCGTCCGCTTATAGTAACCTCTCAAAACTCTGGCATCTCTCTCTCCACATCCACGACTGCTGGCGGCTCACCTCCAACTGCCCAACGCTACGCTCTGTTCGCATCCAACTGCCCAACACTACAAAAGCGAATATTCCAACAATGAGTCCAATCAGCCATAGACTGCACACAGCGTAGTCAGAGATTTTCACACAGAGCGCTACATGGCATTATCAACATAAAAACCTTAACGGCCGACTTACACTTATAACGATCGACAGATGGGATTCTTTGTTCTATACATCACGAAACATTTTGTGCTAAATTTGCAGCCATGAAGCACGTGGAGATATGGACAAAAATGGCTGTTTCAGCCCCTGACAGGTAGGAAGTCCTCCACGACAGGCGTGCTGGTAGCATCGGGGGCTACACGTGTGGATGGACATGGGTGAGCAGAGAGGGGGGGGGGGGGGCGGGGGAGATGGATATTGAAAGATGGGGAGGATAGACAGAGAAAGAGAAGGAGACAGAAAGAAAGAGAGGGGGAGGAGGTGATGGACAGAGAGCGAGGGGGGGGGGGGAAGATGACATGAACAGAGGGAAGAGAAGGAGATGTATGAGACAGGTGGAATATGTGATGGGGTAGTGGGCAGGTGGAAAAGCACGAGGGAGAAGTCATGGACGGAGAGAGGAGGAGGAAGATATGGACAGGCAGAGGAGAAGGTGGATATGGACAGAGGGAGGGGAGGAAGGTGTGGTCAGATAGAGGGGAGAGAGAAGACGGACAAAGAGAGAGAGGGGAGGAGATAGAGAGGTAAGAGGAGGAGATGGAGAAACAGTATGGAAGGATGAGGTGGAGAGAAAAATGGCGTGGGGTGGGGGTAGCAAGAGATGGACACAGAGAGGGGGAGAGGTGAGTGAGAGAGGGAGGAAGGGGGATGGAAGCATAATTTTAGTAGAAGATTAGAAGCTATGCCTATATATCGAAACCTTAAGGAAAAGTGTGATAACTGTGGTCTGCAAGACCTGGAGTGCTACAGACTGATTTCCTCCTATGCAGCAGCAAAACACCGCCGTATCGCGCGAATAATCAGTGCCAGAACCTCCCGAACATGCTGCGTGCTTGTGCACATGCAGCGCGCACCAATTCTGGATGCGTCGTTATAAAAATATCCCTGCCGCGAGGATTTTAGTGGGCCACGTGAATCAGCCACAGCGGGCCAAAACAGTCCTCTCCGCCACCCTCTAAAAATAGGCGGCAGCTGTCGGCTGACCGGCTCGGGCAACGCGGTCGCACTTGGCACACCGAGTGTTTACACCCTACCCCCCCCCCTCCCCCGTCCCCCCTGGAGTTTACACCAGAAAACGCTAATTCCAGAACGCCAGCAGCGCCCCTGACCTCACCGACAGTTCTGACCACATCGTTTTCTTACAGACTTCTGTACAGAGCGTCTCAAGTAACATAGAAACACACAACCTACGTACTCCATAAATAAAAATATATTTGATAGTTAGTTGAAAATCGTGTATCTCCGAGAGTTCTTGACTGATTTCTTTGAAATCCACTTACACCCAGTAAGTCGCAGTCACTCAGTCACAGTCACCGTCTCTAGCTCAGAGTCAGTCAGTAGCTAGCGACCAGGGAAGTGTACATAGCGGGACTTGTACTTCGCCATAGCTACATAAGTAGCTTTCTGTTCTGGTTAACAAATCACCCTGTTAACACATGTGTGCAGAGGATAGAGGATACCGGCCACCAAACAACATCCTCTTCTTTGCTTCCCTTAGTACAAGACTCTACAGTGTCGACGACGACATAAAAGTTACCTGCAAAGCAGATGACAAAATGACAGTGCCAGTCTGTCAGTAAACGGATACGACTAACGGCATACTAAATGCTCGGCTTTCGAGGAACATGCGTATATGAAAATACGAGCAATAATCGTTAATCGATATTCAAATGCCAAGCGAACTTGAAAATAAATATATAAATAAATAAAAAGACACATAATAACTGCGCTTGTCTTTAATGTAAGTGTGCATAAGCTGTACTGAATAGGAATAATGTAGCGATTTCTGACCGTGGCCTTGTTGAGGAAAAATCTCGACTTTCTCCTACTCTGATGAAAGAGAACTCATCCGAATATAATTGGGGGGTTTGAATCCCAATCACTCCATCACTACTCTTGGGTGTTAACGACTGAACCAACTGGCTGAAGTCATCAAAAGTGAACGTCTGTCAGCAAACATCAGAAAATATGTGGCAACAGATAAAAATGTTCAATAGACGAAGCAATAATAGACCCGAGAACACATGGACGGAGGAAACAGGAGCGAAGGAGAAGAACAACAACAACGGAGAAGAATCAAGACGCGTTTCTCTTCTACAGATGCAACCAAACGAATTGTCATTAGTCTTATGAACCCCTGGCACAACATGAGCCTCGAGATACGACTTCCTGCACCGTCGTCCGTGAAATAAAGCGGCTATAAACTTCCGTTCCACAGCTTTGAGTTTAACCATATTTAATGCAGACTCTGTTTACGGCTGCAACTGCTAAATATAAATGGAAACGTCACAGCATCCTGTTTTATTTCCCTTTGTCTCTTAATCGCGTGGTTATTCAAAAAAGACGACTCCAACATCTGCGTCGATTGCCGTATACCATTGCCAGCATTTCCAAAGACGAAACAAACATCTCTTATAGAACAAAAGCGTGCTACGTAACAGAAAAAAATAAACTCTTGATTATAACATTCATCCATAGCTCTCTGACATTCGAATAAATAAAACACAAATTTAAAAAAATTAAGTGCAGTTTGTTTCTTAGAGACGTAAAATATCTTCCAGATGCATGACAATTAAGATGCTATTTTTACCTTTACGAGAGGCAGCTTGAGCAGCAGAGATTCTGACTTGCAGAATGCACACTGGTATGGAGATGGAGCAGCTAGTTCGACTGACAATATATGCATTCATTTATCCTTATTAATGGAGGTTGACCTCCGAGGTTGTGGAAACACAGCAAACAACAACTTTTCTTTCTTTTTCCACCACATGGTGAATGCTAAGCTGCATCAGTGACACTAAAATTGTGTGTGCTGTGCAAATAAATGCGGAAAAGGAACTACAAATTCCAGTACAAACGGTAGCATCAGTGAAAATACTATCGATAAAAACGTTTCATTGATGAAGATATAAATATATTATATCAGTTGAAGAAGGAGCAGGTCTTGACATACACAAAACTTTATAAAAACGGGCTGGTTTCTGTATTATACAAGTATGATAGTACGTGCTCTTCGGTAACCGTTTTTCAGGAATTTTTGCAGAAACAGTGTTTTGGTTCAAATGGCTCTGAGCTCTATAGGACTCAACATCTGAGGTCATCAGTCCTCTAGAACTTAGAACTACTTAAACCTAACTAACCTAAGGACATCACACACATCCATGCCCGAGGCAGGATTCGAACCTGCGACCGTAGCAGTCGCGCGGTTCCGGACTGGAGCGCCTAGAACCGCTCGGCCACCATGGCCGGCAACAGTGTTTTCTTTACTGGTTATCCCAAACATATTTCAGCATACTCTAAATGTACAAACCTATTTCTACGAAATACAATCATGGAATGATGACACAAATATTCAGAAGCATGTTTGGGTAAACCGTTACAGAGGTTGTGTGTGTGTGTGTGTGTGTGTGTGTGTGTGTGTGTGTGTTTTTCAAAAACAGGCGAGAGATAAATGCTTCTTTGGAGCTATTTTTATGTATGTATTTCAAAAGCAACCAATTATTTTAATTTAACGTCGACTTGGTGTAATTTGCATAAAAGACTAAACAGTTACAATCATTTTTGTAACTTTTTTCTGCACGCTTAATGATTCAAATGACTCTGAGCACTATGGGACTTAACATCTGAGGTCATCAGTCCCCTAGAAGTTAGAACTACTTAAACCTAACTAACCTAAGGACATCACACACACCCATGCCCGAGGCAGGATTCGAACCTGCGACCGTAGCGGTCGCGCGGTTCCAGACTGAAGCGCCTAGAACCACTGGGCCACAGCTGCTGGCTCTGCACTCTAATATATTTGTAATTCACCTACATGTATTAAGATGGGTAGGATTCTAACAGTATATACTTCGGTGGCAGTGTGGGTAGGTCGTTTACGCTGATGTTCATTTATTTAATTAATTTCCTTGTGCTTGGATCGTCTGCCGAAGCAAACGTTTTATAGGTTAAAATATTTTGCCACCTTCAGTGTTTAAAATTTTAAATATGATTACTTCTTTTTTTTCCATCATTCGCGTCTACAGCAACTGGAATAATGCTGCGTACCACAAGTGCTGCGCCACCCGCTAAGTTCATCCAACATCAGAATGAAACTGAGCACGAATTTTTCAAGGTGTAGAAATTTACTAAGTACATTTACACTTGAATATAAGTCGTTTCACAAAAAATACATGCAATAAAACAGTGCTACAACATCCTTGCACTTGTGCTAAGTTATAAAACACAGGAACAATGTATACTTGAATTTTCGGTACCAAAAATATGGTTGTAACCTTCCAAGAGTTTCTCATTTAGTTAAAAACAAACTATCTGTTCACAATAACTCTTTCTAGAAAGTCGCTCACTCACGTCGATGTAACGTTACTCACGACATTCTTTATTGATTTTAATGTGTTTTTCTTAAGCGGATATTTCTGCTAAATCTAGACCCTCGGGATGCGATTGTGAAATATAATATCGTGTTTTGTGTAGTTTATGACAAACGTAAGATCTCCACTTACAGTGGTGTAGAAATTCGCCTCTGTGTAACATTCAGGACAGCCTCGCATGCTACGCAGATTTCGGCAGTTCACTCGCGCGTCCAGAATCATTATGCAGCTGAGCGCTGCGCGTGACGTCACAAGCGGCCGCCGTGGTCTATTTGGAGCGCGTGGAGGCAGAAGCGGCTATTTCTAAGTGCAACAGGTGATCGCACCACGTGTTTCTGTTTACATCCCGACAGCACCGGAGGTATATATAGAGCAGCTAGAATCTGCCGCGAGGGGGGACGGGGGAGATGCGGCCAACTGCCAAAGGGTACTCCTTTCAAGCACGAGACGTGGAGGGACAGCACGGGCGATAGGGGTATTCATATGAAATACTAGCCATGTTTATCAGTGCAAATCAGAAAGACCTGTTGACAACGTTGCCATTTCTTCCTCAACAACGTAAGGTGTTTTACAAAAATGGTTCAAATGGCTCTGAGCACTATGGGACTTAAGTTATGAGGTCATCAGTCGCCTCAGTTGTGCGACTGGATTCGTGATTTCCTGTCAGAAAGGTCACAGTTCGTAGTAATAGACGAAAAGTCATCGAGTAAAACAGAAGTAATATCCGGCGTTTCCCAAGGAAGTGTTATAGGCCCTCTATTGTTCCTGATCTATATTAACGACATAGGAGACAATCTGAGTAACCGTCTTAGATTGTTTGCAGATGATGCTGTCATTTACCGTCTTGTAAAGTCATCAGATGGTCAAAACGACTTGCAAAATGATTTAGATAATGGTGCGAAAAGTGGCAATTGACCCTGAATAAAGAAAAGTGCGAAGTTATTCACGTGAGTACTAAAAGAAATCAGCTAAATTTCAATTACGCGAAAAGTCACACAAATCTGAGTGCTGTAAATTCAACTAAATACTTAGGGATTACAATTACAAATAACTAAATTGGAACGATCACATAGATAATATTGTGGGTAGAGCAAACCAAAGACTGCCATTGGCAGAACACTTAGAAGGTGCAACATGTCTACCAAAGAGACTGCTTACACTACGCTTGACCGCCCTATTCTGGAGTACTGCTGTGCGGTGTGGGATCCGCATCAGGTGGGACTGACGGATAACGTCGAAAAAGTACAAAGAAGGGCAGCTCGTTTTGTATTATCGCGAAATAGGAGAGATAATGTCACAGACATGATACGTGAATTGGAGTAGCAATCATTAAAAACAAAGGCGTTTTTCGTTGCGACGGGATCTTCTCATAAAATTTCAATCACCAGTTTTCTTCTTCGATTGCGAAAACATTCTGTTGGCACCCACCTACATAGGGAGAAATGATCATCACGATAAAATAAGAGAACTCAGGGCTCACACAGAAAAATTTAAGTGCTCGTTTTTCCCGCTTGCCGTTCGAGAGTGGAACGGTAGAGAGACAGCTTGAAGATGGTTCACTGGACCCTCTGCCAGGCACTTTATTGTGAATAGCTGAGTAATCACGTATTCCGCAACCATCTCTGAAAAGATGGACATACAGAAATAAAACATGGCGATTTATTACAAAGTCAGCAGGAATAAACATAATTACCTAGAAAATTCTCTTTTGAGCGTTAAATTTTTCTTAGAACATTTTATGCAACAGCGATAGCTTCCCCTTAGGCCCCTGGATCAGCGTCATTGCCACGGATTCCCCCCCCCCTTCCCCCGCCCTCCCTCCACACTTTTCCCCGCTGAGGTTTCAGAACTCGTCTTACGTGATTCACCTTGCATATAGGGCATTCGAGCGGCGAGTACGGTCGCTTTTGATGGACCCTGGTTTCGCACACAGAAAGGAACGGGCTGGCACCTGGCTGCGAGTTCCGCTTCCGGACGGCGGTCGGGACGAGCAGCGCGCGGGGAGGCTGGAAAACAAACGCCGGGGGGCTGATCCCCGAGCTATCGCCGCTGGGATCGCGGCGCCGCGCGCAGCGCCGGACTCGACTTTTTGGGCTGCCGCTGCGGCCGGCTGGGTCGACGGCCCCCTAACGGCCGCCCGGCACCTTCTTACGTCACGCGGCTCGCTGCTCGCCGCCACTTGCCACTGCTCCACAATGGTGTCCGTCCCGGCTCTGGGGGAAACTGTTACGTCAACACGACTCTCTCCACGAGACGCACGTAACAATTTACGATACTACGTCGTCAAAAGCGATGTTTCCCCTGAGGGTCACTGCTTCGTACTTCTCGTGATCCGTCTCGGCTTTAAAAAGTAGTAATCAATAAGTAATACGTAATTAGTAATTAGATGCGTAGATCACATAACTAACGAGGAGGAATTGAATAGAATTAGGGAGAACAGAAATTTGTGGCACACGTTGACTGGAAGAAGGGATCGGTTGGTAGGATATTGTGATATTCACTATTTTTGGCTTCATTAAAACAGTAAATAGTCAATACTTTCAGCCAGAAGGCAAATACTTGTTTATAAAGAATGATTACTGTATAATAAGGCGTCGAATAGCGATGGTGGAATTTCCTAAATAATGTAATTCGTCGTCTTTGGGCGGCAACATAAACAGAAGAATACGGATAGATATGCGCTCCTTCACTATTTTGGTCGAGGGAGAACAAATGAAGCCTCGAGGGCCAAACACTTGTACTGTTTTTCGTAAGTAAGACAGACGCAGATTTATGGCGGTCTGATCTAATTTTTACTAAATTGATAAAAACGTGTTCCGTCTAAGTTTGAGTGAAGTGTAAACAGAAGAACTGTTATAACTTACCGTGACGACGCACGGGTGACTCAAGAGGACAATGACTATATAAAAGAGCGCTAAATGGACATGAAACGGACATAAAAATCTACCGTCAATGTATTACTAAGCATAAGGTACGATATATGTTTAAGTTATAACAAATATTTGTTCTGGCAATACTGAATCATTTAGCAGTGCTCATTCCTATCATCTCCTCAGTATTGTTTTCATTTTACTTATGCATTTTGCTAAAATTACAGACACCAAGATCAGCAGTCCAATGTGCGTGTTACATTGACAAAAATAAAACTGTTTTATCTTCTTCTTTAATATTGAATTTCCCTTTCGTGTCATGTTACAGTTGTTTTTGCGGCCTTAAGAACTTTCTGGTCCCTTAGGAAATTGTTGTCTCATAACAATAACTTCACGACCGGGTATGATCGTATCTACGATCGTGAACTAAGTAGAAAGACGATAATGCAATTTCTTAATCAATAGCACGCTAGCTGTGACTGCTTCAAGCCACGCGAAACTGCAAGTAAAGACTATTCACATTTCATAATGCATTATTTTATGACAATGGTCAATCCATGATTCTTACGCCAATTGTGATTGATAAAACAGTAAGCGAAATCTCAAATTCCAACTTTTCCATTGAATAACAACATCACTTTTATTTTGTTACATCACAATATGTTCTGAAGCATTACCAATTTAGTATTGGAGGCAGCGTGGAGGGTAAAAATTGTAGAGGGAGGCCAGGAGATGAACACACTAAGCAGATTCAGAAGTATGTAGGTTGCAGTAGGTACTGGGAATGAAGAAGCTTGCACAGGATAGAGTAGCATGGAGAGCTGCATCAAACCAGTCTCTGGACTGAAGACCACAACAACAACGAATCAATAAAATCACAGTTTGCGATCTTGACTTAAGGATTTTTCTGAACCCACTGCTTTAATACAACAGATCGCTTATCCCCAAATTTGATCAAGTCAAATAACAAGAATTTACAGTCTGCAGCAGACTGTGCGCTGCTTTCTACGTCTACATACATACTCTGTAAGCCACCGTACCGTTCGTGGACTTGTGTACCCTGTACCACTACTATCCTACCCGTTCCTGTTCCACTCACAAACAGAGACAGATATATGTCGGCGGCAGTAGAATCGTTCAGCAATCACTTTGAAATGCCGGTTATCTGAAATTTTCTCAGTTGTGTTCCTCGGAAAGAACGTCGTCTTACCTCCAACGATTGCCATTTGAGTTCGCGAAGCATCTCCGTAATCTACCGGTAGTAAATCTAACAGCCTACCTCTGTTCAAATGGCTCTGAGCACTATGCGACTTAACTTCTGAGGTCATCAGTCGCCTAGAACTTAGAACTAATTAAACCTACCTAAGGACATCACACACATCCATGCCCGAGGCAGGATTCGAACCTGCGACCGTAGCGGTCGCCCGGTTCCAGACTGTAGCGCCTAGAACCGCACGGCCACTCCGGCCGGCAGCCTACCTCTGTATTTGTTCGATGTCTTCCTTTAATACGACCTGGTACGGATTCCGAACACTCGAACAGTACTCAAGAATAAGTCGCACCAGCGTCCTACATGCGGTCTTCTTTACAGATCAAACACACTTTCCCAAAATTCTCTCAATTAACCTAACTCAACCATTCGGCTTCCCTACCATAATCCTCGCATGCTCATTCCACTTCATACCGCCCAGCGGGTATGGCAATGGACTCCACATCAAAGAAGAAAGCGCGATAGACCTGCGAGATGCTGGAAAGACGACGTCAACGAAGCAATGGCGGCGAGAGGTCTTAATGAAGGAGACTGTAATGACCGTGAACGATGGAGATTGGGATGCGAGAGGCGGCGGCAGCCGTAGAAACCTCGCTCATATATATATTTTCCTCAGGGCATATTATTACAAAATCCTTTTTTAAATAATGTTGCCCCCACCGCACCGCAGGCCTGCTTCTCTCCTTCTCAAAGCAAGTACTTAGCCAGACTGTCTAACACACACACACTGACTGCTACTCTCTTCAAAAGAAGTAACCTCTCTGACAGACATCTGTGGTCTCCGAACAAGCTTACAAAGAATATCGTTATATCGATACTATGGAGGTCGAGCACATTTATCAAATTCTCAACTTCACCCGCATTTATGGCCAAAACCTCTTGAAAATCGACATGGCAAATAGGACAGCTACCTTTCAACTTTCTTGGTACTAGAGGGTACTGTAGAAGGTAAAAACTGTAGAGGAAGATAAAGATTGGAATACATCCAGCAAATATTAGCCGAGCGGTCTAAGGCGCTGCAATCATGGACTGTGCGGCTGGTCCCGGCGGAGGTTTGAGTCCTCCCTCGGGCATGGGTGTGTGTGTTTGTCCTTAGGATAATTTCGGTTAAGTAGTGTGTAAGCTTAGGGACTGATGACCTTAGCAGTTAAGTCCCATAAGATTTCACACACATTTTTGAACACATCCAGCAAATAATTGAGGACATAGTTGGAAGTGCTCCTGTAAGAAGAAAAGGTTGGCAGAGGAGAGGAATCCGTGGAATGACGTCACACACAGGTGCCATTGTCGGAGACTGTGAGATACGGCAGCGCCGCTGACGTTCGGTATTCACCGGTGCACACACAGTGGCCACGATCTCCGAGCAGGCCGGCCTCACGCCTCTGGAATCGACGGCTGATACACATCTGAGGCCGGTGTCAGGACGCGGGCGTGATCCCTGGATCGTGCGAGGCGATCCACAGATGGAACCAGCTATCTCGCAGCGCTACGTGCGGGCTGTGGCCGGTCCACCCCGATCCAGTGGAACGCTGCGCCCGGCGAACGGACTGCCTTGCACGACAACGTATCGCTGTCGGTGTTGCCAGGCAAGGTGACAGTTTCGACACTCGTAACAACGAGTTTCTCTTGCACTTTGACGGCACGTACATTTCCTGTTTCACACAAGTTGGCGCGTTACAATTAATTTCTTACGCTGCAACTTCATCTCTAACTCTACCTCTTCAAAACAGTTGTAATATGCGTTAAGTAGGGTACATCTATCTGGCTCCTACTGGACGAAATACCAGGCGTGTTTTTTTAAGTAACGTTCGTTTTGTTGTAGACACTAGTAGTTCGCTCGCATACTGCAACGAGCGCGTGCGTCGTGTACCGGCATGCCTCGGGAACAACTGTGCTCAGTTTCAGCTCTGTAGCTAACCTGTACGGTTCTGCTCTAAGCTTTCAAAATGTTTAAGACTATCAACTCGCCCGCCGCTTGTGAGGTTCCCTCAGTCATACGGTTTCTGTCAGTAAGGAACCTGTCTGCTGCAGAAATTCATCGACAGATTTGCGAAGTGTAGGGTGATACTGTTATGAGTGAAAGCAAAGTGCGTTAGTGGGTACGAGAATCCAAAGATGGCCGTGACAACGTCCATGATGAGGACCGCTCCGGTCGCCCTTCTTTGATTACAGACGATTTGGTGGCTTCAGTTGTAGCGAGGATTCGTGAGAACAGGCGCTTCACAATAACGAGTCTCTCAAAAGAATTTCATGGCGTGTCGAGATCAGTGCTTTACAACATTGTTTCTGAACACCTAACTGTGCTCCCGTTGGGTCCCGAAACTCCTAACAGAGGACCACAAAAACCAAAGATTTGAGTATGCGATGAAGTTCTTGACTCGTTATCACGCAGAAGATGACGGCTTCTTGAGTCAGATCGGAACCGGAAAAGAAACATGGGTTTCAAGTATCACGCCCGAATCGAAGCAACAGAGCATGGAACAGAGACACACACACTCGCCTGTAAAGGTGAAGGCCAAACAGACCGTCCCAGCTCAAAATCATGGCGTCGGTGTTTTGGGATAGGCATGGTGTTTTGTTGGTCGACTTTTTGCAACGAGGAACCACTGTCAATGCAGAAGCATACTGTCAAACCCTGAGAAAGCTAAGCAGAGCGATTCAAAACAAAAGACGCGGCATGCTGACAAAGGGAATTGTCCTTCTTCATGACAATGCCCCAAGACCTCACACTGCAGGTCAGACCCGCGATTTATTGGACAGTTTTGGCTGGGTAGTTTTAGACCACCCACCTTACTGTCCTGATCTTGTGCCGAGCGATTACCATCTCTTCCTCCACCTCAAACAACACCTCAGTGGCAACCGTTACAATGATGACGACGACGTGAAAAAGGCAGTGAACTCTTGGTTATCCGAGCAGGCGGCAAGTTTTTATGAAGAGGGTATTTTAAAATTGGTTGAGAGGTATGAAACGTGTTTCAACAAACTTGGGAACTATGTCGAAAAATAGAGTCAAGTATTTACTTTCTGAAAATAAATTTACTTTTTTGAAATAACTTTTCGTTGTGTACTTACGTTCAAACGGACCTTACTTGAAAAAACACGCCTCGTAGATCCGTGTGAGATTTACAGTCACAGTGCGACTGGCCTAAAAGTTCCCTGACTGGAGGCAGGCAGCATGTTACTTTGTACAGGCTGCAATCCACAAACACAAGAGTGCTTCAGGCATGCTGCAGGTAAGTGTAACACGATGACTGCTTTTCATATTAAGTGTCAGTCATTTGAGGGACAACGTTATCTGTAATATCAGATCATTTGTGGACGATGCACTTATCTGTAAGCAAATCGTAACACCAAGAAAGTAGTACCCACTCAGACTTACGTACAGGTGCAACCACTGACAAGTAGAACAACAGCGATGCGGACATATCACACATATTCACAGTATGGCAGGCTTCGCTTGATTGATAGCATGCAGGAAAATTGGAATTTTCGTGAGAAGGAGTCTGCTTATTAAACATTTGTACAACATATGCTTGGATAGAGCTGAAGGGTGCAGTAATTATATTAGAACAACAGTGAATACGTAATGCATCGAAAGAAGAACACAAGTGACTGTCACAGGTTTATCAGAACCTTGAGTTGTGCCACAACCGGGTGATAAATCAAGTGTCGGAGACAATCAAGTTTCCTACATATCTATAATCAGCAAATGTTCTGATTTTAATCGGAATAGGGCAGAATGAGGCAGTATACGTGACTTCCATGGCGGTATGGCAACATGCTGGCTGTCTACAAGTTAGTAACCAGGACGGTGGCTTCCATTTAATAAAAACTGACATATTACTTTTTGACATTAACTGTGTCACTAGTGGAACTTACGCATGCGATGGAAGACTGTTTTGGTTTCCACGAATTCTTAAACCACGGATCACTGTAATCTTCGAGGTGACAGTGTCATCCCTCATCATAAATAAATTTAACAACAAAAGTAAAGAACTTCGTCTTCTGCATTCCCACTTTCGGATTAGATTTAAAATTTTCTTTGCTAATTGTCAGCAATTTTATGCTCTGGACAATACTGAATGATTTCTGCGGCTGCTAACGAAATCATTTATGAACCAATGATAGCTTTAACGATTGGTGGCGAAATCATTTCATTATTATTCTGTTACTGCTTCAAAGCTAATTATAGGCAACTTAAGTATCCCAAAACTAGCACATGAATTTGTAGATTACTTTCATTTCGATATCAGGCACAAAACCTTTTTTTCTTTTATGTATCACTAGTCACTATTAGTTTTGGACCCTATTGCAGTTTCTGAAACATTCAGGAGGCGTTGAGACTAAATAACCCGAAAAATGTAAGTACGAGGGCGCGCTGAGAAGTAATGCTTCCAATTTCTTTTTGTGAATACTTTTAAGGATTTTTAAATAAAACAAACGTTGTTAACATGCTAAATCTTTATTCTTGATACCTACATATCTGCAGCCCCCTGCTGTTAGAGAGCTCCGACTTGTAGAGTGTAGCGGGGTGGTGTGTATCGTGACTATATCGCTGCGTGAGAAATAGAGTTTCGCACTGAAAACGTTCGTCCATACGTGGACCACCCCTTCTTCAGCATGACGGTGCCAGACCATACGCGAGGACTGCGACATTTGCAACAAGCCGACGCCTTGGCCTCACTGTCATCGGTTGCCATCGGGTGCCATTGGTTCGACGTCTCGGTCACTTGTTGTTCGCATTTACGGCACTTTGAACAGTGGACGTTACATTTCAGATGTGTTACGACCCCTGGCTCTACCCTTCATTCGATCCCTGCGAAACCCTACATTTCAGCAGGATAATGCGCGACCGCATGTTGCAGGTCCTGTACGGGCCTTTCTGGATACAGAAAATGTTCGACTGCTGCCCTGGCCAGTACATTCTCCAGATCTCTCACCAACTGAAAACATCTGGTCAATGGTGGCCGAGCAACTGGCTCGTCACAAGACGCCAGTCACTACTCTTGATGAACTTTGGTATCGTGTTGAAGCTGCATGGGCAGCTGTACCTGTACACGTCATCCAAGCTCTGTTTGACTCAATGCCCAGGCGTATCAAGGCCGTTATTACGTCCGGAGGTGGTTGTTCTGGGTACTGATTTCTCAGGATCTATACACACAAATTGCGTGAAAATGTAATCACATGTCAGTTCTAATATAATATATTTGTCCAATGAATACCCGTTTATCATCTGCATTTCTTCTTGGTGTAGCAATTTTAATGGCCAGTAGTAAATTAAGTTATCAAGATACGGAAAGAGAAAGCAGCTCGCTTAGACATTATAACACACGGCAGGTGTCGTATGAAGCAACTTAGGTAAACTCGGTGTAAATGCGATTGTCCTGGCAGGACGTGTTAACAGCGGCCTGCTGCTGTCCTGAAGCGCATCAGATGACGTCGAGACTCAGGCCGGGGCGATTTCGCGTTGCTCTGCTAGAAGTGATTTGTCAACACGCGTCCGGCGCAGGTAGAGGCTGCGCTGCGCAGCTGGGGAGGCCCGCGGCTATTCGCCACGCGCGCCTTCCTCCGCCCACACACAAAGGGAGGCGGCTTTGCCAGCCGGCGCGTCGGCACCACAAAAGAGAGCCGCCCACGCAGCGAAGGGCCAAGAGTGGGGCGGTGGGAGGCAGAAGCAAAGGTAGAGGCAGAGGCGAGGGCGAAGGCGGCGAGGGTCTCTGTCGGCCTCAAGCGCGAGTAGTCGTACGTCGCAGCAGCAGAACTTGCACTCAAGCTTGAACATAAGTCGAACGGAGTGACCTCCTCCACACAAACCAGCACGGATTCGGGAAAAGTCAGTTGTTGTAGGTTAATTCTTACAGAGAAGAAGATAGCAACCAGCCACTACTAATACTGCTATTTATTTAGGTAAATAGCGCCGTTACTGGTTTGGAACTGGCAACTTCATCATCAGACGGCTGTTCACATGATTTGCAAGATACACTTTACATTATCGTCACTTTTAGATTTTTATTCTTCCACTCGAATATTCCAAAATATTCGAAAAATACACTCCTGCAACTTCGCAACAAAATCTCGCGGAATTTTCGATGGCAGCAACACACCAAAAATATTTCGCCACAGTGGAAGAACAATTAATTAACAGGTCAGCTTGTAGTATGGTAGGAGTCCCAACTGGAAGTAAATGGAAGGGATTACTCCACATTACTATGACAGGCCAAGTAAATCTCACTGATTGCTGTATTATACTTCAAAGTGACACAGATACATGATTATTTTTCAGCACAGAAACCAAGTCTCTGTAAACATAGGTCGGAATCTTCTACCAATCGTTCCATCTCTAAACGATAGAAATCCTCTCTTAGGACACAAACCGATTCGAGAACCGCTTGGTGAATCTCTGCCCCCCAAATGCGTTTTCCACTTGCCGAAAAGCTGATAATCAAATGATGCAAGATCTCGACTGCAAGATGGGCCAGCGTCACTCTAGTCTCTACGGATTTCGTGAAGTTGTTGGCGCCAATTCATTACGGCTGGAAGCAATACTGAATTCGATTAATACGCCGCCAGAATTTCAGGTAAATCTTTTTGCTCACAAGAATCTTACCGTCCGTACCACGTACTTCAATTCTGGAGTACGTTTCCAGCTGCTGCGCCAATTCGGTCAAACACTACGGTGCACCTGTTATCCGCACCGCAGCAGGAAACTCGGAACATGCACTCCTTTCTGACAATGCGCCACTCTTTTTGCGCAATGAGTAACTCACTTTCTGAAGTCCCTATGTAGTTCCAGCGATTTGCCTTACTACTCGTACTCAACATCAAATACTCGAGTCTGGAGCACAACTGTGGGGCTCAGGAACACAACTGTCAGGCATAAACGGATAAAACTGAAAATTTGTTAAAAACCATTCGAAAACGTACCACATTATAAACGTTTTTCATCGCTAAAATATTTAAAAACACACCGTTCCTTGTCCAAAACGCCATTTCCACATACAAATTGCTCACAGATGCTTGTTACGTGATACAAATACGGTACACAATAGCACATATGTGTGCAGCATATGTAAACAGACAAGGAGCTGCGTATCTTTAAATATTTTAGCGATGAAAAACGTTTATAATGTGCTGAGTTTTATCCACTTGACATGTTGTGCGTGAGGTTCAGCGTACAATGAACACGTTTTATTACAGAAAATGTTTAAGACGTGAAGATGACAGCTAACACAGTTGAAAGGGGTTGTCTTGAATAAAAAATATTTCGTCCGATCTTGGCTTTTGAATGGTTTTTAACAATTAAAACAGATCGACCTTCAATACTCTCATAATGAGATAATTCAATCAAAACTGAAAAACAATGTACAGTGTGAGACATGAGAAGTATTCGCAGTTGCGAGTACCTACCACCTTCATCCGTATAACGGAATGACGACTATGAAAATATTTGTGCCGGACCGCGACTCGAACGTGTATTTACCGCTTTACACGAGAGGTCGCCCTAATCGCTTTGACTATCCGAACACGACTCACCGCCAGACGCAAAACTTCCACATGCCGCCGTCTATGTGTCATGCCTGTACTCGCATATCCCATTAACATTCCTGTACAGGAGAGACATTTTATTTGTAAATCGCAGGCCCGATAGCGGCCGATAAATACGACATTGCGGTGCCTGCAGTATCGGATTGTACAGCGTGAGTTAACAAGTACGTTCCGAGCTATGGTGTGAGATAGTCCAATAGCCATGTTAGGAAGGTGCTGTGAAAGCAGTGAGAGCTTCGTCTCCGGTTTAAGTGGAAGTCACAGTATAACTAACAAACAAAAGCTAAACGACGCCAAAGTGCGTGTAAGTGAGAGCAACGCGAGAAGGATTCAGTTAATTCGAAACTAAAATTCTGCCACACCATCTCACTAAAAATCCTACAATGTTATAAGCGGATCGAAATCATAATGTTACTTAAAATCCGTCTTGATTGCAAATTTTTTATTTTTCATATGACCGGTTTCGGTTCATTCAGAACCATCTTCAGATCTGATATTTCAGTTACAGGTTACTCCTGTTACTGAAGATCTGATATTTCAGTTACAGGAGATCTACAAACACAGATCTACAAACAGGTTACTCCTGTAACTGAAATATCAGATTTGAAGATGGTTCTGAATGAACCGAAACCGGTCATATGAATAATAAAAAAAAAAAATTGCAATTAAGACGGATTTTAAGTATCATTATAAAATCACTGATTGCTTTTATCCCATAAGACATTATGTCTGTTTTTGCAAAAACGGATCGAAATCGTTTATCAGTCGCTCAGTGACTATACTGACAAATTCGCTCTTCCCAAATTGTTTCCCTGCGGAAAATCGTAATAAAGTTCCTCCTTTCAAACATGCCACAAAAGCCGAAATGGCAGATGCTGAGATAAGCGCTCGAGGAATAGAAAATCAACTGAAAGTGCTCAACTGTGGAAAGGATCAGTTGAGATGCCTTTGAGGTTCAGCAGAGATCACACGAAAGAACTTGCGCCGCTTGGAGCAGTAGTTTATTGTGTGTCGCTGGAGCAACGAAAGGTACAAGGAGATTGGAAAAAAAGGACAGGTCGTCGGTCACGTGCGCATAACTACGCACCTATATCACTGACGTCATTCTGTTGTAGAGTCACGGAATATTTTTATATTCGCCCATTATGTCGATTTTGGGCAAAGAAAATCTCTGTAAGAATCGAGAAGGATTCTACAAACAATGTCTCGCGTAACTCAGCTCGTACTGTTAGTTCATGAGGTCCAGATCGCCGTAGGGAAAGGCGCCCAGATGGATGCCGTGTTCCGTGACCTCAGGAACGCTTTTGGTATGATTCTGCACTCTCGTTTACTGAACATGATACGAGCGTACAGGGTTTCGGGCCAGATGTGAAAATACGATCGTACAGAGTTTCGGGTCAGATGTGAGACTGGATTAAGGTCTTCTCTGCAGAAAGGACTCAAAACGTTCTTAACGGAACGAAATCGACAGATGTAAAGTTATGTTCGGAGTACCCCAAACGAATGTTATGAGGCCATTGCCACTTACAGTATGTATAAACGATCAAACACGAGGATGTTAAAATGCCATGTTGTTGTGGAGGTTGTATCGTCAGAAGACTGTAGCAAAATGCAGGAATATTTGCAAAAACTCGATGATTCGCGTCAAGACTGGCAATTGATCCTTAGCGTAAGCAAACAGGTGAAGACGTCCAGCACTGTTAGACTACACTATTTGCAACAAATTACTGGAAACAGTAACTACAGTGAAACACCTAGGAGTAAGCGGAATGAAAACATTAAATTGTAGATAAAGCAGATGCTAGACTGAGTTTCATTTGGAGAACCCTAAGGAAACGTATTTCATCCAGAAAGAAGTGATTTATAGAACTCTTGTTAGACCTATTCTTCAGTGTCGCCCGACAGTCTGGGGGTCTTTATCCAGACGAATTAATAGAAAAGAGAAAGATGAAAACAAGAGCGGCGTGTTTCGTTACGGATCGTTTAGTTAGCGCGACAGCGTTGTGAATGTGCTCCGAAAAGTACACTGGCAGACGCTACGACCGATGCGTTGTGCAGCGCAGGGGGATTTGCAGATAAAATTTCGAGAGCGTACGTCGGAAAACACTACTTCCTTCTAAATATGTCTCGATGTCTCGGGAAATGTCCACGACGAGACATTTAAAGAAATTATAACTCACAACGGATCTTTACCAACAACCGTTCTTCCCACCAATTCCTGAATAGAACAGGGGAAGAAAAGGGGAGGGGGGGGGGGAGGCTCATAGTGGAACGAGTAGTACTCTCTGCTAGCAGAGTACTGATGTAGATATAGGCTACGAAGGGGAACCTCCAGTAAACTTCGGTGAGAATCGGGGGAGTGGAACTATTTTTATTTTTAATTCTTTGCCAATGTTGTCAGAGTCCCAGAAAGAAACAAAAATCTCAGTGTGTGTGTGTGTGTGTGTGTGTGTGTGTGAGAGAGAGAGAGAGAGAGAGAGAGAGAGAGAGAGAGAAGGAGCACGGACTATCAAAGAGAGAGAAGGAGCACGGACTATCAAGTTAACTGCGAGATTGTTTCATGTTTTTGCTGAGTGTAATACTAACACAACGGCACTTGTGTGGCACAGCCGGTTTCGCGCAAGGCGCTTTGTCTGGTGCCACCTCGGCAGGCTAAATGTGTAATTTCGAAGTAGTGACGTCCAAGGCGCAGCGCGTCATGCTCCAGTGTTCAGTCAGCGTAAAAAGCGACGGCTAATTAAGCCAGAGCGTATAGTGTGGCTCTCACTTAGCGCACGACCATACTGCAATTAAGAGAGGCGGCCTCGCTATGCATCCTTAGGGTAGCGACAATCGGCTGGCACCGTGCCCTGTATGTGGGCAGCCTCGCAGTTCGAGCTCGTCTGTCTAACCTTGGGGGAGCGGCGCCAGTAATTCGTCTGCTAATTGCCTCGCGAACGACGACCGACATCGATCCAATCACCTCTTGGCGGAGAGGTATTTTCCTGAATGAGATTTTCACTCTGCAGCGGAGTGTGCGCTGATATGAAAGCTGTGAGGAGGGGGCGTGAGTCGTTCTTGGGTAGTTCAATTGGTAGAGCACTTGCCCGCGAAAGGCAAAGGTCCCGAGTTCGAGGCTCGGTCCGGCACACAGTTTTAATCTGCCAGGAAGTTTCATATCAGCGCACACTCCGCTGCAGAGTGAAATACTCATTCTGGAAAGAGCCCGCAGGCTGTGGCTAAGCCATGTCTCCACAATATCTTTTCTTTCAGGAGTGCTAGTTCTGCAAGGTTTGCAGGAGAGCTTCTATAAAGTTTGGAAGGTAGGAGACGAGATACTGGCAGAAGAAAAGCTTGGGTAGCTCAATTCGTAGCGCACTTGCCCGCGAAAGGCAAAAGTCCCGAGTTCGAGTCTCGGTCCAGCACATAGTTTTAATCTTCTAGGAAGTTTCAGGTATTTTCCTAATACGAGAAAGACACGAGAAATACATTCTGTGTTCAGAAGGATGTTACTCGTACGTTGCAAAATGTGCGCAGTGCACACAGAATATCATTGGACGAAAACGAAAATATACTGGAATATACCAAAGACGATCATAGCCTCACTAAACGAAAGAGAGAAATAGCGTGCCCTTTGAACGACAACGTGAAAAAACAAGCAACGTTTGAAGAATTATGTTGTCAAATAGACGCATGTGGCCTTCTAAATTTTTATATAATAAATTATGACAAGATCGTCTAATTACTGTTATACTGTCGTCATTTGGCGACACAAACGCTACAAATTATTAAAAAATTAAGGAACGTAAAGAAATATTAATAATGAATAATGAAATACTGGATGAACTGGAATTCCACACACAAAATTTCGGAGCTGTTGGATTATGACTTGTTGTTGTTGACAATGGTTATGGGTTGTCACACGTCTCATTACGATGTCACAACACACCCGTAGATGGTCTGTTTATGATCGGAATCTGTTGTGCACTACACTGATTAGTACAGATGTGTACAACCATGATTTTTCAACAAAACCTTGAATTAACGGTGCGCTTCCGTATGTTCTGCTGATTTGCTGTTGCCATTTTATGCACAATATTTCAACCCAGCCGTTGCCTTCTTCAGATGCCACGAGTTTTGCTGTTATGCACATTCGCTGCCTGGACTTCGACCAGACTGTGTCAGTTCAAATAAATGTTCGAAGGTCAGCAGTGACAGGTGAAAACTAGCGCCGAACGGGGAGGCGAACCAGGGTCTCCCGCTTAACGCGAACGATCGCCTTCACTGCCTCGGCCATCCGAGCACGTTTCCCACTCGACCCAATTTTCCAGGCTGGTACACACTACTGAAGTAGCATCACCTACCATAAACCATTTACTCGGCGTTCCAATAGAGACAGGGCATGGGATGTATCAGCACTGCAAGAAAGGATCTATGGTCTTCGCCTTGTTGGCATATGTGGTGCCTTTTTCGGACATGTACGAAAGAACAGACGTCTCTTATGTACAATGTGTAACGGGTGTACGTGCAGATATTTCTATTGGTGACCGAGAACGGTGAACTACCAGGTGTAGAAGTATGAAGCCGGAATTTCCCTACAGACGGTGCTAGCCGTCAGTGTAGGGCCCGTGAGACCACGTCTGCAGCGCCATCTGCTTTCTGTAGCGGCTAACAACAAATATCAGCACACAGTAATCCAAGTTCCATACATCGGTATCTGTTTCAAGCCCCTAAACATATCGAGTTTTGAGCCTACGAACTACGATTTGCGGACTGCATTGGTTTTCTGTTATCACGTGAAGAAAACTGCTGCAGAATCTCTTAGAATGCTTGTCGAAGCTTTCGGCGAACATGCTCTTGGGAAAACACAGTGCTTCGAGTGTCTCAAAAAATTCAAAAGTGGTGATTCTGACGTGAGAAACGACGAGCGCCGGAAACCACCGAAGAAGTTCGAAGACAACGAACTGCAGCCCTTATTGGATGAAGATACTCAAACTCTACAGGAACTTGAGAAACAATTGAATGTGACGCAGAAGCAGCTTCTCTTCGACTGAAAGCCATGGGAAAGGTGCAGAAAGTGGGAAAATGGGTTCCGCATGAACTGAATGAAAGACGACAAGCAAATCGAAATACCACTTGTGTAATGCTGCTCGCCAGATATATAAGAATGTCGTTTCTCCATCAAATAGTGACTGTTGATGAAAAATGAGTATATTTTGTGACTCCTAAGCGACGTATATCATGGGTGAATCCAGAAAAACCATCGATATCCACTGGAAGACCAAATCGCTTTGGAAAGAATACAATGATCCGTATTTGGTAGGATCAGAAGGGTGTCATCTACTATGAGCTAATAAAACCTGGTGAAACGGTTAACACAGATCGCCACCAACAGCAAATGATCGATTTAAATCGAGCATTACGTGAAAGGCGACAGGGATATCGAAAACGGCAACACAAAGTCACATTGCTCCACGATAACGCCCCATCACACACAGCAAAACGGGTCGGGGAAACGTTCGAGGCGTTCATTTGGCAAATACTAGGGCACGCGGCTTATTCTCCAGACTTGGCTCCGTTCGATTATCATCCATTTGCGTCACTGGGACACGCTCTCACTGAATAACGCTTCAATTCGTATGAAAATATACGAAAGCTGCTCTTCGCTTCAAAAGAAGAACTGTTTTTTTGGCGTGGCATTCATAGCCTACCGGAGAGGTGGGAGAAATGTGTAACTAGCAACGGAGATTATTTTGAATGAAATATTGTTTATCAGTTTCAAACAACAGACGTATAATTATTGCAACCAAATTCCGGTTTCATACTTCTTCATCTGGTACATTACATCAGTATTGTCGACATTTGAAGACTAATAATTATAGCTATTATAAGTCATAAGTTCTTAGGTTGGGTAGTGCCTCCAAGTACCTGTGGCAAGAGCAAAGCATTAATGCTTATTTTCCCCTGGGCAGCAGGTCACTACCGTGCAGAAAAGATCAAGTCGTAAAGATTGAGAAGAAGAAACCAATACACTGACTGATGTGTGTGCACATAACGGTACAAAATTCAAATGGCTCTAAGCACTATGGGACTTAACATCTGAGGTCATCAGTCCCCTAGACTTAGAACTACTTAAACCTAACTAACCTAATGACATCACACACATCTATGCCCGAGACAGGATTCGAACCTGCGACCGTAGCGGTCGTGCGGTTCTAGACTGAAGCGCCTAGAACCGCTCGGCCACACCGGCCGGCGGCAGGATTCGAACCTGCGACCGTAGCAGCAGCGCGGTTCTGCACTGAAACGTCTAGAGCCGCTCGGCCACAGGCGGCCGGCCATTAAGGTACCACCATATGGAAAAATATCTGCACTTCCGACGGTTACGCCCCGTATACAATTCAAACATAGTCTGGTTGCAGCCCACATATCGAGTCACGCAACAGCAGAACTTGCAGAGGACGGCAGGGTCGGTCGTCGAAATGCATAAAATGGAAACAACTACTCGGCAGAACACCCGGAAGCACGCCGTTAATTAATCGCGCCGAGAAAACCTGAAAAATCTCAAAATTTCAGCGTTATTGAGACGCATTTGCTGAGTATTTTAGAGTAAGCGACCAGTGGTCGCTGGTGACTCGTTACAGAGTAATAATGTAAATACGATTTATTCATGTGTCATCCCAATTATCTTTCTTCTATGGAGAAACCTTCACAATAGTGAAGAAACCTGAACTATGCAGTCAGCGAGACGTACGACATAAAACACAGAGTAACGTAACAATCCTCAGATACAACAGTTCTGTGACGTGGCTGCCGTCGCTGAGGAAACAGCTCACCATACCGTCGTTGTTCCACTCTTCCACTACATTTAGTAAACTCACGTATGAGGTACATGTCGGCAAACTCTTTATCAGTAAACCTATCCATACTACTGTGTATGACTCATTGCCGCAAAAAACAAACCCGAGCCATACACAAGCTGTTCTAGATGCAAGTTTGAAGGCGAGAACTGAAGTCGACATTCCTGTTGTCAACAAGAAGTATCGGGAGTCAATGGAACTATAAGGCCCTGCTGAAAAGTAATGCCTCCGATTTTTTAAACGTGAAAACTCTTACAGCTTTTTAAATAAAACAAGATTTACTAACATTCTACATCCTTATTCTTCATGTCTACATATTTACAGTCCTCTGGTAGTAGAGGGCTCCGAATTGTAACGTGTAACGAAACCATGTTGGTGCTTGAGAAACAGCGTGCTGTAATAAAGTTTTGAATTCGAAGCATTCGTCCACACTTGGAACACCCTCTCCTTCAGCATGGCAATGGCAAACCACACACTAGCGATGTGACATCTGCAACAGTCCGACGCCTTGGGCTGTCTGTCATCGATTATCCTAAGTACAGTCCCGGCTTGGGCCAATCACACATTCATCTGTTTCCAAAACTTAAAGAACACCTTCGCGGACTTCACTTTGATACATCTACATCTACGTGATTACTCTGCTATCCACAAAAAAGTGTCTAGCAGAGTGTTCAATGAACCACCTTCAAGCTGTCTCTCTACCGTTCCACTCTCGAACGGCACGCGGGAAAAACGAGCACTCAAATTTTTATGTGCGTGCCCTAATTTATTTTATCGTGATCAACATTTCTCTCTATGTAGTTGGGTGCCAACAAAGTGTTTTCGCAGTCGGAGGAGAAAGCTGGTGATTGAAATTTCATGAGAAGATCCCGTCGCAACGAAAAACGCCTTTTTTTAAATGATTGCAACTCCAATTCACGTATCATGTCTGTGACATTATATCCCCTATTTCGCGATAATACTAAACGAGCTGCCCTTCTTTGTACTTTTTCGATGTCAACCGTCAGTCCCACCTGATGCGGATCCCACACCGCACAACAGTACTCCAGAATAAGGCGGACAAGCGTAGAGTAAGCAGTTTCATTGGTAGACCTGTTGCACCTTCTAAGTGTTCTGCCAATGGCAGTCTTTGGTTTGCTCTACCCACAATATTATCTATGTGATCGTTCCAATTTAGTTATTTGAAATTGTAATCCCTAAGTATTTAGTTGAATTTACAGCCTTCAGGTATGTGTGACTTGTCGCGTAGTTGAAATTTAGCTGATTTCTTTTGGTACTCATGTGAATAACTTCACACTTTTCCTTAGTCAGGGTCAATTGCCACTTTTCGCACCATACAAATGTCTTATCGAAATCATTTTGCAAGTCGTTTTGATCATATGATGGCTTTACAAGACGGTAAATGACAGCATCATCTGCAAACAATCTAAGACGGCTACTCAGATGGTCTCCTATGTCGTTAATATAGATCAGAAACAATGGAGGGCCTATAACACTTCGTTGGGGAACGCCGGATATTACGTCTGTTTTACTCGATGACTTTCCGTCTGTTACTACGAACTGTGACCTTTCTGACAAGAAATCACGAATCCAGTCGCACAACTGAGGCGATACTCCGTATTGATGAAACAGTGCAAGCAAAGGTGTCGTCTTTGCACCGTCAACCAAAAAAACGGGTCAAACGGCTCTGAGCACTGTGGGACTTAACATCTATGGTCATCAGTCCTTTAGAACTTAGAACTACTTAAACCTAACTAACGTAAGGACATCACACAACACCCAGTCATCACGAGGCAGAGAAAATCCCTGACCCCGCCGGGAATCGAACCCGGGAACCCGGGCGTGGGAAGCGAGAACGCTACCGCACGACCACGAGCTGCGGACCACCGTCAACCAAGTCGAACATTGCACAGTGACGGTATCAAAAAAATTGGTCTCTTGGTGGGAGAAAAGTGTTCGTCGCCAGGGTGACTGCTGAGAAATAAATATCTAGAAATGACGAATAAATATGTAGAATGGTAATAACATTCGTTTTATTTGAAAAGCTGTAGTAGTTTTCGCGTAAAAACTCGGGGGCATTACTTTCCAGCACGCCTTCATAGTTTGTTTCCATGCGAGACACACAGAGCGTAATGAACATTTTTGCGCTGTTGTACAGGTATTTTGGGTGCTACACAGATACAACGATAATGGGGAGGTCAGAAATCAAGATGCAATACAACGAGCCACTGGAAATCACGGCCTCCATACACCAACTGATAAAGTTCGTTACTTTATACGAGAGGCTGTCAACTAATCCCAGACTAGTGCATATTTTCTAATTACAGTCAGAAATGTGTCAAGTTGTTAATGCGTAACTCTTTTTTCTACCATTTTTTCATAAAGCGAATCTACTTCGTGCGTAACCATACTTCTGGGCAGTTTTGATACTGTTCGTTTCTTTTTCTACATCTGCTTAACATAACTGTAATTTGACCATTCTTTGACGAAAGAGTTCGTTTTATGTAACGCTGATACGTTTGTCTGTTTATTTAGGACCATACCCTCCCTCAGCTGCGCCTGCTTCCCTAGGCAATGACGATAACCCTTAAGTGAATCTTGGAAACGCTGATGTTGAGGTTTTGCTCCGAAAAAGGTATTATAAATAAAAAACTAAAATGCCAAAAAACAGGCATTCTATGGACTTCTGCGTGCCTCTGTGAAGCGACGTGTGGCACGCGAAAACAGTATAGAATTATTTTTAAAAAAGGAACACCATTTTCAGCAAACTACCCTACTGGCCATTAAAATTGCTACACCACGAAGATGACGTGCTACAGACGCGAAATTTAACCGACAGGTAGAAGATGCTGTGATATGCAAATGATTAGCTTTTCAGAGCATTCACACAAGATTGGCAATTCCGACGGTGGCGATACCTACAACGTGCTGACATGAAGAAAGTTTCCAACCGATTTCTCATAACAGCATTTGACGGGCGTTGCCTGGTGAAACGTTGTTGTGATGCCTCATGTAAGGAGGAGAAATGCGTACCATCACGTTTCCGACTTTGATAAAGGTCGGAAAGTAGCTATCGCGATTGCGGTTTATCGTATCGCGACATTGCTGCTAGCGTTGGTCGAGATCCGATGACTGTTAGCAGAATATGGCATCGATGGGTTCAGGAGGGTAATACGGAACGCCTCGTATCACTAGCAGTCGGGATGACAGGCATCTTATCCGCATGGCTGTATCGGATCGTGCAGCCACGTCTCGGTCTCTGAGTCAACAGATGGGGACATTTGCAAGACAACAACCATCCTCACGAACAGTTCGATGCCATTTGCAGCAGCATGGACTATCAGCTCAGAGACCATGGCTGCGGTTACCCTTGACGCTCCATCACAGACAGGAGATCCAGCGATGGTGTACTCAACGACGAACCTGGGTGCACGAATGGCAAAACGTCATTTTTTCGGATGAATCCAGGTTCTGTTTACAGCATCATAATGGTCGCATTCGTGTTTGGCAACATCGCGATGAACGCACATTGGAAGCGTGTATTCGTTCATCGCCATACTGGCGTTTCACCCGGCGTGATGGTATGGGGTGGCATTGGTTACACGTCTCGGTCACCTCTTGTTCGCAATGACGGCACATTGAACAGTGGACGTTACATTTCAGATGTGTTACGACCCGTGGCTCTACCCTTCATTCGATCCCTGCGAAACCCTACATTTCAGCAGGATAATGCACGACCACATGTTGCAGGTCCTGTACGGGCCTTTCTGGATACAGAAAATGTTCGACTGCTGCCCTGGCCAGCACATTCCCCAGATCTCCCACCAATGGTGGCCGAGCAACTGGCTCATCACAATACGCCAGTCACTACTCTTGATGAACTGTGTTATCGTGTTGAAGCTGCATTGGCAACTGTACCTGTACACGCCGTCCAAACTCTGTTTGACGCAATGCCCAGGCGTGTCACGGCCGCTATTACGGCCAGAGGTGGTTGTTCTGGGTACTGATTTCTCAGGATCTATGCAACCAAATTGCGTGAAAATGTAATCACATGTCAGTTCTAGTATGATATATTTGTCCAATGAATACCCGTTTATCATCTGCATTTCTCCTTGGTGTAGCAATTTTAATGGCCAGTAGTGTATAAGAATAGGATGTCAGAGAACATCAGCCCTTGGTAGAAACGCGGCGGCCGCCCTCGCAGGGAGTTCGTAGCCCGCCTCTCAGCTGCACGGGTGCATTTGCCGTTCGGTGGGCCCGCGACCGTTGCAACAGCCGTGCGCGCCTTGTCTCGTCATAGGCTGCCCCAGTGACCTTCTCAGATAACGCAACGCCAAATGAGCCGCGCTACGTGTCCGGCGCGGCCGCCAACGCGTCACGGACGCAGATAAGCGGGATTTATGGCCGCCGTTAGCTGAGAAACTTGTTCTACCAGCTGTTAGTGTTTCAAGTACGACTAACCTCCAGATAAGCGTGCTTTCGTTGCCTCGCCTTCGCACTGTTACATAGAATGGCTTTGTTTTGTTCCAACGCTTAACCTATAAATAGATCAGATGGTTGCCATTAGATTTTTTAAGGTATCATTAGACTGTGGTCTAAAATGACTCGTATGACACGTTGCAGAAAAAACAAAACTTTCATATTACACGGGTACTTACAGTTTACATTCTTAAACATCAGCAACTAGCTCATTACCACTACAGATCACCACAAACGGCAATAAAAACACGATTGACGAAACAAGTGTGCGCGTAGAAAATGGTAAAAGAAATAAATCTAAATTAGAAAATATAATTCGTGAAACAGTTGCAGAGAGAGTATCTAAAGTGAAATATTTGACAGAAATATCTCAGCCCTTCCAAATAAACACAGGTGTATAACAATGAGATGACCTATTTGCAACTGACAAACTGCCTATTGGCTTCTGTCTCGGGTTCTTCGGCCGACTTTCGTCTGATGATTTTACTGACGTTTCGCCAACACGAGTGGCTGGCATTGTCAAAGCTTTACCCTCCACTGCTGGTCGTGAAGCTTTGTCAATGCAAGCCACTTGTGCTGACGAAACATCAGTAAAATCTATATGAAGATAGTAACTGTTCTCGAAAGAACAGATACCATTGACGACCGTGTAGCTTCTCTAGAATAAATGATAATTAATTGAAACCATCAGTTGGCGACAGGTGTTGTTGTTATACCTCGATAGGGACAGCTGAAAATGTGTGCCCCGACCGGGACCCGAACCCGGGATCTCCTGCTTACGTGGCAGACGCTCTATCCATTTTTATTTTTATTTTATTTTTTTTTTTTCGTAGCAGTCGCGCGGTTCCGGACTGAGCGCCTTTTTTTTTATTTAAAGAAAGAAAATACTGAGCACCGATCAAGGATTGTTTTTGTTTTGACCACTTTTTTTAATGTTCAAGTGCTATACCAACTTTTTTGTTTTTTGTGTTTTTATTTGTTTTTTATGTTTATGTTTTTGGTTTTTTTAATTGTAAATTATTTTCTCTGTCAACCTTTTTTTATATAACGAAAAAGGCGTCTTTCAGTTACGACAAACAAAATTAGAATGTACATCCGCAGCAACAACAGAACAAGAGTTCCTTCTAAACTATGAAATAGAATTTGAAACTAATAGTGTGATGATAGATAGTAAAGAAAGAAAAATGTAACCAAATCCCGCACGCCATTCCATGTGCATGGCCCATCAGCGCCCATCAGCGTACAGATTCCATGTTCCAAATTGGTACAACATTTCGCAGCGTGTGGAGCCCCATGATCTGAGCCACCGAGGACACATATGAGTAGCGCGACTGCAGGTACTTATCCCTTGCACGCTTCCTGTTAGACCCACATTCCGCTACGGTCGCAGGTTCGAATCCTGCCTCGGGTGTGGTTGTGTGTGATGTCCCTAGGTTAGTTAGGTTTAAGTAGTTCTAAGTTCTAGGGGACTTATGACCTAAGATGTTGAGTCCCATAGTGCTCAGAGTCAGACCCACATTCCCAGCTGTCCACAATCTACAGACGTAATGTACCTAATAAAGATTTGCCCAATCACTCATTACTCGCGCGAGTAATATATGGAAGGTAATGGAGTAATACAGGGCGTTACAAAAAGGTACGGCCAAACTCTCAGGAAACATTCCTCACACACAAATAAAGAAAATATGTTATGTGGACTTGTGTGCGGAAACTCTTAATTTCCATGTTAGAGCTCATTTTAGTTTCGTCAGTATGTACTGTACTTCTTCGATCCACCGCCAGTTGGCCCAACTGAAGGAAGGTAATGTTGACTTCGGTGCTTGTGTTGACATGCGACTCATTGCTCTACAGTACTAGCATCAAGCTCATCAGTACGTAGCATCAACAGGTTAGTGTTCATCACGAACGTGGTTCAAATGGTTCAAATGGTTCAAATGGCTCTGAGCACTATGCGACTTAACTTCTGAGGTCATCAGTCGCCTAGAACTTAGAACTAATTAAACCTAACTAACCTAAGGACATCACACACATCCATGCCCGAGGCCTGCGACCGTAGCGGTCACGCGGTTCCAGACTGAAGCGCCTTTAACCTCACGGCCACACCGGCCGGCTCACGAACGTGGTTTTGCAGTCAGTGCAATGTTTACAAATGCGGAGTTGGCAGATGTCCATTTGATGTATGGATTAGCACGGGGCAACATTGTAAACTGGAGCAGACTCGTTTCTTCTGCTGGAAAGGGTGCTAGATAAGGAATGTAACATCCGTTTCAGAAAACCCTCATCTGTAGATGTTTCAAATGGCTCTAAGCACTATGGGACTTAACATCTGAAGTCCTCAGTCCCATAGACTTAGAACTACTTAAACCTAACTAACCTAAAGACATCATACACACCCATGCTCGTGGCAGGATTCGAACCTGCGACCGTAGCGGTCGAGCGGTTCCAGACTGAAGCGCCTAGAACCGCTCGGTCACAGTGGCCATCTGACCTTTGTCATCTTAAACTCCATCGCCCGGCTGCTGAGAGCAGCTCGCCTGTAGCACTCAGAGATGATGTATCAACTGACTTAGAGAAACTTTGGGCTTATTTGCACTTCGCTGTTGGCTACGGTCGTTGGTTCCATTATTGACGTTTTGCAGCCACTTCAGCCTCCACCTACAACACAATGGTGAGATCGAGCCGCAATCATGAGAGGATGAGTAGGAAAAGTAAAGTCATTTTATAGCATTTCGATCACTTCAAGCTTCACCTTGAAGATTTGTATGTCGAATCAAATACAACCACAGGTGTGATTTTCTCCGTTCTCTAGCACTATCTGTTTTCACTTAGTGCCGAGACTATTCTGGGCACTTCATGTCCGCCTGCTTAGCTGGGTGGTAACGTCCTCGCCTCCCATGCAAGCGGGCCCAGGTTCGATTCCCGGCCGGGTTGGAGATTTTCTCCGCTCGGGGACTAGGTGTTCTGTTATCCTCATCACCGGCGCGCAAGTCGCCCAAAGTGGCGTCGGCTGAAATAAGACTTCCTTCTGGCGGCCTAACTTCCCCGGATCGAGCCCCCCGGCCAATGATGCCACACGCTCGTTTCCATTTTTTTTTGGGCACTTCATATTGCAATTACTTCACAAGCACGATTATCAGCGTCTTTCTCTCTGACCGCTACATCAGATATGCCAAGATCTTATTATATTAATGTTGCCACAGTTCGTCAATTGTTTCACGAATACTGAAAGTAATTGTGATTCATGTCTGGTTTAGCAATCATAAGTTTTCTCATTCACTATTGGAGGGCACCCTAAAATTACTGTGACGCCTGCGAGGCTTACAGTTCGTTTAAACTGGTTCACCTTACAAAAAAGCATTTCGTGGCAGCCACTTCCAGACTGACGGCCGACAGTAGTGGCCGAGCGGTTCTAGGCGCTTCAGTCTGGAACCGCGCGACCGGTTAGGTTTAAGTAGTTGTAAGTTCTAGGGGACTGATGACCTCAGATGTTAAGTCCCATAGTGCTCAGAGCCATTTGAACCATCTGAACCAGAATGACGATGCGGTGTTTTTCAAAGTGGGATGTATTCTGAACAGCCACAACGCAGACATACAACAGAGGTCTCCGCTAAGTGTACCATCGTTGGCAAAAAGTGTCGCACTCGAGAATGAATACGTAGTGAAGGACCAACACCTTTTATGAGTCTCCCGCTCGCGGATCGACTTTGTTGTTATAGTGATTAAACACTTTACCAGTAGAACGAAAAACCAATTAAAGTTGCAAATTTTACTTTTTTATTTACGACTAGTTTTGGACCGAGATCCATTTTCAGATCATCGTAACATAGTCGAAAATGCCATTTCCGAAGATGTGAAAGAAGTGTCAAAAACGTGCAACAAACAGATATAGCGCATGCAGGTAACTCATAAGTTACCCGTATGTGCTCTAACCGTTCGCTGCATGTTTTTGACATGTTTTTCACATCTTCGGGAAATCCCATTTTCGAATTTGTTATGATGATCTGAAAATGGGTCTCAGTCCGAAACTGGTCATCGAGTGAATAAAAAAGTAAAATCTGCAACTCTGGACTGGTTTTTCGTTCTACAGATTAACAGAAGTTGCTGACCCACAGCTACTCCAGCTAGCTGGAAGTTCGTAAAAACTGTACGTCCAGGCCTGGAATGCCGGTGCGCGGCAGACAGTGGACCACCAGGTGCAGGGCTGTGCAGGCCGTGGTATGTTGGTGTCAGGTGTGAGGTGTGAGCCGGCCGGCCGGCTGACCTGGTTGTGGTAGCGGTCGCGGCGTGGGCGGACGCGGTAGGCGGGGGGTTCGTGACGCGGCCGGCCCGAATCCGGCGCTCCGTGAGGCCGGCAACACATCCTGCCGCTTTTAAGGGCAATCGCAACGCCCCTTACGGGAGCGGCCGTCCCCCAAGTCGTGACTGCCTGCCTTCCGTCCGCGGAAGCTGCGCTCGGCGACAGCCGCTCGGCGATAACTCCTCCCCCGTCCGTTACCACCAGCCCGCTCCGCTTTCCCCATCATTTTATAACCGTCGTGTCCCTATTATCCCTTACGTCTACAGAAACCAGACTGAAGTTACCTGAGTTGAAGGACGTCAAAGGGAGAAGTAAGGATCGAGAGGCAAGCCTGTGCCTGATCAATACAGTGAACAAGCTACGAAGGAAACCTAGGAGAAATTTGGGAAGGGAATTGTGGTGGTAGTGGTGGTGACATTGCTTTGTAGGGCGCTCAACGTCGGTGTCATCAGCACCCGTACAAGTTCCCAATATTTCCATTTCCAGTCTCGCCCCTTTACGAATGACGATGAGGACAGGACAAACACCCTGTCTCCGGGTGGAGAAAATCCCCGACCAGACCGGGAATCGAACCCGGGACCCAGTGATCCAGAATGGATTGGATTGGATTGTTTGGGGGAAGAGACCAAACAGCGAGGTAATCGGTCTCATCGGATTGGGGAAGGACGGGGAAGGAAGTCGGCCGTGCCCTTTCAAAGGAATCATCCCGGCATTTGCCTGGAGTGATTTAGGGAAATCACGGAAAACCTAAATCAGGATGGCCAGACGCGGGATTGAACCGTCGTCCTCCCGAATAGTGATCCAGAGGCAGCAATACTAGCCACTGGACCACGAGCTGCGGACGTGGTGGGGGTGATAGGTGTAGGGCGGTCAACAACGAGGTCATCAGCGCTCGTATTCAAGTAACAGAATGCAATTATGGTTATGAGACGTTAGGAGCATGCAAAAAAATGTAAATTAGTAAATGTAATCCGCAGCCGTCCTCTCTCACTCACACTCTCCACAAAACAGCAAAAGACGTATGACACAATGCAATGTGTGTGAGTAAATTACAAAAACAACAACCACAATACATCTAAAATAGTGGAGGAAGCAAAAGAACCTACACGATCAATTGGAAAATAAAAGATGAAGCAACTACCCTAGAAACACATAAAAAACTTCTACCTAAGACACCACTGAGAAGACTGGACATCAAACAGAATCTTAAAACACGAACCACATTCAATCCGTCATCACCTAAAATAGAGGCAAGCCAACTGTTTTAAGTGGGTTGCAGCCTTAAAGGCTCGGTCTAAAAAGCGTTCAGTTAAGAGTGTGGCGAACAGAAACCTGCAATAGGACGAAACCATGCGTCACAGGATAGTGTCCTCTCCGGAGGCGCGTTAGAAGTACTTGCTCCTGCCGCGGTGGCCGGAAGGTCGCGTTGATGGTTTCACGGGCCTCAGCTTTTTGTTCTCCAATCCTAACCACTCCTCCTCCCGCAGACGCATGATGTTTTGTCTAAATAGCGAGGTAACTGCATGGACAGATGCAGCACTTTCATGTCTGCCGACGACATAATACTGTCGGAGACGTCAGAGAACTTGGAAGGACAAATTAAATGAATGGTTAGATCTTGAAAAACGGTTATACGACGAGTTAAGGCCCCTCCCCCCCTCCACCCCCAAAGAAATTACTCTTCTGACCGAACTGATGCTGCTTCCCACGCTTAATTCTGCCGACCTCTTCTTCTCAGAGTAGCACTTGCACCATAGAGTCCTCAATTATTTGTTGGATGTATTGCAGTCTCTATATTCCTCTGCAGTCTTTTACCCTCTACAGCTCACTACCATAACACGAAAGTTATTCCCTGATGTCTTAGATCATGTCCTGTCGTTCTGTTTACCATATGTTGGTTTTATTTCCGATTCTGCACAGAATAATCCCATTCCTCTCTTTATTCGTCCACCTATTTTGAACATTCTTCTGTAGCACCACATCTCAAACGCTTCGATTCTTTTCTGCTCCGATCTTCCCACAGTCCATGTTTCACTACCACACAATGCTCTGCTCCAAACGTAAATTCTCAGAAATTTCTTCGTCAAATTAAGGCCTATAATTGATAACTTGGCAGGAATGCCCTCTTTCCTTTGCTAGTCTGCTTTTTATGTCCTCCTTGCTTCGTCCGTCATGCGTTATTTCGCTTTGATGTTACATTTATCCTTACTCTCATTTCTGCAATCCCTCACTACTTTCGTCTTTCATCGGTTTACATGAAATGTATTCGCAGTTGCGAGTATGGACTACCACATGCTGTATAATGGAATGACAGTGAAATCTTGTGCCGACCGGGACTCGAACCCAGATTTCCCGCTTTACATTTGGCTGTCCGAGCACGACTCACGACCATACCCAAAGTTCCATATGTCATCAGCCATGTGTCCACAACCTGTACTCGTACATCCATTATGAATATTCCCGTACAGCGGAGACGCTCTACTTGAAAGTCGCACGCCCGGTGACGGCGTATAAATACGATATTATAGCGCCTGAGTTATGCATCTCCGAAGGAACTTTGCATCGTAATTGAGAATAACACAGGCACTGCAATATCGTTTTCATCGGTTTACTCTCAATCCATATTCTGTACTCATTAGACTGTTCATTCCGTTCAATAGTTCCTCTAATTCTTCGCTTATACTGACAACAGCAATGTCCAGTCTTATCACTGATATTCTTTCACCTTGAATTTTAGTCTCACTCTTGAACCTCTCTTTTGAATATCAACAAAAGTAAAACAAGCGAAACTGAAAGTAGATGAATTAAATCGGGCGATGCTAAGGGAACAGTTCATAGAATCTACATCTACATCTACATCCATACTCGGCAAGCCACCTGACGGTGTGTGGCGGAGGGTACCTTGAGTATCTCTATCGGTTCTCCCTTCTATTCCAGTCTCGTATTGTTCGTGGAAAGAAAGATTGTCGGTATGCCTCTGTGTGGGCTCTCTGATTTTATCCACATGGTCTCTTCGCGAGATATACGTAGGAGGGAGCAATATACTGCTTGACTCCTCGGTGAAGGTATGTTCTCGAAACTTCAACAAAAGCCCGTACCGAGCTACTGAGCGTCTCTCTTGCAGAGTCTTCCACTGGAGTTTATCATCTCCGTAACGCTTTCGCGATTACTAAATGATCCTGTAACGAAGCTCTGCTCTTCGTTGGATCTTCTCTCTCTCTTCTATCAACCCCATCTGGTACGGATCGCACACCAGTGAGTAGTATTCAACCAGTGGGCGAACAAGTGTACTGTAACCTACTTCCTTTGTTTTAGGACTGCATTTCCTTAAGATTCTTCCAATGAATCTCGGTCTGGGATCTGCTTTACCGACGATTAATTTTATACGGTCATTCCATATTAAATCACTCCTAATGGCTACTGCCAGATAATTTACGGAATTAACTGCTTCCAGTTGCTGACCTGCTATATTGTAGCTAAATGATAAAGGATCTTTCTTTCTATGTATTCGCAGCACTTTACACTTGTCTACATTGAGATTCAATTGCCATTCCCTGCACCATGCGTCAATTCGTTGCAGATCCTCCTGTATTTCAGTACAATTGTCCATTGTTACAACTTCTCGTTAAACTACAGCATCATCCGCAAAAAGCCTCAGTGAACTTCCGATGTTATCCACAAGGTCATTTATATATATTGTGAATAGCAACGGTCCTACGACACTCCCCTGCGGCACACCTGAAAGCACTCTTACTTCGGAAGACTTCCCTCCATTGAGAATGACATGCTGTGTTCTGTTATCTAGGAACTCTTCAATACAATCACACAATTGGTCTGATAGTCCATATGCTCTTACTTTGTTCATTAATAATAAGGGAATAGAAGCTACTGAAATGTGATGTTACAGGAGACTACTGGAGATATATACGACAAGTAATGAGGAGGTGCTGAACCGAATTGGGGAGAAAAGAAATTTACGGTAAGGCTAAGAGAAGGGATCGAATGATAGAACATAAACTGAAGCACCAAGGTATCATCAGTTTGTTAATGGAGCGAAGTGTGGGGGGATTTGTGGAGGGACCAAGGCTTGACTAAACTTAGAATGTTTAAACGGATGTAGGTTGCAATAGTTATTGGACGAGAGAGAGGGTATGGACTGGATAGTGTCGAGAGCTACATCAAACCATAACAAGGACCACAAAACAAGAAAATCAACACTGCTAAGCTTGCACGGAGAATAAGGCGCTTGACAAAGCAAGGAGGACGTAAGACGCAGAGTCGCACGGGTAAAGAGAGGATTTACTGCAGAACGAAGTACTCTAGTATTCAACATCAGCCTTAATTAGAGAATTAAATTTATGTTTGCAGCACAGTATTGTATGAGTATGAATCGTAGATTGTGAGGAAACCAGAAAAGGAGGGGACAGAATCATTTGACAAGTGTTTACAGAAGAACGTTTAAAATTACGTTAACTCGTAAGAGGTGAGGAGGTTCTTTGCGAAATCGACGAGGAAAGGAAACATGCGGAAAATAAAGGCTAGAAGAAGGGACAAGGTGATAGGCCATGTATTAATACTGTTAACAAATAAGGGAGTTTGTGCATGGCAAAATTATATTGGAAGACAGAGAATGAAATATATAGAACGGATCATTGAGCATGGTGGGTGTTCTTTCCATTCTGAGGTGAATGGATAGGAAATCATGCGGGCCGCACCAAAGAAGTCAGAAGACGAACAGAGGGAACATCCTTACGTTAGCAGAAGCAACAAATTCAGAAAACTTCAAGCAGAGAAGTAGAGCGCAATGAGCATTTTTTTATTTTTTTTATAGCTTTGTCATTCTTTGCCTTGTCGTTCAGTGATAAGGACTGCATTATCTGGAGGAATTTTCCAGAACTAGAATTTTGTGTGCGAATCCTTTAGACACAGCTCGCATTTTCTCAGCACACTCTACATGTCTTTCTTCTGTTGCACTTGCTTACCACTACCTTTAACGAATGTGGCGGGCTGCAGCAGTTGACCACTCATCCTGTAAGTCGATAGTATATAGTAGTATATTGAGAGGCATGGCCGTCCACAGTGCCTTGGCTGTCATAAAGTGTTTAATTCTGCTAAGGCGTACAACATATGGTGTCATTATACACGCGTTCACGCAGTACATTACGAGCAGGTTGAAGGCGACGCACGTAAAGAGCTAGTAGCCAGGCTTAAGAACAACATACCAGGAGATGTAAGTTTAAAAAAGCATTCTTAGGACAGAAGTTATAGAAATGTGCAGCAGAGTTCATGTACTCTAATGTGTTTATACTTCTCTGTTGAATGACAGTGAAGAAAATGGAACACAGTTTGAGCTAGGTACAGTGTTCCGATAGTACAGGGGTCCCCTCTTCGTTACGGGCATTGTCTTGCTACTCATATCGCACGTCACGTTGTTTGGCTCAGAGAAATAATAATGACGATTTTTTTTTGCATATTTTAGTAAGCAAGTTCCAATTACAACCGTTGTCGTTTCGTCGCCACTACAATATTTGTAAGGATCAACTGATTGCTTAGAAGAAACGAAAGCTAACTAATTAGTTTGTTAATGTCGCAAGGAATCTTAAAAATCGCTATCATGCCTAGCGAAGCCGCCAAGGTCGAGGTTCTTGTGGATATTCCGCGGCGCGCTCCGCCAGAGTTCGACTCCGTGCGCTGTCTTGGACGCCAGAGCCTCTCGGCCCAAGCTGGAGGCACGGGGCGAAGAGGACAGCAGTTGAGTTGGTAGGTGGCCAGCAGAGAAGACGGAGTCAGCTGGCATCTGCTGTGCCGCGGAGCCGTGCAGCCTGTGGCACCAACGGTATACTCGCGGCGTGGCCGAGTGTTATGAAGATCGCTTACCTGAAGGATAGTCGGTGGTTTTCCGGGTGACTAGAGAAGGCGGCAAGCCCAGCCAGATAAGAGAAGAATGATTTTCTTATTACTGTAAACACGGAGCACTAGTAGTGTGCTTTAGCGGCATGCGTGATTCTCAGGCAGTTGAGAAGTGGTCAGGTTAGAGTGGCGTACGGCGGGTGCCGTGTACAACAAGTGGACAATTTATGTGCTTGGAGTATGACGAGTTCGTTATAGTGGCGCAATATTACGCGGCGTGGCCGTGAGGGCAGAGTACTGTACCTTGCATTCCCTTTTTTTTTTGCCGGCCGCGGTGGCCGTGCGGTTCTAGGCACTTCAGTCCGGAACCGCGTGACTGCTACGGTCGCAGGTTCGAATCCTGCCTCGGGCATGGATGTGTGTGATGTCCTTAGGTTAGTTAGGTTTAAGTAGTTCTAAGTTCTAGGGGACTGATGATCTCAGATGTTGAGTCCCATAGTGCTCAGAGCCATTTGAACCATTGATTGAACCTTTTTTTTCCTTCTTTTAATACGCTGAGGGCGTATCTAATAATGTCCATAGCTTTAAGTTACTATTTTGTTATTGTTGTTGTTCGTAGCTTCGGTAGCTTGACAGCCCTGTTCTTTGTAGTAGAAGTAAGTAGATGATGGAGGTCCTTGGTAGTGGAGGTAGATTCTACTGCGATTTTATTCATTTATTGTACTACAATCAGAATCTGCGAACACAGATTCTGAAAATCCTACTCTCTATTTTGTTTTTCTTGCTTGGTGCTCCCTCTGTGTGTCACATAGGCTGAATCACAACTGTAATGTATTTAGGATATTTCTTAAAGTGTTTTTTTGTTTATTCTAGTAGCTGACAAACCCGGCATCGCCCAGTAACTATTCACTTCGCCCATTTTCTATTAGAAACGAAAAAAACCTGTGTTTGTTGTGAATTATCGAAAAAAATTTCATTTCCATGTAGACGTGAAAACATGTTTGAAATTGTGAAACATCTGGACAAAGATATGTGCATAATGTACAAATGTATAACTACCTATATTAACAAACATTTTCTCGGAAAGTTTCTATAGACTGGGTGCACCTGCTTCGCATGTCTACAACGCGATTTTGTAAACGTCTCTATGAAATGCCTCTTCATAGCTCTGTAGACAGGTAGTGTTTTCGTCTACAGCCGTTTGTGCTTCGCAGTTGAAAGCTCTCAAACGCGCTGCCAGGCGACAGGGATTTCTTTAATTTTGTTCGACTGCAGTAGTGTCTCAGTAGTAAAGAACAACTGTCTTAAAACTTAATGCATGATATGGCAATTTTTCGCGCAATTCACCGTTTATGACGGCGTATCTCTTGAACTTTTGTTGTACAATTCTGTATTTGTGTACGTACATTCAACGGCATGTGTGTATACTGTATGTGAAATATATAGTGTCTAGAGTTAGTAGCAAAGGAGAAAAAAGTTTAAACGTTGAGAATGCTGCGGCAGTTCTTCACGCATCTCAGTGTTTATGACGGCAAATCTCCTAAACTATGTTAGGTAAGTGATTCCTACGCCCACAGTCATTGTAGCCTGACAGTAAAGAATATGTGTACCAAGTTCGGTTGAAATCTGTCCTATGGTTTTGGAGGAAAGTGAAACACACACACACACACACACACACACACACACACACACACACGTACATGTATGGATTATTGTCTGATGCCCAAATAATACAAGGATTAGCAGTGTGCAATATTCCACTGATTTTTTTTATTACTGTTTAACATACTGCTTATCTTTTGTTTGTGCGGAAGTGTTTATGTCTTAATTGGTTCAAATGGTTCAAATGGCTCTGAGCACTATGGGACTTAACTTCTAAGGTCATCAGTCCCCCAGAACTTAGAACTACTTAAACCCAATTAACCTAAGGACATCACACACATCCATGCCCGAGGCAGGATACGAACCTGCGACCGTAGCGGTCGCGCGGTTCCAGTCTGTAGCGCCTAGAACCGTTCGGCCACCCTGGCCGGCCGTTCTCCATCCAAACCCATTGCTACACTATATTTATCTTCCTGTTAGATGGTCTTCAAAATAATTCCTTTTCCCCAGAATGAAATTTTAACTCTGGAGTGGAGTGTGTGCCGTTTGGAAACTCCCTAGCAGATTTAAAATGTTTACCGCACGAGTTTTGATTCCGCCTCTTGCTCACAGTTTTAATCTGCTAGCAAATTTCAAAACAAAAAACTTTCTCCTACACGGCGAAAGGTTCACTCTGTAAACAATCCGCCAGGCTATAGGCAAGCTTTTTTCGACGATATCCTTCCTTCTAGGAGTATCGTCCTGCAAGATAAGCAGGAGAACATCTGTGAAATTTACAACGTAGAAGATGTACTGGCGGAACAAAAGGGTTCCCGGTTCGAGTGCCAATCTGACACACAGCTTTGATCTGGCAACAAGCAATTCCTGTTTAATCTGCTAGAAGCATATCGCTTTTTTTCAGTGTTGCTTATACAAGTGTGTTATTTCACGGTGAAAACGGGAACTGCATTTCGGACAAATGCATCTAAGGTTCAAAAATCCAATAATGATTCGAGTGATTTTAAATTCGTCTTGACTCGGATTAAATGCGTCATCGTATATGCCAAAAGGGTGTCAGACCGCATGAGTCAGAGCCGGCGTGCTAGCAATAAAAAGCGCTTGCGCGAGGTATAATTTATGGGCGCCTTTTACGGCTGGTTGCGCGTGAAATCTAAAAACGCCGCGTGCCGAGTTAGCAGTGGAGATGGATCTGGCGCGCGTGCCGCAGCGAAAACCCAGTCCCACCCCCTAATGAGGCGACGACGAGGACTTGATACCATCTGCAGGCCATACCGCGGGTCCGTAACATACAGTACCGTTCAACGGGCCCGGCGTCTCAGCTGACCTCACCGATGATTCCCAAGGCAGCAACGAGTCGGCCGCGCAGTATCTTGGTCGCAGACTCAGAGGCTGTGACCAGTGACGTAGAAACTGCGACTGGGGCATCAGAAACCACTGCAGCCTTCGTCCGCCTTCCTTGTCGCAGATGCTTGAGTTGAAACTTATACTCCTACGATCGATGACTTCCATGCCGTTACCGTTAAGGAAGGAGGTCCAACTCTACACGAACATACGCTTTTGCTCATCTCTAAAATATGGAAAACCACAACCACCCTGCTGATCTCAAAGACGTATCAATTGTCATCGTCTTCAAAAGCAGCATATAGATCTGAGTGTGGCAGCTACCGTGCAATTTCTGTACTCTCATAACTTTAATCTTTTTTTCTTTTACTGTTAATCAGATTATGGACAAAGTTAAATGCCTGATTTTTAAATCTATTTTAACTTCAAAGCCTATGTCATCTATGCAACTTGATATTAGTACTTGCTCTGAAATTAATCAAAATATCTGTTATAACAGTCTTAGTTGCAATTTACCATACATACACTCAGTTTCGATTGGTACTAATCATCTTCAGATCCGATTAATCAAGTGTTGTGAAGAGCGAAATTCTTTTTTTCTAATGTTTTTTAAATTGCTTCATTCATTATTTGACATATAAATTGAAATACAGCGCTGGTAACATTCCATTCTATGCACCACTATTTAACACGAACACTTGATCAAGTACAACAGACAGCTTTTAGGAGGTTATCCACGATCTTTAAGGGAAAAGCTGAGCTGGTCGCGAAATCTCTACTCTAGAAAATACAACACACACATGACAAAATCCTATAAGTTTATTACTGCTCCCTCAATCTTTCTGTAGAAGTTCTAACTCGTCACGGTGTTTCCATTTTTTCCACGATTTTGAGTGTGGATTTCGTCTTACATCGTCACCAATGCTACGAATTTTTTTTAAAATTCTTCCTCCCATTACCCTGCAAAAATTGATTTTTTTCTGGCATTTTCAACTCTTCTGGAACAAAACTCATCATTCAGAATTTACTTAATTTTTTTTCCTATTCTCCTACGTGCCGTCTATGTCTTATCTGCCTGAGATGTCGCTCTAACCGTCCTATAGTTTACTCATAGACTGTCTGCGGCAGTCTGATGAAAAGTCTTTGCGGAAAACCGTCTCGTTTCTCAAATTTGTAACACTCTATTTCTGCTTTACGCTTCGTTTATCCTGTCCTACAGTGTCTACTTCTTTCACAACTTATCAAATTTATGTTTGACTTGAAAACCTCTATTCCCTCGGCGGTAGAACTTTCTTGGGTGACAAAATACCCTCAAATTTGAATCGCTAATAATTCGCGAACAATGGTTGAGCTCACAACGGATAGATCATGTCTATTCATATTTGCCGTGCAGTATTTGTTTTGCGGGTGATGTCATCGTACCAGTGTAGGCGCATGCACGTGCATATCACGGTTACCTTCGTACAAAGTGTAGCGTGGTAACGCGTTGATCTAAGACATTAGCTCGAGAGTTATTGTGAAGAGGTTGGGCAGGACGAATAGGATCAAAAGTGAAACGTTACAAATATTCGCCGGAATCATTGTAAAAATCGGTATTAATCTGAGAATTACAAAATAATGAAAAATATTGTCTCGTATGACACGTAAATGTGCTCTGAATTATAGAAAACTCAAGTCAGAAGAAAACACGTACCGGTATAGAAAGGAATCCAAAAAGTCTAAGAAGTCCAGTTCTGAGCGATGCAAGAGCTACTGCAGCATCGAAAAGGAAATGAGAAAATGTCGCACAGCGATTACGTAGTTGGTTCGTCAGGCAGCCAGCAACAGTCAAAAATTACGATTTATCTGCTTTGTAACCTTTATAGAACTCGGTGTAGCCATTGTATTCAAACGATTAATAATTATATTACATATTAACACAAAACACTTGTTACGGCATTATTCCGACGTTTTCACGAAAAATCTACGATGAGGACTCGAACTGCGCTCAGAGAATTTTTTTTCATTTTTTAAATTTTAGCTTTAGGGACGGGAGTCGTATGCACCATCTATGCGTGGACCAAAAAATCTTCTGATGTGTGTTATCGTTTTCAACTATTCATATATCGATGGAGTAACAAAAACGGAAGATTTTGCCATGTGTGTGTAGTGTTTCCTGGAGTGGACAGCTTTTGTCTGAAAGAGCAGAAAGCTTCCAGAAACCACCCTGGCTTTCCGGTTACTAGACCGCTACGTGGATTTTGTCTGGGTCTAGGTCACCTCCCAGTCAAGCAAGTAAGAGCGCTGAGCTTTAAGCTATATGAGAAGGTCGATTTTAAACACTATCTCGAATATCTTTATTCATACGCTTCGCAATGATTTTCGGAACTTCGAAGATATGTGGCTAAATTGACTACCAGCCACAGTGAAGTATGATAACCCAGTGCTCCGAGGGATATTTGCCAGCCGGTGGGTCTGAGCGACAGCAAATGAGTTTTGATCGCTATGCAGATAAGGGCCTACGAGTGGCAGTGACGCCCCCTTCGGCAGGCAACCCGCGTCGCACAGCCGGCCGTAGCGACCGCAGGGAGGTGAAACACGTGTAGTGTGTGGCGCAGGCGCCGCCGGGCCCGCTACCGAGCACACACGCGTCCAATATCAGAATGCGCGGACTGCCCGCTTGCGCAACGCATAGTACTAGACGGGCCCTAAAACTGCCGTGCAGCCTGACGCCGCTGTTTTTTACTACTACTTTTTTCCACCTACCTTGTTCCACAGAAACCGTCAGCGCCCATTTCCGCTGTCGGACGCGAAGAAGCAGGAACGCGCGTCGTAAAAATTACACGCGATGGTCAGATTAACATATTTATGTATTTTTATGAAGTTCGGTCGACGGCATCCTTTCAGCTCGGGGCGGCACCGATTAATTTTGGACAGGCGCGATTCTTTTTCACTTTTCCGCGTCTATCTTCCAGGAAGCTCCGGCCTCCTATGTGACGTCTATGTCCAGAGATGGATGTGACAGAGACGAAGTCAAAACAGTACGTCCAGACAGCGAAGACTTTGCAGCTCCCCTCGCTTTTCTTGTCGTTACCGTGCGGCACGAGCGACGGAAACGTGACCGTTATTCTAGGAAACATTGTAGCAATGGCCTCATCCAATTGTGAATGTAATCAGTATTCCATAACTGCCTTTTTTAGTACAGATTTCAAGTGTGTGGCCCTACACAACAAAGAACAAGCCTATATGTTGGTGGAGGTAATAAATCACGCTCATTTAATGTGTGTAACACTCGTTCCAATGATACTAATGTGACCACCACCTGTGTTCGACGTCAAGGTACAGTAACCACTCAAAGACGGGAGACGTGGTGGCACTTGCAATGCAGGATATACAAACCCTGTCGAAGAGGATGGGGACAACAGTGCAATCGTTGTTATTGCGGAAACGGAACGATTTGTTTTACGCCCAAAAGGGCATGTTCATTGGTTTTCGTGCCAAGGGAAGAAGCATTTCAGAAACGGCCAAGTATGTAAACTATCCGCGTACCGCCGTGGTTAAAGTACAGCGTGCACGGCCAACGGCGCTAACCAAAACCGCCGCTAAGGCAACAATGACTCCTCAACGTCTGTACAGCGAATGGGCCTCCGCAGCAAGCGTGTGGTTCATCCGCCCATGCTGACTGCTGCTCATCAGCGACGACGACTGGAATTTGCACGCCAGTTTCGCAAGTGTAAGTCCACTGAGTGGCCACAGGTGATCTATACAGATGAACACGTTCATCGGACATATGGCTGTCTGAAAGCGAACACCCTCGGAAGCGTTCAGGCAGGAGGATAGACCTGGGGAATGATTTAGTAGCATTCCCTGGATCGTCTCGTCACTGTGGAAAGCACGATGGATCAACACAAGTATGCATCTATCCTTGTGGATCACGCCAACCCCTACATGTAGTTTGTTTTTCCTCAGCAGATGGCATCTACCAGCAGGACAATGAAACGTGTCACACAGACCGCCGTGTACGTGCGTGGTTCGAAGATTAACAGGATGAGTTTGCCATACTAACCTGGCCACCAAACTCAAAAATCTGTGGAACCATCTCGATCGGGTCGTTCGCGCTATGGATCCTCAACCGAGAAACCCACCGAAGCACTATAGTGGGGATGGCTCTACATTCCTATCGGGACCTTGCTGAACCTCCTTGACACTCTTCCTGCACGTGACGCAGCGGGCCGTGCAGCAAAAGGAGGTTATTTAGGCTTCTGACAGCTGGTTACATTAATGTGACTGGACAATGTACAATGGGACTGACGGAGGAGTTCAAAGAAGGGCAGCTCGTTTTCCATTATTGCGGAATAGGGGGAGAGAGTGCAACGGACATGATGCGTGAATTAGGGTGGCAGTCATTAAAACAAAGGCGTTTTTCGTTGCGGCAGAATCTTCTCACGACATTTCGATCACCAACTTTCTCCTCCGAATGCGAAAACATTCTGTTGACTCCCACCTACTTAGCGAGAAATGATCATCATGATAAAATAAAAGAAATCAGAGCTCTAACAGAAAGATTTAAGTGTTCGTTTTCCCCGTGCACTGTTAAGAGAGTGTAATCGTAGAGAAATATCTTGAACGCGGTTCGATGAACCCTCTACCACCCATTTTATTGTGAATTGCAGAGTAAACATATAATGTAGACATATAGACGTCATGAACTGAAAAACTTGGTGGGAATGCACAGAGTGTCTTGAGCAACAAACTGAGGACAGGAACACACGTCCACAAATGTCAGCCAGTGACGCTCCAGAGCGTCGCGATTTCAGGGGAAACACCTTGCGTTACGACTCTCCTTCAGCAGCGAACTGCGCGCGAACGGAACGTAAGCAGTATTTTGACAGGCGCGGATGTGTTCAACGACATTTAAATGAATGGTTTTATGCTGACGAAGCAAAACGTTATGAGCACTTGCTCAAAAGCGTGTTGGTGTACCTTTGGAACGCAGCACAGCAGTGATTCTGCTTGGCAAGGATTCCAGTAGTCCTTGGTAGGATTCCAGATTACGTAATTACGGGCCGGTGGTTTGTGTGCCCGAGCTCGTGCCTGACGAGTGACCATAAAATCAATATGAGTTCATTATTACGCTCCTTAAGTCACTGCTGCACCATTCTGTTTTATTTATTTATTTATTTTTTATGACACGGATATCCTGCTGGAAGACGTCATCGCCGTCGGGGAGACATCCAGTATGAACGGATGCAGGTGGTGCGCAATAACGTTCACGTAGTTCACATCTGTCATGGTACCTTCCATTATTACGAAAGGTTCCACCATAACATAATACTGCCTCCATCATACTGCGTCCGTGGCATGATACGTGTTACGGCAGACGTTTGCCCCAATGACGGCATACACGGACGCGATCATCGAAGTGGTGTGGCAAGAAACGTGTTACATCCGACCACGTGAAACATTTCCCTTTATCCACGGTCTAATTTCGATTATCCCGTGCCCAATAAAGTCTTAATTGACGATTTCGTTTGATCAGCATGGGAACACCTGATGATCGTCTGCTGAGGAGCCCCGTGTTCAATAATGCATACTGGATGGTGTGTTCCGAAACTTTTGCGCCGGCACCAGCGTTGTAATCTCTCTTCAGAACTGCCGCTCATGGCAGCTGGTCCTACTTCAGACGGTGGACACACCTCTGGCCTTCCCATTCTGTGATGAGATCTGGACGTCCAACACCCTGTCGCCGTCCTCCAACCATTTTCCACGGATGCTCACGACGATAGCGCGCCAACAGCGGATCGATGCTTAATGCTCGTTCCAAGGTGCCCAGTCGTAGTCACCTGTCCTCGGTCAAAGTAGCTTCCGTCAGCGGATTTCCCCATTTACGGCCGCATCGTCGCTAGAATGATGCCCAATTCGCCTCTGCTCCACATATATACTTTCCGCACCATGCCAGATCCCTCAACGCCACAAGACTGTGGGTAGTAGTCACAAACCGTTGGCTCATCAGTGTATGTCCACCACGAGAAGCTTGACTTGTGGTCTGTCAACGTGTAAATCTTAATTTGGCTGCCGACAGGGTAGTGTGTTTTTCATTGTGCAGGGACTCTCGAACTAACAAATGATGTTCAGAACGTCGACGTTCTGGGAGTTCAGGTACGGCAATAAACGCAGCCATGGGTCATCAGTAAACAAGATCAGCTCAGGCTGAACCACTCCCTTTGCACAGACTGCAACAGTCAGTTGCAATACTGACGTCGAACAACGGTATCTGGTCAGTCGATTCACTAACGATATATCGTTAGGCTTCAGCATGAGCATGTGAAATGATGGGACTATTAGCCCAGACTGAGTTTCTGAATGGCTGAATAATTTTCTCTGACTTCTTACTAAGACTCACTACGCTAAAACTGATACTATCTGCCAGAGTCCGAGCACCGTGTCGAAGCATATGGGTCGAAGTCAGTTTCAGATCCAATCTTCCATTCTAATAAGTGTAATCATTTTTGCATGGTTTAGAGTGACTTTCAAATTATGCTTCATCTTTTTCTTCTCTGTTTCGGGAAGGGGGGAGCAGGGTATGAGTGTGATATGAAACCCCCTCCAGTGTTTTTTGCAACTGTTCAGTACTACGGATTACTCATGTCTACGATTAAAAATTTCCATATAAATATTACTTTCCATTACCCTTAATTTTAACACAGCACTTATACCTACGATTTTAACTGAAATTAAGTATATAAAATGTTTTAATAATCTATTTCGATCAGTGCTTACAACATCGCTATACTACAATTTACAAGAAGCTGAAATTCAGAGAGCCGGCCGGAGTGGCCGTGTGGTTCTAGGCGCTGCAGTGTGGAGCCGAGCGACCGCTACGGTCGCAGTTTCGAATCCTGCCTCGGGCATGGATGTGTGTGATGTCCTTAGGTTAGTTAGGTTTAATTAGTTCTAAGTTCTAGGCGACTGATGACCTAAGAAGTTAAGTCGATAGTGCTCAGAGCCATTTGAACCATTATTGAAATTCAGAGAAAGTGATTCCAATAAATTCGGTTTCCCACCTTCAGCAACAGCAAAAATGGTTCAAATGGCTCTGAGCACTATGGAAGTTAACATCTGAGGTCATCAGTCCCCTAGAACTTAGAACTACTTAAACCCAATTAACCTAAGGACATCACACACATCCATGCCCGAGGCAGGATTCGAACCTGCGAACGTAGCGGTCGCGCGGTTCCAGACTGAAGCGCTTAGAACGGCTCGGCCACACGGTCGGCAGCAACGGCATAATTTTCACGATATAAAATTAAAGTCTGCACTCATCTGTGCCACTATTTCACTTAGCACTACGACTGTGAATACTTGTTTGGAAACTACGACTATGCAATCATATAAATGGAAAGTCGTTTCTCTCTGATTTTGGAAAAAGCCAATCCCTCAGTTGTTATTGTCTTACAATTATTGGAAGCTCTTTTGCTATCTGCCTAGTTTTACTCGGCTTACTTGGACTCAGATTTGTAGCTGGTAGCAGGTCAACCTGTCCCTTGTGGTCTTCAATTGGCTGGAATCAGCCATTGATGTTGAAAGCCCGTTCACGTGGGCTGCCCTCGGAGAAGCGTGTAAAAATTGGAATTCCTTACCAATACCGAAGCCTCGTGTCCTCATATTAAACTATCCTCCAACAGCTGTCTAAAACGTTTGCTACCTGATACGTGTAAAAGTACAGATAATATCAACAGATTGTTCTTTGGAGGCGATCTTAACCTTCCCCTAGAATATGCGCCCGATTTACTCTACCCTCCCGTAGAATATGCGCCCGATTTAAACGTTGCCGCTCCCGGGGACTGGTACTCACGCAATACCTTACACAGCGCTTCCGTAATATACGCGAAACACACTGTTTGATGACGAACTCTCGTTTTACGCTACCGCGCGCGTCCCAGGGCACTCCGAAAACAAAGGAAGTAGGTTACAGTACGCTTGTTCGCCCACTGCTTGAATACTGCTCAGCAGTGTGGGATCCGTACCAGATAGGATTGATAGAAGAGATATAGAAGATCCAACGGAGAGCAGCGCGCTTCGTGTCAGGATCATTTAGTAATAGCGAAAGCGTTACGGAGATGATAGATAAACTCCAGTGGAAGACTCTGCAGGAGAGACGCTCTGTAGCTCGGTACGGGCTTTTGTCAAAGTTTCGAGAACATACCTTCACCGAGGAGTCAAGCAGTATATTGCTCCCTCCTACGTATATCTCGCGAAGAGACCATGAGGATAAAATCAGAGAGATTAGAGCCCACACACAGGCATACCGACAATCCTTCTTTCCACGAACAATACGAGACTGGAATAGAAGGGAGAACCGATAGAGGTACTCAAGGTACCCTCCGCCACACACCGTCAGGTGGCTTGCGGAGTATGGATGTAGATGAAGATGTAGATGTAGAGTTAGACGCTGTTTTTCTGAACGGAGAGGGTATGCGGCTGACTGGCACACGTGCCTGCGTGCAGCGGCCTGCAGAAGCAGCGGGGTGCCGCGGAGGCTGAGATAAGCGGGCGATCGCGCAGCCGCGCCACAATGAACCACCAGCGGCGGCAGCGGCGTAACGGTTCAGGCGATGTCGAGCGCGCAGTACATCACGCGGGCCAACTGGTCCGGTCCGGGCGGCGGCATTTGCATGCGGCGGCCAGCAGCCGGCAGCTTCCGCGTCCGCCACCGGCCGCTGCCGCAGCGCACGCGCCGCCTCCGACACTCTGCTCCGAGAGGTCACGCCGTACACTATCTGATCAAAAGCATCCGGACACCCCTTCGCAATGCGGAACTGACCACTACGTGTCACAAGAACCGTATAGACCTCGCTGACTTCCGATGTGGGCTAGTCATTTTAGAATGTCACCTGAGTAACAAATCGATTAGGGACATTTCAACCCTTCTAAAACTGCCCAAATCGATTGTCGGTAATCTGGTTGTGAAGAGGCAACGCAGAGGAAGAACCACTTCTAAACCAAGATCAGGCAGGCCTCACGAACTGGCTGACTTGGACCGTCGAATATTGCGGAGGGTGCTTAAAAAAATCGCTTGAAATAAGCGGAAAGAATATTTTGTGAGTTTCAAACTACTGCCAAGAGTCCACCTAGCACAATGACTATGCTTAGGGAGTTAAAAGTGCTGGAGTACAATGATCGATCAGCTCCTCATAAGCCACAAATTTTTCTAGTCAGTGCTAAGTGACGCTTCAGGTGGTGTAAATAGCGACACTACTGGACAGTAGATGACTCGAAACGATTGGTTTGGATTGATTGGCTCTCAGCGCTATGGGCACTATGGGACTTTAACATCTGAGGTCATCAGTCCCCTAGACTTAGAACTACTTAAACCTAACTAACCTAAGGACATCACACGCATCCATGCCCGATGCAGGATTCGAACCTGCGACCGTAGCGGTCGCGCGGTTCCAGACTGACGCGCCTAGAACCACTCGGTCACATGGGTCGGCCCAGTGGAACGCCTTTGGGCTGAATTATAACGTGGACTTCGCACCAGACCTCAGCATCCAACATCACTACCTTCTATAGCTACAGCTTTAGAGGAAGAACGGGCTGCCATTCTTCCAGAGATATTCAGACGCCTCAAGGAAAAAATCACTAGCAGAGTTCAAGCAATCATGAAGATGCATGGTGGACACACCCTTCATTAACGTCCGCTAATAGGCACGCCGTGGAACTCCGACGACGGGGTTTGCTTTTGGCGAATGCCTGGAAAATATTACTTGCGTTACCTTTAGTGCCAAGCCTAACGGTATAAGGGTGTTTTTCGTGGCTTACTGAGCTTAAGACAACGCTAAATACGGAAGGATATGAACACATTTTACACTATTCTGTACTGTGCAAAGTAGAGAAACAGTTCGGAGACGATGATGGACTGTATCACCGTGGCAATGCATCCTGTCATAAAGCAGCATGTGTGAGGCAATGTTTCGTAGACAACAACATTCCTGCGCAAAGACCCGACCTGTCCCAGTGAAACACGTTTGGGGTGAATCAGAACGTCGACTTCACTTCAGATCCCAACGTCCAACATCACTGACCTCTCTGGTTTCGGCTCTTGAGGAAGAAGGACTGCCGTTTCTCTACAGACTTTCAGGCACCTCACTGAAAGTATCCCCAAGAGTTCAAGCCGTCGAAGAGGCGAAAGGTGAGAACATCCCATATGAACGTTCACTAACAGGTGTCCGGATACTTTGGCCAGATAGTGTACTGGACCATCTTAAGACGCTAATTTTGTATCAGCTAATCATCTTGCTGATGTTGGAAGTCCTCTTGGCAATTTTTCTGTACTCGCGTCTTTGAGTTTTTAATCTATGCCTTCTGCAAAATGCAACTATTTCTTTTTTGTATTTACTCAAACATGTTTCCACAACTACGCTTCAACTTCTGTTAGTGTCGATTTATTTTTATAAAAGTATTACACAATGTTGATGGTTATTTTTCTGCTCCAGGCTTGAGAACTGTAACATGCACATTTTTTTAAATTTTGATGTGGTTGTTCAACTCAAGTTACATTATTATGAATAAGGGTTTCTACAACTTGTCTTGTTTCTAAGAACCTTTACGGTTTGACAGCATGTAAAATTTAGAAACACTTCATTCGAGAGTAGTGGTGTATGTCCTGTAGTTACGTTTTCCATCCTCTTGTACAGCTTTAGTATAGGTTACAAGGATAAAACACGAAAACTGTACAGCAAGACGCAAAAGATAAGTACAGGAAATACACCGTTACTACTTTCAGAAGAAATATTTCAAAATGAATAACTCTCTAAGCAATTTCTTCTGAGTGCTTTGCAGATAAAATGCTGTGAAGCCATAAAAGGGCATTAAGGCAGGCCAACCTCTACAAATCCACTTTCACAATTTGGTCTAAAATAGAAAAAAAAAAAACCATGAATTTTGTGAAATGTCTACAAAAAGAAATCTATTTCTACAGAAGATGGGCAAACAGCAAAAAGATATACTTCTTGTTTTGCAGAAGACGGAGTTTAAAAATCCAAATTTTGTATCAGCACTGGAACAAAATATATGGGGCGCTACCATCACTCCAAGAGAGCAGTTTTGAGTGTCAAGACCGCTGTGTGTGTTACTGTAGAAGGTGAGGGCGTCGGGTGGGAGGGATGGGGCATAGTGATGCTACAATAGCATGTTGACTGCACTCCCGAGACTTCGGAAGTTTTCAGGGACAACATGCAGGGAACCAAAGGTTATCTAAAACTAGTAGAATTTCCAGACTGCGGTTATGAGAGTCGAAAGACATAAAAGTCAAACAGTAGATGGGATAGTGTTACAGTTTGTCCCCATGCCATTCATTGTTACACTGGGCATACTGTAAAGGAACCGAGGGAAAGTATGGAAAGGAAAGTGGTTTTAAGACTGAAGGCCACAACGTGGATTTGCTACAGTGTTCACGAAGTCTTTCGTAGTGACATCCTTGGATAGCAGAACATATTTTGGTGAATCATTTGTAAATTATCATTCAGGTTTTCTACTTTTACCTTAGTTATCTTTGTAATTAGCAAAGTTTTGCTCCTGACACACACGGAGATAAACCTGAAAACTTTAAATGGTAATACTCCTCCGCCGCGCTAGACGCCCGTGGACCTACTACATGTGTAACGGCGTGAAGAAATCTCTCTCATGGTATTTCAGGGAGCCGTAGGGGGCATAAATTGGAAGTGAAGACAGTAATTGGAATAATTGTCGCCGGCCGCGGTGGCCGAGCGGTTCTAGGCGCTACAGTCCTGAACCGCGCGACCGCTACGGTCGCAGGTTAGAATCCTGCCTCGGCCATGGATGTATGTGATGTCCTTAGGTTAGTTAGGTTTAAGTAGTTCTAAGTTCTAGGGGACTGATGACCTCAGATGTTAAGTCCCATAGTGCTCAGAGCCATTTGAAATAATTTCGAAGTTGTGTTGGTGCAACAAAGAGATGAAATGGCACGCGACAGAAAATCATGGCGGGCTGCATCAAACCAGTCAGAAGTGGGAACTCACCCACCCCCCTCCTTTCCCACCCATCCCTTCGTACTCAAAAGAAGATGACAAGACTGATTTGTCTCTTGCGAAACAGCGTGACTTAATAAATTCAGAAAATCAATACCAAAACGAAAAAGACAGGAAGTATGAGAAACGCGAGCACAGTTTTAAGTCCAGAATCTTGATTAATACTCTGCCGTGATCAAAATTTTCATAAAGTTTCACACAATTCGTTCTACAGCCTGTTGAGATCATTTATCATAATTTTTCAAAAAAAATGGCTCTGAGCACTATGGGACTTAACATCTATGGTGATCAGTCCCCTAGAACTTAGAACTACTTAAACCTAACTAACCTAAGGACATCACACAACACCCAGCCATCACGAGGCAGAGAAAATCCCTGACTCCGCCGGGAATCGAACCCGGGAACCCGGGCGTGGGAAGCGAGAACGCTACCGCACGACCACGAGATGCAGGCCATAATTTTACAGTATTAGCTTAGAACTGACGTAGATGTGTCCGTCAAAGGCTAGCAATTTGTAAATTAAATTGTTTCCACGGTATAAATTGCTCACAGTTGACAAATTAGGCGTTGATTAAATGCCAATACCAAAACTGAGGCCTTTCAGATGTAACCAATCTAACGAAGTGATTAGTTTTAACAGATCCGAATATGACTGCTCATAACCAATTTTTTAGCATTAGGAAATGTGAAACTGCGATCTAGGACAGTGCAGTTATTGTAAAAATGATCATAAAGATATAAAGCACAACTGGAAGGTGAGAACGAGCTTCTCGTAGCGTCACTGTCCCTGTGCGAGTTGATACCATTCCAAATCTGGTAATTGTTTATAGTTACGTCTACTTATCCTCTCTTTCCTATTTAATAAACAGCAGCAACTGCCAACAGTTAGCACTTTGTTCGCAAGTAACGCCTAATGTGTAGTGTACACGAGGTTGTTTAGTACAGCGGTGCCGCGAAATAGCTGGCGATTAGCAGTACTTACGACTGAGCATTCCGCGGGAAGCATTGTCAACCCAAGCAAACAGAACAGCTCATCTCGCCATTTACCTGAAACAAAGGAAACAGAATGAGTGCAAAAACAAGGAAACTCAGAAAATGGATCTAGGTTCAATACAGATGAAACATTATATGTGTAATATTACATTTGCATCAACTATGGTCATTTTTCTTGACGCTTCCTGTAAAATTAAATGTTCTTCCAACAGTAAATTCTGTATATTGTACTGTAATGGATTTCATGGTCATATCGTAGTTTTCAGTGGATGTAAATATCACAGCGGAAAAAAAGGGGAAAAAAGAAAGGCAACCAGTAAGGTCTACGTATCCGTTTTACTTTACTACTGTTATTCAGCGGCTTACCTCAGAAGATTAATGGCTTCATAGACACGTCTAGAAATATAGTGGTTTGTATGAAAAATAAGAGGGTCCATTAACACTTACTGACAATCATAATCACCAGATTTAAATGATATCCAACCTCTAAATTCTGTACTTGGAAAAAAAAGAAAAACAAGAAAGAAAATGTGTTTGATGAAGATAACTAAATCAGTTCTCGAAAAAATATTATAAGGAAATAAAATACTTCGTTCATAACGGATTGTTTTAGAAAGCCTGAATCTAATTAGGCACTGCACAAACTACATACATTTCTTTTGAAATCACTTTTTTATATTTGGCCCGCTGCGAGCTTCGATGGTCACTCCACATCATCATCATCATCATCATCATCATCGTCGTCGTCGTCGTCGTCGTCGTCGTCGTATTTCATTATCAGATGGATTTTTTTATATTTTTTAATCGGGGATTATATTCCTGGCGTGCATATGTAAAATATGTTTGTTTCAACCAATGATGAGACGGCAAGATGTTTAATGTTACATGTGTAACTTAAGAAAAACATTCGCTCTTACTGCACAGCAGACAGGACCGCATGATTTGTTACAGTATATTGTAAAAGAATATATCTTCAATAAAAAGTTTCCCGGTTTTTGAATGTATCGTCGTGTTCTTTATAAAACCAATAGTTTGGCCACCTGCAAGTGGCCGTCGTCAGTCTGTAATAAGTAGAGGGTTATCCATAGGTACCTTAGAGTTTTCACAACACAACTGCGTGAAAACTGCAAGACATACAGAAAAATTACACGTACTAGTGGATATAATATGTCTCCAGGTTTCGATACGTTATATCTCCCGTTGCGTAGTTGCTGAGCACGGTAGCAGAGTGTAAGCCATGTATTGTTGCATCGAAGTTGTTCGCGCCTGCAGACAGGTAAGCCGACGAACACACACACATCAAAAAAGTTTTGCATCACCCTGGTTCCCAAAACTCCTGAAGACAGACGTTGACTGTGGATATTGCATCACACACAGAGTCCCTTTGACTGTTAAGAGATGTCACTAAACCCGCCCAAGATGTAAACAACCATGCATGAGCAGCGCCTATTAGAGGAGGGGGTCCGACAGCCGATCAGTTCCAGTCATTCCACCAGGAAGGAGATACACGGATCATGTTGACTGTAGTTCAACCACGCCTACACGGCGAATACCGCGGTTCGATCGCGTCCGCATTGTTACTTTGTGCCAGAAAGGGCTCTCAACAAGGGAAGTGTCCAGGCGTCTCGCAGTGAACGAAAGCGCTGTTATTCGGAATCGGAGGTGATACAGAGAGACAGGAACTGTCGACGACGTGCCCCGCTCAGGCCGCCCAGGGGCTACTACTGCAGTGGATGACCGCTATCTACGGATTATGGCTCGTAGGAACCATGGTAGCAACGCCACCATGTTGAATAATGGTTTTCGTACAGCCACAGGACGTCGAGTTACGACTCAAACTGTGCGCAAAAGGCTGCATGATGCGCAATTTTACTCCGGACGTCCATGGCGAGGACCATCTTTGCAACCACAATACCATGCAGCGCGGTACACATGGGCCCAACAACATGCCGAATGGACCGCTCAGGATTGGAGGAGGAGGAGGAGGAGGAGGAGATTAGTGTTTAACGTCCCGTCGACAACGAGGTCATTAGAGACGGAGCGCAAGCTCGGGTGAGGGAAGGATGGGGAAGGAAATCGGCCGTGCCCTTTCAAAGGAACCATCCCGGCATTTGCCTGAAGCGATTTTAGGGAAATCACGGAAAACCTAAATCAGGATGGCCGGAGACGGGATTGAACCGTCGTCCTCCCGAATGCGAGTCCAGTGTGCTAACCACTGCGCCACCTCGCTCGGTTCAGGATTGGCATCACGTTCTCTTCACCGATGAGTGTCGCATATGCCTTCAAACAGACAATCGTCGGATACGTGTCTGGAGGCAACCCGGTCAGGCTGAACGCCTTAGACACACTGTCCAGCGAGTGCAGCAAGGTGGAGGTTCCCTGATGTTTTGGGGTGGCATTATGTGGGACCGACGTACGCCGCTGATGGTCATGGAAGGCGCCGTAACGGCTGTACGATACGGCAATGCCATCCTCCGACAGATAGTGCAACCATATCGACAGCGTATTGGCGAGGCATTCGTCTTCATGGACGACAATTCGCGCTCCCATCGTGCACATCTTGAGAATGACTTCCTTCGTAGAGTGGCCAGGATGTTCTCCAGGCATGGACCCTATCGAACACGCCTGCGATAGACTGAAAAGGGCTGTTTATGGACGACGTGACCCACCAATCCCTCTTTTGAGGGATCTATGCCGAATAGCCGTTGAGGAGCGGGACAATCTGGACCAACAGTGCCTTGATGAACTTGTGGATAGTATGCCACGACGAATACAGGCATGCATCAATGCAAGAGGACGTGCTACTGGGTATTAGAGGTACTGGTGTGTACAGAAATCTGGACCACCACCTTTGAAGGTCTCGCTGTATGGTGGTACAACATGCAATGTGTGGTTTTCATGAGCAACAAAAAGGGCGGAAATGATGTTTACGTTGAACTCTATTCCATTTTTCTGTACATGTTCCGGAACTCTCGGAACCGAGGTGATGCAAAACTTTTTTTGGTGTGTGTATTTCCAAAGTGGGCTGCTGCCGTTGCTCCTTCCCAGGCTGCAATTAATTGCATGCGCGTTCTCTTCCGCCAATACTGACGTTTGCAGCGTCACAAACAGTCCAATATTGAGCACCAGCCATGTGAGTTATTAACTCGGACAGACGACCTATCCACTGATGTGTGTCTGTTCTCTGTATGTCTTGTAGTTTTCGTGCAGTCATCTTCTGAAACCCTTGAGGTACCTACTAATAAACCTGTAAATAACAATGATGCACTTGCTACTGTGGCCAAAAGACTGGTTTTATAAACAATGGAACGATGTGGTCACATACCTGGAAACGTGTTGTTGAACTCAACGGCCGCGGAAGTTTAAGCTCGTACTTTATTTTGGAGCTCCTGCAAGCGAAAGACATAGAGAAAAATAGAAACGTTAAAACAGCTGGGCATCTCCGACTGTATCTTCTTCCAATAAAGTGTTCAAGATATTGATTCAGTGTGTTACTGTGTAGATGGCGCCGCCATCATGAAAAACTTGTACTGAGTCCTTTCTGCCCAACCAAAAAAGTGCTTGCAAGTCCCATAGGAAGTAAAGCGCAAAAGTGTTATTCTCAGGGTAATGGTTTGCACATGAAATACTGTAATGGAAGAAATTAGCCACCACGCATCTCTTTTCTCCATTAACAAACCAACCAGTCTTGGATACTTAGAATACGTCTGACCACTTTGTGTTTCTTTCTTTGAACGACTCCTTCGTTCATTGAGCACCACGCTAATTTAAGTCACCCCGAATACTGTACATTCACGATAGTGAACGTTTAAGACAGTTTCATGCTATGTGTCCAATTGTGACACAATCCAAGACACCTGGCTCACCTGCCATGTTTACGTACGTCTCATCACTGCAGACTGTGCTGATATACTAGCAGCCCATGGAGGCGAATGAACAACATAAACTGTAAACTTTGTAAATTTTGGCCCGTGTTTGTGGGACGGGTTATACGGAGTTTTCATTTAACCTCGGAAAAATTTCTTTTATTGCTTGTTTGGAGGTAAATGTCTGCATTTCTTTAATAGCACCCCGAAGAAATAAAGCAACGTAAGTATTTCGCTTGTTTACTAGTACACGTCTAGAGTCCGTCAGAGAGTGAAATTCCACGCCACAGTACTGCAGCATGCTGTTAGAGGTGCCAGCACAGAAAGGCACCGCTGATTGGTAAAGTGATTGGTTGACCCATTGTTTTAGCTTCTCTAGCGGGGCGCTGCAGAACTTTGGCGTGGGGATCTGATGGTGTACCAGGACTCTAGACGTGTTCCTGCAAACAAACAATTACGTAACTTTGTTTATCCGTGTAGTATGGCGCGCGCCGCTATCCTGTGATCTTGTTCAGGGCGCGCACTGTAATCGATTATAGTTCGCTGTCCTGGTGCGGGTGGCGCTCCGGTGGCGATTTGCTATGACATCGCTGGCGTGTGTTTGCGGTGGCGGGCGGAAAGTGAGAGGGTGGTTGGTTTCCGGGTATTGCACAGAACATGAAGTTCGCTCTGTCTGACCTGCTAGTGACTAGCGCTAAGGTTGCTGTGCCTCGGAATATGGGCAGAGTGGTCTGGGGCGGAGGCGACTCGCCGCAGTGCTGGCTATGCGTTGGTGATTAATTGGAGTCGGCGTACTTGTTCTGCCTGCCTGTCTGATGTGGAGGTCCGGTGGGGTCCTGTAATACTCTGGCCCGGAGACAACTGGTGGCTGAATTTTGGAGTCGTCTGCCAGGTTAGGGTGCGAGCTCGGTTGGCTCGTCAGATTTTCCCCTGGAAGCTCCAGCAGCGGTTTCTGAACTTCATTCTGATGTGGGACGACGTTGTTGGAACTTTTTCCTGTGTGTGTCTGTGTGACTCGTTACGATATTTGTTGGTACTAATTTATTTGCTCAACTGGAGTCCTGCCGGGAGTTGCGTCCATGTATGGTATATTTGGCATTCGATGTGTTAGGTAAAGTCTGCCTATGAAGGGCGCTTTTGTAAAGTATATGCATAGTGGATTACTGCTGCTTGGTATATGTGGTCTTCTGGGACCTGAACAATACGATCTCGTCAATTTGGTTGTGTAACAGCATTTAATAGGATGTTCTGTATTTTTATCACTGTGTTATTATTAACTTAGTGGAATAGTCGCGTTTGGTGTCGTTAAGGCACTTCTAAGACTGTGGTTTGACTATTCATGTGCGCTTGGCTTTTATTGTATCGTTTTAAGAAGCGAGAATTGTTTATTGAGATTTGTGTTGGCTTCCGGCACTTATTAAGAGCGCCCGAGTTAACGGCGCCGTGGTTATCATGAGCTATCGGGATGTTGTATTCTTGAATTTTATCTTGTGTTGATATTATCTGTCGTGTGTTACATAACCAAGGTGCGTAAATGATGGGCAGTTGTGGGAGGCATGTCGGGGAGCTCTGAGCGGTTTATTTCGGGGACCGTTTCTAGTGGGAAGGCTCAGAAGTGTTGAGAGCTCGCTCGTCTTGATTGCGTTGGGAGTTGCCCTCGCCCTTTGGTTGTATCAAATTATTATTTTGTTATTATATTTATTGGTTGTGTGTTGCGCTTCTTTCATTTTAGGGGCCGCGCGGTCTAGGGCGCTGCAGTCATAGACTGTGCGGCTGGTCCCGGCGGAGATTCGAGTCCTCCCTCGGGCATGGGTGTGTGTGTTTGTCGGTAGGATAATTTAGGTTAAGTAGTGTGTAAGCTTAGGGACTGATGAACTTAGCAGTTAAGTCCTATAAGCTCTCACACACATTTGAACATTTTTTTTTTTTTCATTTTAGGGTGCCAAGCGCCATTATCTTTCTCAAAGTTTTTTTAATATAAATCGTTTTAAATTGTAATGCCAAGTTAACTTATTACTGGATTTTGTCTTTTGGGTAAACTCTAAAAGCACTATTGTAAAAGGTTCTTTGATTTTATGGTGGCAACCGGCCGTTATTGTTTTTAAAGCTCACCATTTTAACCATTTGTTAAGTTCTGTAAGTTATATGAATTTGTTATTTAAAAGAGTTCAGTATTGACAATTTAATAAATTGTGTGCAGAGTCCGCTGTTTGGATATTATTGGGTGGAACTCCTTGGATAGTTGTCCTATAAGAACACACATTTCACCGTGGTTACAATTTCAAAATTATTTTTACCCCTAGTAAACAATTAGGCTTCACATCGCAATTAGTGTTTTGATTTATTGGGTTATAGACACACAGTGAAACTCCCTCACGACCCATTTTAGCACAGAGCGCCTCATTTCCTGTACTGACGTGTCTGCCGTAGCGCACCTCGAGGCGGCCTTCCAGTCTTCAGTGACAAAGCGCGCAGGACAGCAGAGGCCTTCATAGCGACAACCTGTCTCTGTGCGCGGCGGGCGTCCATTTAAATACAATGGTCCGCCGCCGGCCATACGTTACCGGCGCGGCATCGCACGGCCGCCCTGTGCCGCGGGGAACGCACTGCCTGCTGCCGTCCCTCTGTAGCGTCAGCGTCCGCCTGCGCTCCTAGCTTTGCCTGCGCGGGAATTCCCTGTCTTGAGCCACAGCTCCACTGGAGTCCTAGAAGTTTGCTACGGAACCTAATATGCTATATTCAATTAATGAACTTCCTGACTGGGAACCGAGCTCGGAATCTACTCGTTTCTACATCTACATTTATACTCCGCAAGCCAACCAACGGTGTGTGGCGGAGGGCACTTTACGTGCCACTGTCATTACCTCCCTTTCCTTTTCCAGTCGCGTATGCTTCGCGGGAAGAACGACTGCCGGAATGCCTCGGTGCGCACTCGAATCTCTCTAATTTTACATTCGTTATCTCCTCGGGAGGTATACGTAGGGGGAGGAAATATATTCGATACCCCATCCAGAAACGCACCCTGTCGAAACCTGGACAGCAAGCTACACCGCGATGCAGAGCGCCTCTCTTGCAGAGTCTGCCACTTGACTTTGCTAAACATCTCCGTAACGCTATCACGCTTACCAAATAACCCTGCGACGAAATGCGCCGCTCTTCTTTGGATCTTCTCTATCTCCTCTGTCAAACCGACCTGGTACGGATCACACACTGATGAGCAATACACAAGTATAGGTCGAACGAGTGTTTTGTAAGCCACCTCCTTTGTTGATGGACTCTCCCAATGAATCTCAACCTGGCACCCGCCTCACCAATAATTAATTTTATATGATCATTCCACTTCAAATCGTTCCGCACGCATACTCCTGGATCGCGTCTGAATCACAGCTGAAGTTCGACGGAATCATCCAGTCCATTCTAACATAGACTTTTCCGCATGTACACAGTATGCGTGTATTTCCGACAACCCGCGATGGTCTCTTATGTCTTTTAGCCACCGAAGACATTCTTTAACGATATTTTACAGTCAGTTGCGGTCAGTACTCTTAATGACTGAGCAATCCAGTAACGACTAACGACCTGCTCTCAACGTTTCACTCCTTCATCTTTCAAACACTTCTCCATCCTTTGCTGGACAAGCATTCTTGTGGAAAGTATACTGCGAATAAATCGTTTATCCACAGCCTATCGGCAGAAGCAAACATCAACGGGTAGGTGGGTGAACCGTGCATGGATACCTCAGTCGGTAGGAGCAAAAGTTAAGAACATGGTTTCGAGACTCAGTTCGTCAAATACTTTTAATCTGCCAAGAAGTTTCGAAACAGCACACACTCATTTTCTATTTTCTTTCTCATTCGGAAGTTATTTACTTTCTCCAAATTAATACTGGAGAGGAGGGAGGGGCAGAAATTGGCCAAGTTTCAGCTCTTCTACCACTGATGTTTGTAAAACAGTTCACATTAAAATAACAAATAATTCGAGAGTTTAAAATGTAGGTGATCTATTCGCTTTTTCCTTGGCTCACTTGTCAGTAACTTAGGTGACCCCTGGCCACTTACGAGCGCTGCTCAGATAAGGGCGGTGACAGTAATGTCATCTCAAAGTTTCCACTCCAGCTTCCCTGTTAATTGGCCGCAGCAGAGAGGATTGGTCCTTTGCTCATTAAGTCATATAGGTAGCGCGTGGTCCCACGTTGCTTCGATTTCGGCAATGTGATTCGTAACAAGATCATAAAATTTAACGTAATACTGACACATTTAGAAATATGCTACAAAAAAAAAAAGAGACACAGATGAAATTTTACGAAGTTATGTCAGCACTTACTCTGAAAGCTGGGTTCTCACGGAAAAGGATACGAGCAGCATCCAGGTTGCAGAAAGAAGATTTCTCTGTAGTGTCAGAGACTGCACCAGAGAAGATCGTTTCATAAATTAAGACATTAGAAACGTTTTCATTACATTAGAAATGAATTAAAAGTTGATTCAGTGACAACATGTAGATAGAACGAATGAAAACAGACTTCCCAAACAATTTCTTGCCTACGAGGCTAGAGGACCAAGACAGGGGGAAAGACCACGGAAGAGATGGCTGGAAGTTGTTCACAACAGGTGAAAACACCTTATCAATAAAGGGTGGGAGAAGAAGAAAATTCAGGTGATGATGTTTATGAAAAGGGGGATGGCCACGTATATTTTAAAGCAGCATGAGGATGATGTGGGCTCCTGGTAACTGTGAGTGACTGGGAAGTAGGACTATTTGGGAACAATATTGGATAGAATGAGTGAGGTGTATTTGTAGGAAGCAGTTGGGATGCAGGTATGAGGATTGGGATGCCAGCTGGGCAAAGAAAGGCTGGGTTGGGCGTTCATTGGGATGGGATGCGATGGTTAGGCCGGTTTATGGTAGGAAGAAGGGGTAAATCTCGGGAATGAGGTAATGGGTTGGGAGAGAAAGACGATTAAAATTCCTCTGGCAAAAGATAATTACGGTATGGATGAAGGAGGGAAGGTGGGACGTGTTGTAGAGGACAGCAGAAGGCCAGGATTCTCAAGAACAGGGTAGGCCACAGGGTGCCGGGACTGAAGATTGCGGGAGATTTAGGAGAGGCAGAGGTGTCGGAGAAGTTGCGAGAATTTAATTAACTGGTAAAGGGGGCACGTGTGGAATGGCAGATGCGTACGGAAGGCAAGGCGGCGTGTATAGTGCTACAGAATTTGAAGGGAGTGATATGTTCATTCGTACAATGACAGGGATGACAATAATTACGTGATCCGACGAACATAAAACAACAAGTAAAATAATGAAAAAGAATAGAAATATATAAAAAGAAGAAGAGAGAAAATATATGTAGAGAGAGTGTAACAAGTGAGAGAGAGAGAGAGAGAGAAACAAAAAGATCTGATGTACAGAGTGATAAGGCAATGGACACGCATGCAGCGTGACGTTGGTTCAAGTCCGCGCCCAGCCATCCAGATTTTGATTTTCCGTGGTTTCCTTAAATCTCTTAAGTCGGATGCCGGGATGATCCACCTGAAAATGCACAGCCGATTGCCTTTACCATCCTTTCCCGATCCGTGCTTGTGCTCCGTCTATAATGACCACATCGTCGACGGGACGCTAAACCCCACGCTTCCTCCGTTCCTCGCGTGCCGACAAATCCGTTCTCACTTCGGACATTCACATCTACACAAGTAGCTAAATTCTAAGTTTTACAGATTCCGGATACTGCTGATGAATATCTACTATTAAGACCTATTGATAAGGGCATGACAGGGCGACCAGTCAAGAACACTCAGCAAAAAGATGGAACACTAACAAAAGCCGCTACTACACGACACACTGGTGTTGTAACAGAATCATCACAAGTGACAAAATAACTGTGGATCGATATAAAGATCTGATGATGGGGTAACACTAAACACGCCATGAGAAGTTAAAAATAAAGAAATATTTTTGGCGACCCCGACAAGCGCATAATCATTAGTGCCACCATGGTCTCATACCCTCTCAAAGACTTCCTGTCTAGGGCGATGTCAAATATAGAAGATTAGGAATGCGAATAAGAACAGGAAAATTGTCGTTCGTGAGTCTACACAACGCAGACTCTGCAAGAGCCCTTTTATACATGTAAGATAAAAAATTAAACACTTAAAGATCTGAAACGTTACAACAAGACTGAGTTTTTATGGAAAATGTTCTCCTGGAAAAACTGTAGCCTTCCTCCGACGTTATAATCATGTCTTATGACCAGTTTTAGAGAAATCCACATTTCAAGGTGGGATCTGAAACGATGGAACTTCTCTGTTTTCGCTATTCTAGGAGTTACAGGCTACAAAAGCATTACTTATCTTTGATATCCTCCATACGTTTGGTGTGGTAGTCTAATGCATGTGCAACCACGATGTGGTAGGGAGACTTGAACAATTTATCCGAACACAGCTGCTGGAAAAATTACTCATTTACCCCAAAGTCATGGGTGCAAACGTTGACAAGCGTTATCGAACCCTCTAAAGTCAGATCAACGTCACTGAGGTTCTAGTTTATTTCAAATGAATATTACATTACCTCAGGAACAACATTTTGAATCGCCATATCAATTACTATGATCTACTAAACTGTGTGAGATTAATATCGTCGTTTTAGCTTCAGTAGAACCTCGAATTAAATCGTTTCTGATATATGCCACCATATTTCCTTTGAACAAGAACCCTTCCTTTACTTTTGGTTGTACTTCAGCAGTGTACCTGGTGTTGTTCCCACTGGATATTTCTATTTATTCTTACATTTGATCATTTCTTAGTTCAGACTTCCATGTTTTTCTAAAACCGTCACTTATTTTTCTACTCCGTACACTCTACTACTCTGAACTACTGCTTTCTGAATGCCCCAAAATTATCTCCATGAAACAATGTTGGAACTGCCATTATTTTATAGGATTTAGTCGTTCCAACTTTCATCGGACACTTTTGGAGTTTTGTACATCACTGAAATCCGATGCAATATCACGACCTGGATATTGCAGTACGATGACCTGTTTTATCGCTTAGATGTTACTGACCGTACGAAACACCAAAACATTTGAAGGCAATGAGATGTAACCATGAAACTAGACTGAAATGAATGAAGGATTCGACGAAGTAAAGTACGTTTCACAAAAGAAATGAAGAGTATGTAACAAATAAAAACGTTATTCAATGACAGTCGCATTTGGGCATCGAAATGAATCGACGATAACAGGTGAAAATTTGTGCCGGACCGGGACTCGAACCCCGATCTTCCGCTTAAAGCGAACAGTTGCCTTAACCGCTTCGGCCATCGGTGAACGATTCCAATCTGATCCAAATTCCGAAAGAACAGACACCACATAGACATAAATGAAAGTGTGTTGCTTTGACGGTGTGGATTTCGAAATCAGGTTGATCTAGTACTCCCACAACTTAAGGTCACAGCTGAACGTTTCCCATGACTAAGGCAGTGTTTCTTCAACTTGAAGCTGTAGCGAGATTTGTTAGATGTTGTTGTTGTTGTTGTTGTTGTTGTTGTTGTGGTCTTCAGTCCAGGGACTGGTCTGATGCAGCTCTCCATGCTACTCTATCCTGTGCGAGCTTCTTCATCTGCCAGTACCTACTGCAACCTACATCCTTCTGAATCTGTTTAGTGTATTCATCTCTTGGTCTCCCTCTACAATTTTTACCCTCCGCGCTGCCCTCCAATACTAAATTCGTCATCCCTTGATGCCTCAGAATATGTCCTACCAACCGATCCCTTCTTCTAGTCAAGTTGTGCCACAAACTCCTCCCCAATTCTATTAAATACCTCCTCATTAGTTATGTGATCTACCCGTCTAATCTTCAGCATTCTTCTGTAGCACCACATTTCGAAAGTTTCTATTCTCTTTTTGTCTAAACTATTTACTGTCTACGTTTCACTTCCATACATGGCTACACTCCATACAAATACATTCAGAAAAGACTTCTCGACACCTAAATCTATTCCCGATGTTAATAAATTTCTCTTCTTCAGAAACGCCTTCCTTGCCATTGCCAGTCTGCATTTTATATCCTCTCTACTTCGACCATCATCAGTTATTTTGCTCCCCAAATAGCAAAACTCCTTTACTACTTTAAGCGTCTAATACCCTCAGCATCACCCGATTTAATTCGACTACATTCCATTATCCTCGTTTTGCTTTTGTTGACGTTCATCTTATATCCTCCCTTCAAGACACCATCCATTCCGTTCAACTGCCCTTCCAAGTCCTTTGCTGTCTCTGACAGAATTACAATGTCATAGGCGAACCTCAAAGTTTTTTATTTCTTCTCCGTGGATTTTAATAGCTACTCCGAATTTTTCTTTTGTTTCCTTTACTGCTTGCTCAATATACAGATTGAATAACATCGGGGATAGGCTACAACCCTGTCTCACTCCTTTCCCAACCACTACTTCCCTTGCATGCCCCTCGACTCTTATAACTGCCATCTGGTTTCTGTACAAATTGTAAATAGCCTTTCGCTCCCTGTATATTACCCATGCCACCTTCAGTATTTGAAAGAGAGTATTCCAGTCAACATTGTCAAAAGCTTTCTCTAAGTCTACAAATGCTAGAAACGTGGGTTTGCCTTTACTTAATCTATTTTCTAAGGTAAGTCGTGGTGTCAGTATTGCCTCACTTGTTCCAACATTTCTACGGAATCCAAATCGATTTTCCCCGAGGTCGGCTTCTACCAGTTTTTCCATTTGTCTGCAAAGAATTCGTGTTAGTATTTTGCTGCTGTGGCTTATTAAACTGATAGTTCTGTGAGGGTACTTCGCCTGTCTCATATATCTTGCTCACCAGATGGTAGAGTTTTATTTAGAGCATGTGGGCATCAAGTAAGAGCTGGCTGTTCACATACGAGTACACCTTTTCCTCTTCATCCTCCTGGCAGTCATATTTTACGGCAGTTACTTCAGTAAGCATCCCTCCCTCTTTGAAGACATACGATAACTCAACGACACACTCACTTTCTCACTTGTAATTTGCGAGCGCGGGTATATTACATCCAGAGGTGCCGTACCGCGTCTCGACCGCAAAACAGCTAACGCGCCTGCCCACAGAACAGCATATCCGCGGTACTCCGCCTAGTGTAACTGTCGCTTTCACCTGACATTAGCATAGCAGCACACAATGGGAGTCCGGCAGGTGCGTTCCAGGAAGCCGCCCACCAACACCTAGAGGGAGAGAGATCTCGCACGCACGAGTCTGGCTCTTACATGGCCGAAAGTCCCTTCTACATCTACATACATGCTCTAAAATTCACCACACAGTGCATGGCGGAGAGTACCTTTTACCACTGCCCCTCATTCAATTTTTTGTTCGTTTCGTAAGTGGAGCGAGAGTGTACGACTGTCTATACGATTCTGTACGAGTCATGATTTCTGTTTCTTCACTGTCCTTTCCGTGAGACATATGTTAATGGCAGTAAGATCGTTCTGCGATCTGCCACAAATGCTGGTTTCACGTGTTTCGCGAAAAGAACGTCTTCTTCCCTCCACAGATTCCCATTTGAGTTCACGGAGCATCTTCGTAATCTTCGGGTGTTAATCGCGCGTACCGGTAGCAAATCAAGCAACAGGCTTCCTTCGATGCCTTCCTTTAATCCGACATGGCATGGATCCCAAACGCTCGAGCATTAATCAAGAATGGGTGCTCCATTTCATGTCACTTTGCTATGTTACGGCTACATCTTTAACGGAGGTGATAGTGTTAGGCACATCACAGATACAGTATTCGATCATCACAGGATTGTTAAGTCTATCTTGAATTACAGGATCGTTTTTCCTACTCACACAACAGTAGGCACCAACGGTGGACACAAATTGTCGCTAGGCCTACTGACAACCTGTTCGCCATCACACATTGAAAATAAAAACGAAAAGAAACCTAGGTACTGCGCGCAGCTTTGCGTAACCAAAAGGTTCAAAAAAATGGTTCAAATGGCTCTGAGCACTATTGGACTTAACATCTATGGTCATCAGTCCCCTAGAACTTAGAACTACTTAAACCTAACTAACCTAAGGACAGCACACAACACCCAGCCATCACGAGGCAGAGAAAATCCCTGACCCCCGCCGGGAATCGAACCCGGGAACCCGGGCGTAACCAAAAGGAGCGTTTCGGAAATACAGATAAATAATCATCTAAAACAGTGTACATTAGTTTCAACATAGGCGATTACCTGTTTCGGCAATTATCGACCATCTTCAGATCTTTTCCGTTGTGTTACATTGTAGCGCGTTAGCTTCATAGGCGTGAAAGTTGCCTTAGAATTTTCGATGTTTTCGTGTTTTAGGCAGCCACGAATGGCTACGAAAAAATGGTTCAAATGGCTCTGAGCACCATGGGACTTAACTTCTGAGGTCATCAGTCCCCTACAACTTAAAACTACTTAAACCTACCTAACCTAAGGACATCACACATATCCATGCCCGAGGCAGGATTCGAACCTGCGACCGTAGTGGTCGCGCGGTTCCAGACTGTAGCGCCTAGTACCGCTCGGCCACTCCGGCCGGCTAATGGCTACGAAGTTGACGCGTACACTCTAACAAAGCTAAAATGAACAATTATAAACGCTCCTGCCTCACCGACGTATAAACTGGCGAAACGCTTGGCCTCAGTACTTCAGCCGCGCGTGGGAAAGACCGAAAAATTCTTAAGGGTTTCGGGACATTTCATTCACAAGCTGAAGAAATAAAAGTTGGACCAAATGACATACAGCTCAACTCTGATGTTTCTTTGTTCACCAAAGTGCCACTTAACCACTCGCTGGAGCATATCTGTTCCATTTTCCACATACATGTCTTAACACCATGTGGAATGGTGATTTCGACGTGTAGCTCAAAGGCGTCGCCTGTGTAGTCCATTTAGTCCAATGGCTACTAGTTTCTTCATGGAGCATTTCCAAAGACAGGCCTGGACTTGGCACTCTGTAAACCTAAGGTGTGGTACAGGCACGTCGATAATGCCATTGTATGTAGCCATGGTGAAGAACACCTCGTTGACGTCCTAACACATCTGAACAGTCTCCATGTGAACATTAAATTTATTATGGAATTGAAAAGGGACCAACGGTTAGCCTGAGGTGCTGCTAACGAGGACTGGGTCACAAGCGTGTAGCGAAAAGCGAGATTCCGATGCTTGCATACACTACCAAATCATCACCCGAGACAGAAAAGGCGAATTATTAAAGCGGCCGTAACGTACGCAAGACGGGTGTGTGAGCCGCAGCGCCATGGAAGTGAGAGGCAACTGTAAGGTGTGCTGAGGACCAATGGGTACACCACTTGCATAGGAAGTGTCACGAAACCTCTCGTCGAAGTGACATGTCGAAAGAAGAAACGTCGAGTACGACCTTTCTACCATACATTTCCAGAGTGAAGGACACATTACGTTATATATTACGCAAACAAGCGTAAAGACTATTTACAAAGCGAAAAATATCGTTAAAGAATGTCTTCGGTGGCTAAAGGACATAAGAGACCAGCGCGGGTTGTCGGAAATACACGCATACTGTGTACATGCGGAAAAGTCTATGTTAGAATGGACTGGATGATTCCGTCGAACTTCAGCTGTGATTCAGACGCGATCCAGGTTTTGTTTCGTCTGCGTGAGGGCGCTGCTAATTTGGATGGGAGAATGCACAAGCAACGAGTAGTGCACCGCGAGCATATTTACTCATCTAATTCCGGGGCCCCATCTTCCAACACAATTCACATCAGAAATTTATCTCGCGCTTCCTCCAATTTATATCTCGTGACGGTTCAATCTCTCGTCCAGCCATCCAGATTTGGATTTTCCGTAGTTTTGCGGAAGATGATTGCCTTGAAAGGGCGTGGCCGATTTCCTTTCCCATAGTTATCCAATCCGAGCAAGTGCTCCGACCGAGCGAGGTGGCGCACTGGTTAGCACACTGAATTCCTATTCGGGAGGACGACGGTTCAAACACCATTACAGATCCTCCACTAACTTGAACAGTCCCCTGCTGACATGAGGGTCCACGCAATGATGTGTTTTTTTTCCTTACACGTACACGTCTATCCGCTCGATACAATTTGAAACGAGACTCGTCCGACCAGGCAACACGTTTCCAGCCATCAACAGTCCAATGTCAGTGGTGTCGGGCCCAGGCGAGACGTAAAACTTTGTGTCGTGCAGTCATCAAGGGTACACCAACAGGCCTTCGGCTCCGGAAGCCCATATGATGTTTCATTGAATGGCTCATACGCTGACAGTTGTTAATGGCCTAGCATTGAAATGTGCAGGAATCTGCAAAAGGGTTGCACTTTTGTCACGCTGAACGACTCTCTTCAGTCGTCGTTGGTCCCGTTCTCTTTTTCCGGCCACAGCGATGTTTGAGGTTTGATGTCTTACCAGATTCCTGACATTGACGGTACACTCAAGAAACAGTCGTACAAGAAAATCCCCACTCCATCGCTACCTCGGAGATTGAATCTGGCTCCAGGCGTTTCCCATAGCACTTTCACTACGGCGATCAGTTTATTAGGAATTTAAATCTTCCATTGCTGTATACAGCTCCCTTGGGCCAATGCTGTTACAGACTGATCTTAAGTCTGTAACGAGGTGATAAGTATCAATTTAAAACTCTTTACATTCTTCTAGTACTGACCGTATCGTGATCAGCAGGAGATCCTGCCCGGCAACCTCACAGGGTTCAGAGGATTCACGGATAACCTAAATCTGAACGACGGGACGGGAATCTGAACCACCGCCGAATGGGACTCCAGTGCCCCACTTCATCGCCAACTGGCTCAGCCATACAGCACGGTCGCGTGCAGATTCCAGATGTAAATCTGAGACCTGGTTATCAATATTCCGGTGAGCCGCGCTGTTTAGGACTGTGACACTGCCGGTGTGCAGTGCTGCAGAGCCGGCCCGGAACACCAGCTGGCAGCAGCAGTAGCAGAGGCGCGGCCAATGCGGAGAGAGTGCTAGAGGCGGCTTACGCAACGACCCGGCCTACATAGCGCCAGTGGCCGGGGACCGGCGTCTAGTTGCCGCACGCCGCCAAGTTCACGGCCGCCGCGGCTTCCGCCGGCCTCCAGTACACCGACGGGAAAAAAAAAAATCGCAACACCAAGAATGAGCTGCGTGACATTAACGGAAGGTGGAAGCGTGTTTCTACATCTGAAAGATTTTGTCTATTCAAATTTCGCACAAGTCGTGTAAGAGTGGCTCCGATATTTCGGGGAGACTTGGCAGCATTATAGCCACTATACATGATCGCTGGCAGCGTTTGTCAGAGGAATGCACGGTTGCAAGAAGACGTGGAACCCGGACCGCCACGTGGCACTACCGGCGGAGAAGGTAATCGTGTTTGGCGTATGGTTCTGACGCATCGTACTTCATCTGCAGCAGCTATCAGAGCAGCAGTTGGCACTAAGTGACTCAACGAACTGTTACTTCAAGAACAGCCACGAGGCAGATATCCCGTAACGTGCATTCCACTGACCCCAAACCACCGCCATTTGCGACTTAAGTGAGAACATCATTAGAGGGCAGGAGGGAGATCTGTTGTGTTTTCTGATGAAAGCTGGTCCTGCCTCGGAGCCAGTGACGTCTGTGTGTTGTTTTGAAGAGGCCAGTAGACGGCTTGCTACGACGCACCGGACGTACACCTGGAGCTACGGTCCGGGTGCGACTTACGTATGACAGCACGAGAGCTCTCGTGTTTTTGCCTACCACCCTGACTGCAAATTCGTACGTAAATCTGGTGATTCGACCTCTTCTGCAGCCATTCATGAACAGAATTCCATGGGATATTTTCCAACTGGATAACGATGGCCCATATAACGCTCTTGTAACCCAACAAGTCCTGCAGAACGTCGACATGCTGCTTTGGCCTTCTCGATCACCAGATCTGTCTCCAGTCCAGCACATATGGAGATCATCGGACGACAACGCCAACCAAGAGCAACAAGCGTGGAACTCCATCCCATAAACTGACGTCTGGCAACTGTACAACACAATGCATGCACGTTTCCTCTCTGGCGGTTACATCGGTTATTAATGTACTAACATTTCACATTTGCGATGGATAATCTCGCGCTTACAGTAATCTCTGATCTTGCAAAATTCCCTAGACAAATGTATTTCCGGAATTTCATTACTCAACATTAATTATTCTTTCGTCTTGCATTATTTTTTCACGTCAGTACAGCCAACTGCGATACTTGTAAATGAATAACTAGTTCAATCTACAACGTGCTGTGCATCGTATACCAAAGCTTTGGCATTAAAATTGTGCAGACGGTCGGGAAGCTAAATAACTGAATATTTTTAGATAAAGAACTATTGCCATCATTGTTGTTTTGTATTCTGAAGACTGGTTTGATGCAGCCCTCCACGTTAATCTATCCTGTTGCGACGTGCCTTGTCATAACTAAGCAAAAAATTTCTTTCACAGATTATTTTAAGTAGTATGGAAATTCATAAGTTCCAATATATTTTTCGAGCAGTAGCTGATAGAGCTACCAAACTGTGGCGGGTAGCTGTTACCACGGATAGGGACAGCTTGAACAACTCATTTGTTGTTGTGGTCTTCAGTCCTGAGACTGGTTTGATGCAGCTCTCCATGCTACTCTATCCTGTGCAAGCTTCTTCATCTCCCAGTACCTACTGCAGCCTACATCCTTCTGAATCTGCTTAGTGTATTGATCTCTTGGTCTCCCTCTACGATTTTTACCCTCCACGCTGCCCTCCAATGCTAAATTTGTGATCCCTCGATGCCTCAGAACATGTCCTACCAACCGGTCCCTCCTTCTAGTCAAGTTGTTCCACAAACTTCTCTTTTCCCCAATCCTATTCAACACCTCCTCATTAGTTACGTGATCTACCCACCTTATCTTCAGCATTCTTCTGTAGCACCACATTTCGAAAGCTTCTATTCTCTTCTTGTCCAAACTAGTTACCGTCCATGTCTCACTTCCATACATGGCTACACTCCATACAAATACTTTCAGAAACGACTTCCTGACACCTAAATCTATATTCGATGTTAACAAATTTCTCTTCTTGAGAAACGCTTTCCTTGCCATTGCCAGTCTACATTTTATATCCTCTCTACTTCGACCATCATCGGTTATTTTGCTCCCTAAATAGCAAAACTCCTTTACTACTTTAAGTGTCTCATTTCCTAATCTAATTCCCTCAGCATCACCCGACTTAATTCGACTACATTCCATTATCCTCGTTTTGCTTTTGTTGATGTTCATCTTATATCCTCCTTTCAAGACACTGTCCATTCCGTTCAACTGCTCCTCCAAGTCCTTTGCTGTCTCTGACAGAATTACAATGTCATCAGCGAACCTCAAAGTTTTTACTTCTTCTCCATGAATTTTAATACCCACTCCGAATTTTTCTTTTGTTTCCTTTACTGCTTGCTCAATATACAGATTGAATAACATCGGGGAGAGGCTACAACCCTGTCTCACTCCTTTCCCAACCACTGCTTCCCTTTCATGCCCCTCGATTCTTATAACTGCCATCTGGTTTCTGTACAAATTGTAAATAGCCTTTCGCTCCCTGTATTTTACCCCTGCCACCTTCAGAATTTGAAAGAGAGTATTCCAGACAACATTGTCAAAAGCTTTCTCTAAGTCTACAAATGCTAGAAACGTAGGTTTGCCTTTTCTTAATCTTTCTTCCAAGATAAGTCGTAAGGTCAGTATTGCCTCACGTGTTCCAACATTTCTACGGAATCCAAACTGATCTTCCCCGAGGTCGGCTTCTACCAGTTTTTCCATTCGTCTGTAAAGAATTCGTGTTAGTATTTTGCAGCTGTGACTTATTAAACTGATAGTTCGGTAACTTTCACATCTGTCAACACCTGCTTTCTTTGGGATTGGAATTATTATATTCTTCTTAAAGTCTGAGGGTATTTCGCCTGTCTCATACATCGTGCCCACCAGATGGTAGAGTTTTGTCAGGACTGGCTCTCCCGAGGCCATCAGTAGTTCTAATGGAATGTTGTCTACTCCCGGGGCCTTGTTTCGACTCAGGTCTTTCAGTGCTCTGTCAAACTCTTCACGCAGTATCTTATCTCCCATTTCATCTTCATCTACATTCTCTTCCATTTCCATAATATTGTCCTCAAGTACATCGCCCTTGTATAAACCCTCTATATACTCCTTCCACCTTTCTGCTTTCCCTTCTTTGCTTAGAACTGGGTTGCCATCTGAGCTCTTGATATTCATACAAGTGGTTCTCTTCTCTCCAAAGGTCTCTTTAATTTTCCTGTAGGCAGTATCTATCTTACCCCTAGTGAGATAAGCCTCTACATCCTTACATTTGTCCTCTATCCATCCCTGCTTAGCCATTTTGCACTTCCTGTCGATTTCATTTTTGAGACGTTTGTATTCCTTTTTGCCTGCTTCATTTACTGCATTTTTATATTTTCTCCTTTCATCAATTAAATACAATATTTCTTCTGTTACCCAAGGATTTCTATTAGCCCGCGTCTTTTTACCTACTTGATCGTCTGCTGCCTTCACCAATTCATCCCTCAGAGCTACCCATTCTTCTTCTACTGTATTTCTTTCCCCCATTCCTGTCAATTGTTCCCTAATGCTTTCCCTGAAACTCTCTACAACCTCTGGTTCTTTCAGTTTATCCAGGTCCCATCTCTTTAAATTCCCACCTTTTTGCAGTTTCTTCAGTTTCAATCTGCAGTTCATAACCAATAGATTGTGGTCAGAATCTACATCTGCCCCAGGAAATGTCTTACAATTTAAAACCTGGTTCCTAAATCTCTGTCTTACCATTATATAATCTATCTGAAACCTGTCAGTATCTCCAGGCTTCTTCCATGTATACAGCCTCCTTTCATGATTCTTGAACCAAGTGTTAGCTATGATTAAGTTATGCTCTGTGCAAAATTCTACAAGGCGGCTTCCTCTTTCATTCCTTCCCCCCAATCCATATTCACCTACTATGTTTCCTTCTCTCCCTTTTCCTACTGACGAATTCCAGTCACCCATGACTATTAAATTTTCGTCTCCCTTCACTACCTGAATAATTTCTTTTATCTCGTCATACATTTCATCTATTTCTTCATCATCTGCAGAGCTAGTTGGCATATAAACTTGTACTACTGTGGTAGGCATGGGCTTTGTGTCTATCTTGGCCACAATAATGCGTTCACTATGCTGTTTGTAGTAGCTAACCCGCACTCCTATTTTTTTATTCATTATTAAACCTACTCCTGCATTACCCCTATTTGATTTTGTATTTATAACCCTGTAATCTCCTGACCAAAAGTCTTGTTCCTCCTGCCACCGAACTTCACTAATTCCCACTATATCTAACTTTAACCTATCCATCTCCCTTTTTAAATTTTCTAACCTACCTGCCCGATTAAGTGATCTGACATTCCACGCTCCGATCCGTAGAACGCCAGTTTTCTTTCTCCTGATAACGACGTCCTCTTGAGTAGTCCCCGCCCGGAGATCCGAATGGGGGACTATTTTACCTCCGGAATATTTTACCCAAGAGGACGCCATCATCATTTAATCATACAGTAGAGCTGCATGTCCTCGGGAAAAATTACGGCTGTAGTTTCCCCTTGCTTTCAGCCGTTCGCAGTACCAGCACAGCAAGGCCGTTTTGGTTAATGTTACAAGGCCAGATCAGTCAATCATCCAGACTGTTGCCCCTGCAACTACTGAAAATGCTGCTGCCCCTCTTCAGGAACCACATGTTTGTCTGGCCTCTCAACAGATACCCCTCCGTTGTGGTTGCACCTACGGTACGGCCATCTGTATCGCTGAGGCACGCAAGCCTCCCCACCAACGGCAAGGTCCATGGTTCATGGGGGGAACAACTCATACGCCATTCTTAAGGGGTGGTGTCAGAAGTAGTTCGCTACGTGAGAATATATTTTTCTGGCTGACATGTAGATAGCAGATGATCCGGAAGAAGATGCTAAAAAAAATGGTTCAAATGGCTCTGAGCACTATGGGACTTAACTTCGGAGGTCATCAGTCCCCTAGAACTTAGAACTACTTAAACCTAACTAGCCTAAGGACAGCACACACACACACACATGCCCGAGGCAGGATTCGAACCTGCGACCGGATCTTCATCATATAGTCTTGTTAATAATTAAACTTCAGCTGATTACTTTTATATCCGCCTCTATTGCTCAGTAGTCAGGACTGCTATGCGGAGGATCCGTGTTCGGTTTCCGGCAACGCCAAAAAATTTTTCCTTGGCTGGAGGGCTGGAGCGGGATGTAAAGTCAAGAACGCCGACAACGGCTGGAAGCGCGGTGTGGCGCCCCCATGCCCCTCCGAACCGCATCCACATGACGCCTTTGGCAGGCGATGACACGTCGGCCGGTCAGTCCTGACTGGACCCTCAGGTCAAGGACGCCAAGCTATTCTTGGCTTTGGTTGATTACTGTTAGCGGTGTACCTCCCCTGTAGCCGAAAAAGCAGTGCAGGACAGATTTTTTCCGTTCTCTGCTTCAAGGTGCAGAGCGGGGGCAGCCCATTATTGTGGTTCTGGGACGGGGGGAGGGGTGCTCGGCAAAGGGGAGCTCCATTTGAGAATATCTGCACCGCGAATGGAGGACTGTGACGTACAGCTGCTTCTCTGCAGACTGTGCACCAACGGCCCCTGGGTTAAATTCCGAACTCTCCACACGTCTCGTGCACTGTAGACATGTGATACTGTGGATGGTGAAATGAGTGTGCGAGTTTGATGGAAAGTGGTGTTTGTAGAAAGACAGGAGGCGACTGTAGCAGAGCAAAGGAGAGCCGAGGTGTCGCAAGCTGGTCGGTGGCAGCGGCAGCGGCAGCGGCAGGTGTCTGTGTCTGCCGCTGCGGTCTACCGCAGGGATCACTTTCCCCGCATTGTCTGCAGACACCGCCCACACGGCTCCAGCCTCGCCAGCCTGGCCACTCACCAGCGCGGCGCCTCCTGCAGCCATTTAATAGGAACAGCCTGTGTCGCATTTTCACGTTCTTTTCAACGTCCTTAATCTTCTGTTGATAGACTGTTTACGATCGTCTCCGTTGTCAATATTTAAATGCTGCCCCTCGTCCGCCGCGATAAGCACCAAGCCCGTAATTACAGAAGCTAGAGTAGTTCGTAGCGATAACGTCATCTTTGTTTATTGTGTTCCGTCACACAGAACCCTCTGCGGTTCCATGTAAAGATCGACCATTAGTGTCAAAAACTTCTGATGACCCGTTGCGTCAGACTAGCAATGTATGAATCGGACTGTAAGTATCTGTTTTCCTAACCTAACAAGATAGCAGAATCCCCTAACTTGGCTTATCACGAGGTCACAAATGTTTACGCTTAACGTCAAAATAAACATTTCATTTCTGCTGCTCCTCAATACTTTCTTTGTTTTACTTATAACATGTGTCACCACTTGGTAGACGAGCATTATTAATAGCTACATCTGTAGAGGCTAAATGTGGTAACTCCATTACCTCCCCATTCGATTCGCAAATGGAAGAACGACTGCAGTTAAGCATCCTTGTTTCTGTGAAATTTTCATCCTGGCCGTTTCCTGAGACTATGTCCAATGAAGTACAAGTTGTCAATAAATGTTTATCCCACTTTCAAGATTAATTATACTGACGATGGCAACGTTTGTTTTCTGTCACAAGTCTAATAGGGAACCCGTGAAGTTCCTGTACATCTGTGTCTCACTCATCATCTTCGCCACAACGAGTGCTGCGCGTGCTATATCGTAAAAATGGCTTCCTCCAGGAGAAAGCTCCATGGGTTGTCTGGATAGCAGAAACCAAATCACCGATTACCGTGCAGCGAAAGTTTATGTTCCATTATGGAAATACGCACCTGATGTCGAGTTAATCAGAACACGGATGGAAAGTTTTTTAGCATGGGGTCGGTATGGAAAAGGAACAGCACACTATCTGTTTCGGTGCAGACTGTACAGGCAGTTCAAACCGCATTCATGATGTCGGCACAGAAAATGATTACACAAGCTTCGCGGCAGTTTCCAGTGCCGAAGAGCACAGTGCATAAACTGGTTCGAAAAGGTCTTAAATTGTATGCGTACAAGGTCCAAATTCTTCAGACATTACAACCAGATGATCGCCCAAAACGTCAACAATTTGCAATGGACATGCTGAACCATTTGGATGATGATAATGATTTCTTGGAGCGTGTGTGTTGTTGCGATGAGGCTATGTTTCATGTTTATTGCTCAGTTAACCGTCATAACGTCCGGGTGTGAGGATCAGAATATCCTCTTGTCGTACGAGAACACATTTGGGAAAGTCCAAAGTGGTGTGGGTTAATATGTGATCGACTGAGTGACCCTCGTTTTTCTTCTTTGAAAGTGGATATGTTTACCTAGTCATGTTGGTGAATTATGCCGTTCCCCAGCTACAGGATGTGCGAGACACTAACATCTTTCAGCAAGATGGTGCTCCCCTTCATAGAGCTCGAATTCAGCGATTTTCTTAATGAAACCTTCCCCAACAGGTGGACCTGCAGAGACGGTCCAATTCGATGGTCCCAAAGATCACTTGAGATTCTTTCTTTGAGGATATGTAAAAATGGTTCAAATGGCTCTGAGCACTATGGGACTTAACATCTGAGGTCATCAGTGCCCTAGAACTTAGAACTACTTAAACCTAACTAACCTAAGGACACCACACACATCCATGCCCGAGGGGCAGGATTCGAGCCTGCGACCGTAGCGGTCGCGTAGTTCCAGACTGAAGCGCCTAGAACCGCTCGGCCACTCCGGCCGGCGAAGATATGTAAAGAGATTCTGTACAAAACAGCAGTTTCTGATAGTGTGACATAGCAACAACGCATCAGTGATGTCACTGGCACATGCACACCAGACATGTTGCAGAATGTGTGGCAAGAGACTGAATGGCGGCTTGATTGATATTTCGCGTGTTACCAGGGGTGCTGAATTGATTTAAACGTTGAAGTAATTAATATTTACGCAAGATTCAAAACTTATTGGGTAGAGGCACATGTGGTATAACGCATGTTTTATTTACGGTATCCAATAAAGAGTTACGTTATTTTGTAACCAGGGCAAACATTTCTGGACACGCTGTAACGTTTACAGGCAGAGCTTCTTTTTCGGACGCACTCCAAGAGCCGATCCCTCCACAATGCGCAACGCCTCTCCTGTATCGAAATCTGTTAAGAGTTTGTTGGGCATCTCATTAACGTTCGTACGCTTACTACATGATCCCGTGACAATACAAGCCGCCTTTCTCTGTCTCCTCTACTGATCCCAAATGGTAAGAGTCACAAAGTCATAAACAATACTCTAGAATCTATTGCTTTGAAAGATATTTCTTTCGTGGATGAACTACTTTCCTTATGATTGTTGCAACAAATCTCACTTGGCATGGTAGTATGTATTTTGCAGTGGTTTCTGTTTGCAGAGGTTTATCGCCAATAATGTAATCAAAGTGTAGTGGGTCCGCCCTCTTATCTACGTACAAGCCATCTATTCACGTTCAGTGACAACCGTGAGAATCCGCTCCAACCACCGATCTTCTGCACTCTTCCTCATTTTGTCTTCTGGCGTTGTAACACTCCTAAAGGATATAATATCGTTCGCGAAAAGACTCACAAAGCTTCCAACGTTACACATTAGATCATTTAAATATTTTCATAGATACACGTTGTACATTATCACAGCTGTACTTTATTGACGATTTCGCCGAATATGCTATGGGTGTCCTGTTATCTGAGCAAGTCGCTCGATAACTGCTGACGTGCATACCACGCTATGTATTGTATACTTATTAAACAGATGAGAAACTATGTTACCAGCGGACCAAGGTGCCTTGGACCTGTATATTTCTCCGACGTGGGACGTTACAAGAACGATGGTTCAAAAGAAATGAGTGGAAAGATGTTTGTTCGCTACAGTGATGTCACAAACCTGAAACATATCCCGAGATATCAAAAAATAAAGTGAAGCTACCGTCATGTATAACGAGCCCTCGAACAAATAATGTGGCCGGCCTCTGTGGACGAGCGGTCCTACGCGCTTCAGTTCGGCGCCGAGCAGCTGCTACGGTCGCAGGTTCGAATCTTGCCTCGGGCATGGATGTGTGTGATGTCCTTAGGTTAGTTAGGTTTAAGTAGTTCTAAGCCTAGGGGACTGATGACCTCAGATGTTAATTCCCATAGTGCTTAGAGCCATTTCAACTCATTTGAACAAATACTGTCCTTCCGCCATAACAGGAATGTATCGTTGAGAAACAACTAGCCCGTGAAGAATACAGTTATTTGCAGACATTCTTTATGATGTTGAGTAGACCATTTCGTACGTTTGGTTTTTTAGTAACGTATCCCAGCACCATATACACGGTCCAGTCACGTAAATGAGACGACAGCCTGCGTTCAAAGTCAACGTGCAATTACTACTCGCACACTCCAGGTGGCAACACTAGCAGTGGAGGGTACAAAAGCGTGTCAGGGGGATGTGGAAAGCAGTACACTCGTTGTCGTAATGCGGAAACAGAACGCTTGATCTGACGTTCAAATGGGCATGATCATTGGCTATCGGGCAAAGGATGGAAGCATTTTCGAAGCGTATAAGTCTCTAAGCTGTTCGCATGCCTCCGTGGTTGAAGTACGCCGCGCGCGGTAAAATGGCGCTATCCAAAACTGGCGCCGAGGCAGCTGTGATGGCGCACGGTCCACAGATGACAGGGGTCAGCGACTGATGCAGAGGTGTGTACGGACGAACTGACGTGCCTCTGTTGAGCCAAAGGGCTACCAACAGTATCTCCTCAACGAACGTTCGGCGAACGTAGTTGGTTATGGGCCTCTGCAGCAGGTGTCTGGTTCATGCACCATTGCTGACTGCTGTTCATCGGCGATGAAGGCTGGAATTTGCACGCCAAAACCGCTACTGTACGTCCACTGAGTGGCGACTGGTGACATTTTCACACAAATCACGTTTCATACTGCGTCGGGCAGACGGCCGTTGGCGTGTACGGGCCTGCAACAGTCCTCGGAAAGATCCAGGCCAGAGGAGAGAGCATTATGGTATGGGAATTCCCTGGGAGATCTTGTCGTTCTGGAAGTCACAATGGATCAACACACGCATCATCTATACTTGGGGACCATGTCCACCCTTAAATGCAGTTTGTTTTTTCCTCGGCACGGGGTCATCTACTAGCAGGACAATGCAAAGTTTCACAGAGCTCGCAGGTTCGAACGGCACCAGGATGAGTTTACCGTACTCCCCTAGCCACCAAACGCTCCGGATTAGAGCCCATTAGAGAATTTGTGGGACCACCTCGATCAGGCTTTTGGCGACTTGGATGCTGAACAGAGAAACCTGGTTCAGAGGGCCACGGCACTGAAGTCAGCATGACTCTACATCCCTGTCCAGAACATCGTTGACCCCCTTCTTGCCCATCCGCATTGCAAAAGTTGGTTACTCGGTCTCGTTAATGTGACTGGACAATGTATATGTTTAAGGTCACTCTCAAGTATTTATGTGTTGCGTGCAGTACGATTTATGAAGTATCGAGTAGAAAATTCGATTATAAAGTTACTGTATAGATTCGCTGGGAGGTGACTAAGTATCAACAAATAGATAGATAGATATTCAGCTATGACAGGCCCTGCAGACCACACGGTGCTTCCACAAGCTGCCTCCATTCCTTCCTGTTTTGTGCCTGGCTCCTCCAGGTGTCTTCAGTTCCCAGGGCTGCTAGGTCCTTCGCCACGTCATCCATCCAGCGCTGCCTTGGTCGTCCAGTGGGGCGTTTGGTGTTTGGTTTCCCCGTTAGTGCCATCTTCGCCTGTCTTCCATCTGGCATACGGGCTACATGGCCCACCCATTGTATTCTTTTGCTCTTTATCTTCTGTAGGATAGTTGATTGTCGCATCAGAAGGTAGGTTTCCTCGTTTTTCCTTCTCCTCCATTCTCCGTTATCTACAACTGGTCCCCATATCGCCGGCCGTGGTGGCCGAGCGGTTCTAGGCGCTTCAGTCTGGAACCGCGTGACCACTACGCTCGCAGGTTCGAATCCTGCCTCGGACATGGATGTGTGTGATGTCCTTAGGTTAGTTAGGTTTAAGTAGTTCTAAGTTCTAGGGGACTGACGTCCTCAGATGTTAAGTCCCATAGTGCTCAGAGCCATTTGAACCATTTTTCTGGTCCCCATATCGTCCTCATTTTCCCTTTCTCGCTTAGTCACGCTCCATGTTTCTGAACCGTACATTACTACTCGTCACATCACTGTGTTGTAGATTTTGATCTTAGTGTTCACTGAGATCGATTTAGAGCCGAGCATCTCTCTGAGGGAATGCATGCATTTCATTCCCACTGCTATTCTTTCCTTGATGTCCATTTTTATGTTGTTGTCCGTGGTAAACCAAGATCCCAAGTATTTGAACTGGTGTACTCTCTTGAATCCCTTGCCATCTATCTCAAGAAATTCTTCCTGCTCTTGTATTCTTTCTAGCTGCATGAACTCTGTTTTGTCTCGATTCACTTTGAGCCCTACCTTCTGTGCATAACTGTCCATTTTCTGGTACATTTGAAACTTCCTGGCAGATTAAAACTGTGTGCCGGACCGAGACTCGAACTCGGGACCTTTGCCTTTCGCGGGCAAGTGCTCTACCGACGCACGCCCCGTCCTCACAGCTTTAATTCCGCCAGTACCTCGTCTCCTACCTTACAAACTTCACAGAAGCTCTCCTGCGAACCTTGCAGAACTAGTACTCCTGGAAGAAAGGATATTGCGCAGACATGGCTGGGGGATGTTTCTAGAATGAAATTTTCACTCTACAGCGGAGTGTGCGCTGATATGAAACTTCCTGGTACATTTCTTTCAAATCGTGCTTTGATTCTCTTAGTAGTAGTATGTCATCTGCATATGCGAGATAAGTTAGTTCAAATTGGTTCAAATGGCTCGGTGCACTTTGGAACTTAACACCTGAGGTCATCAATCCCTTAGAACTTGCAACTACTTCAACCTAACTACCCTAAGGACATCACACACATCCATGCCCGAGGCTGGATTCGAACCTGCGACCGCAGCGGTCGCAGGGTTCCAGACTAAAGCGCCTAGAACCGCTCGGCCACAACGGCCGGCGAAACAAGTTTGTAAATAAATGATAGTGTCCCTGTGACATACCGAGCTCTTGGTGGTATTACACGAAAGATGGCGCTTTTATGGCTTGTCTGAGCAGAACATCAGTAATATTCGTGTGAACTACTATCAGCTGTGAATCTTACAGTGGCTTGTTATGTTACGTTACGTTAACCGGAGACCTAGAAACGACAGAGAGGCTCCGTCCCCGTCGCAGCCGCAGTGGTCCGCAACACCACGACGACTATCGCAGTCCACCCCTCCGCCGCCCCACACCGAACCCAGGGTTATTGTGCGGTTCGGCCCCCGGTGGACCCCCCAGGGAACGTCTCACACCAGACAGTGTAACCCCGCAATTGCCGAGGCAGATGGAAAACCGCCTAAAAACCATCCACAGACTGGCCGGCTCACCGGGCCTCGACACATATCCGCCGGGCGGATTCGTGCCGGGGACCGGCGCTCCTTCCCGCCCGGAAAGCCGTGCGTTAGACCGCACGGCCAACCGGGCGGGCTTACGGTGGCTTTCTGACTAGAGATATAGGTGTAGGTGTAGTGACGGCGTTGGAAGAACAGGCTCGCGCAACCGGCGACGGACTGCCAACGAGAAACAAACAACAGTACCGGATCTGGATCGGTCGAATTGTCGGACGGCGCAGATGACCAGCTGAAAGTAAAACCTGCTGCTCCGCGGCTCGTAACGAAAGTCGCGGCGACTGTTTGCACTCGTTCAGAGCAATCAGCGGTAGGGGGCGCGGGCTGGGCTGCGGTCGCGGCACGCACGGCCCATGCGCATTACGTAATTTGCGAGGCGGCCGCGGCGCTGATGGCGCGCGGGTCGCCAGCGCAGACCGCAAGCTGGGACGGGCGGGGAGGTGGCTGCAGCGAGTCCGCAAGTGGTCCTGGAGGCGGCGGCGCCGGGGTGGGGGTAGGTCTGCAATTTGCGGTGCGGAGCGACGCGCAGGCATCCGACAGTCCGGCCGGACCGCCATTACTTCTTATAAGCGGTGTGTGTGTGTGTGTGTGTGTGTGAGAGAGAGAGAGAGAGAGAGAGAGAGAGAGAGAGAGAGAGAGAGAGAGAGAGAGAGAGAGAGAGAGAGCGAGCGCAGACACACATGCAATTGCTACCTTCGCAAAGCGCGCCCCTGTAGAGCTCTTTAAAATTAAAAAAAAAGTAAAGCAGAAAATGGCATGTCCGTAAATCAACCCAGGTTCGTTGGCCTGGAACAAACAGGTCATGGTGCGGGACATCGGATGAACTTACCAAGTACACAATAACCTAGACCTCGTTACCGAACCGCTTGCCGATGACCGCGGTGTGCTTCGCGCTATTTTGTACTGCGTATCATCATGCTTAGCAATTAAGTTGACGTGTTGACAGTTGTTGTGACAAAATACTACTCTAAACATACTTTCATTTAGCGTACGCAGAGTTATCTGGGCACACTCGTCTTGACTGCAAGGAGCGAAAATGACTTTGGGCGTATCACTCAAGTGCGTTTTCGTTCAGAATTTGAATAATCGACCTACAAGATTTAACACTGGAAAGGGAACCAGGGACGCCATCAGCACTGTGAGGATTTTGTCGAAGAGAGTTTTGGCTGTTAACGAAGAGGTTCGTGCTTGTTTTACAGACTGGCGAAAGGCTTTCGACAGAGTCAACAGGAAAAAAATTGATGAACATCTTTAAGGAGATGAGAATCAACTGGTGATACCGGAGACTAACTCGCAACTAGTACCTGGGACAAAGAATAAAGGTGCGACTGAACTGCAGAGAAACAAACAGCACGCAGATAGGAAGAGGAGTCAGACAAGGATGTTGTCTATTGTCGAGTCTCTTCAAGCTGTAAGAAGAAAGGCTGGCGAGAGAAGCTTTGAAAGAACGCGGAAACTTCATGACAGGTCGACCTGGTAGTGCTCGCCAAAAATCAAAGACAACAGCAAGACATGACGAACCGGTTGGTGGAAACTGGAAGTAAATATGACATGGAAATCGACATCGAGAAATCAAAAGTGATGCTGATATCAAAACGGGAGAAACCTTTGAGGTTGTATGTCGACAATCGGGAACTGGAGAAAGTTCCAGTACTTGGGAAGGTTGCTGACAAAACATGCCCACTGCACAAACGAAATTCGAGCAAGTATCGCCACGGCGAAAGATGCATTCAACAAGAAGGGGACTCTAGTTACCAGCAAGTTGAGCTTGGAATTAAGGAAGAAAGCTGGAGTGCTATATCTGGAGGATTGCACTGTACAGAGCCGAGACGTGGACCATGAAGGAAGAGGAGAAAAAATATCTGTATAAGTTTTGACATGTGGTGCTGGAGAACAATAGAGAAGATCAAGTGGACAGATCGGGTGTACAAACGACGATGTATTGATATCAGCAACCGAGGAAAAAACTATTCTAAATACAAATCTTCAGAGAAAGGCCAACTGGATCGTACACATACTTGGGCACGAGGGCTCATACACGACGTCGTAGAAGAGGAACTACGGGACTAGGAAGAGAAGAATAACTCAACATCTGGATGACACGATAGACGAAAGGAAATACAGAAGACTAAAGGAAGAAGCTGAAGACTGTGAACACTGACGTGAGAAATTCTCGGTACGAAGATACAGACCTGCCATTGGTCAGAATACTGCGTACTAATAGTGATAATAATAACACTGGTCTGCCCCCGTAGCTGGGCAGTCAGGATGTAACTGCCACACAGAAGGCTCGCATTCGGCTCCCTGAGCTGCCAATAATTTTTCCTTGACAGGATATCGGGAAGGCTGTCTCCTAAGATACGTGAAAACTGAGCAGCTGCTGTCATGAGCAGTAAGACATCTGGTTTCGAAAGCTGCCATTAACGTCAAGCAAAACGACGTGCCTTTCGTGTCAACTACCAAGCCACAGGAAGCGAGAGCAATGCAAAACGGCTATAAGATAACTAGTACATTGATCCATTTAAGTTTATTGGCACAATACTACGGTAGCCCGCAACGTTATAATCTAAAGAGTACACAGACGTTCCTACTATGGCAACAGCGAAGAGCCGGCCGCGGTGGCCGTGCGGTTCTAGGCGCTGCAGTCCGGAACCGCGGGAATGCTACGGTCGCAGGTTCGAATCCTGCCTCGGGCATGGATGTGTGTGATGTCCTTAGGTTAGTTAGGTTTAAGTAGTTCTAAGTTCTAGGGGACTGATGACCTAAGATAGAGCCATTTGAACCATTTTTTCTACGCGGAAGGAGGACTGTTTCTATGAGAAGTATACCCAATACTATGATACAAAATCACTAAAACACACACACACACACACACACACACACACACAGGGTCCAAACTGGACTACCCGTGTCAGAGGCTGACTTCAGACCGAAGCCGCTATTTACAGTTACAACACAGCTGGCTACAGTGTACGTCATACCAATCTACAACGCCTTCTTTATACGTGTGATGCGTTGAAAACAGGTATTAACTTCATTTTACAATTCGTATGTTTTATTATTTTATTTATAGTTCTATAATTTTTAAAAAAATCTTGTACATAAAGCAAATAAGGTGGTTGTAAACAAAACACTAATGTTTTACAGTTTAGTCTCTTTAATAAACAAACCAACCAACCAACTAATGTTTTGCAGTTACATACGCTGTGGTACTTGTGTGAACAAACCAGTGGCATCTGTTACTGTTGCGCACTTTACATCTGAACATGATATAAAAATACAGAAAATCTTGTTCAAAAGACCTAAATTAATAAAATTTATTAGTACAGACTAAATTCTAAGTACATTTGAATGAATTGGAAGACATAAGAATGGCTTCATAAGCTATCATACCAGCAGCGGTATATACTTGATTACAGTTAAATTGGAAAACAACGTAGACAGCCGTTGCGATGAAGGCAGAATTTTTCCACTTCGGCTAAATGAATTTACACGTCCTTCTCCGTTTCATAACTATTTTAGAAACTGTAAGCCATTATCACGTTTTTAGCTGTATGAAGAAGTTCAGTACATTACCGTCACGAATTGGGTGTGAACGTAATCTAACGGAAAACGGTTACGTATTTCAAGGTGCTATTCGAATGGAAATGACAGCGTATTCACATAATGTGCTTCCATTCGTTTTAGTTTACAAATGATGCTGTTATTTATGGTTCGACAGGCGGTGTACTTAACGTGGGAAATGTGCAAAGACGAAACGCTGTGAAAAGAATAAAGCGAGCGCGGACTAACAATCTCACAGATCTATTCACGTACATTTATATTAAAGAAAAGCTACTAAAATAAAAAAATAAAATAAAATTACTAAAAAGACACGGTTTAGCACAATGGAAAAATTCCAAAATTTAAAATATCACTTATTGTATAGACGATATAAATAGTATTCGGTTTTATTCTTTGGTCACAGTTATAACTCTGGACATATTGCAGTATTATGTGTACCGCCTATCAGTCAAAGTATCAAGGACACCGCAACTTGTAGAAGGAAGCACATCATGTGAATAAATTCCCTTTTTCATATGTGTGGCACCTTGTTGTAGGTAACTATTTTTTCGTTAAGTTCATGCCACAGTATCCTGTTTCGCAGCAGTAATGTAGTGTGATTTTTATACATTTAAGCACTCTATAATGGTATAGACACACGAAACTACGAGTGTAACACAGAGGTGGTCTCAATAAACGCAGACTAATTGGGAAAATGTCGACTTCATTTAATAAATTTACGGCTGTGGTGACCACCACTGGTATTTGGATGCACAAACAAAAAGGAAAAAAAGCATGTTTATTTTCCGTCGTGACACGATGCAGAAACTGATCCCTGACAGCACCCGCCGTAAGAGATTTAGGGAAAAAACAAACAAACGAATGTGACAGACCTAATCACCTGCAATAAGATTCCAACATGCAGCTCCTGCGTGCCTTCATTCGGCTTCGGCGTTGTCCGTTTCGCTATCTTGGCTCGAGGTGGCTTGCAAATTCTGCTAACCTATTTGCCCGGAATGTTTCTTTCGCGTCACACTTCGCAGGCCGGATTTAATTAAGCAGATACAATCAGTACGTGCGAGATTCATCCATTCATGTGAGGCGTGCCACTTACCCCATACGAGCAATAAGCACCGCCGTATGAAGTGGGTCATTGCTGGCTGCAACCAGGTTATCAATCTGCACCGCTTACAGTTTATGTCGTATACGAAGTATTAACTTTTAAACTGTGAAATGTCTGGTTAATACTATCTGTTATCAAAACTCTAGGGCATCATTAACATGCTGTGATCGATGGCTGCTGTCTATCTTCACAGCGGCAGCCAACAACTACGGTATTTTGCGAGCTGCAGAAATTGGCTTTTGAAGAAAGACTGAACCAACATATTCCGACTAACAGCTATTCAAATCCACAAAGCAAAGGACAAAGTAAATGACGATAATACAAAAATAATAATCCCACTTATACGTAAAAGGGCAATTCTCCCACCAAATGAGTTCTCAGCATTTGGGGGAAGATTTTCTGTAACTGGAGGAAAACTCTGATATTTTAAATATCTCTACAAGAGGTAGTGAGTTTCAGTTCAAGATTTCTGGATTATTTGCTGCATCCTAAATTTCGCCTGCTTTCGTTTTCTGGTTTGGTGAATATGTGCACGCGTTCGTATCACCTTATGCAATTCGTTTCTCTTCTGGTAAAAGTCACTGTAGAAAAAAAGAAGAAAAGTAGCTACTTAATAATTAAGAAAAAATGTTTGCTAAGTATTCACAGCTAGCGGAGTTGCTTCTTCTGTTCTTTTGCTTTGTGTGCTGAACAGCATTTCGATCACATACTGTTATATCACTGAGTGAATGAGAATTTATGAATTTAACTCGTTTTGAAAATTTTTCGCGCAGTATAAAAATGTGCTTGTCTTTGCAGAACACGAAATCAATTAACCGACATTTTCACTTATTTATTTAGTTTGTTCGGTTCTCTAATTAAAAGTTGAAAAGATAAAAAATGGAAACCAGAAATAAATAAGTAATCAGAAATTGATGGACTGAAATTTGTTTATAAGGACGCAATGGACTCCATGGGGTATTTGCTAATATTGTAACCTCCCCCTCACTTATCGACCTTAATGACAGTGAAAAATTAAACCGCGTGCACATAATGAAAATTTGGGAAAAGCAATCGTCACCGAAGTTAATGTGTCGGTAAAGAGGGAGGAAAGGGTTACATCTAAATGAAAGGAAAAATGGAAATGAAATTGGTGGAAATTAATTTTGAGAAACGGGTAAAATTAATAAAGAAAGTAAATGTCCAGTCGTCACGTTAACAATTAATTGGCGTTAATTAGATATTTGAGATTTGGGGGAAATTACGGTCGCCAGTCCTATGGACAACTACTATAATAACTGAAAAAAGAAAGGTTATTGCACATATAATTAGCACTAAAAGTGTGGCAACTGAAGGTTGACACCTGTTGTGTGAAAACTGAAAGTTTGTCAGAAGTAATAAATTTCGCTACTCTCTGACTTAATTTAGCAAAAGAATGAATAAAACCGGAAAATTGAAAGTTAATTTAGTGACTGAAATTAATAGTGACATTTGTTTCTGAAGCACTACGAAATTCAGTAAAATAAGGTTAGTCTTGGGCTACCTCAACAATCATTTCAAAAGCTACTTGAATCTACGCAATTTAGAAATAAGGGATTTAACTTTGAACTTGAATTAAATGATTCTGGACAATTAACAATAGTAACATTTAGTACGTACCAAGCTGAGCTGCAGTCACAGGTAAGCTAAAATATGCTAACAAAACTCGCACTCTTAATTTGTGCTCGTGTAATCTAAATATTGTAGCCAGCTATGAATACCTTAACTGAACTTTGAAATTAAAGCAGTGAAATGGAATAATATTACTTTAATGCTGGCGTTTGAATTTCAACAACGACACTCGGGTTCATTCCGGAAGGGACCGTGCTTGGTAATGCAATTGGGACAATGAGCAACAAATGTTCATGCTAAGTTGCTGTAATTATAGTTACGAAAATGGAACAGTTTGAAAAGCTGAGGTCTGCCATACAGTTCTAAAACTTAACGTGCTTCCAGTCTTCCTTGTTGGTTGATTGAAGGTTTGAAGCCGTCGACCGAGGAGGTGGCGACAGTCACTCATTGTCGGCCGTCGCTGTTGCATAAGCTGGATGTTGGCGCGCCTTCTTCTCGACACGGTCACCAGGCGAAACGGGCTCTTGATGTGCGCCAGATAATGCTTCCCGTCCGCGACACCGTGTCAGAAACTATCATAGCAAGTCGAGCGCTATTACATGCTGCCAAACCCCGAAAGCGCGGCAATTCGCGGGAGCGTCACACAACACACCTGCTCCACCGCCCTACCCCAGCCAGACTCCCTCTGCCCGCGCTCCATGCGGCAGAGTTAACACTACCAAAGATCCTAAACACTTTGTTTCTCCACACGACCTATCGATGTAATCGTTCGATAGCATAGTTTTCCCTAGGCAAGACCCAGCGAAAAAATACAAATAATATTTACAAAACAAACCAATTATACATCGACATAAATGCATATATATACAAATAGTAAAACAATTACAATATACAAAGACACAGAAACGTCATATCTTCAGGTGATAAAATAAGGAAAAAAAATTATAGTACAATAGATGGAAATAGAAGGATATGCATTTCCGGCGTTACAAAATGACAGACAGAAAGTATAGAATTTCGTCTGTATCGTATTAAAACGAAAAATTACTAAATACAAGAACGGTACAATACAAAGTCTAAGCAAGTTCTACAATCATGGAAATTCCCGTCAATATAAACTGGTTTCAGCATTTATTTTCGCGAATGTCAATCTTCGATGATTTGATCTGATTTACTGCGTCATCTCAGAA